>NC_079189.1:434374442-434974442 GCF_029499605.1 Hyla sarda
CACCGATAGGGCTGATGTCCGGCATTAACTCTTTAGACGTGGTGATCTAAAGTGAAAGTAAAAGCTTCCCGGCAGCGCAGTCGGGCTGATCAGGACCATTGCAGTAAAATCGCGACGTCCTGATCAGCTAGGACGCAGCAGAAGGGTGCCTTACCTGCCTCCTGCACGTCCGATCGGCGATTGATTGCTCCAAGCCTGAAATCCAGGCTTGAGCAATCAACCACCGATAACACTGATCCCTGCCATTGAATGCAATGGCAGTGATCAGTGTATTGAATCAATGTACTGCATGTTATAGTTCCCTATGGGGGCTATAACATTGCAAAAAAAAAAAGTGAAAAAAAAGTTAATAAAGATCATTTAACCCCTTCCCTAATAAAAGTTTGAATCACCCCCCTTTTCCCAATAAAAAAATAAACTGTAAATAAAAATAAACATATGTGGTATCGCCGCATGCGTAAATGTCCAAACTATAAAAAAAAAATGTTAATTGTACCGCACGGTCAATGGCATACACGCAAAAAAATTCCAAAGATCAAAATAGTGTATTTTTGGTCACTTTTTATACCATAAAAAATAAATAAAAAGCAATCAAAAAGTCTGATCAAAACAAAAATGGTAGAGATAAAAAGTTCAGATCATTACGTAAAAATTGAGCCCTCATACCGCCCCATTACATGGAGAAATAAAAAAGTTATAGGGGTCAGAATAGGACAATTTTAAATGTATAAATTTTCCTGCATGTAGTTATGATTTTTTCCACAAGTAATGCAAAATCAAACCTATAAAAGTAGGGTATCATTTTAACCATATGGACCTACAGAATAAAGATAATGTGTCATTTTTACCGAAAAACTTACTGTGTAGAAACGGAAGCCCCCAAAAGTTACAAAATTGCGTTTTTCTGAGGTAACACAAAGATCCGGCAAGGGCAGGAAGAGGCAGGGTACATTAATACGAGGAGAAGACAAGGATTGGGCCAGGCACCAATGAATGATGCACTGGCCCTATAAATTTTACACAGCCGGCGCGCGCGCGCCCTATAGTGCAGGGACGCGTGTGTCGGGAACCATATAGACAGGGGAGCAGAGGAGAGAGCCGGAGCTGGCGCCGGTAAGTGAGGATAGGACGCAGGCCGCATGCGGGGACAGCCCGCAGCACGGACGGCATCCCTGCCGGTGACAGAAGCGGAGTGTCCCCGGTCAGAGAGTCCAACCGAGGCACTCAGCAGGGACAAACGCGGTGAGCGCTCCAGTCCAGGAGCAGAGACCGGAGTGCTCAGCATTACAGTACCCCCCCCCTTTGGTCTCCCCCTCCTCTTGGTACCCAGGAACCTGAGGATGAGATTGCGATCCAAGATGTTCTCTTCTGGCTCCCATGATCTCTCCTCAGGACCGCAACCCTCCCAGTTAACGAGAAAAAATCTTCTCCCTCTGACCAACTTAGAGGCCAATATCTCCCGAACGGAGAAGACATCCGAGGTACCGGATACAGGAGTGGGAGGAAGATACTTGGTTGAGAAGCTATTGAACACTGCTGGTTTGAGGAGGGAGATGTGAAAGCAGTTTGGAATTCTAAGGGAGGGAGGGAGATGGAGCTGGTAGCACACTGGGTTGATCCTCTTCTTGACTCTGTAGGGTCCCAGGTAGCGAGAACCTAGCTTGTAACTAGGGACCCTGAAGCGGATGTACCTAGAAGAGAGCCAAACTCCTTCCCCGGGAACCAGGACAGGGGGGAACCGTCGCTTCTTGTCCGCTTGCACCTTCATGCGGGAAGAGGCCTGTTGTAAGGAGAGACGCGTCTCTCACCAGATAGTAGCAAAGTCCCGCATAAGATCATCCACAGCAGGTACACCGGAGGTGGAGGACAAAGGCAGAGGCGGCAGAGGATGACGAACGTAAACCACGAAGAAGGGAGACCTGTTGGAGGCAGAAGAGTCCTTGTGGTTATAGGAGAATTCCGCCCACGGGAGGAGGTCGACCCAGTCATCCTGGCGGGAGGAGACAAAGAGACGAAGATAGTCGCCCAAAATCTGGTTTACTCGCTCCACTTGGCCGTTGGTTTGGGGGTGGTAAGACGAGGAGAAATCCAATTTGACTTTGAGCTGTCCACAGAGGGCCCTCCAGAATTTGGACATAAATTGTACCCCTCTGTCAGAGACAATATGCGAAGGTAGCCCATGCAAACGGAAGATGTGCCGTAGGAAATGCTTAGCCAACTGTGGCGCAGACTGTAAGGCTGGTAAAGGGATAAAGTGCGCCATCTTAGAAAAGCGATCAACGACGACCCAAACTACTATTTTGCCGTGAGATGGTGGCAGGTCCGTGACAAAGTCCATAGCGATATGGGACCATGGGGACTTCGGTACTGGAAGGGGCTGGAGAAAACCAGCGGGTCTCTGACGAGGGGTCTTGTCTCTAGCGCATACTGAACAGGCCTGCACAAATTCTGAGATGTCCTTTTCATAGGATAGCCACCAGTATCTTCTGGAGATAAGTTGTACCGTCTTCCGGACTCCAGGATGTCCTGCGAACAAAGAAGAATGCCCCACTTAAGGACTTTCAGGCATAGACGGGGAGAAACATAGGTTTTCCCAGGAGGGAGGAAGATTACGTAGGTCTACAGGAGCCACGGTGACCAAACATTCAGGCGGTACTATGTGCTGTGGCTTGACCTCATCTCCTGAGACATCGGAAAGAGCGTCGGCTCTGATGTTCTTACTCGCAGGATGAAAGTGGATCAGGAAATTAAATCTGGCAAAAAATAGAGACCAGCGAGCTTGGCGGGGGTTAAGTCTCTGAGCAGACTGGAGGTAGGATAGGTTTTTATGGTCAGTAAAGATGTTCACTGGGTGTACTGATCCTTCAAGTAGGTGTCTCCACTCCTCCAGAGCCAACTTGATGGCAAGCAGTTCTCTATCTCCTAAGGAATAGTTTCTCTCTGCAGGAGAGAAAGTCTTAGAGAAAAATCCACAGGTAACCAACCGACTTGCCTTTCTGAGTCTTTTGCGTGAGTACGGCACCAGCACCCACGGAGGAGGCGTCTACCTCCAGGTAGAAAGGCTTAGAAGGATCAGGCCTGGACGGGACTGGAGCGGAGGCAAAGGCAGACTTGAGAGCACAGAAGGCCTCCTCGGCCTGAGGAGGCCAAGACTTTGGATTTGCCCCCTTCTTGGTCAAGACCACGATGGGTGCCACAAGGGTAGAGTAATGTGGGATGAACTGTCTATAATAATTAGCGAATCCGAGAAACCGCTGTATGGCTTTAAGGCCAGAAGGGCGAGGCCAGCCCAGAAAGCTTGGCAGGATCCATTTATTGTCCCTTGGCGGAAATTATATAGCCCAGGAAGGGTAGACTGGTGCGGTCAAACAGGCACTTCTCGAATTTAGCATAGAGACGGTTCTTTCATAGACGGGAGAGTACAAGGCGGACATGTGCACGATATTGGTCCAAATTTGAAGAAAAAATTAGGATATCATCCAGATATACTACTACACAGGTATAGAGCAAGTCTCTGAAGATGTCATTAATGAACTCCTGGAAGACCGCTGGAGCGTTACAGAGTCCGAAAGGCATGACCAAGTACTCAAAATGACCGTCTCGGGTATTAAAAGCCGTCTTCCACTCATCACCCTCTCTGATACGAGTGAGGTTATAGGCCCCCTTGAGGTCCAACTTGGTGAAGTACTTAGCGCCTTGTAGGCGGTCAAAGAGTTCAGCAATCAGGGGAAGAGGGTAACGGTTCTTAATAGTAATGCTGTTGAGGCCCCGATAGTCTATGCAAGGCCTAAGGGTACCGTCCTTTTTGGAAACAAAGAAGAATCCTGCTCCGGCAGGAGAAGAGGATTTCCTGATAAACCCTCTCTGCAAATTCTCCTGGATATACTCCGACATAGCTAGAGTCTCTGGAGGAGAGAGAGGATAGATTCTTCCTCTAGGTGGCGTGGTACCAGGTTGCAAGTCAATGGGACAGTCATATGGCCTATGTGGAGGCAACATATTTGCAAAAAATGTCCGAAAAATCCACATATGGTTCAGGCAGACCGGGAAGAGGAAGAATGACAGGTGCGGACTTGGCTTGTACCGGCTTGAGGCATCTGCTTTGACAAGCCGGACCCCAGCTTAGTACCTCTCCGGAGGACAAATCCAGAACGGGACAATGATGCTGCAGCCAGGGCAGACCCAAGAGGAGTTCAGAAGTGCAATGGGGTAACACAAAAAACTCCAAACGCTCAGAATGCAGTTCTCCAATGTCCATCTGGAGGGGTTCTGTACGGAACTGCACCATGCCATGGAGTCTCTCTCCGTTGACTGTGGATATGAAGATGGACTTCTGCAAGCGAACCACAGAGATGTTGAAACAGGAAATACAAGTTCACAAAAAGCTAGCCACGGTGTTATGGTAATCCCCCAACATAGCCATTTAGCCTCAAAATAAGCGCAGATCCTTCCTAACCATGTCCATTACTGTCTGCCAGGTATGTACTAAAATCTCCTTATGGTGGAGAACCCCTTTAAGGAAAGAATCTCCACCACTGTTTTGTAGTTTTAAAACACTTTTTGCATTTTAGGTTAATTGCACCTTTGAATATTTTAATAGATAAAATAAAAGTGAAGATTTAGAAGGGTATCCCTAATAAAGGGAATAAGTCGCTAAGGGGCATATGCCCTGAAGGGAATTGAGTTATTGAGTTTACAAATACCCTGGGTACCCGATGGGAGATTGGATTGTGTTATGGGACCAACAATAAGCCCGGGCATTTTAGATAAAGCAGCCCATTTCAGTCATAGGTGTGGCTGTATGGAAGCAGAGCCACATAGGGGAGGGGCCAAATGTAATATATAGATAGGTATAATAGGGAACAGAACAGGAAAAAATATATATACACCGTATTTATTGGCATATAACACGCACTTTTAAAACTAAAATAATAGGCAAAAACCTTGCCTGCGTGTTATACGCCGATAAATCCACTGATAACTGATTTAAAGTGGCCGCAGTGCCGGCTGGTTGTGTAAATTAAAAACAGCCCGTCCGTGGCCACTTTAAAACAGTGACCGGCGGCAGCTGGTACAGGCCCAGACGAGACACCTATCATTCCCCCCTTCTTCCCTGATTTTTTTTATTTTATTTTACCTCACCCGGCAGGCTCAGGCGGGGGGTCTTCCAGGGCTGCTCGGTCAGTGAAGCAATGGCGAGTGGCGATCCCTGCCGGCTCGTCTGTCATTCCTTGCAGCCGCCCCTGGTCACTATTCTAAAGTGGCTGCTGCCGGGTTGCTGAACTTTAACAAGCAGCCGGTGCTGCGGCCACTTTCACCGGCAGAGGCTGCAGGAGTGACGTCCATGACGTTGCACAGAGGAGCCAACAGGGATCGTCACTCGTCAGTGTTTCACTGACCGAGCAGCCCTGAAAGACCCGCTGCCTGAGCTGGCTGGGTGAGGTAAAATACAATTTTAAAATAGCAGGGGGGGGGGGGCAATGATAAGGCACAGATAAGCTGGGGATGAATAATGAGGAATAGGAGGGAGATCACAGAGGGAAATGAGGCACAGGTGGAATCACATGGGGAAATAAGGCAAAGGGGAATCACAGGGGCAAATGAGGCACAGGGGGATCACTGGGGCAAATGAGGCACAAGGTAAATGATGAGCCACAGGGGGGATATGGGGGGATGTTATGTTGTGGCACAGGGGCTGATAAAGGGGGTGGAATGATGTGGCACAAGGAAGAACAGTCATGTGGCATTGAGTTCAGAGCTTTAAAGTAATTTATTTTACATTTATTTATTTATTTTTACTCAGATTTCCCTGTAAGAATAAGGGTGCGTGTTATACGGTGTGTGTATATATATTGTGAGAAGGTGAAAGGCATCATGGGCGTTATGTGTCACCAAGGCTCCTGGCCTTGGTGAAGTAAGAGCCGGTATTTATTCAGTGTCTGTGCTGCGATGCAGTCTGACACTGTGGCCGCAGTATGGCTGGAAGGCCAATCCGGGACGGCTCTTTCTAGGAATGACCAAGTGCAGGGTGGAGGTCATTCCCCACAATCCAGGCTGCCTTTTGTTGGCCTTAAAGGCAACTTGTTTCACCAGCTGAGGGGGATTTGCTAGTTGCAGCTCACACTGCCAGAGAGAGCTGTATGTGGAGTTCTTCCCTGCGTTTGCTCCAAGGTTGGAAGCTGGTGAACAGTCTGCCTGGAGGCTTGGAAAAGACTTGCTTGATGCCACATGGCATGGACTCAGGTGTGATCAAACACCTAAGGATTACAGGTGGACTTTTGTTATGTTTTCTTTGGTTCTGCATTTAAAGACTGTTTGCTGTGTGCCAAGTGTGAATAAAACACTGAACTTTGATTTGAAAAGTACTTTATCCTTGCCTCTATACTGCAACTGCACCTATTTGCAAGGGCAAGTCATCACAATATATATATATATATATATATATATATATATATATATATATAAAATAGTAAAAAGTGCAGCACTCCTCCAAATAGTGTAGAAAAATTTTTTGAATTTATTAGCTCACATAGAAGCAACGTTTCTGTCCTACCATAGGACCATTTTCAAGCTTAGTGATACAATTCAAGAGGAGGGTATATAAATACCCATACATAAGTGATTAAACAATACATATCAAGTGATTCAATTTCAACATCAGTGATAATAAAATTCATATAAAATACACATCTATGAAAAAGTGCCATATATCCAATGTACTAGTGTACAGTGTGTCATAAAGTGCCATACAGTAAAGTGTACTAAATACATAAATATAATCATAATGATTAAATCTGTTATCAATAATCAATATTGGGGATACCTGTGCAAAACCGCTCTGTGTGTATAAACAATCATGGCACTGGCGATGTGGAACGCCGCTCACAATGTGATTTCCTGTACATATCGGAGTTCCAATCAGGTGACCGAGATCATGTGACTCAAGGCAAAAGTCGCATGATCTCGTAGCCATGGAGCGTCAGGACACTGTGCTGCACTCCCTTGAGTGCTCCTACAGTGACCCCCCGACCTACGATGGCCCCGACATATGATGAAATCGACATACGATGGCCTCTCAGAGGCCATCGCATGTCAATGTCAGCATCGACATACGATGCTTTTTTATGTCAGGGCCAACGCATTAAGTGCTATCCGGCAGTGCCAAATGCTTAACCCCTTAAGGACTCAGCCCATTTTGGCCTTAAGGACTCAGACAATTTAATTTTTAAGTTTTAATTTTTTCCTCCTCGCCTTCTAAAAATCATAACTCTTTTATATTTTCATCCACAGACTAGTATGAGGGCTTGTTTTTTGCGCGACCAGTTGTCCTTTGTAATGACATAACTCATTATATCATAAAATGTATGGCGCAACCAAAAAACACTATTTTTGTGGGGAAATTAAAACAAAAACGCAATTTTGCTAATTTTGGAAGGTTTCGTTTTCACGCCGTACAATTTATGGTAAAAATGATGTGTGTTCTTTATTCTGAGGGTCAATACGATTAAAATGATACCCATTATTACGTACTTTTCTATTATTGTTGCACTTAAAAAAAATCACAAACTTTTTAACCAAATTAGTATGTTTATAATACCTTTATTTTGATGACCTATAACTTTTTTATTTTTCCGTATAAGGGGCGGTATGGGGGCTAATTTTTTGCGCCATGATCTGTACTTTTTTTTATACCACATTTTCATATAAAAAACTTTTAATACTTTTTTATAATTTTTTTTAAAATAAAATGTATTAAAAAAGTAGGAATTTTGGACTTTTTATTTTTTTTTTCCGTTCACCGTACGGGATCATTAACATTTTATTTTAATAGTTCGGACATTTACGCACGCGGCGATACCAAATATGTCTATAAAAAAAAAAATTACGCTTTTTGGGGGTAAAATAGGAAAAAACGGGCGTTTTACTTTTTTATTGGGGGAGGGGATTTTTCACTTTTTTTTACTTTTACATTTTTTTACATTTTTTTTTACACTTGAATAGTCCCCATAGGGGACAATTCATAGCAATACCATGATTGCTAATACTGATCTGTTCTATGTATAGGACATAGAACAGATCAGTGTTTTCGGTCATCTTCTGCTCTGGTCTGCTCGATCACAGACCAGAGCAGGAGACGCCGGGAGCCGGACGGAGGAAGGAGAGGGGACCTCCGTGCGGCGTTATGAATGATCGGATCCCCGCAGCAGCGCTGCGGGCGATCCGATCATTCATTCAAATCGCGCACTGCCGCAGATGCTGGGATCTGTATTGATCCCGGCACCTGAGGGGTTAATGGCGGACGCCTGCGAGATCGCGGGCGTCGGCCATTGCCGGCGGGTCCCTGGCTGCGATCAGCAGCCGGGATCAGCCGCGCATGACACGGGCATCGCTCCGATGCCCGTGGTTATGCTTAGGACGTAAATGTACGTCCTGGTGCGTTAAGTACCACCGCACCAGGACGTACATTTACGTCCTGCGTCCTTAAGGGGTTAAGCTGCTGTCGGATAGCAGCTTAATGTTCCCCGTGTGGTACGGTAAGTATTACTTACCCCTCCACGATGCTCCGGGGTGCCCTCCGGGTCCAGCGCTGGTCTTCCGGTGTCTTCTCGGCCCTCTCCGATGACGTCAATACGCTGCTGCGCACGTCATCCAATAGGAATGGCCCAGTAAGGCCTTGCGGAAGACAGAAGTGGACCGGAGAAGACAGCAGAGGACCGGAGAGGACAGCGGAGAGCCCATCGGGAGTGGCGGGGACACCATCTCGAGCGGCGGGGACAGGCGAGTACAGCTTCCTATACTTTACATTGCACGAATCCCTCAACATACGATGGATTCGACAAACGATGGCTCGTTTGGAATGAATTACCATCGTATGTTGAGGGACCACTGTATAAGCAAAGATGGTGACAGCAGGATGCTGTCAGGATTCGGCAGGCTGGAGGTGGATCCTCTGTGTCAGAGAGGGATTGGCGTGGACCGTGCCGGCGGACCGGTTCTAAGTTGCTACTGGTATTCACCAGAGCCCGCCGCAAAGCGGGATGGTCTTGCAGCGGCAGTAGCAACCAGGTCGTATCCACCGGCAATGGCTCAACCTCTCTGACTGCTGAGATAGGCGTGGTACAAGGGATTAGGCAAGAGCAAGGTCGGACGTAGCAGAAGGTCAGGGCAGGCAGCAAGGATCGTAGTCAGGGGCAACGGCAAGAGGTCAGGAACACTGGCTTGGGATACACAAGGAACGCTTTCTCAAGGCTCAATGGCAGCAAGATCCGGAAAGGAAGTGAAGGGGAAGTGAGGTTAAATAGACAGGAAGCAGGTGGAAGCTAGTTAGACTGATTGGGCCAGGCACCAATCATTGGTGCACTGGCCCTTTAAATCTTAGAGAGCTGGCGCGCGCGCGCCCTAAGGAGCGGAGCCGCGCGCGCCAGGACATGACAGCCGGGGATCGGGACAGGTGAGTAATCTATGGCATGGTAATCTACAATCTTGCACAATGATCCAATTGCTTCTCAGCATAATTTCAAAAACTAACAGGTTGTTAGTATATACGTTTTGACCAAAAAGTACAAAGCCCACTCGCCACGTCAAGGCCACCTATTTAGAGTGGGTCCCTAACGTCCCTAGCATAAAATGGCGTAGCACTGGGCGGCGACCACCACCGCCGCCACACCAGTGCCCACAGGGGGAACGACCCACTGGCAGAGCGGCCCCAAACGCCACTCAAACCAGTCCATGGGTCGCACCTCCCCGCAGACACAGCGCCATGGCAGCAACGGACGCCGCACAGCACCACACCAGTGTGAACAGGATGTTATAGCACACTTACCATGCTCTCCCAGTCAAACTGGGAGGCTGCCAGGAAAGAAAAGGCCCATGTGTAGCTAACTACTACTTATATAGGGTTGGGCTGAGGGGGTGGGGAAGAGTGCAGACAACATGTTCAAACAAAAAACAAAAAAGAGGGGATAGAAAACACAATGTGAACTCAGGTAGAAAACAGACATGGTGCACATCTACAATCTTGCACAATGATCCAATTGCTTCTAAGCATAATTTCAAAAACTAAAAGGTTGTTAGTATATACGTTTTGAACATGTTTTTTTTGTTTAACATGTGTCTTCACTCTTCCCCACCCCCTCAGCCCAACCCTATATAAGTAGTAGTTAGCTACACAAGGGCCATTTCTTTCCTAGCAGCCTCCCAGTCTGACTGTGAGAGCTTTGTAAGTGTGCTATTATACCTTGTTCACACTGGTGTGGTGCTGTGCGGCGTCCGTTGCTGCCGTGGCACCGTGTCTGCAGGGAGGTGCGGCCCATAGACTGGTTTGAGTGGCATTGGGGCCGCATTGCCAGTGGGTCGTTCCCCCCCAAGGGCACTGGTGTAACGGCGGTGGTGGTCGCCGCCCAGTGCTATACCATTTTATGCTAGGGACGTTAGGGACCCACTCTAAATAGGTGGCCTTGACGTGGCGAGTGGGCTTGTACTTTTGATCAAAAATGTATACTAACAACCTGTTAGTTTTTGATATTATGCTGAGAAGCAATCAGATCATTATACAAGATTGTAGATGTGCACCATGTCTGTTTTCTACCAGAATTCATATTTGTAAATTACTTCTATTAAAAAATCTTAATCCTTCCTGTATTTATTAGCTGCTGAATACTACAGAGGAAATTCTTTTCTTTTTGGAATGTTCTCTGATGACATCACGAACATACTGCTCTCTGCTGACGTTATTATAATAAAAATAATAATGTCTTTATTTATTGTTGTCCTTAGTGGGATTTGAACCCAAGGCCCCAGCACTGCAAGGCAGCAGTGCTAACCACTAAGCCACCCTTAGCTGCCTTTAGCATACCTTAGCATACATCTTAGCATACATCTTCTATGCACTGTTGCTAAAATGGACAGAGATGTCAGCAGAGAGGACTGTGGTCGTGATGTCATCAGTGTTCCAAAAAGAAAGGAATTTCCTCTGTAGTATTCAGCAGCTAATAAGTACTGGAAGGATTAAGATTTTTTAATAGAAGTAATTTACAAATATGTTTAACTTTCTGGCACCAGTTGATTTAAAAAAGAAAAAAAAATTGTTCTTCCACCAGAGTACCCCTTTAAGAATATGAAAAAGAAAAAAAATAACTAAATACAAAGCATAAAGCAAAATTTAAGAAATAAAAATAATAATAGAATAAAAATAATAAAATAAAAAAGAAAAATATATTTTTAAATTTATATGTGAATGTAATAACACAATATTATATAAGGCAGTTAGATATGGGATAGCTCCCAGGTTTGTAGGGTGGTCATGTCTGACCCCATCAACTGGATGTCAGAACAAGCCCACCACTGATAGGTCGATTAAGAACTCCTGCCCCTAGTGACCTCGCCACTAATTTAACAAATTGTATCATGTCTCATGTATCAGGCGAGAGATGCAAAGCACACGGGGAGTGATCATTAGGCTCACAACATAGTTATACAATAGAAAAATCCACATTAAGGCCTGCTGGACTCAATGAGGGACATTTATCAATGTTTGCTTATGTATTCTTTTTTTTAGTAATTTTTTCCTTACTTTTTTTTTTGCTTATGTGCGACGTATTTATCAACTGCTTTCAGCCTGTTGATAATTTTCTTTCACGTAAGCAATTTTTCCTTTTTTACTTTGGTAGTAGCTTTTTCTGCTCCATGTTTGAGCTGGAGTAAATTTAGTCAATTTTTAACGCTGTTGCGACTTTTTTTTGCGCAGTTGCGACTGTCGCAGTTAATAAATACCTGACTACCCGTAGTCCATTTTAAAATTATTACTACATAGTAAATTTTAGGAAAACTTGCTTTTCTCGCTTTCCAGTCAAAATGTCGCACGAAAAATCGTGTAGTCGCCGTTGCGACAATTTTGCGACAATTATAGTAAAGAAAACCTGACTAAACCCGTTGATAAATGTCGATAAATGTGTTCAGTTGGTGAATCCACCATAGTTCCTTCTGTTTCAAAAGAAATAATCTGTCACCCCTGTATGACTCATGGCAGCAGACTGTAGCACTCAAGGAAGTAGTGGATCCGCTGGACCTGTGTTGTAGATGACGTGGGCCGTGCCAGGGAGCGGAGCCTAAGGTTCTGCTGGTTTTCACCAGAGCCCGCTGCAAAGCGGGATGGTCTTGCTTCAGCGGGCGGCACATAGGTCGCTTACCCCTGGGGCACAGTAGGCACGAGGCACAGCAGGGATATGGAAAGTCATGGTTTGTATAGCAGAAGGCCAGGGCTCTCGGCACAGGTGCAGAGTCAGGAAAGTAGTAGGAGGTCTATAGGCAGGTGGATATGGAGCAATGTCAGGTCACGGAACAAAGGCGTCTGGAACACAGCAAGGCAAGACACAAGATAACTTTCTCTAGGGCACAATGGCAACAACATTCCGGCAGAGGTTAGTGGGAGGTGCAGATACTTATAGAAAGGGTGCAGGTGATGGTGATAATTACGGGCGCACTGGCCCTTTAAATCTTAGAGCTCTGGCGCCCGTGTGCCTAGGAGACGCTGCGAGAGGACCGGAGGGACAACAGAGAGCAGAGGTAAGTGACGAGCTGGGATTCCCAGCCCTGCCGGCAGAGGAGGACAGAGAAGGGGAGCGCTCACAGCCAGTGTGTCTGGCCAGAGCAAAAGGTCTAACAGTACCCCTACCCCTTGGTCTCCCTCTCTTTTTGGGGCTCAAAAATTCTGGAGTAAAGCACGGTCCAGGATATTCTCCTCTGGCTCCCAAGATCTCTCCTCAGGACCAAATCCCCTCCAGTCGACCAAAAAGAAACGTCTTGCTCTCATGGATTTAGTGGCCAAAATTTCCTTGACCTCGTAGACATCCGAGGAACCAGAGACAGGCGTAGGAACATTTTTTCGAGAGAAGCGGTTGATAACAAGAGGGTTATCAGCCACGGATTCCTGAGTTTGATGGTGACTCAGGAATCCGGATTGACAAGGCTGGCTTCACTGATCTAGACTTTTTAACGTTTTTTTTCAGTGACAGCCTGGTCAATCACATGGTGGAGCAAACGAACTTGTATGCCCAGCAGTTCATTGCCTACCCCCCGATTCATTTTTGGCCAGGTCCAATGAATGGCGCGCCATTGATGCAGCGGAAATGAGGACATTTTGGGGCCTCATGCTGCATATGGGCCTGGACAAAAAACCCAGTGCTCATCATTACTGGAGCGGGGACGCCTTCCACCAGACCCCACTTTACAGTATGGCGATGACACGGAAGCGCTTCAAGGCCATTGGGAAATGCCTGCATTATGCAGATAATGCGATATGTCTGCCCCGAGGTGATCCCGCCCATGACCGGCTTTACAAAGTGAGGCCGGTTAATCGATCACTTTGGGGCCACATTTTTGAAGGCCTACGTACCACTCAGGGACCTCTCGGTAGATGAGTCTCTCATCAGTTTTAAGGGGAGACTCATCTTCAGCCAGTATATTCCCTCGAGGCGGTATGGGTGAAGCTCTATAAACTCTGCGAGAGTACCTCCGGGTACACTTGCAGGTTTAGAGTATATGAGGGACGAGATTCCCGTGTTGAACCCCCAGATTGTTCCCCACTCTGGGTGTTAGCGGGAAAATCGTTTGGGACCTTAATCACCCATTGCTGGATAAGGGTTTCCACGTGTACGTGGATAACTTTTATACCAGCATCCCTCTGTTCAAATCCCTTTCCGCCAGATCCACGTCCGCTTGTAGGACCGTGCGGAAGAACCAAAGAAGCCTCCCTCTAAATTTGGTCCAGATGCCTATCCCCAAGGGGGAGTCCCGTGCCCTGACCCATGATAACCTGTTGTTGGTGAAGTATAAGGATAAGAGGGATGTCCTTATGCTGACCACTATATATGGGAATGGCAGTACCCCTGTCCCTGTGCGAGGTACCGTGGGACCAGTCCTCAAGCCCGATTGTATTCTGGACTACAATCGGTATATGGGGGGAGTTGATCTCTCAGATCAAGTCCTCAAGCCATATAACGCCATGCGGAAAACACGGGTATGGTACAAAAAAGTTGCAGTCTACTTGGAACAGGTTGCCATGTACAACGCTTTTGTACTATTCCAGTACGCTGGCAACACAGGGACATTCCTCCAGTACCAAGAAGAAGTCCTAAGGTTCCTGATCTTTGCTGACCGGGAAATAGCAGGCTGGACTGCCCAAGGGTCTGGAGTTATAGGCGCCAGGATCGTCCCAGGCCAACACTTTCCAGGTGAGATCCCCCCCCAGTGGAAAGAAGGGACGATCCCAGAAAAAATGCAGAGTGTGTTACAGGAAGGGAATGCGGAAGGACACCAGGTATCAATGTGACACTTCCCCAAATAATCCGGGCCTCTGCATAGGCTGCTTTAGGGAGTATCACACTTCAATGGAGCACTAAATTTTCCCTTTTCATTAGAATTTTCCATAATTTGACCAATGTACCAAGTCCAGAGTACATTCCAAAATATAACCCCCATAAATCACTAAATAGCCCATGTTTTTAAAAAAAATGGGTCATAGGTCACTGAGTCACTATCATCAGGGACTTTTTTATGTTGCCTCAAATGCGCAGCACTCTCTCTCCACCTGAGCGGGGTGCGCATTTGAGGCAACAGGGTAGGGACAGCCACACATGTCACATTCCCAGAATGATGACTCAGAGCATAGGGTTTGGGGCAGGCATATTTTTTGTAGTTTTGGCTATGTTCTGGGTCATCATTCTGGGAACATATTCTGTTTTATTATGTTTTATCATTTTCTGGCCCACTGTACCCCATATTACGGGCCTCTGTACCCCACCCGTCTACCCCAGTTATGGCCCGTTGTCCCCCATAGTGTTCCCTTATTTTAGGGCTCAGTGCTCCCCCCCATTAATGCTCCTTGACTGACCTCCCACTCCAAAAATAAGGTATGTCCTTTCTCCAAAGAAATGTATTTACAAATTGTGAGGTTTCTTTTCTGCTATTAACCCTTGTAAAAATGTGAAATTTTGGGGAAAACCCACATTTTTGTTAAAAAAAAATATTTTCTTTTTACCTATGCAAAAGTCGTAAAACCCCTGTAGGGTATTAAGGCTTACTTTACCCCTTGTTACGTTCCTCAAGGGGTCTAGTTTCCAAAATGGTATGCCATGTGGGGGCTTTTTTGCTGTCCTGTTTTTGCTTTTTTGCGACATGTCCCCCCCATTTCAGCAAAGTTTGCAAATGTGACTCCTTCTCTTCTGAGCATTGTGGCGCTCCTGCAGTGCACTTGACGTCCACTTATGGGGTTACAAATTTTGGGGGGTATTTTCTGCTATTAACCCTTGCAAAAATGTGACATTTTGGGGGGGAACACACATTTTAGTGAAAAATTTTTTTTTTTACATATGCAAAAGTCGTGAAACCCCTGTGGGATATTAAAGCTCACTTTATTCCTTGTTACGTTCCTCAAGGGGTCTAGTTTCCAAAATGGTATGGCATGTGTTTTTTTTTTGCTGTCCTGGCACCATTGGGGCTTCCTAAATGCGACACGCCCCCCGAGCAAAATTTGCTCACAAAAAGCCAAATATGACTCCTTCTCTTCTGAGCATTGTAGTTCGCCTGTAGTGCACTTCAGGTCAACATATGGGGTACTTCCATACTCAGAAGAGATGGGGTTACAAATTTTGGGGGGTATTTTCTGCTATTAACCCTTGCAAAAATGTGAAATTTGTGGGGAAACACACATTTAAGTGAAAAATTTTTTTTTTTTACATATTCAAAAGTTGTGAAACCCCTGTGGGGTATTAAGGCTCACTTTATTCCTTGTTACGTTCCTCAGGGGGTCTAGTTTCCAAAATGGTATGGCATGTGGGTTTTTATTTGCTCTCCTGGCACCATAGGGCTTCCTAAATGCGACATGCCCCCTGAGCAAAATTTGCTCTCAAAAAGCCAAATATGACTCCTTCTCTTCTGAGTATTGTAGTTCGCCCGTAGTGCACTGCAGGTCAACTTATGGGGTACTTCTATACTCAGAAGAGATGGGGGTTACAATTTTTTGGGGGTATTTTCTGCTATTAACCCTTGCAAAAATGTGAAATTTGGGGGAAACACACATTTTAGTGAAAACATATATATATATTTTTTTTTTTACATAGGCAAAAGTCGTGAAACACCTGTGGGGTATCACTTAATTCCATGTTACGTTCCTCAAGGGGTCTAGTTTCCAAAATGGTATGGCATGTGGGGCTTTTTTTGCTGTTCTGGCACCATAGGGGCTTCCTAAATGCAACATGCCTGCCAAAAACCATTTCAGAAAAACATGCTCTCCAAAATCCCCTTGTCGCTCCTTCGCTTCTGAGCCCTCTACTGCGCCCGCCGAACAATTTACATAGACATATGAGGTATGTGCTTACTCGAGAGAAATTGGGCTACAAATATAAGTATACATTTTCTCCTTTTACCCCTTGTAAAAATTAAAAAATTGGGTCTACAAGAACATTCAAGTGTAAAAAATGAAGATTGTGAATTTCCCCCCCCCCCCCACTTTGCTGCTATTCCTGTGAAACACCTAAAGGGTTAAAATGCTGACTGAATGTCATTTTTTATACTTTGGGGGGTGTAGTTTTTATAATGGGGTCATTTGTGGGGTATTTCTAAGATGAAGACCCTTCAAATCCACTTCAAACCTGAACTGGTCCCTGAAAAATAGTGAGTTTGAAAATTTTGTGAAAAATTTGAAAATTGCTGTTGAACTTTGAAGCCCTCTGGTGTCTTCCAAAAGTAAAAACACATAAATTTTATGATGTAAACATAAAGTAGACATATTGTATATGTGAATAAAAAAAATGTATTTGGAATATCCATTTTCCTTACAAGCAGAGAGCTTCAAAGTTAGAAAAATGCAAAATTTTCACATTTTTCATAAAATTTGGGGATTTTTCACCAAGAAAGGATGCAAGTTACCACAAAATTTTACAACTATGTTAAAGTAGAATATGTCACGAAAAAATAATCTTGGAATCAGAATGATAACTAAAAGCATTCCAGAGTTATTAATGTGTAAAGTGCCAGTGGTCAGATGTGCAATAAATGGCCGGGTCCTAAGGTGTAAAATGGCTTGGTCCTTAAGGGGTTAATAAGTACAAAGGATTTCCCCAGGGGAACATGCGGAAGATCGTCAGGAGCTGGGGAGATCAATCGCTCTGGAGGAATAATGTGCCTAGGCGTGGAATCCAATCCTATGATATCAGAGGACCTGGAAAGAGCATTGGCTCTGACGTTCTTGTTAGCTGGGTGAAGGGTTCAATTGCTGAGCAGACTGGAGATATAGGAGATTCTTGTGGTCTGAATAGATGGTGACCAGATGAGAAGAACCTTCTAATAAATGACGCCACTCTTCCATGGCCAGCTTAATAGCAAGGAGTTCTCAATCTCCAATAGAGTAGTTCCTCTCTGTAGGCGAGAAAGTCTTAGAAAAGAAACCACAAGTTACAATCTTGCCCTTGGAGTTTTTCTGGGTAAGCACGGCACCGGCTCCTACGGATGAAGCATCTACCTCCAAAACAAAGGGTTTCTCAGGATCAGGTCTAGAAAACACGGAAGCAGAGGCAAATGCAGACTTTAAGTGAGTGAAAGCCTCTTCGGCCTCTGGAGGCCAAATCTTGGGGTTAGAGTTCTTCTTAGTGAGGGCAGCAATCTGAGCAACCACAGAAGAGAAATGAGGGATGAACTGACGATAATAATTGGCAAATCCCAATTTGCCTGTATACCAGTAGGACGAGGCCAATCCAATACCGCAGTCAGCTTGTCAGGATCCATCTGTAGGCCTTGATGAGAAACAATGTAACCCAGGAATGGAAGACAAGATCTCTCGAATAAGCATTTTTCCAGTTTGGCGTAAAGATGATTCTACCGGAGGCGCTGAAGAACCAGATGGACATGTGAGCGATGCTCCTCTAAGTTGGGTGAGTAGATCCAGATGTCATCAAGATATATAACAACATAGGTGTAGAGAAGATCTCGGAAGGTATCATTCACAAATTCTATTAAAGACAGCTGGAGCATTACAGAGACCGAAAGGCACCACGAGATACTCAAAATGTCCATCTCGGGTATTGAAGGCCTTCTTCCATTCGTCTCCCTCGCGGATATGAATAAGGTTATATGCTCCCCGCAAATCCAACTTTGAGAAGACCTTGGCACCCCGTAATTGATCAAAAAGTTCAGAGCTCAGAGGAAGAGGATAGCGATTTTTGATTGTGATCTTGTTAAGACCCCTGTAGTCAATACATGTACGGAGAGAACCATCCTTCTTCCCCACAAAGAAGAAACCTTCTTCAGCAGGAGAGGAGGACTTATGGATAAATCTCATTTTGAGATTCTCTTGGATATATTTTGTCATGGCTTGTGTCTCAGGAACAGATAATGGATATCTTCCTCGAGGAGGCGTGGTACCAGGCTGTAAGTCAATGGGGACGATGTGGTGGTAGAGTCTCGGCCTGATTTTCGCAGAATACATCTGAATAGTCTTGGTATGGAGAAGGCAGACCAGGCAAAAGATGAGGGGAAGAGACTGCTTTAGGCTGGATTGGCACAAGACAGTGATTTTGGCAAAACTGTCCCCAGTGAGTGATTTCACCAGATTTCCTGTCAAGTTGTGGAGAATGATGTTGGAGCCATGAAAGACCGAGAAGAAGCCCCGAAGTACAATGTGGGAGCACATAGAACTAAATTTTTTCCTTATACAAGACTCCTACTTGCATGACGAGAGGTTCTTTGCGAAAAGCACCTCACAGTTCATATTTTGTCCATTTAACATAGGAAATATACAAAGGCTTAGCAAGCTGAGTCACAGGAAGATGATGTTTATGGACCAAGGAGGCATCAATGAAGTTGCCAGCAGAACCAGAGACCAAAAATGCAGAAGCGAAGAAAGAAGTCTTGGCAGGAGTAAATACTTGAACAGAATTGGTCAAACGAGGAGAGGTAGTATTCACACCTAGGGATGCCTTTCCCATGTGTCCTAGGTGTGAGCGTTTCCCGAAAACAGTGGACGTATCGAACATTCTTTGAGAAAGTGCTCAGGACTGGCACAATATACGCACAAATTCTAATTGCAACATTGGGATCTTTCAAGTTGTGATAAGCGAGAGCAGTCCACTTGCATAGAATCCTTGGCAGGAGGCAAAGAAGACTGTAGAGGTGGACGTTGAAGTAAGGAAATCAGCATGTTCGGGCAGATTCTCCTTCCATACGAAGTTCTTCCTGCCTCTAGGAAAAACGCACATCAATACGAGTAGCTAAATAGAAAAGTTCACACAGGGTAGATAGAGGCTCTCGTGCAGCGAGAGCATCCATGATTTTACTGGACAATCCTTTTTTAAATGTAGCCCACAAGGCCTCGTCGTTCCAAGACAGTTCAGAGGCAAGAGTGCTGAATTGAACCGCGTAGTCGCCAACGGAGGAGTTCCTTTGAGCTGTTGCGCATGTTGTGCCAACTGCTGAGACTGTTGAGCCACGGCGGTAGAAAGATCCAAAACATCTGGTAGAGGCACCCCAGCGGGATCCATGGCCGGATCTGACTGTAAGACTCACGGCATTAGACTGTAGCACTCAGGGAAGTAGTGGATCCGCTGGCTTCTCAGCTGTTCCATGTCCCGGTGTGTGTTATTCCCTCATTATCCCAATTACAATGAGCAGATAGAAGGTTCAGAGTTCATTTCAAGTGTGCTATTTGCATTTGGAATATGTTGCTGTCAACTCTCAAGATGAGATCCAAAGAGCTGTCACTATCAGTGAAGCAAGCCATCATTAGGCTTAACCTCCTGAGCGGTAATCCCGAGCGTGACTCGTGGTTAATTTTCCCTGCCAGGATCGGTAACCCCGAGTCACGCTCTGGGTAGAATTGCAGAGTTCCCGGCCGTGCTGCACGATATATCGCAAAAGCAATGCGATATAGCGATGCGGCCCCCGGGAAAACATGCGATTATCTGCTCTGGTCGGCTCCCGTTGCGGGGGCCGCCCAGAGCAGGTAAAGAAAAATACTAAAAGTCAGTGTTTCCCTACCAGGGGGCCTCCAGCTGTTGCAAAACTACAACTACAAAGGCTGTCCGGGTATGCTGGGAGTAGTAGTTTCACAACAGCTGGAGGCACCCTGTTAGAAAAACACTGAGCTAAGTGTAAAAGGAAAAAGTAGTAAAATTAAAAAAAACTTTTGCTCACCTAATCCCGGTCCCTGAAGATGTCGTTCCCCTCCGTGCGCTCTGGTCCCTGCTCTCTTCACTATTCATCTTACAGGACCTTTCACTTTTCAGCCAATCATGGAGTAAAGCCTGTGATTGGCTGAAGGGGAAAGGGCTTGTTCTGCAGCAAATACACTAGGTTTGAAATCTGCCCGGCAAACCTAGTGTATGCTGCTGCAGGACAAGAATGTGACAAGAGGGGGGGGGGAAGAATGTGACAAGGGGGGGAATGTGACAGGGGGGGGGGGATGTGACAAGGGGGGGAATGTGACAGGGGGGAATGTGACAAGGGGGGGATGTGACAGAGGGGGGAATGTGACGGGGGGGGGGGAATGTAACATGAAGGGGGGAGAATGTAACAAGGAGGGGAATGTGACAAGGGGGGAATGTGACAAGGGGGGAAGAATGTGACAAGGAGGGGGGAGAATGTGACGGGGGGGATGTGAAATGGGCGGGGGGAGATGTGAAATTCAGTGCAAAATATTGTACAGCTTTTGGTACAAATTTCCAGACAGAATCATACCGCCAGGGAGGTTAAACAAACAAAACAAACCGTAGGAATGCATCGGTGAGCTCAGCAACACCAAAAGACCCGGAAGACCAAGGAAAACAACTGTGGTGGATGACCGAAGAATTCTTTCCCAGGTGAAGAAAACCCCCTTCACAACAGTTGGCCAGATGATGAACACTCTCCAGTAGGTAGATGTCAAAGTCAACAATCAAGAGAAGACTTCACCAGAGTGAATACCACAAGATGTAAACCACTGGGGAGCCTCAAAAACAGGAAGGCCAAATTAGAGTTTGCCAAACGACATCTAAAAAAGCCTTCACAGTTCTGGAACAACATCCTATGGACAGATGAGAACAAGATCAACTTGTACCAGATTGATGGAAAGAGAAGAGTAAGGAGAAGGAATGGAACATGATCCTGAGCATACCACCTCATCAGTGAAGCATGGTGGTAGTAGTGTCATGGCATAGTGGGCATGTATGGCTGCCAATGGAACTGCTTCTCTTGTATTTATTGATGATGTGACTGCTGACAAAAGCAGCAGGATGAATTCTGAAGTGTTTTGGGCAATATTATCTACTCATATTCCGCAAAATGCTTCAGAATTCATTGGCCGGCACTTCACAGTGCAGATGGACAATGACCCAAAGCAAACTGCAAGAGCGACTAAAGAGTTTTTTAAGGGAAATAAGTGGAATGTTATGAAATGGTCAATCACCTGCTTGAATCCGATTGAGCATGCATTTCACTTTCTGAAGACAAAACTGATGGGAGAATGCGCCAAGAACAAGCAGGTACTGAAGACAGTTGCAGTAGAGACCTGGCATCACCAGGGATGAAACCCAGCATCTGCTGATGTCTATGCGTTTGAGACTTCAGGCATTCTGAATGATCGGATCCCCGCAGCAGCGCTGCGGGCGATCCGGTCATTCATTGAAATAGTGCACTGCCGCAGATGCCGGGATCTGTATTGATCCTGGCACCTGAGGGGTTAATGGCGGACGCCCACGAGATCGCGGGCGTCGGCCATTGCCGGCGGGTCCCTGGCTGCGATCAGCAGCCGGGATCAGCCACGCATGACACGGGCATTGCTCCGCATGACACGGGCATTAAGTACCACCGCACCAGGACGTACATTTACGTCCTGCGTCCTTAAGGGGTTAACCAGCTGGTTGAGCAAGATATGCTGGCACTGTACACCCTTACATCCATGTCATTCCACTCCATACCATTGTACTCTTCATTGTTTCTGAGTTCATCATATCAACATATCAAATTATACTGCTGTGGCCAATTTTGGCTTCCAACACTACCCAACTCGAATCACATGTTAAATAATGTCTCAATTCATACCTATGATTTGTTGTGGGATGGATGAAAACCTGATCTTTTAACATCTGGGGGCAATTCACACAGGTTAAACACGGAAATGAACCTTTGTTTTGTGATCTCAAAAATATCTGTCTGGAACGTTTATCTGAAAAAACCTCGGATTTCACCAGCTTATCTCTCAAATTGTATGACCTTCTATATGACATAAGGGAATTCATTTATCTTTCTGAAGCTATCTCATAAAATCGACCAATTTTTATTCAGAATTTATGATATTTGGTTACTGTGGGCAGAGTAAGTAGATATGATTGAAACTCTCACTTGTTTAGTCCTTTCTCTTGTTTGTAATGTAAGACTCCTGTCTAATGTTAGTATTTCTTCCTTATGGGCCTCCACTATCCTATTCGGATAGCCACGTTGTTGGAAATTTCTTTACATATGGTTTAGAGTGTTGATTAGCTCAGAGTCATTATCCACAATCCTCCCTGCCCTCAGCATTTGACTGCAGGGCAAGGAGTTCACCATTCTTCGTGGATGGCAACTTTGGTAGCGTAAGAGTGTTTTTGTCAGTGGGCTTTGAATATACTTTAGTGTGTAACTTATGTCCTACCTTTAAGACCATCACTTCTAGAAAACTCACTTCTTCCATGGAGGAAGATGTCGTTGATATACCGCCACCACCCCAGACAATGTCTGAAGTGGTGTGATACGTAGACGACATCTTCCTCCAGCGAACTAACGTACAAATTAGCGTACATTGATGTGACATTCATCCCCATGGCGGTCCCAACTAACTGTAAATAAAATTTATCTTCAAAAACAAAATAATTATTGGTTAAAATTATCCATAACAATTGTAACATAAACTGTTGGGCCGCCATGGGGAATTTTTTATTTTTTATTTTATTCTGAAGGTTTTTTTTGTTTAATTTTTAAATCTTAAATTTTGCTTTATGCTTTGTATTAAATTTTTTTATTTTTATTTAGTTTTTCTCCTCATATTCTTAATCTCTATTTTCTGTTAATTGTGCTATTTTAAGTTCATCTTCTCTAATCTGTTTGCCATTATTAGTAGTGTTATGGTGATCATTATTAGTACTACTAGTTGGCCCATATCTATTTACACTATGTTTTGATATACTGGGCTCAGTTTACACTTAGCATCCTGCTGAGACCATCATTGCTTATATGAGCGCTCTAGGGCGTACAGCGCAGCGTCCCGGCGCTCCATGGCTACGATGTCATGTGACTTTGCCTTGAGTCACATGAACTTGGTCACCTGATCGGAACTCCGACATGTACAGAAAATCATGCTGTGAGCGGCGCCATGATTGTTTATACACACAGGGCGGTTTTGCACAGGTATCCCAGATATTGATTGATTGTATTTAGCATTGTTTCAAGCTTGATTTTAATCCCATTGCACTTTACTGTATGGCACCTTATGACACGCTGTACACTAATACATTGGATATAAGGCACTTTTTCATAGATGTGTATTTTATGTGATAAGCCTATCAGGCTGTATTTGTGGGAGAGGCGTTGGATATTTAACGCACGAGCCCCCCCTGGTCTGTTGTAGACATACTGGTCTAGGTCAGGGTTAGTGCCTGTGGTCATAGTATGTCTTATATGGTACATACACTCGTAATATTATATGCAGTGCATATAGGTATAGTGTTTTTACAGTATATTAAAGGAGTAGTCCAGTGGTGACTCAACTTAGTGGTGAACAACTTATCCCCTATCTGAAGGATAGGGGATAAGTTGCAGATCGCGGGGGGTCCGACTGCTGGGGCCCCCTGCGATCTCCTGTACGGAGCCCCGACAGTCCGCGGGAAGGGGGCGTGTCGACCTCCGCACGAAGCGGCGGCCGACACGCCTCCTCAATACAACTCTATGGCAGTGCCGAAGCGCTGCCTTCGGCAATCTCCGGCTCTGCCATTGAGATTTATTGAGGGGGCGTGTCGGCCGCCGCTTCGTGCGGGGCTCGACACCTGCTATCTGGCCGGAGAGCCGGGGCCCCGTACAGAGAGATCGCAGGGGGCCCCAGCGGTCGGACCCCCCGCGATCTGCAACTTATCCCCTATCCTTAGGATAGGGGATACGTTTTTCACCACTGGACTACCCCTTTAATTCCGTGTTATGTGCAGTACGTACAGTCATAGTTTGTATACGGTACATATACTCGTAATATCATGTGCAGTGTGTAAGGTTTCAGCGTTGTATACAGTTCATACTGTGTTTGTAGGTATAGCGTTGTATGCGGTACATGTGCACAATGTTATATGCAGAGTGTATGGTGATAGGTATGTACTCAGTACACACGTTCATAGCCATACATACGGTCCATACGGTTATAGTATTATAGGTGGTAAATGCGGTAAATATTTGTTTAATTGCAGTACATTTGGTTATTTATAGGTGTTTATCTATATGTGGCATAACTTTTATAGCAGTCATAAGGTGTATATTTTAATGGTAGCATTTACAGTAAGTTTCATTCATTCAGTCTCACACGTTATAGTGTTTACAGTGCATTTACCTTTGTAGATATATTATAGTATTTGCAGTGCATATACGTTCGTAGCATTGGGGCGCACATGTTCTTTACATTAGTAATTATACGTCTGCTGCGGTCGTTGTAATGCATTTTTTCTTAGCATATTATGTAACGTGTAATCTTGTTAGCATTTTCAGTGGGTCTACAATGGAGCTTTCAAATGTATAGGTGATCATGTTTTTTGTTTAGCAGCTTTATGGTATTATGTCATAGCTGTTATATCAATGCCTTAATAGCATTCCATACTCTGTATATGTTCTTGTGGCAGCTATAATGTTAATTTGCCCATGGCATTCATGTGGTGCATGCACCCATGGCATTATACTGTTCATGGACGCTTGTGATATTTATAGGGTTCATACTCTCATGGCATCTACATTTTGATACGCTAGTGGCTTCATTGTGCATGCACTCATGACATTCATACCGGTTACCATACCGGTTACACGCTCAGGGATGTGCTGTGTGTTTTTGCCTCGGCACATCCCTGTGTTCCGAAAGATACTTTCGGAACACAGGGATGCCTCTGTTAAGTCCCTGCAGCCCCGCGTTTACTTTAAAAATGCAGGGATGTCACTCACGTCCCATGCATGCGCCCATGGCAACGGAGCACGGAGTTGCGGAGAAGCAAGAAGGATGCGCGCTGGCAGTTGGTAAGTGTTTAACAGCGTCAGCTTCGGTGTTCCGACCAGTGATTCTCCGGTCCTGCTATGGCCGGACCCGAGGAGTGGTGGTCGGAACACTGAAGTGGGGCAGTACACAGGCATACAGCCTCCAGCCATACTGTATGGCTGGAGGCTGTATGTCTGTGGGGGAACATACAGCACTTAATGTGGGGGGAACTATACTGCCAACATAATATGGGGGACTATACTGCCAGCCTAATGTGGGGGAACATACTGCCAGCCTAATGTGGGGGACTATATTGCACCTAATGTGGGGGAACATACTGCCAGCCTAATGTGGAGGGACTATATTGCACCTAATGTGGGGGAACATACTGCCAGCCTAATGGTGCGGACTATATTGCACCTAATGTGGGGGAACATACTGCCAGCCTAATGGTGCGGACTATATTGCACCTAATGTGGGGGAACATACTGCCTGCCTAATGTGGGGGACTATATTGCACCTAATGTGGGGGAACATACTGCCGGCCAAATGTGGGGGACTATATTGCACCTAATGTGGGGGAACATACTGCCAGCCTAATGGTGCGGACTATATTGCACCTAATGTGGGGGAACATACTGCCAGCCTAATGTGGGGGACTATATTGCACCTAATGTGGGGGAACATACTGCCGGCCAAATGTGGGGGACTATATTGCACCTAATGTGGGGGGAACATACTGCCGGCCTAATGTGGGGGGACTATATTGCACCTAATGTGGGGGGAATATATTGCACCAAATGTGGGGGAACATACTGCCAGCTTAATGTGGGGGACTATATTGCACCTAATGTGGGGGAACATACTGCCAGCCTAATGTGGGGGACTATATTGCACCTAATGTGGGGGGACATACTGCCAGCCTAATGTGGGGGACTATATTGCACCTAATGTGGGGGGACTATACTGCACCTAATGTGGGGGAACATACTGCCAGCCTAATGTGGGGGACTATATTGCACCTAATGTGGGGGGACTATACTTCCAGCCTAATGTGGGGGACTATATTGCACCTAATGTGGGGGAACATACTGCCAGCCTAATGTGGGGGACTATATTGCACCTAATGTGGGGGAACATACTGCCAGCCTAATGGTGCGGACTATATTGCACCTAATGTGGGGGAACATACTGCCAGCCTAATGTGGGGGACTATATTGCACCTAATGTGGGGGAACATACTGCCGGCCAAATGTGGGGGACTATATTGCACCTAATGTGGGGGGAACATACTGCCGGCCTAATGTGGGGGGACTATATTGCACCTAATGTGGGGGGAATATATTGCACCAAATGTGGGGGAACATACTGCCAGCTTAATGTGGGGGACTATATTGCACCTAATGTGGGGGAACATACTGCCAGCCTAATGTGGGGGACTATATTGCACCTAATGTGGGGGGACATACTGCCAGCCTAATGTGGGGGACTATATTGCACCTAATGTGGGGGGACTATACTGCACCTAATGTGGGGGAACATACTGCCAGCCTAATGTGGGGGACTATATTGCACCTAATGTGGGGGGACTATACTTCCAGCCTAATGTGGGGGACTATATTGCACCTAATGTGGGGGAACATACTGCCAGCCTAATGTGGGGGACTATATTGCACCTAATGTGGGGGAACATACTGCCAGCCTAATTTGGCGGACAATATTGCACCTAATGTGGGGGAACATACTGCCAGCCTAATGTGGGGGACTATATTGCACCTAATGTGGGGGAACATACTGCCAGCTTAATGTGGGGGACTATATTGCCCCTAATGTGGGGGAACATACTTCCAGCCTAATGTGGGGGAACACTGCCTGTCTAATGTGGGGGAACACTGTCTGCCTAATGTGGGGGAACACTGCCTGCCTAATCTGGGGAAACACTGCCAACCTAATGTGGGGAAACACTGTCTGCCTAATGTGGGGGAACACTGCCTGCCTAATCTGGGGAAACACTGCCAACCTAATGTGGGGGAACACTGCCTGCCTAATGTGGGGGAACACTTCCTGCCTAATGTGGGGAAACACTGCCTGCCTAATGTGGGGGAACACTGCCTGCCTAATGTGGGGGAACACTGCCTGCCTAATGTGGGGGAACACTGCCTGCCTAATGTGGGGCAACACTGCCTGCCTAATGTGGGGCAACAATGCCTGCCTAATGTGGGGGAACTCTGTCTGCCTATTGTGGGGAACACTGTCTGCTTAATGTGGGGGGAACACTGCCTGCCTAATGTGGGGGAACACTGTCTGCCTAATGTGGGGGGAACACTGCCTGCCTAATGTGGGGGAACACTGCCATTGTTGCGAAAATGACATGAGAGTGGCACTTGACAAGGTAAAGCTGTGCATTTCTGAACTGGTCTCTGAAAGACAACAGCAGAAGTCACACTGATTTGCAGTAAATATTCATTATGGGTTTTTTTTTATGTGAAAATCATGTTTTCATGGTTTTGTTCTTAATGGTTTTTTCATTTTGTGCACCTATGTATAAATATATACTTAAATATATACCTCCTATGTTTTGAATTAGAAAAAATCATATTTTATTTTTCCAATTAAGAAGGGTTCGGTGAATGCGAGTATGAAACTGGTGGGGTTCAGTACCTCCAACAAGGTTAAGAACCACTGATTTATGGCGTATCACTGTCCACTCGCTCGTGGCATTTATAATGCCCTCATGCTCTTGGCAATTATACAGATTATACGCTCACAGCACTCATTCTGCCATACGAGATTGTTCACATGCTCGTAGCATCTATACTGTTTACATATTCCCAGCAGTTACTGGTCAGATACTTATGGCATTTGTGCTGTTCACATTCATGGTGGTAATACGGTCTTGAGATCAGGGTATTCACACTGTTCATATGCTCGCGTTGTCAATACACTCATAGCATTCATGCGGTACGGGTACTCGTGGTGTTTTATGCTGCACACGCGCTTGTGTGTTGAATTCAAGCACTCAGGGCATTTATATTACGCATGGCATTATACAGTTTATACGCTCATAGTATTATGGTTGTTTTCCCATCATACCTTCCACTTCTGCAGGGGGTCATACGACCTGGCTTTCGTTTCTGACACATATTCAGAGCAACAGCATCACGACATATAGGTGATGTATACCCCTCATGCCTGCCACGACTGCAGAGAGATACATTGCATAGTTGTTGCTCCTGACACGTTTTCAGAGTGGCAACATCACATACAACATACAACACATAGGCGGTTGTATACCTATTATACCTTCCATGTCTGCAGGGGGATACATTGCATAGTTGTTGTTACTGACATGTTTTTTCAGAGCAACAACATCACGTCAAATCAGCGGTTGTTTACTCTTCGCACCTGCCACGTCTGCAGGGGGATGCACTGCGCAGTTGTTGTTACTGACACGTTTTTCAGAGCAGCAACATCACGTCACATAGGCAGTTGTATACCTTTCGTACCTGCCATGTCTGCAGGGGGATACACTGCGCAATTGTTGTTACTGACACATCTTCAGAGCAACAACATCATGACACACAGGTGGTTGTTTATCCTTCGTACCTGCCACCTCTGCAGGGGGATGCACTGTGCAGTTGTTGTTACTGGCATGTCTTCAGAGCGACAACATCACGACACATGGGTGGTGGTATATCTATTATACCTTCTACCTCTGCAGTGGGATACACTGCATAGTTGTTGTTACTGACACATTTTCAGAGCGACAACATCACCACACATAGGCAGTTGTATAATGATCATACGCAACACAGCTGCAGGGGAATTCACTGAGCAGTTGTTGTTACAGTCACGTTTTCAGAACAATAACATCACGACACTTGGGTGGTGGTATACCCATCATACCAGCCACATCTGCAGGGGGATACATTGCATAGTTGTTGTTACCGACACGTTTTCAGAGCGACAACATCGCCACACATAGGCAGTTGTATACCGATCATACGCGACATGGCTGCAGGGGAATTCACTGAGCAGTTGTTGTTACGGTCACGTTTTCAGAACAATAACATCACGACACATGGGTGGTGGTATACCCATCATACCTACCACATTTGCAGGGGGATACATTGCAAAGTTGTTGTTACTGACACGTTGTCAGAGCGACAACATCACCACACATAGGCGGTTGTACATCGATCATACGCGACATGGCTGCAGAGGAATTCACTGAGCAGTTGTTACAGTCACGTTTTCAGAACAATAACATCACGTCACATAGGCGGTGGTATACACATCATACCTGCCAAGTCTGCAGGGGATACACTGCATAGTTGTTACCGACACGTTTTCAGAGTGACAATATCACGACTCATAGATGGTTGTACACTTATCATACCTTCCTCAGAGGAATACACTGCGCAATTGTCACTGACACGTCTTTAGGGCAACAACATTACGACATATAGGTGGCTGTATACTCTTTATACCTAACACGGCTGTAGGAGGATGCACTGCAGAGTTGTTGATAATGACACTCTTTCAGAGCAACAACGGCATGGTGCATTGGGGTTGTATTCCCTTCACACCTTCCACACCTGAAGTGGGATACAATGCGCAGTTATTGTTGCTGACACGCTTTCTGAGTTATAGTTTCATGTCACATCGTTGGATATAATAATAAAAAAAAAAAAACAATGGTATGCCAGACCTGTCAGGTATAAAGGCACAAGGGGTACGGAAAGACCTGTCACACTTACCTGTACATTGATTATGAAAAGACCTGTCATGTCTGCAGGTTGATGGTTACGAAAATACCTGTTGAAGGTTCAGGAATGGGGATTCTCGAATAGAACTACAGGTACGAGGGTCACGCAAGGCACTGTCACGGTACAGGCACGATGGAAATGAAGTTATCTGTCACTTGTGGTAGGACGTCACCCCGGAGTTCAGTTTTTGAGGCAGAAGTTCGGCGGTTTAAGGTTGGGTTTAGTGTCCAGGATGGGGTTATTTGAGTGTAGTCGCTGGCACGTTTGAACTCTCAGGTGGATAGGCACATTGTCTACGCATAGTCCTGGCCTGTCCAGTTGGTGGGTAGTTCATGGTAGTCTTCAGGTAAGTTTCTCCAGCTTAGTTCTGGTTACAGGTAAATATGCACATCATTGTCATGGTCTGTCATGGGGTCAGGTTACTTGTGTGTCAATTGGCTAACAATTTTGGTTTTTGGCCTCTAAAATAGGGATTGGATAGCGTAGTTTAGGCCTGACAGGCAACTATCAGTTTCCCTTGGCTTAATGAAACACGACAGTATGTTTAGCTTGTATGCTAGCATGGTCTAGAGTCAGTGCTGGCTTATTCTTCAGAGTATGTATAGTGGCCATAGCTATCCATTACCAGGTAGAGCCTTCATTCATAACTAGTTGGTTGATTCTACTGTCATAGGGTCTGTATTAGGGTTGTCAGGGTCAGTGTAGTTAGGGTGTGGTATTGTTTATACATTCTACTACTTAACCTACCGGGTTATGTGTTTTGCCCTCTAAAGGCCTGCGGTTATGGGCATAGTTCAACTGCTGTTAGGTTAATCTTTCATGCAGGTACGTAGAACATTTATGTCACAAACATGAGTGAAAGTCTACTCTGACCACGTCACATTTTCTTTCTCACATAAGGTCATCGATCACCACTTTGGGAGGTAATCCTCAGGAATTCTCAGGTCACTCTTTTCACATTTGGGCAGCATCTGCAGCATCACGACACAAGGTTCCTCCGCACACTACACAGAAGTTAAGCAGGTGGAGGTCAGGCTGTTATGCTACTTATGTTCCAAATCCTCACAACGAAATGTCTGATGTTTTCAGGTATTCGGTATTGTAATTCCAATAAATTATTTTTATTCCTGCTTAGTTTCGTGTTTTTTCCCTCTAAAGGCTAACCCTCGGTCGCGGTTTTTCAGCACAGTTCAAATGCTTTACTATACAGTGTTATGCATATGTGTTATTAGTTTCCTTACAGGAACCATTGAATAAATATTATCTACTGGTGTAGGTAAGTCTTGCTGGTCATGTGTGGAGCCCTGACCACAAATGATAAACCTATAAGGCTATATTTGTGGGAGGGGCCTTGGATATTTAAGACACGCCCCCCAACACACAGGTTCATGCATTGCGTTTGGCAAAACCCACCCTCCCCCCTCTTCTTTTCTTTATCATTTAATAAGGTATGCCCTCTAAAGGCTAACCCTCGGTCGCAGTTTTTGGGCACAGTTCAACCGCTTTACTATACAGTGTTATGCATATGTGTTATTAGTTTCCTTACAGGAACCACTGAAGAAGTATTATCTACTGGTGTAGGTAAGTCTTGCCGGTCACGTGTGGAGCCCTGACCACAAATGAATTTTATTATCATTGATGTTGAAATTGAATCACTTGATATGTATTATTTAATCACTTATTTATGGGTATATATACCCTCTTCTTGAATTGTATCACTAAGCTTGAAAATGGTCCTATGGTAGGACAGAAACTTTGCTGCTATGTGAGCTAATAAATTCACTTTTTCTTCTCCTCCATTTGGAGGAGTGCTGCGCTTTTTACAATTTTTTGTATCCTGTGGACTGTGATAGAGTCTGGGGCGCTTGCACCTGTTATGGATTTGGCTAAGTAGTGCTGCATTACATATATATGTATATATACACATTAACATAGGTAAGACAATTTCCCATGATAAGTACATGTAACTCTAAACAAATCATATGTTGCCAAATAACAACGCTGTATGGTGTTGGAGGTAATATCAGTATTACCAATAATACCAGTATACAAGGAAGATTATCATTACCATACATATTACCGTCATACTGTTACTGAGCAAATCCTGTATACTGGGACCAATATCACCAATAATACCAGTATACAAGGAGGGATATTATCACCATACATATTACCATCATACTGTTACTGACCAAATCCTATATATTGAGACAATTATTACCAATAATACCAGTATACATGAAGGAAATATCACCATACAGTGACCATATAGTGGTAGATACCAGCTCTACACAGGCTCTGCAGTGATTAAATACAGTTACATCAGGTGACTCGCAGGTGATCAGAGTTGTTCACTTTCCTTTTTTTCTCCATATGTCCCAGACCGTCATGACAATTTGTTCCAGCCATCGTCTCCGCAGAATCTTCCAGACAAACATTTTAGGTTCCCCACTTTGCCAGAACCCTTTGTGCTCTATAGAGTACTAATAACCCCCTTGGTGTCTCATACAGTAGACTGGGTAGATACAGTGGGGTAAAAAAGTATTTAGTCAGCCACCAATTGTGCAAGTTCTCCCACTTTAAAAGATGAGAGAGGCCTGTAATTTTCATCATAGGTATACCTCAACTATGAGAGACAGAATGGGGGAAAGAATACAGGAAATCACATAGTGGTATTTCTGGGGAATTAATTGGTAAATTCCTCGGTAAAAAAAATTGGTATTTGGTCACCTACAAACAAGCAAGATTTCTGGCTCTCACACACCTGTAACTTTTTCAAGAGTCTCCTCTGTCCTCCACTCGTTACCTGTATTAATGGCATCTGTTTGAACTTGTTATTAGTATAAAAGACACCTGTCCACAACCTCAAACAGTCACACTCCAAACTCCACTATAGCCGAGACCAAAGAGCTGTCGAAGGACACCAGAAACAAAATTGTAGACCTGCACCAGGCTGCGAAGACTGAATCTGCAATAGGCAGGCAGCTTGGTGTGAAGAAATCAACTGTGGGTGTAATAATTAGAAAATGGAAGACAAACAAGACCACTGATAATCTCCCTTGATCTGGGGCTCCACGCAAGATCTCACCCCATGGTGTCAAAATGATCACAAGAACAGTGAGCAAAAATCCCAGAACCACACAGGGGGACCTAGCGAATGACCTGCAAAGAGCTGGGACCAAAGTAACAAAGGCTACCATCAGTAACACACTACGCTGCCAGGGAAATCATGCAGTGCCAGACTTGTCCCCCTGCTTAAGCCAGTACATGTCCGGGCCTGTCTGAAGTTTGCTAGAGAGCATGTGAATGATCCACAAGAGGATTGGGAGAATTTCACATGGCCAGATGAAACCAAAGTAGAACCTTTTGGTAAAAACTCAACTCGTTGTGTTTGGAGGAGAAAGAATGCAGAGTTGCATCAAAAGAACACCCTACCTACTGTGAAACATGGGGATGGAAACATCATGCTTTGGGCTTGTTTTTCTGCAAAGGGACCCGGACGACTGATCCTTGTAAAGGAAAGAATGAATGGGGCCATGTATTGTGAGATTTTGAGTGAAAACCTCCTTCCATCAGCAAGGGCATTGAAGATGAAACGTGGCTGGGTCTTTCAGCATGACAATGATCCCAAATACACCACCCGGGCAATGAAGGAGTGGCTTCGTAAGAAGAATTTCAAGGTCCTGGAGTGGCCTAGCCAGTCTCCAGATCTAAACCTCATAGAAAACCTTTGGAGGGAGTTGAAAGTCTGTTGCCCAGCGACAGCCCCAAAACATCACTGCTCTAGAGGAGATCTGCATGGAGGAATGGGCCAAAATACCAGCAACAGTGTGTGAAAACCTTGTGAAGACTTACAAAAAATGTTTGACCTCTGTCATTGCCAACAAAGGGTATATAACAAAGTATTGAGATGAACTTTTGTTACTGAACCAATACTTATTTTCCACCATAATTTACAAATAAATTCTTTAAAAATCAGACAATGTGATTTTATGGATTTTTTTTCTCATTATGTCTCTCACAGTTGAGGTATACCTATGATAAACATTACAGGCCTCTAATCTTTTTAAGTGGGGGAACTTGCACAATTGGAGGCTGACAAAATCCTTTTCCCCCCACTGTAAATGGTAATAGACAGGTCCTTTAATGTAGTTTTTCCTATTACATAGGTGCCCCGAGTAGGTAGGTGCCACCTGTAAGTAGGTCCCCCTGTGGATAGTTAATCCCTATAAGTAGGGGTTACTCCCTGTAGGTAAGTACTCCTGTAGATAGTAGCCCCCTGTATAGGTAGTAACAGCCCCCCTTTAGGTAGTAGTATCAGCAGCAGCCCCCTTTACGTAGTAGTTGCAGCTCCCTTTAGGTAGTAGTAGTAGCAGCAGCCCCCTTTTAGTTCGCTGTAGTGGCAGCCCCCTTTAGGTTGTAGTAGTTACAACCCCTTTAGTTAGATATAGTGGCAGCCCCCTTTAGGTGGTAGTAGTTACAGCCCCTTTAGTTAGTTGTAGTGGCAGCCCCCTTAGGTAGTTGTAGTCGCAGGCCGCTTTAGTTATTTGTAGTGGCATCCCCTTTAAGTAGTATTAGTATCAGCCCTCTTTAGGTAGATGTAGTGGAAGCCCTGTTTAGGTAGTTGTAGTGGCAGGCCCCTATAGGTAGTAGTGGTTACACCTTCCTTAAAGGGGTACTCTGGCCCTAAGACATCTTTTCCCCTATCTAAAGGATAGGGAATGAGATGCCTGATCGCGGGCGTGCCGCTGGGGCTGTCTGCGACTTGCATTGCAGGGACAGGGCATGACGTCACACGGGGCAGTCGTGTCGTGATGATACTCCAGCCCCATAGTCGTGACCCGGCAGACTCTGAGGCTGCAGCGCTGCGTGCAGCTCCCAGAGGTTGGTGCTGCATGCGAGATAGCAGCAGCGGGACCCCCGCGATCAGACATCTTATCCCCTATCCTTTGGATAGGGGATGAGATGTCTTAGGGCCAGAGTACCCCTTTAAGGTATTTGGAGTGGCAGCCCTATTTAGGTAGTTGTAGTCGCAGCTCCTTTTAGGTAGTTGTAGTGGAAGTCCCCTTCATGTAGTTGTAGTGGCAGCCCCTCTTAGGTATTAAGAGTTGCTGCCTTCTTTAGGTAGTTGTAGTGGAAACCCCTTTAGATATTCGGAGTGGCAGCCCTCTTTAGGTAGTTGTATCGGCAGCTCCCTTTTTAGGTAGTTGTATTGACAGTCCACTTTTGATATTTGGAGTGGAAGCCCCCTCGAGGTAGTTGTAGTGGCAGCTCCCTTTATAGGTAGTTGTAGTTGAGGAAGCCCCCTTTATGTAGTTGTAGTGGAAGCCCCCTTTAGATAGTTGTAGCGGCACCTGCCTCTAAACCCTGCTTATGGCTCAGCACCCCTCTATATAAGGCGGCGGCCATTACAATTCTCTCAGACTCTTCTTTACTGAGACCAGCAAACACCAGAGATCTCAGTGCTAGTGACCAGCACTTGGAAGGCGTCAAATCTACAGTCATTCCAGTAAGTCACAAGTCTATGTCTGCTGTCACTACCCATAGTCCAGTCCAGTCTAAAGTCAAGCCTCAAGATAATTTTCTTAAGTCTATTACCAGTCTAATTGGTCCCAGCAAGCTGCGAGGTCCTTCTGTGTTTCTGGACACCTCTCTAGGAATCTAGCCCAGCTGTGAAGATAATACCACCGCCTTAACTCAGTAAAGCCTCCGTTAAACCATAACTTGGTTGTGGACTCTCCTTTCACTACCTAGCCATTGGAATAGCGGAGATACCGATCGTGCGGTTCCGGTACCCAAAAAACACTCTGGCGTCATGAACATTAGTGTCACCTTGCCCCGAGGGTTAATACCATCTCGCCCCTCCACCTACACCGCTACACCCCATGGTCCCGCCATACACCGTGGGTCACCACACAAGGAATGTTGAACATGCATGACACGTTTCTGGTCATGTGACCCTTTTTCCAATGCAATCCCCAGGATCGCTGTCCACTGCATGAAAACCCCCATATAAGCTATGCAGGTAGTAGCAACCCTACCTATTAGTTTTGGTAGTTAGTCCGCATATTAGCTAGGCAGGAATGTAGTAGATAGTCCCCCACATTAGCTAGGAAGCGGAAATCCCCCACATTAGAGAGGTAGCAGAAGTCCCCCACATTAGGTAGGCAGCAGTTCTCCCACTTTAGGATGGCAGCAGAGCCCCCACATTAGGTAGGCAGCAGTTCCCCCACATTAGATAGGCAGCAGAAGTCCCCCACATTAGCTAGGCAGCAGTTCCCCCACATTAGGTAGGAAGCAGTTCCCCTACATTAGGTAGGCAGCAGTTCCCCCACATTAGGAAGGAAGCAGTTGTCCCCCACATTAGGTAGGCAGGAGTTCCCCATGTTAGGTAGGCAGCAGTTCCCACATATTAGGTATGCAGCAGTTCCCCCATATTAGGTAGGCAGTAGTTCCCCCATATTTGGTAGGCAGCAGAAATCCCTACACCTTAGGTAGGCAGCAGTTTCCCAACATTAGGTAGGCAGCAGTTCCCCCACATTCACTCCGGGGGGGAGACAAATTAAAAAAATTTGTTTTACTTAGACTAGACAGTCTAAGATTGTGCCAGATTTTTAACAGTGACTCAGGCTGGTTGAAAATCTAGCGCTACTTACACCCACTCAGTGGTGTAGTGGGTGGGTGGATAGCATTACTTCGTAAATCACTTCCACCCTGCTATCCGCCCATCCACTGTAGCCATGTTCCCCTTGAGATCATGTGACTTATAACATACTGTGTCTGGCCAGATGAAAAAGTCAACAGTAAAATAAAAAGACTTGCACTACAGCACTTATAGTTGTGGCCCCTGTGCATGTAAACAGGAGAAAGCGGTGCCTAGAGGTAATAGAAGCATATTACACAGTATTATAACTTTGCATCATAGGCTCAAAGACGGAAGAAAAAAAAAACATCGTGGTATACCCCTTTAACTCCTTGGGGACGAAGGGCGTATGCATACGCCCTCGCGTCCCGTCACTTAAGGACGGGATCTATCAGCAGGTATCCCGTGGCAATGCCTAGGGGGGTCCTGAGACCCCCCCCCATATCGGCGATCGCAGCAAATCGCAGGTCAATTCAGACCTGCGATTTGCCGCGATACGGGCAAATCGGGTCACTGGTGACCCGATCTCCCGGAAAATAAGACTGATCGGAGCTTTCAGAGACAGCTCCGACCAGCCTAAAGCATAGGAGCGAGGTGGCAGTGTTGCCACCCCCTCCTATTCCCTGCCATTGGTCGGTCAGGCTGACCACCAATGGCAGGAGGGGGGCGGGGGGTTACAGTTCATTTCCCCTCCGCTCTGCACACCGATCGAAGTTGGTACAGAGCGGGGGGGGAAACAGGCGGCGAGGGGGAGTGCATGGCCTGGCTTACCCGGACAGGAGGAGGCGGCGGATGCGGCTCAGGAACAAGCGGCGCGAGCAGGAGGAGCGGCGGCCGGAAAGTGCAGCTGAGAAGGCTGCAGTGAAGATCGCGATAAGTGATCTTCACTGTGGCCTTCTAAAAGCTGCAAAACTACAACTCCCAGCATGCCCACACAGCCAAAGGCTGTCTGGGCATGCTGGGAGTTGTAGTTTTGCAACATCTGGAGGGCCACAGTTTGGAGACCACTGTGTAGTGGTCTCCAAACTGTAGCCCTCCAGATGTTGCAAAACTACAACTCCCAGCATGCCCAGACAGTCAGGGATGCTGGGCGTGTAGTTCTGCAATATCTGGACCTTCAGATGTTGCAGAACTACAACTCCCAGCATGCCTGGACAGTCTGGGCATGCTTGGAGTTGTAGTTTTGCAACATCTGGAGGGCTACAGTTTGGAGGCCACTGTTCTTCCCCAGTTGTTGCATAACTACAACTCCTAGCATGCCCAGACTGTCCAGGCATGCTGGGAGTTGTAGTTCTGCAACATCTGAAGGGCCAGATATTGCAGAACTACACGCCCAGCATCCCTGACTCTACGGGCATGCTGGGAATTGTAGTTTTGCAACAGCTGTAGGCACACTGGTTGGGAAACACTGAGCTAGAGTCTGTTTCCTAACTCAGTGATTCCAACCCGTGTGCCTCCAGCTGTTGCAAAACTACAACTCCCAGAGTGCACTGACAGACCGTACATGCTGGGAGTTGTAGTCTTGCAACAGCTAGAGGCACATGGGTTGGAATCACTGAGCTAGAGTCTGTTTTCTAACTCAGTGGTTCCCCACCAGTGTACCTACAGCTGTTGTAAAACTACAACTCCCAGCATGTACGGTCTGTCAGTGCATTCTGGGAGTTGTCATTTTGCCACAGCTGAAGGTTTGGGGTGCCCCCCCCCTTGGGGCGCCCCCCATATGAATGTACAGGGTACATTCATACGGGCGGATTTACAGTGGGTTTCCTTCAAGGAAACTTACCGTGAACCCCTGCCTGTGTGAATGTACCCTAAAAACACTACACTAACAAATAATAAAAAGTAAAACACTACACATACACCCCCTTACTCGTCGCCCCCCCCCCAATAAAAATGAAAAACTTCTCATACGGCAGTGTTTCCTAAACTGCGCCTCCAGCTGTGGCAAAACCACAACTCCCAGTGTTGCCGGACAGCCATTGACTGTCCTGGGAGGCTGGGAGTCTTGCAGCAGCTGGAGGCACCCTGTGGGAGACACTGCTGTAGGGTTTTGGTGGAGACAAGCCCCATCCTTGTCCACCCCTACTGCAAATTCCGTATTCAGGCCTCAAATGCGCATGGCGCTCTCTCACTTCAGAGCCCTGTCGTATTTCAAGGCAACAGTTTAGGGCCACATATGGGGTATTTCCGTACTCGGGAGAAATTGTGTTACAAATTTTGGGGGGATTTTTCTCCCATTACCCTTCGTAGAAATGGTAGATTTGGGGGAAAAACCTGCACTTTAGCGAAAAAAATTTTTTTTCATTTACACATCCGAATTTAACGAAAAGTCGTCAAACACCTGTGGGGTGTTAAGGCTCACCGGACCCCTTGTTACGTCCCTTGAGGGGTGCAGTTTCCAAAATAGTATGCCATGTGTTTTTTTTTTTTTGCTGTTCTGGCACCATAGGGGCTTCCTAAATGCGACATGCCCCCAAAAACCATTTCAGCAAAACTCACTCTCCAAAATCCCATTGTCGCTCCTTCCCTTCTGAGCCCTCTACTGCGCCCGCCGAACACTTGACATACACATATGAGGTATTTCCATACTCGAGAGAAATTGGGTTACAAATTTTGGGGGGCTTTTTTTCTTTTTACCCCTTGTAAAATTTCAAAAACTGGGTCTACAAGAACATGCGAGTGTAAAAAATTAAGATTTTGAATTTTCTTCTTCACTTTGCTGCTATTCCTGTGAAACACCTAAAGGGTTAACAAACTTACTGAATGTCATTTTGAATACTTTGAGTGGTGCAATTTTTATAATGTGGTAATTTATGGGGTATTTCTAATATGAAGGCAATTCAAATCCACTTCAAAACTGAACTGGCCCCTAAAAAATTCAGATTTTGAAAATTTTGTGAAAAATTGGAAAATTGCTTCTGAACTTTTAAGCCCTCTGATGTTTTCCAAAAGTAAAAACATGTCAACTTTATGATGCAAACATAAAGTAGACATATTGTATATGTGAATCAAAATATTATTTATTTAGAATGTTTATTTTCCTTACAAGCAGAGAGCTTCAAAGTTAGAAAAATGCAAACTTTTCAATTTTTTCATCAAATTTTGGAATTTTTCACCAAGAAATGATGCAAGTATCGACAAAAATTTACCACTAACATAAAGTAGAATATGTCACGAAAAAACAATCTCGGAATCAGAATGAAAAGTAAAAGCATCCCAGAGTTATTAATGCTTAAAGTGACAGTAGTCAGAATTGCAAAAAATGCTCCCGTCCTTAGGGTTATAATGGGCTCTGTCCCCAAGGAGTTAAGACTATTACCTTATCTTCTTTGGTGAATGTGTGATGGTTGAGAAGTTGTGAGTTGTCTTAGGTTGTAATGCAAAATATATTGATTATGTTTGGATACCTCAATCTTTCAGATAAAACCAGTCCACTAGGACTATAGTAAAAATTCAGCTAAAGTGTAAACTTGTACAAAGTGAATTTCTTTAGTGCATCCACCTGTCACCATTAGGATGGCAAATTAAGGTCCCCTCCCCAGCTATTCCTACTGAGCCCCCCATAAAAACACACACCTAGCTTGCCAGAAAAAAGGTTCAGCCATGTTAAAGTGCATTTGGGAACAGTCTAATCAGGATCAGTCAAATACCCTCAAAACAACGGACGTATGGGCAACTTTATCCTGGAAACTGAAGAAAAGGACATGTGGATTCTTGAAACATAACATTATAGGAAATTTATTTTAAAAGGCAGATCTTTTTAAGAAGAGGCACACATTTTACATCTGCTTAGAATGCTTATATTGCATTTAACCCCCAGGACGTTTCTCTATATTTCAGAATTTCTTCTCAACCCCATTGACAGCTGTTACAGTCAGTAGCTTTATTCTTACCAACAATATAGCTTCTTTCTGGCATAGGGAGAAAGTGGGTAACAGCAACCTAACAAAACTAACTGTAGTATATGTCAGTAGAAGTCTAGCTGCTAGATAGTAAGAAACATTTTACAGGAATGTTACACGCTGCATAAATAACAAACTATAATTCTTATAATAAATATAACTTGTCCTAAATGACACACTGTCAAAACGGAAATGACTTAACAATAGAAGCTGGTTATGGCAGCTTCACTGCGCTTTGAATGACTATAGAATGAACACCTTAAAGGGTTTTCATGGTAAACCAATATGACAATAAAAGCTGTAAATAACAGGTTGAACCATTGAGCTGCCATTAGAGAAAACACAATGGATACCTGGTGTATTATTAATAGTTGTGCACAAGACATTTGGTCTCCGTAGAGGTCAATGACCCCCTTGAAGGCAGTGTTTCTGAGTACTGTCCACAAGACTGAGCAGAGATGACAAATCTTATGACACTAATATGCAAAACATTCCTATATTTTTCATAATAAATATGGGAAAGTTATCAAAACCTGTGCAGATGAACAGTGGAGCAGTTGTCCATAGCAACCAATCAGAGCCCAGCTTCAATTTGTAAAAAGGCCTTTAACCCCTTCAGGACGGAGCCCATTTTGGCCTTAAGAACCGGAGCGTTTTTTGCACATCTGACCACTGTCACTTTAAACATTAATAACTCTGGAATGCTTTTAGTTATCATTCTGATTCCGAGATTGTTTTTTCGTGACATATTCTACTTTAACATAGTGGTAAATTTTTGTCGATACTTGCATCCTTTTTTGGTGAAAAATCCGTAAATTTGATGAAAAATTTGAAAATTTAGCATTTTTCTAACTTTGAAGCTTTCTGCTTGTAAGGAAAATGGATATAACGAATACATTTTTTTTTGGTTCACATATACAATATGTCTACTTTATATTTGCATCATAAAATTGATGAGTTTTTACTTTTGGAAGACACCAGAGGGCTTCAACGGTCAGCAGCAATTTTCCGATTTTTCACAAAATTTTCAAACTCAGTATTTTTCAGGGACCAGTTCAGGTTTGAAGTGGATTTGAAGGGTCTTCATATTAGAAATACCCCATAAATGACCCCATTATAAAAACTAAACCCCCCAAAGTATTCAAAATGACATTCAGTCAGCGTTTTAACCCTTTAGGTGTTTCACACGAATAGCAGCAAAGTGAAGGAGAAAATTCACAATCTTCATTTTTTACACTCACATGTTCTTGTAGACCCAATTTTTGAATTTTTACAAGGGGTAAAAGGACAAAATTTTTACTTGGATTTGTAGCCCAATTTCTCTCGAGTAAGCACATACCTCATATGTCTATGTAAAGTGTTCGGTGGGCGCAGTAGAGGGCTCAGAAGGGAAGGAGCGACAAGGGGATTTTGGAGAGTACGTTTTTCTGAAATGGTTTTTGGGGGGCATGTTACCTTTAGGAAGCCCTTATGGTGCCAGAACAGCAAAAAAAAAACACATGGCATACCATTTTGGAAACTAGACCCCTCGGGGAATGTAACATGGGATAAAGTGAACCTTAATACCCCACAGGTGTTTCACGACTTTTGCAAATGTAAAAAATAAATAAAAAATTTTACCTAAAATGCTTGTTTTCCCCAAAAAAAATTATTTTTAAAAAGGGTAATAGCAGAAAATACCCCTAAAAATTTGAAGCCCAATTTCTCCCGATTCAGAAAACACCCCATATGGGGGTGAAAAGTGCTCTGCTGGCGCACTACAGGTCTCAGAAGAGAAGGAGTCACATTTGGCTTTTTGAAAGCAAATTTTGCTCTGGGGGCATGCCGCATTTAGGAAGCCCCTATGGTGCCAGGATAGCAAAAAAAAAACACATGGCATACCATTTTGGAAACTAGACCCCTCGGGGAACGTAACAAGGGGTTAAGTGAACCTTTATACCCCACAGGTGTTTCACGACTTTTGCATATGTAAAAAAAAATTATTTTTTTTTACCTAAAATGCTGCTTTTCCCAAAAATTTTACATTTTTAAAAAGGGTAAAAGCAGAAAATACCCCCCAAAATTTGTAACACAATTTCTCCCGAGTACGGCGATACCCCATATGTGACCCTAAACTGTTGCCTTGAAATACGACAGGGCTCCAAAGTGAGAGCGCCATGCGCATTTGAGGCCTAAATTAGGGATTGCATAGGGGTGGACATAGGGGTATTCTACGCCAGTGATTCCCAAACAGGGTGCCTCCAGCTGTTGCAAAACTCCCAGCATGCCTGGACAGTCAACGGCTGTCCGACAATACTGGGAGTTGTTTTGCAACAGCTGGAGGCTCCGTTCTGGAAACAGTGGTGTACCAGACGTTTTTCATTTTTATTGGGGAGGGGAGGGGGGCTGTGTAGGGGTATGTGTTTATGTAGTGTTTTTTACTTTTTATTTTATTTTTTGTGGTAGTGTAGTGTAGTGTTTTTAGGGTACAGTCGCACGGGCGGGGGTTCACAGTAGTTTCTCGCTGGCAATTTGAGCTGCAGCAGAAAGTTTGCGGCAGCTCAAATTTGCAGCCCGATACTTACTGTAATCCTCCGCCCATGTGAGTGTACCCTGTACGTTCACATTGGGGGGGGGGGGGAGGGGGGGGGGACATCCAGCTGTTGCATAACTACAACTCCCAGCATGCCCGTTGGCTGTCGGTGACTGCTGAGAGTTGCAGTTTTGCAACAACTGTAGGCACACTGGTTATGTATCACTGAGTTTGTGACCTAACTCAGTGTTTCACAACCAGTGTGCCTCCAGCTGTTGCAAAACTACAACTCCCAGCATGTACGGTGCATGGTGTACGGTGACTGCTGAGAGTTGTAGTTTGCAACAGCTGGAGGCACACCGGTCGTGAAACACTGAGTTAGGTAAAAAAAAACTCTGAGTTTCACAACCAGTGTGCCTTCAGCTGTTGCAAAACTACAACTCTCAGCAGTCACCGACAGCCAACGGGCATGCTGGGAGTTGTAGTTATGCAACCAGCAGATGCACCACTACAACTCCCAGCATGCACTTTAGCTGTTTGTGCAAGCTGGGAGTTGTAGTTATACAACAGCTGAAGGTACACTTTTCCATAGAAAGAATGTGCCTCCAGCTGTTGCAAAACCATAAGTCCCAGCATGCCCATAAGGGAATGCTGGGAGTTGTGGTGGTCTGCCTCCTGCTGTTGCATAACTACAGCTCCCAGCATGCCCTTTTTTCATGCTGGGAGCTGTTGCTAAGCAACAGCAGGAGGCTGTCACTCACCTCCAACGATCCAGACGATGCAGGTTAGTCCCACCGCCGCAGCTGCTCCTGGGGCCCCGATCCCAAAAGGGGCGCCGGGGATCGGGGTCCCCAGCACCGGGGGTAGTCTTCCCGCACCCGCTCACGTCCTCCGGAAGAGGGGCGGAGCGGGTGCGGGAGTGACACCCGCAGCAGGCGCCCTGATTGGTCGGCCGGTAATCCGGCCGACGAATCAGGGCGATCGTGAGGTGGCACCAGTGCCACCTCACCCCTGCAGGCTCTGGCTGTTAGGGGCCGTCAGAGACGGCCCCGAACAGCCAGTAATTCCGGGTCACCGGAGACCCGATTGACCCGGAATAGCCGCAGATCGCTGGACTGAATTGTCCAGCGATCTGCGGCGATCGCCGACATGGGGGGGCATAATGACCCCCCTGGGCGATATGCCGGGATGCCTGCTGAACGATTTCAGCAGGCATCCGGCTCCGGTCCCCAACCGGCTAGCGGTGGGGGCCGGAATTCCCACGGGCGTATGGATACGCCCTCGGTCCTTAAGGACTCGGGATTCAGGGCGTATCCATACGCCCTATGTCCTGAAGAGGTTAAAAGTGAAAGCAGGAATCTAGTTGCTATGGTCAACTGCTTCACTATTCTTCTACACAAGTTTTGATATTTTCCCCATAATATATTTAACACCTTATGGACACAACCCATTTTGATCTTGAGATCTCAGCCAATTAAAATTTTTGCATTTTGTTTTTCCTCCTTGCCTTCTAAAAGGCATAACTCTTTTATTTCTCGATATGAGGGCTTGGTTTTTGCACAACTAATTTTACTCTCTAATGACACCTTTTATTTTACCCTGAATTGGATGGGGGTCCAATGAGTTCATATCCCTCTTAGAGGTCTCTTAGCCACCACTGGCAAGCAGGATGTACAAGAAGATCGCCAATAGCCAGTAGTACTGATCAGTACTATGATATTACATAGTACAAAACAATACATTGCAATCAAATTATTGCTATTAATAGTCATCTATTGGGATTTACAAAATGCTAATTAAATTATGAAAAAAAGGTTTGATTAAATATATAAAAGTCCTCCTAATACGTGTTAATTATGTTAATTATGATCCCGCATGGTAAATGGCATAAACATAAAAAAAAAAATACAAAGCCCAGAATTGCACTACATAACAAAATGAAAGGTGTCATTACGAAGTACAATATGGATTTGTAAATGGAAAAATAAGAGTTATGAGTCTTAAAGGGGTACTCCAGTGGGGAAAAAAATGTTTTTTCAAATCAACTGGTGCCAGAAATTTGAACAGATTTTTGAATCACTTCTATTTTAAAATCTTAATCCTTCCAGTACTTATCAGCTGCTGTATGCTCCAGAGGAAGTTCTTTTCTTTTTGAATTTTTTTTCTGTCTGACCACCGTGCTCTCTGCTGACATCTCTGTCCATTTTAGGAACTGTCCAGAGTAGGAGCAAATCCCCATAGCAAACCTATCCTGCTCCGGAAAGTTCCTAAACTGGTCAGAGGTGTCAGCAGAGAGCACTGTGGTCAGACTGAAAAGAAATTCAAAAATAAAAGAACGTCCTCTGGAGCATACAGCAGCCTATTTTTAAAAAGAAATTATTTACAAATCTGTTTAACTTTCTGTCACCAGTCGATTTGAAAATTTTTTTTCCACAGGAGTACCCCTTTAACTTTATATTTTAATAGTTCAGACATCTAGTTCAGACATCTGTGGTTATACCTTGAATTTCTCTCATTGATTCCCTTGCTAATTGTAAAAATAGTCTAGTAGTTGACAAGAATGCAAATAAAAAAGTGTTTAAGCAGCAAAGCAAAGTTTAAAATAAATTATTTAAACATGTATGTAATTATAAAGAACAACCAATAATATGGCTATTTTTTATAAAAGAAGACTTGTGAAAACTTAAAAGAACCTTCTGCAAAATATATTTAACTGGAGATCAATTCATATTCATATACAGTGAAATCTGAGGAATTTCCAAGCTTAAAGGGGATAAGTTTCAGATTGCGGGGGGTCCGACTGCTGGGGCCCCCTGCGATCTCCCGTACGGGGCCCTGGCTCTCTGGTTAGAGAGGGCGCGTTGACCACCGCACAAAGCAGCGGCCGACACGCCCCCTCCACACACTGCTATGGGAGAGCCGGAAATTGCCGAAGGCAGCGCTTCGGCTCTCCCATAGCAGTAAATGGAGGGCGCGTGTCAGCCACCGCCTAATGCAGTGGTCAACACGCGCTCTCTATGCAGAGAGCCGCGGCCCTGTACGGGAGATCGGGGGGGGCCCCCAGTGGTCGGGCCCCCCGCGATCTGAAACTTATCCCCTATCCTTAGGATAGGGGATACATTTTTCAATCCCGTAGTTCTCCTTTAAGCAGATTTATAAATTACTTCTATATAAAATCTTAATCTTTCCAGTACTTATTAGCTGCTGTATGATTCTCAGGAAGTTCTTTTCTTTTTGAATTTCCTTTCTGTCTGACCACAGTGCTCTCTGCTGTCACCTCTGTCCATTTTTGGAACAGAGTAGGAGCAAATCCGCATAGAAAACCTATACTGCTCTGGACAGTTCCTGACATGGACAGAGGTGTCAGCAGAGAGCACTGTGGTCAGACAGAAAGGAAATTCAAAAAGAAAAGAACTTCCTGGGGATCATACAGCAGCTGACAAGTACTGGAAAGATATTGGAAGGATTAAGATTTTTAAATAGAAGTAATTTACAAATCTTTTTAACTTTCTGGTACCAATTGATAAAAAATAAATAAATAAAAAAGTTTTCCAGTGGAGTACCCCTTTAATAGAATATGTTAACTTCTTGGGGACTCAGGGCATCCTGGTCCCACTCCCGCGATATAACACATGTCATATCATATCGAGTCAGTCCCGGCGTCTGACTGGCCGGGACTCGGGGCTAATAGCGCGCGTCACTGATCGCCGCGTCTAAAATGTAAAAAATCATTCCCGCCAGCACAGTCAGGCTGATCGGGATCACCGCAGTGAAACCGCGGTGTCCCGATCAGCTAGGATGCAAGCAGAGGGTCCGTTACCTGCTTCTCGTACGTCAGATCGGCGATTGATTGCTCCAAGCCTGAGATCCAGGCTTGAGCTTTCGACCACCGATAACACTGATCAATGCATTGCTATGGCTTTGTATTGAACAGTGCTGGCAATTAATGTACTGCATGTTATAGCCCCCTGGGACTATAAGATTGCAAAAAAAAAAGTGTAAAAAAAAAAGTTAATGTGATTTAACCCCTTCCCTAATAAAAGTTCAAGATGACGATTTTAAACGTATAAATTTTCCTGCATGTAGTTATGATTTTTTTCAGAAGTAATACAAAATCAAACCTATATAAGTAGGGTATCATTTTAATAGTATGGACGTACAGAATAAAGTTAAGGTGTCATTTTTACCGAAATTTTTTTGGGTAAAATGACTGATGTCATTACAAAGTAGAAATGGTGGCGCAAAAAATAAGCCATCATTTGGGTCTTTAGATGCCAAATTGAAAGGGTTATGATTTTTAAAAGGTGAGGAGGAAAAAACGAAAGTGCAAAAACTGAAAAACCCTGAGTCCCCAAGGGGTTAAGCATGGACAAGCAACATATCAGAACATAACCTGGCATTCAATTGTTATAAATGCCTGGGAAAACTAGGTGACAAGGAGCTATTATGGCAACTGTCTCCTGTTGCCACATTTAGAAAACTTGGGGGGTAAAAAAATGTATAACTAAGAATCGGATTTTTATATTGGAAAGAAATATCTTGGGGCTTATATTTACTTTTTAGTTCTAGGTGGGAATGGTCTTTAGAAAAAGAATTCACCAATGAAAATCATTGTTAAACAATGAGAAAATACTTCATGGAAAGTCCTAATAGGATCAATTGTTTGAGCTTATTTGGAGTGAAAAGACTGAAATCTATTACAGCTGCAGTCTTTAGAAACCACAGACGACATCAAGTATTTTGCTCCCTACCCCCCCCCCCCCCAGATGAAAACAAAATACTTAACATTCAGGACAAAACCCTATGCTCCCTTGATACATAAATAAGCTCCACAATACCAAAAAAATGTGTGTTTCCATCATTTTCCTTAAAATAGCTTCAACATATTACAGTATGCAGAGTGCATACCTTTTCTACTTTAGAAAACTTGAGAAAAAAGATTCTTTTTTATCTAACGTTTTTTTTACTAACAGGAGAGTGATCATGGAAACAAAAGAATATTAACATTATAAAGCAAAATTCACACACTGGAGTAAAGACAAAAAAAGAGAGTGGTGTTGCAATAGAAACTTTTGAAGGCACCTAGTTGGGCCGATTATTAGATCAACTGGAGCCCCTGTAAATGGCATGGGTTCACATACATTTAAATCGGGAAGGCATGCAGCAATAATAGCAATATTTTTTAGCTAGAGAAGACCTATTTTTGTGCCTCTTATACTGACTTGGCTTGGCTGACAGGGTATGTTTACTTCAATAGGAATAGAAGAATAAGCCACTGCTAGACCCTTGTTGTGCATGTATGAAGAATACCAAAAGAAAACCCTTTTGAAATCACAGATCATACGCAAAACGTAGTATATATACATAGAGAACCAGAGTATAATGAATCAAGATAGTTTATTGAATACAAATCATTAAAAACAGTCACAGACAGAAAATTAACCATTTGTTAAAAACAAGGAAAAACTGACAGTGAAAACCGAAGAAAATGGAGTCCCGCACTTATAATAGAATCCCAATATAATACCCAAGTACATACATCCTTGATAACCAAGGTAAATAACACTGTTATGAGGTCAGGGATACTTGATACCCACCCAGGGGTTAACATAAACTCCTAGTAAGCAATATATCACATAGTGTGAGAAAACATTACCAGACAATGCAGACCAAGTGCAGAAAGGCACTGCCCAACGTTTAGCCACTCAGGGAGGCTTCTTCCGGGGCGTGGTCATGGCTAGAGCTGTCCGCTGTTAAGTATATGTCCCCATCCAATCACAAGATCCTGCGCTAATCACATGTGCGCTACGTCAGCGCTCAATGTGAGTTGCCAAGAACTCAGTCCCGAGGCCGCACCAGGCCGCGCATGCGTCCGGAGAGCGGTCCCGGCCCGAGCTCCCCACCCACAGCCAATCAGCAGTCACCATAATATAAACAAACTTGCACGTGCAAGCTACGTCAGCGCCGCGTGTGAAGGACGCCAGCACCAGCACCCCCCCTGCGCCTGGGCGCGCAGGCGCACAAGCGATGGACCAGGAGCCAGCCCCCCCACCCACATCGACCAATAAGTAGGTACTAAATATAAAGGACACGCCCCACAACAGCAGGAGGACATCAAAATGGACCACCTTGTAACAAAGGAGCTGTGCTGAGCCGATCTCTCCCCGTGGGATGAAGACATACAAAACCCCCGCATCCAGGGCGAGCGCCACCGGGAGTGACACCGCCAAGCACATAGCGAGGTAGCGCCGACCCCGATCCCGCAAGCCCAGCGGGGGCCAGGGAAGCAACAGCGCACAGGGAGCAAAACAGCATCAGCACTAATTAGATAAAAAATTAAATAGTTAAATCAATATAAGATACATAGTACAATATTACCATGTGGGCTCCAAGTCCCTCTAACATCATATTAAATTAACCAATATACATGTGTGTACACAAGAGGTTTATATAAATATAGTGAATACTAAAAGGTACATACCATAACCATATACATATAAATACATCCTAATATACATAACATATAGATCCTATGTGAAAACACATAAAAATAAATATATGTATGAAGAATAGTAAGAAGGCACCTACAAACTTCTGTTGTAATTGGTGGACTTGGCTACATAAAAAAAAAAAATGTATGACTGATTTATAAGATTGTCAACCAAAAAAACAATTCTCACTATCCTACTTGTCAGACAATAAATGGTCATATTCTTTTATCGAACAGACATCAATCTGTCTGCCATTCACCATTGAGTCAAACTGTCATGTTATCTTGATTCTACAGGTCAGTAGGATTACAGTAAAACCCAATTTAAATATATATATATATTTTTTTTTTACGATTTACTAGTTTACTAAAAATATGCTCAAAATTGCCCTGTTCTTACCCCTATATCTTTTATTTATTTATTATTACCTATGCAGATATAGATTACACTTTTTGTTTGTTTCTTATTCCATTTTTTCTAAGATCTGAATTAGAAAAAAAAAAAAAACTAGTCTGGCATTTGGTATTTGTTTTATGGGACTCAAAAGCACAGGGGGGGGAGGGCTTTCCCCAGCATGGTAAGAGCCCAAGTAATTCCAGCAAACTGTCCCGCATGTGTCCACCTACCAAGATAAACATATAAACCAAAGGACAAGGGCAATACTTACCTGGGCTCTTGCTGTGCTGGAGAATGACCCCTGGGCTTCAGAGCCTCATTTGCATAGCAACAAAAAGGCTTATATCTCAGCTCTGATATAAAAAAAAAAGGCGTACCCGGAATTCTGCAAACTAGCCCTATCTAGACATGGGCATATAGGGGAGTATAAACCGTTCCTCATTCCCACTTACTTGGTCAATCCAACTATTCCAACCAGGTTTCTAAATATAAAAAAAAAATAACAATTAAAATCACAATAAGAAAAATGTCGTAACTTTATGACAAAGACGATTGGTAGACTTTTTATTCTCTCTCACGTGTGACCAATCTCAGACTAGCTCTAGCATTAGTGTTGTTATGAACTTGAGATGGGAAAATCCAGGACCTTATTTATGCTAGTGAATATATAAAATGTACAGGGCTCAAGACCATGCCCATATGATTTAAATAACCAGAAATAATTTGTAGGACCACATGATAGTAGTACATACTGTAGTGTGTGAATGCTCGGACAGGTAATACTTGTGAAAAAATGAAAGCTATAAATCCTAGGCTAAGATTTTATATTACAAGAGGATTATGGAAAGACTATAAACCGTCTCTATTACTATTTCATTCAATGGCATGTCCTCGACAGCGGCTGCTGACATGTCGATTTTACTATGTTTGTCATCTGGAGGTTGTTCTGTACACGCTTGGAGAAGAAGCCCATGTTAACTAGGGGAATCTACAAGCTTTGGCTCTAAAATGAAATTTGCCAGTAGGATAATGATAATACTGTACTTGCTGCTCCTTGAAATATGTTGTCAAATATGGTGAATGTGTCAATCTGGCTTGCAAGCCACACCCCATCTCACAAAGACATGCCCATTGTTTAAACTCCACCCCTTTTATTCTCTATACTTTTTGCAAATCACGCCCAGTCCCACAAAGCCACGTCCCCTTCTATTTTCAGCTTACAATATCTTCATCGCAAATCAGTCCCACCTGAGGACAGGATATGAGGATGGGACATAAGGACGGGATATGAGGTCGAGATATGAGGACAGGATATGAGGTTGGGATATGAGGATGGGACATGAGGTCAGGACATGAGGTTGTGATATGAGGACGGGATATGAGGTTGAGATAGGAGGACGGGATATTAGATCGAGATTGGGATAGGAGGACGGGATATGAGGTTGAGATATGAGGATGGGATATGAGGTCGGGATATGAGGACATGATATGAGGACATGATAGGAGGACGGGATAGGAGGTCAATATAGGAGGTCGGGATAGGAGGTCGAGATGTGAGGTCGGGATATGAGGACAGGATATGAGGTCGAGGTAGGAGGATGGGATAGGAGGTCGGGATATGAGGATGGAATATGAGGTCGAGATAGGAGGTCGGGATATGAGGACGGGATAGGAGGACAGGATATGAGGTCAAGATATGATGACGGGATATGAGGACAGGATATGAGGTCAGGATAAGAGGATGGGATAGGAGGTTGAGATATGAGGACGGGATATGGGGTTGGGATATGACAACCATATATGGGGATTGGATATGAAGTCAAAAGCTTCCTCCTTTGTTGATATTCCTCCCCAAGAAGGATTAGGAAGGAAAAACCAGTCAATGCCCCTGACACAGTCTTCTCCCTGGGGCAGGGGCCCAGTACATCATACTGCTGCTCAACCTATCACTATAACCTAAAACATCGCTGCAAATATTGCTTTTCTAATTTCTGTGATCTGTGAATTTGCTATGAAGTTATGTCATGTCAATTATCTGTGTACTTGCTATGTAGTAAAAAAGAAAATGAGTGAATTCCATTTTTTGTGAATTTATACTCATAGTAAATTTTGCCAGGGTTGTACAGCTCAATCCGCCGGATTAGGAATATTGCAATACAACTTGGTAGGAAGAAACATGCTGATGAAGGATGGAATGATCGTTATCTTATAAGGTTGAAATAACCATTCTAGTTGGATGGATTGAAACATTGGCTCATTGATCTAGTTATGAGATGGAAGGAGGCATCAGACATTTTTTTTTTCTGATAAGGAAACAACATTTTAAGAACTGATAAGGAAATAACATTTTCAATTTATCTAAATAAACTATGTCTGTTAAACCTGGTAGAGCAAACCAGAACATTTTCCAGGATATGAAAACAGATGCAAAACAGATGCAAGTCAAGCTCCCTGGAGGACCCATGCTCATCACGGAAGATGTCTGGTAACATTACCTACTATCCATGCTGAAGGTTTTATGGGGTGAAACTCATCCTTCACAGGTAGAATTTTTGCAATTTTACCTCACTAGAAGTTATATTACCTGCATAAAAATAGTAAAAACTTTCATAAGCTTTTGTCATAAATCCTGACATATGCAAGCAGAAACTGTAGCCTTGTTATGCTATGAAGAAAGTTCAATTCATTTATTTACAAAAGAAAATTATAAATATTCATGCGGCATTGTATGTTTAACCTCCTTAAGGACACAGACAATTTTATTTTAGCACTAGCTGAGTATCCGGCGTTGCTCGGTTTTTCCCTCCTAATCCTTGTTGGGGAGGAAAATCAACAAAGGAGGAAGCTTTTGACTTCATATCCCATCCTCATATATTGTTGTCATATCCCAACCCCATATCCCGTCCTTATATCCCGACCTCCTATCCCGTCCTCTTATCCTGTCCTCATATCCTGACCTTATATCCCGCCCTCATATCCCGATCTCCTATCCCGTCCTCATATCCCATCCTCATATCCTGACCTCCTATCCCAACCTCCTATCTCAACCTCCTATCCTGACCTCATATCCCATCCTCATATCCCGAACTCATATCCCGACCTCATATCCTGTTCTCATATCCCGTCCTTATGTCCCATCCTCATATCCTGTCCTCAGGCGGGACTGATTTGTGATGAAGATATTGTAAGCTGAAAATAGAAGGGGACATGGCTTTGTGGGACTGGGCGTGATTTGAAAGCCAGAACGATGCACAAAAAGTGTAGAGAATAAAAGGGGTGGGGCTTAAACAGTGGGCGCATCTTTGTGAGATAGGGTGTGGCTAGCAAGCCGGACTGCCACATTCACCAGGAGATGTAGAGCGGAGCTTGTGGAGTAAGGTACTGGAAGTCCCATATACTTGCATAGGACTTGAAACAAAAAACCCTCTTTTATATAAGGGTGTAGGTAAGGGTTAATTTAACTATCATATCTTTTTATTTGACATATAAGTAATATGTGTACCAGGTATTATTGAAATATCTCCAGCCGTTCGGAAGCTATGTGGAAACATACATTTCCTATTGATTTGCAAAAAACCCAACCCTCACAAATGGGGGTAGTTAAGGGTTAAATGAACTATCCTATATTTTAAGTGGTCATATAAGTAACATGTGACCAAGTATTATCAAAATATCTCGAGCCGTTTGGAAGTTATGCAGCAACATATATTTCCCATACACTTGTATGGGACTTTAAACAAAAACCCCGATACTGGCAAATGGGGGTGAGTAAGGGTTAAATCACCTATCCTATGTTTGTTGTTGACATATAAGTAATATGTGTGCCAAGTTTCATGTTAATATCTTTTGCCGTTTGGACGTGATGCTGGAACATACACACATACATACACACATTGGGGGAGATTTATCAAAACCTGTCCAGAGGAAAAGTTGCTGAGTTGCCCATAACAACCAATCAGATCGCTTCTTTCATTTTGCAGAGGCCTTGTTAAAAATGAAAGAAGTGATCTGATTGGTTGCTATGGGCAACTTTTCCTCTGGACAGGTTTGATAAATCTTCCCCCTTGAGTTTTATATATAGATTTTTTTTTGTGCAACCAATTGTCCTTTGTAATGTCATCTCTCATTTTACCATAAAATGTACGACAAACCCCAAAAAATTATTATTTGTGTGAGGAGATTAAAAAGAAAATCGCAATTTAGCAAAGGTTTCGTTTTCACACAGTACACTTTTCTGTTATTGTACTGCTTTAAAAAAAAACATGTTTTTAATTAACAAATAAGTATGTTTAAATTTGCCATATTTTGACCACCTAGAACTTTCTCAATCTCTGTATATGGGTCTGCATGAGGGCAAATTTTTTGCACCATCATCTGTAGTTGTAATTGGTACCACTTTTGCATATGTGTGACTTTTTAATTGCTTTTATTAATTTAACGTTTACACCTTTTACTGTACAGGATCAAGAACAATATATTTTGATAGTTCGGACATTTACGCTCGCACCGGTACCAAATATGTTTATTTTAATATTTTTATGCTTCTTGGGGTAAAATGGGAAAAAGAGGCCATTAAAAAAAATTTGGGGGGAGAGGTTTTTTTTAGATTTTTTTTTTTTACAATTTTTTTTTTTACACTTATGTCCCCATTAGATTGCTAATATTGTTCAGTGTTATTCCCCGGGCAATCCAATCATTAATTAGAATGCCCTCAATGCTCAGATGCCATGATCAGTAATGATCACGGCATCTGAGGGGTGATGGCTGATGTCCGCCATTTCCGTCGGGTCCCCTTGCCATACAGAACATAATCCTGTCTTGCTGCAGCACAGGCAGGGACAAAGTCCAGTAAGTGAGGGTGGGACTGGCACTCCTCTGTGCTCTCTCCTGTCCTATCAGACTCCTGTAACAATCACACCTGGCATTGTTTCTAGTGCTGCACTCTGGCCACTCAGGAGCTGCAGGTATAGGTCGGCTCCGACCATAGCAACCGCATCTTCCTGAGCTGGTCTTCATAAGGCTTCAGTCTGCTTCTGCCCATTGCTTGTGATTACAGCACATACCTGTGTCTCTACCTTTCTGTCTACTTTGCCTTATACGTTTCTCTGACCTACTGCCTGTTTTTTGAACATTCTTTAACCTGCTATTCTGTTTTGAAATTAACTGGTGCCAGAAAGTTATAAAGATTTGTAAATTACTTCTATTTAAGAAGCTTAACCCTTCCCGTACTTATCAGCTGCTGTATGCTCCAGAGGAAGTTGAGCAGTTCTTTCCAGTCTGACCACAGTGCTCTCTGCTGACGCTCTTTTTATTATAAATATATAAAAACTTAACAAAACAGAAAAACAGGCTTAACTAGCATTAACAAAACACAACACAACAAAACCTGCCTAACTGGCCAGCCCAACTTAACTAAACTAACTAAACACATAATTTATATGTAGGTATAATGTTATCAAAAATACTATCACACACACATACCCACACATTCTTTACATAAATATAAAAATAGCTTTACTTAGCTTTAACTAAAAAAACAACCAGACTTGGTAAAACTCAACCACACATTACATTCACAACTAACCCACCCCAAAACCCCCACCACCACCACCACCCCCCCCCCCTTTTTTTTTATATATGTTTTTTATATATATATATATATATATATATATATATATATTTTTTATTTTTTTTTTACTAAAATAAAAAAATTTCCCTCACATATATACACATATATACATATATATATATATATATATATATATATATATATATATATATACATATACATACATACATAAACATACACATACACACCCTTTTTTTAATCTACACTACCATAATACAACCAATATTAAATTAAAGTAATATAAAAATGCTAACTAAATCTGATCCGACTGCCTATCCCCATCCCCTCAAATAAGAACCAATCCATACTATATAATAATATATACAATGCGAATATAAAAACACAAATACATAACCTAAATGCAAATACATACATAAACTATATACACCAACAAACCAAAATATACACCTACAAAACACATGACATCCTACACTAGACTAACCCATTACCCACACAACCACCCACATTGACATGGGTCAGAGTCCATAGTCCATGGATATCGAGTCCAGTCCACAACTGACCCATGCCAGCCCCTCCAAACATCCACCAACCCACCAATTCCCCCACCCAACCTAATCTATACCCAAAACCAACTATACAAATACAACTTCATAACATAACATATACAAAACAATACAACCCACCTTAGGCCCAAGTTCGGTCGCCTGTAAGCCCTTTACGCAATCCATATTCTGAAAACAAAACAAAAAGACTAGGGTGTACATGCATAGCCCACCACCAGGAAGAAGGATGGCAATCCTGATGTTACTTTATAAACTCTCTCCACTAACTTTTCCCTACGACTCACCCTACTGTTATCCCTTCAACAAACTGACCCTGCACTCACCCTCTCTGTCCCTACATTGCTATCCCTAACCAGAAAAAGGGGTACTCTACCCAAGAGGTCTAGTACCTAGGGCACATCAAATGAAAAACCTCTCCACAGGAGAGAAGCCCTGCTGGTACCAAGACTGCCATACTCTAAAGACCTGATCTTCCCGAGGTCACCGGTGATGTTCCTACAGACCTCCACCTCGGAGAGGACTTTCCGCTGTGTAGATACTAGACACCGTGCGTTCCACGTGTAGTACCTAACTACTAAGCTGACTACAAATAAAGTGCCCCGGTCTCGGCCACCCAGGTTCCTGAATGCCCCATAAGCCCACTCCGGATAGGTAAGGCCGGCAAGTTGACTCCAGCCAATGGAAGCACCCACCCGGTTGTAGACCCCTATATTAAAGGGACAATGAAGCAGGAAGTGGTCCATGCTTTCCAGCATGTCCTCGCACTCTTCTCTGGGACATCCCCGGTCATCAGAGCTCCTACACTTCAAATTGTCCCTCACATATAGCTTCCCCTGAAAGCAGCGCCAGGCCAAGTCCCAAAACTTCTGGGGGATCCTTTTCATGTTTAAAAGGTACAACCCCACCCTCAGATCCCGACCTGGGCAGTCCCTGAGCGCCAGAGGCTTCTGGAAGTGGGTCAACAGAACCCGTTTGTCAAGGAACTGCCTTGACTGGGTCCTGATCTCCCACACTCCCAGACCCCACCGACGTATCGCCTTCAGAGTCGGGGTAGCATAAGCCGGAAGATATCCATGGGGCGTACGGAGGTCCTTCACTTGCCCTCCTGTCTCCCATTCCTGGAAGAAAGGCCGAAACCATTCCCTGCAGGAGATTACCCACGGAGGAGCCCTCTCTGACCAGAGGTTTGAGATGTTAGCTTTCAAGAAGGTGTTTGTTAAGAACACCACAGGATTTACCATAGATAAACCCCCTAGTCTCCTCGTGCGGTACGTAACCTCCCTCTTGACTAGGTTCATCCTGTTCCCCCATAACAGTTGGAAAAACAGGCTGTAGATCCTAGTGTAGTAAGCCTCTGGCAAGATACATACACTGCCCAGATAGATAAACAAGGGGAGCAGGTACGATTTGATCAGGTGTACCCTTTCCCTGAGGGTCATAGACCAACCCTTCCATTGGTCCACCTTCTGAGCGGCATCCTGGAGCTTACCATCCCAGTTTTTGGTGGGATAATCATCCTGGCCGAAAGTGATGCCCAAAACTTTTGCTGACTCTTGGGGCCCTGGAAGGGTGTCCGGGAGATCAAACGTGGGATCTCCTCCTCCCAGCCAGAGACTCTCACACTTATCCCGGTTGATCTTAGACCCGGATGCCTCAGAGTAGCGGTCCACTTCTGACATCACCACATCGACCTCCTCTCTCGAGGACACGAAAATGGTGACATCATCAGCGTATGCCACCACTCTCTGGGCGACATCCAGCTCCGCCAGACTCATCCCGACTCCCGCCAACGGCCCACAATCTACCCTCCGGACGAAGGGATCGATCGCAAACACGTATAAAAGCGGGCTCAAAGGACAACCCTGACGGACTCCGGACCCCACCTCAAAAGAGCGGCCAGACCAACCGTTCACAAGCGGGAAACTCTCTGCCCCTGCATACAAGATCTTAAGCCAATTAACAAAAGTACTTGGTAAGCCATATCTCAGTAGGACGGACCAGAGGTAGTCATGGTTCACCCGATCAAATGCTTTGGCCTGATCCAAGGACAGCATGTACCCCTTCCAGAGACCCGCACTACTCCGCTCCACTGCCTCCCTGACACTGAGGACAGCACTTAAGGTGCCTCGGCCTGGAACAGAGCAGTGCTGGGCCCCCGAAAGGAGCCGGGGTGCAAACTTCACCAGCCGATTAAACAGTATCTTGGCCAGAAGCTTCCTGTCCGTATTGAGAAGAGCTATGGGCCTCCAATTCTCAATCCGGCTAGGATCTTTACCCTTTGACAGGAGAATCAGGGCTGACCTCCTCATTGACTTCGGCAGAGTGCCCGAGGAGAGACACTCATTGAATACCTCAGTCAAGAGGGGAGCTAAAGACTCCTTAAACGTCCTGTACCACTCGGATGTTAAGCCATCCGGACCTGGCGACTTCTTAGGGGCAAGCCCCTCGATCGCCAGTCTCACTTCCTCTTCCCTGATTTCTTCTGCCAAAACATCAAGAGAGGGGTCTACCCCTGGCTCAGGAAAGGTTTCAGCCAGGAAAACCGACATCCCATCTCGATCTAGATCCTTCCTTCCCAAGAGGTGCGAGTAGAAGGATCTGACGACCTCCAAGATCCCCGATCTGGACCGATTCAGAGATCCTGTACTATCGATCAGTCCTGAAATGACTTTACTACTCACAGACATCTTACAGTTTCTGTAAGGGTCGGGCGAGCGGTACTTCCCGAAATCCCTCTCAAAAACCAAAGATGCGTGCCTATCGTACTGACACCTCATCAGCAAGGATTTCACTCTGGAGATATCCTCTCGGCTACCTCCAGTCGAGACAAGAAGCTCGAGTTTCCTCCTCAGACCCTGATACAAGCGATACCTGTTCAGGGACCTGAGGCTCGAGAGCTGGCGGAAGAACCCCGCAACCCGATTCTTGAATATCTCCCACCACTCCAGCTTATTACTACAAAGATCCAGTAAAGGTACCTGACTCTGAAGAAAATCCTCAAAGGACTGTCTTACCTCCGCTTCCACCAGGAGGGACGAATTCAGCTTCCAATAACCTTTACCCATCCGGGGGGTCTCTGAAACATTCAGGGAAAACAAAATCATACAGTGATCGGAGAACTCCACCTCAACCACGGACACTGCGGAAGAGACAGCTTCCTCCTTTAAATAAAACCTGTCTATTCTAGACCTGCGGCTACCTTGATGATAGGTGAAACCCGCGTGGCCCGAGGGGCTCCGGATGTGGGCGTCCTCTAGGCGAGCTTCTCTAGTTATGCTAATTAGTGCCACACTATCGCAAGTCAGTGGACCATTGGAGCCTCTCCTATCCTGGGACCTCGTGACATTATTGAAGTCCCCTCCAAAGATCACTTGCCGACTCGTAAAAAGAAAGGGCTTAATCCTCATAAAGAGATCTTTACGGCCCCGCTTAGTTTGCGGGGCGTAGATGTTAATGAGCCGGAGCTCTTGTCCCTTCATGAAGACATCAATGATCAGGCACCTCCCCATTTCTAGCTCAATAACCCGTCTGCATTCAACAGGAGCGGAAAAAAAGACCGCCACCCCACTATACGGCTCAGCCGCAAGAGACCAGTGGGAGGGACCGCGCCTCCACTCTCTCCTGGCTTTTGCCAGAGAGGCAAGATCTGACAACCTGGTCTCTTGTAAAAAGAAAATGTCGGCTTCAACACGGCCGAGAAAATCAAAGGCTGCAAATCTAGCCGTATCTGACTTTATACTGGCACAGTTAATAGATGCCAGCGTCAGTGGGGTGAGTGCCGCCATCATGGGTGATTGAGTTAGATGGCCTCACCCCTTAAACCTTCTTCCTCTCCTTCCCTCCACCCCCATCGGAATCAGAGGAAGACCCTTTACTTCTTTTTAAACTCTGGGACATATCCATCCCAGGATCTTTACCTCCGGCACCTGGTGCTACCTCTCCCCCTGAGGAAACTACCCCAGAGGAAGGAGGCTCGGTACCTCCTGGAGGCCGCACTGCCTCCTGACCCTCGAGAAGAGGAGGGGAGATGGTATCCCCGAGGGCCTCATATCGATTCGAAAGGACGATCAGAGGGTCAGAGACTGAGTTGTTCCTTCTATGGTCTGAGGCTACAATTGAAGAGGAGGACGGCGCCACCTTACTCTTACACTTCTTCCTCCTCTTCTTTTTCTGGCCACCATTTACTGTCTGCCCCTCCTCCTCCTCCTCATCCACAGTTTCGGATTCAGAGGTATGACTGGAGGAAGGAGCATCTTGACCTTCTTCCCTACGCAGTCTCCCTATCTCCTCGTCCAGTTTGGCCTCACCCAAAGCCTCAGAGTTATTCTGACCTCCTTCTGAGCCAGTGTCTGGAGTGGGACCCCGAGCTACCCCTGGCACCTGGGCATTCTCAAGGGCCCTCTCCAACCTGCGCTTCTCCTCTCGCCTCCGCATAGAGGGGGTCTTATGTTTTTCCTTCACTGGCTTTGGTGCCCCCTCTCCTCCACTGGTCCCTTCCCCCGCCGGGGCAACTGTTAGGCTTTCCCCAGACGGGGCGGTCACAGCATTAGAGAACGAGCGCGGACACCGGCTGAACGGGTGACCTAAGTCACCACACAAGTTACACCGAATCTGCCCACAGGTGGCCGCCAGGTGACCCACCCCACAGCAGAGGGCGCATATCTGCTGAGTGCAGTTGGCACTAAAGTGGTTTGGGTCACCACACCTGTGACACAGCTTCGGCTGCCCCTGGTAGAAGATCTGAATTCTGTCGCGTCCCAGGAAGGCGGCCGAAGGAATGTGGGTGACAGTGTTCCCGGAACGCCTGAGACGGACGGAAAACGTCCAGGCCCCAGACCATATATTGTGCTCATCAAAGTTTTTCCGGGGGATGTCCGTCACCTCCCCGTACCTGCCCAGCCAGGTCATAATGTCATAACAAGAAAGTGACTCGTTACGGGTCAAAACGGTCACTTTCTTTACCATACTCTGGCGAGATACCGCTTTTACAGCGAAATCTCGCCATCCGGGCTCGTTTTTCACCAGCTCATAATTAGACCAGAAGAGATCTAGTCCCTCCGGCCTAACAAAGCTGACGTCAAACTCAGAGGAGCCGAAAGGGTGGATCAGGGCAAAGATGTCCCTAGCCCTGAAACCCATCTGGAAGAGAAGCTCCACCACTTTGCCCCTTTGGGGGCACGCATCTTCGCCTTTCCAGACCAGACGGGCCACATTCCTGCGACCTACCTCCTGCCCGGGTGTCTGGAGGGACCATACAGTCTCCCCATTTCTCTGTCGGAATGCTCCCAGACCATGTCTCTCCACCCAGAAAGATAGGTCCATCTCCTTTCCCTCTACCTGGAGCGTCCTTTCTCCTCTCTTTAGTGCCTCCAGGAGGCGCCGTTGCAACTGACCGTCACCAGATACAGGAGGTAAAGATCCCACTGAACCCCCGGCCGCCACGCTGGCATAACTCCTGGCGACCGAGGGGGCAGCCGGACCAGACCCTGTCCCTACGGCCCCACCTAAACCACCTGCACTGCCACAAACGTCACTATTATACACACCACTACTACTCCTCTCATTCACTCCACTATCACTCCTCCCATCTGCACCACTCCCACTCATTCCACTACCACCCCGCCCATTCACTCCACTACCACTCCTCCCATCCGCACCACCACTCCTCCCATTCAATCCACCACCACCACTCACTCCACTACCACTCCTCCCATCTGCATCACTGCCACCCCGCCCATTCACTCCACTACCACTCCTCCCATCTGCACCACTACCACTCCTCCTATTCACTCCATTACCACTCCTCACATTCACTCCACCATCACTCCCACATACACTCCTTTCATCCACAGCACTACTACTCTCATCATTCACACACCTTGTAGTGACATTGCTTTTGGTTTTATTAGCAGTGTTTTTGGGATCAGCCGCTGCTTCACCCACTACCTCTGGGCTGGCCAGGAAATGCTTTAGCTGGATCTCTGTCGGCGATGCTGATTCCTCCTCCATGTGGGATGTCACCGCAGACATCACATCCCGAGGCCGAGGCTGCCCCTCCAAGCGCACCTCTGCCCCTCCACCTGCCACTGACTTGCAGGGACCCTCCTCCCTCACAGGGGAAATCCCTACAGCGTCCATGCCACACACTGCGCCTGACTGCACGGGATCAGCAGCGGGTCCCGGTGCCTGGACACTCCCCCCCCTCTCAGGGGAGTGCCCTGCAGAGCTGATAACAATGCCAGGGACACCCACCATTAACCCATCCTGCTCTTCCCTACCAGCAGGATGCGTGACTGTAGCACCCACGGCCATGTTGGATGCAGCACTGTACCCCCCGTGCTGGTCCCGTTCCACAGCAGAAACTGGATCTGGCAGGGTGGGGGGCCCAGCAGTCTGAACCAACTTCTCAGGTGGCCCAGACTGCTGGATAGGGGAGAAAACAAACATGACTTGCTCCTCAGCCTTTTTCTTCCTCCTGTTCTTTTTCTTCCTTTTATTCTCCTCAGGGCCCAGGTCCTGGCCAAAACTGAAATTTTCCAGACGGGTGGGTGACTCCTGCATCACTATGGCCCGCAGGAGCCCCCCACCGACTGGGCCGCTGTCACCACCATCACTACTGTCGCTTTCCTCTGAGGTGGTTGGTAAGGCGACTTGGGCAGGGTTAATATATTCTGCACTTGGGGTGACAGAGGTCTTAGGGGTACACGGGGTATCACACACATCCCCCTCACTCTCATCACCCTCACTGCCGCCATCTCCCTCACCACCTTCCTCCATCTTCTCCTCTGTATCACACAGGTGTTCTTCCTCCCCCTGACTATCCTCTTCCTCCTTCACAGGGGTCCACATGATTTTATAGCGGTCCTCGTTTTTTAATTTTTCTTTAAACATACCCGCTCCCTCTATGATCTGCATTCGGGCTCTCACCACCTCCTGCTCCTCTGCCTTCAGCTCGCACACTCTAGCAGCAAATTTAGCCCTCATGGCCTTGGCAGAGTTATCTGTCTGGAAGCGGGCAAACTTCAGATCCTCCCTTAACACTTTCAGCTTCTTTCCCAGCTGTTCGTATTCCACCAGCTTTGCCTGCATGCGGGATCCAAACGTGGCAAGCGACTCCCTGGGTCCCTTCACCCCCCATTGCTGGGGTTCCGTAACATTAGAAACAGTCCCTGAAGACACAACAGTTATCTTCCTACCGTATGCCTTGCGGTTTCCAGCGATGGACGGGGGAGTGGGCTCCACATTACTGCGGAGCCTGCTGGATCTTCTGACCCCGTCCTTGGAATCGGCCGTAACTCTCTCACTCCCACCCCCCGCCGGCCTAGTACGGGAGGTGGAAGGCCGTGGGTCCATAGCAGGAGGCTCTTCCCAGGAGTCTGCCACCCTCCTGGGGAAAAGGTTGCTGGAAAAAACTCCTTCTCTCCTCTCTCTCTGGACAACTCTGGAAGTGAGACACACCCAACAGCTGCTGTGTTCCACAGGAAGTGCTCTCTGCTGACACCTCTGTCCGTGTCAGGAACTGTCCAGAGCAGGAGAGGTTTGCTATGGAGATTTGCTCCTACAAACTTAAAAGGGTACTCCGCTGCTCAGCCATCCCATAGACTTGCATTGAGGTGGAGGAGTGTGACGTCATGAGGGGGGGCTATGACGTCACAAGCTACCGACAGTGGCTCCAGTGTTCAGAACAGTTTGCTCGAAATGCTGAGCAGCGGAGTTCCCCTTTAGCTTAAATATAGATAGCTGTTCAGATTCAAACATTCTTTAAGACAAATGTATTGATTCCACTGCTTCCTCCACCTCTGTATGTTCTTCCATTGGCAAAGAATAATTGTACCCGGTGTCACTATTTTCTCTTGTACTTTATTACAATCTGTTATGTAGTTTCTAGGTGGCTTATGATAAGATGGCTTAGGGGTAGAGGATGTTGAAGTAAGTTCACCATGTGAACTATCAGTGAAGCTAACATACAGTTTTTTATTTTTATTGAATGTTTTTTACTTCTTCAGTTTTTTCCTATTTTTGAGGATCAACCTAGGTTTATACACCAGGAGCTTCACAATGAAAAATAAAGTGGGGACAGCAAAAGGCAATTTTCCACAGGATATAATGTAGCCCCAAACCAGCACTGTTTGTTACAATGCATTAGGGAGATAAATGGGAGTACAAAGAATTCTTGTTGTTGTGGAAAATCCTTAGTACTTATGTTTTTTTAGCCTTGTTTTTTTTATGTCAAGCAGGCATAAAAGAACAATGTATTCTTCAATTGTATCTCCGATTTAGAGGTATTTTGATAATGATATTAACCTCTTAAGGACCAATGACGTTGTGGAATGTCATGGCACCCTGGGCTTTAAGGACCAGTGACGTTCCACAACGTCATGGCGTTTTCCGGTCCCTGCCGCTCGCCGGGCAGAGATCGGAAACGGATGCCTGCTGAAATGCTTCAGCAGGCATCCAGGGCAAACGCGGAGGGGGGCCATGTAGGGAAATCGCCCTTGCGATCTGCGGCGATACCGGGCTGATTGGGTCTCTGGGACCCGACCGCCCGGTAATTTAGCATGATCCCGGTTGTCACAGACAGCCAGGACCATGCTAAAGTATAGGAGCGAGGTGGCAAGCCTGCCACCTCCTCCGATCCCCTGCGATCCGTCGGTTAGTTAACCGACCAATCGCAGGGGGGGGGGGCGGTTACTTCCTCCCGCCCTGCCCGGCCCCTGGAAGTCCGGAGAGGACGGGAGGAAGACCGGAGGACACGGCAGGGGACGGGGGAGTGCTGGGGACCAGCCCCGGTACTTACCTCATCCCTGAAGACCCGGATCCCGGCGATGAAGACGGCGGCAACAGGTGAGTTCCTCTTCAGCCGCGGTCGGGCCCTTTACAGCAATGCACGTTGCCGTAAAGCGACATGCATTGCTGTATTGGGACCCTGTATACTACAACTTCCAGCATGCCCAGACAGCCCTTGGCGTCTGGGCATGCTGGGAGTTGCAGTTTTGCAACATCTGGAGGTCCGCAGTTTTGGGACCACTGTGCCCTTCCAGATGTTGCAAAACTACACATCCTCAGCATGCCCTTACTGTCCAGGCATGCTGGGAGTTGTAGTTCTGTAACATCTGGCCCTTCAGATGTTGCAGAACTACAACTCTCAGCATGCCTGGACAGTTTTGGCATACTGGGAGTTGTAGTTTTGCAACATCTGGAAGGGCACAGATTGGGAACCACTGTATTAGTAGTCTGCAAACTCCAGATGTTGCAAAACTACAACTCCAAGCATGCTGGGAGTTGTAGTTCGGCAACATCTGGCTCTAAAGATGTTGCCGAACTGCTACTTCCAGCATGCCTGAGAATGTTTGGGAGTTGTGGTTTTGCAACAACTGGAGGCACACTGGTTGGGAAACATTGTCTGTTTCCTAACTCAGTGTTTCCCAACCCGTGTGCCTCCAGCTGTTGCAAAACTATAACTACCAGCATGCACTGATAGACTGTGCATGCTGGGAGTTGTAGTTTTGCAACAGCTGGAGGTCCCCCCCCCCTGTGAATGTACAGGGTACATTCACATGGGCAGGGGGCTTACAGTGAGTATCAGTCTGCAAGTTTGCGATGCAGCAAATTTTGCGCGGCAGCTCAAACTCGCAGCGGGAAACTCGCTGTAACCCCCGCCCGTGTGATTGAACCCTAAAAACACTACACTACACTAACACAAAATAAAATAAAAAGTAAAAAAAACACTACATATACACATACCCCTACACAGCCCCCCTCCCCTCCCCAATAAAAATGAAAAACGTCTGGTACGCCACTGTTTTCAAAATTGAGCCTCCAGCTGTTACAAAACAACAACTCCCAGTATTGCCGGACAGCCGTTGACTGTCCAGGCATGCTGGGAGTTTTGCAACAGCTGGAGGCACCCTGTTTGGGAATCACTGGCGTAGAATACCCCTATGTCCACCCCTATGCAAATCCCTAAATCAGGCCTCAAATGCACATGGCGCTCCCACTTTGGAGCCCTTTCGTATTTCAAGGCAACAGTTTAGGGTCACATATGGGGTATCGCCGTACTCGGGAGATATTGCCTAACAAATTTTGGGGGGTATTTTCTCCTTTCACCCCTTATGAAAAGGTGAAGTTGGGGTCTACACCAGCATGTTAGTGTAAAAAAATACATTTTTTACACTAACATGCTGGTGTTGCCCCATACTTTTCATTTTGACAAGAGGTAAAAGGGAAAAACGCCCCCCAAAATTTGTAATGCAATTTCTCCTGACTACGGAGATACCCCATATGTGGGCGCAAAGTGCTCTGGGGGCGCACAACAAGGCCCAGAAGGGAGAGTGCACCATGTACATTTGAGGTGATTTGCACAGGGGTGGCTGATTGTTACAGCGGTTTTGACAAACGCAAAAAAAAAAAAAACCCACATGTGACCCCATTTCGGAAACTACACCCCTCACGGAATGTAATGAGTGGTGCAGTGAGAATTTACACCCCACTGGTGTCTGACAGATCTTTGGAACAGTGGGCTGTGCAAATTAAAAAATGTGTACAGCCCACTGTTCCAAAGATCTGACAGACACCAGTGGGGGGGTAAATGCTCACTGTACCCCTTGTTACGTTCCTCAAGGGGTCTAGTTTCCAAAATGGTATGCCATGTGGGGGTTATTTTGCTGTCCTGGCACCATAGGGGCTTCCTAAATGCGACATGCCCCCCGAGCAAAATTTGCTCTCAAAAAGCCAAATATGACTCCTTCTCTTCTGAGCATTGTAGTTCGCCCATAGTGCACTTCAGGTCAACTTATAGGGTACCTCCATACTCAGAAGATATGGGGTTACAAATTTTGGGGGGTATTTTCTGCTATTAACCCTTGCAAAAATGTGAAATTTGGGGGGAAACACACATTTTAGTGACTTCTTTTTAACATTTTTTTACATATGCAAAAGTCGTGAAACACCTGTGGGGTATTAAGGCTCACTTTATTCCTTGTTACGTTCCTCAAGGGGTCTAGTTTCCAAAATGGTATGCCATGTGGTTTTTTTTTTTCTGTTCTGGCACCATAGGGGCTTCCTAAATGCAACATGCCCCCCAAAAACCATTTCAGAAAAACGTACTCTCCAAAATCCCCTTGTCGCTCCTTCGCTTCTGAGCCCTCTACTGCGCCCGCCGAACACTTCACATAGACATATGAGGTATGTCCTTACTCGAGAGAAATTGGGCTACAAATATAAGTATACATTTTCTCCTTTTACCCCTTGTAAAAATTCAAAAATTGGGTCTACAAGAACATGCAAGTGTAAAAAATGAAGATTGTGAATTTTCTCCTTCACTTTGCTGCTATTCCTGTGAAACACCTAAAGGGTTAAAATGCTGACTGAATGTCATTTTGAATACTTTGGGGGGTAAAGTTTTTATAATGGGGTATTGTGGGGTATTTCTAAGATGAAGACCCTTCAAATCCACTTCAAACCTGAACTGGTCCCTGAAAATTTTTTATTTTGGAAATTTTGTGAAAAATTGGAAAATTGCTGCTGAACTTTGAAGCCCTCTGGTGTCTTCCAAAAGTAAACACTTGTCAATTTTATGATGCAAACATAAAGTGGACATATTGTATATGTGAATTAAAAAAAAATTATTTGGAATATCCATTTTCCTTACAAGCAGAGAGCTTCAAAGTTGGAAAATTGCAAAATTTTCAATTTTTTCATAAAATTTTTGAATTTTTCACTAAGAAATGATGCAAGTATCGACAAAATTTTACCGATAACATAAAGTAGAATATGTCACGAAAAAACAATCTCGGAATCAAAATGATAGGTAAAAGCATCCCAGAGTTATTAATGCTTAAAGTGACAGTGGTCAGATGTTCAAAAAACGCTCTGGTCCTAAGGTGTAAAATGGCCTGGTCCTTAAGGGGTTAAAGAACGTGCATTATATTATATGGACTCCCTTAAAAGTTGTCTTATAAAAACCATTGGTGTCAAATCGCTAAGATATGCCATTAATGTGCAAGTGGCTGGAATATGACAAGCAAATCCCTGGCAGCAGCAGCAGAAAGTAACATGCTACTTCAGCTCCCCTTGACTTTGGATAGTGTATTGTATTCAGTGCGGCCTTGCCTGGGGCTGTTACCAGTACACTTGATCGTCCCATCTGTGTTGTTTTATTTCCATCTAGTGGTTACTATTGGTACTATGGATGTTGAACACACTCTGGGCATTGATCCATGACATTTTTAAAAGGTTATTGACCACATTTACTTAGGTATAGTGTGTCGACAGGAATAGAGAGTACGAGTTCATATAATCGATGAGATTCATACTGTTTGATCCTCGAAACTGCTGATAATGACATTGTAATGTAAATAAAGAATCTATTAGGCAAGAATAATCCTGCAGCTTGTACTTCTGTGGAGCTCCTTTACATGCTAGGAAGGGGAACCAGTGTCCAGGTATAGGCTAAAATAATTCTGCACTTTGTACCCCTGTGACTATGGGGCCTTTTTTCCCTATTATGAAGGTAAACCAGTTATCAGGTATAGGCAAAAAAATCCTGCAGCTTGTACCCCTGTGACTAGGGAACTGTTCTCTCCTGCTATGAAGGTAAATCAGGGACCAGGTATAGGCAAGAATAATCCTTCAGCTCGTACCTCTGTGACTTGGGGACCTTGAGTGCTAAACTATAGGCTAGAATAATCCTGCAGCTTATACCTACTATACCTCTGTGACTTGGGGACAAGGAGTTTAGCAAGGGGGGAGGGGGATGAAATAATTCAGGGGGTGATGAAGATGGGGATGAAATAGTGCAGGGGGTGAGGAAGATGGGGATGAAATAGTGCAGGGGGTGATGAAGATGGGGATGAAATAGTGCAGGGGGTGATGAAGATGGGGATGAAATAGTGCAGGGGGTGATGAAGATGGGGATGAAATAGTGCAGGGGGTGATGAAGATGGGGATGAAATAGTGCAGGGGGTGATGAAGATGGGGATGAAATAGTGCAGGGGGTGATGAAGATGGGGATGAAATAGTGCAGGGGGTGATGAAGATGGGGATGAAATAGTGCAGGGGGTGATATAATTCAGGGGGTGATGAAGATGGGGATGAAATAGCGCAGGGCGTGATGAAGATGGGGATGAAATAATTCAGGGGGTGATGAAGATGGGGATGAAATAATTCAGGGGGTGATGAAGATGGGGATGAAATAATTCGGGGGTGATGAAGATGGGGATGAAATAGTGCAGGGGGTGATGAAGATGGGGATGAAATAATTCAGGGGGTGATGAAGATGGGGATGAAATAGTGCAGGGGGTGATGAAGATGGGGATGAAATAGTGCAGGGGGTGATGAAGATGGGGATGAAATAGTGCAGGGGGTGATGAAGATGGGGATGAAATAGTGCAGGGGGTGATGAAGATGGGGATGAAATAGTGCAGGGGGTGATGAAGATGGGGATGAAATAGTGCAGGGGGTGATGAAGATGGGGATGAAATAGTGACGGGGGTGATGAAGATGGGGATTAAATAATTCAGGGGGTGATGAAGATGGGGATGAAATTATTCGGGGGTGATGAAGATGGGGATGAAATAGTGCAGGGGGTGATGAAGATGGGGATGAAATAATTCAGGGGGTGATGAAGATGGGGATGAAATAGTGCAGGGGGTGATGAAGATGGGGATGAAATAGTGCAGGGGGTGATGAAGATGGGGATGAATTAGTGCAGGGGGTGATGAAGATGGGGATGAAATAGTGCAGGGGGTGATGAAGATGGGGATGAAATAGTGCAGGGGGTGATGAAGATGGGGATGAAATAGTGCAGGGGGTGATGAAGATGGGGATGAAATAGTGACAGGGGTGATGAAGATGGGGATGAAATAGTGACGGGGGTGATGAAGATGGGGATGAAATAATTCGGGGGTGATGAAGATGGGGATGAAATAGTGCAGGGGGTGATGAAGATGGGGATGAAATAGCACAGGGGGTGGTGAAATGGCACAAGGGGGTAGCCACATTTTTCATGTTGATACTGATGTATGTAGTCTACTATTGTGGAACTATAAAACTCTTTACATAGGAAGCACAATGTGATATGTGCAAAGGTGAGAAGTGAATCTCAAAACTATACAAGTCTAATAATGTGTTACCAACAGGAAAAGTTCTGCGCTAGATGGCCAGTGGAAAAAACGGAATAGCGGCAAACCTGAGACACCAGAGCTGAGGATGAGGTGACACGTGACAGATGTCTTCTCCTGAGGAGAGAGAGGACACTATTCAAGTCTGCCTAGAAAGAAATCGGTTCGGCACTCTCTATTTACATGCAGACACCACTCATCAAGCACCTGGTGGACTTCGCTCCTTTCCATGGTGCTCTGCACAGCTTGAAAGAAGAGAATTTACAATAGCAATAAAAACTTCAACGAAGCAAAGGACGCCATCCGGCACTTACTATGAGCTAGTGGAGCTTTATTATGCGAACATGGTTAGGATGCTGACAGAGCAGGCAACTGCTGTTTCACGCAGCACTGTGCACTTCCTTTAAGAAAGGAAGCGCAGATTGTTGCATGAAACAGCTCTTGATATTAACCTTTAGATTTCTCAGGAGCTTAGATTCTTATATAGCTGGTAAATACTAGCTTCTATAAGCAGCTGGGACTCACCGCTAATGTGATCGTACCGATATTCGGCACTCAACCCTCTAGATACAATGATTAAGGATGATCACATCATTTAAAGAGTAGCTCCCACCATCCTTTTTTTTTTCTGTCCCTGCCTATTGCCCATCTATCCCTAACCCACTCTCTGCCTTTATTTTTTTTTTACTATATTAAAAATGGCTTTTTGTCTGCCTGGTAGTGTGCTCACTTACCAGACAGACTTCCCCAACAGGCACGACATCACTGATGCCTGCTGGGGGGCCGACTTCCACCCTTAGTTCACCTATACAGGGTGCCTCCAGCTCTTTCACCACTACAACTCCCAGCTTGCCCTGACATCTATTGGCTATCAGGACATGCTGGGAGTTGTAGTGGTGAAACAGCTGGAGGCACCCTGTGTTGAAAACAATAAGTTTAGGGCCATGGCCGTGGCGCTACCCCGTTATCCCCCTGAGGACAGGGAGCCAATGCGCTCTCAGCGCTCGCTCCCACCTGTCTGATTGACAGGCAGGGATCGAGCGCAGGCTGAATGAATTAGGACCGATTGCCCGGCCGGCATCGGTCCGAATTTAGTTCACCTATACAGGGTGCCTCAAGCTGTTTCACCACTACAACTCCCAGCTTGCCCTGACATCTATTGGCTATAAGGGCATGCTGGGAGTTGTAGTGATGAAACAGCTGGAGGCACCCTGTGTTGAAAACAATAAGTTAGGGCCATGGCCGCGGCGCTACCCCGTTATCCCCCTGAGGACAGGGAGCTAATGCGCCCTCAGCGCTTGCTCCCACCTGTCTGATTGACAGGCAGGGAGTGAGTGCAGGCTGAATGAATTAGGACCGATTGCCCGGCCGGCATCGGTCGAATTCAAGCTTGACGTCACGCCAGCCTGCAGCCGGCCACTAGGAGGGAGACCCCTAGTGGCTGGTTTTCAAAATTCAAATAAACTATTTTAATTTTTTTTTTAAATTAATGGATGTATATTAGAGATATGTTGTAGTACATAAGTACTACAACGTATCAAAAAAAAAAAAGTTTGGTGACAGTGCCCATTTAAAAGCTGTGCTGGTGGGTTCAGGGGTCTGATTGTAACCTCTGCAGTGTAAATTTATGGTCCCAAGAGAGCTTTAGCTTCTTATCTCTGCTATGTTATAGAATAACACTGAACAGTACCAGCATGTGACATATAAGTAAACCCATCCCCTAATAAAAATTTGAATCAGCATCACCCTTGATAAACAGGTTAGTGCGGGTGATGCTGCTTTCCCTTAAAAATCTAACATTGATGAAATGCATGGTGAATGGCCTTTTAATTAGCTAAGCGATTCTGAGATAGTTTTTTCGTGACATATTGTACTCTTGTGAAAAACTCAAAAATATTGTAAAATATTGGAAAATTTCTGCTGTTTTTTTAAATAATTTTTTATGGCATTCACTGTCCAGTAAATCTATTTTTATTTCGATTCTGTGAGTTGGTACGATCATGGCAATGCCATGTTCTGACAGCCATAACTTTTTTTATTCTTTGTCCAACGCCATTGTGGGAGGGCTTATTTTTTGCAGAACGGGCTGTACTTTTTATTGGTACTTTTTTTGTGAGACGTGCTACCTTTTGATCTTTTTTATTTTATGTTTTGGACCAGAATTAGTTTTTTTGCACTTTTTTGTTGTTGTTTACGATGTTCACTGCGGGGGATAAATAACATTAGCATTTTATTTTACAAGAGATTATGAACGTGGCACTGCCTATTATGTATAGGTTTTTTTGTTTGTTTTTTTATGAAAATACATGGCTTTATTGGGAAAGGAGCATTTATTAGATTTTTTTTTACACTTTATTCATTTATTGAAAAAACTTTTATTTTTATCCTTTTTAACAGTCAAACCAAGAATCTTTTATTGAAAAGAGTAATGATAGCAGTACAAAAGGCAAAAGTAAAATAGTAAAGATGCCTTATCGGGCATATAATCACGTAATAACAGATTTTGCAAGTGATTATGAACGTGGCACTGCCTATTATGTATAGTTTTTTTTGTTTTTTTTTTAATGAAAATACACCTCCCAACAGATAACATGGAGGTTATATCATCTCGTCGCTTCGCACAGAAACAAGGAAAGCATCTCACACGTATGGGGAACAATACAGATACATGCTAATGGCATGATCGGTCATCGACAAACCTCAAGCACATATAAAGTGGAGGAAAACTCCCCGCCCCCCAGTTCAATATAGAGAAAGGCAATTCTGTATAGGTGGGCAATAAGAAGAGGCCTGCCATTCTTCCCATAATTTATCAAAATATTCCACCCTATTCTCACCAATGGCAGACAGTTTTTCACAAAGCATAATAAAGTTAACTCTATCTATAACCTTCTGAAATGACAATAACGGGGACTTCCATTGGGCTGCTATATGTATCCTGATAGCCATAAGAATGAATTGAGCCATTCGAAAGGTGAGGAATGGCATCCTACTGGGTCTGTTGCTTAAAAGACAAAAGGACGGAGAACTGGGCATGCGTTCAGCAAATAAATCCACCAATACCGTGTGAACCCTTCTCCACAGTTGTGCTACCGTAGGGCAGCTCCACCAAATATGATGCATAGAACCAGTAGTCTGACATCCCCTGAAGCAAAGAGGAGACACCAACGGGTAAAGAGTGTGCAATCTAGAGGGGACCATATAGACTCTATGTAGGATTTTAATAGACGTCTCCATTAAGGAGACCTGCCAACTACCCTTACTAATAGCCGTGCAACAGGCATGCCATTGGGGCAAAGACAGGGTCACACGAAAGTCACGCTCCCAGGCTACCATGAAGCGTAGTTTAGTATCAGTAGGAGGGGCATTTAGATGAGCATAAATGCGGGAAAGCATGCCTGGTAACGTAGGACCATAAAGCAAGGCCGCTTCATAGAATGTAGTGTTCACCCTAAAGCCCTTAGGTCCCAACGAGGAATAGTATGATAGGATTTGTAGTGCCCGGAAATATTCCCCAGGCGGGAGTTTATGTATAAAGCAGAGTTGTGCCATGGTAATCAATTGCTTACCCACCAGCAGGTCAGATAATTTAGTTAGTTTAGCAGAGCGCCACCAGGAATAAAGAATAGTGGAAATGCCAGGCTGAAAAGCAGGATTAGAAAGAAAGGGGAGGAGGGGAGGTATAGGGGACTGCAGAAGGAATTTGAAGCGGACCAGACGCCAAAGAGACAAGGAAAATAGAGTGATTTGCGCCAAAGAGGAGTGAAGAGCTGAGACAGGACAAGAGGACCACATCAAGGCGGAGAAAGAGTAGGGAGAGATAAGGGATTCCTCCAACCCCACCCATCTAGGGGCATTCTGTGTGGCGTGTGTAAGGGCCAATTGGGCTAGGCGAGCATCATAGTAATATTTCAGTAGGTTGGGAACCGATAGACCACCTACCCTTTTATGATAATGCATAACAGTCTTATAAATAGGGAAATAGTGTGTTGAAGAGAGCATATGTCCTTTTTCACTACCGGGATGGGAAGGGAGCGAAACAGGTACAGGATTCGTGGAAGAATAACCATTTTGTATACATTTATGCGGCCTACCCATGAGATATGGGGTACTGTCCACCTTGTTAGATCCGCTCTAATAGACCGAAATAGAAGAGGATAGTTCGCTGCATATAAAGTTTTAAGGGACGTAGTAAGATTAACATCCAGATAGGACAGGCCCTGGGAGGAGTTGTGAAACCCAAAATGTAATGAAATCAATTGTCGTGTCAAGGGTGGGACATTGCAATACATAACCTCCGATTTAGTCACATTCACCTTCAACCCCGACAGCCCAGCAAATCTGTCCAACAGTGTGATTAAATTAGGTAAAGTAACTAAAGGATTTGTTAACGTCAGGAAAAGGTCATCTGCAAAAAGACTAGTTTTATATTCCACCGAACCCACCACAAGGCCCTTAATGTTAGCGTTGTCTCTAATAGCAACCGCCAAGGGCTCCATCACGAGCGCAAAAAGCGCCGGTGAGAGAGGACACCCCATTTTTAACCTTTTTACCTGTTACACTATGCTGCAATACAACTGTATTACTGTTATACTATGCAGTACACCTGTATTACTGTTATACCGTGCAGTACACCTGTATTACTGTTATACCGTGCAGTACACCTGTATTACTGTTATACCGTGCAGTACACCTGTATTACTGTTATACCGTGCAGTACACCTGTATTACTGTTATACCGTGCAGTACACCTGTATTACTGTTATACCGTGCAGTACACCTGTATTACTGTTATACCGTGCAGTACACCTGTATTACTGTTATACCGTGCAGTACACCTGTATTACTGTTATACCGTGCAGTACACCTGTATTACTGTTATACCGTGCAGTACACCTGTATTACTGTTATACCGTGCAGTACACCTGTATTACTGTTATACCGTGCAGTACACCTGTATTACTGTTATACCGTGCAGTACACCTGTATTACTGTTATACCGTGCAGTACACCTGTATTACTGTTATACCGTGCAGTACACCTGTATTACTGTTATACCGTGCAGTACACCTGTATTACTGTTATACCGTGCAGTACACCTGTATTACTGTTATACCGTGCAGTACACCTGTATTACTGTTATACCGTGCAGTACACCTGTATTACTGTTATACCGTGCAGTACACCTGTATTACTGTTATACCGTGCAGTACACCTGTATTACTGTTATACCGTGCAGTACACCTGTATTACTGTTATACCGTGCAGTACACCTGTATTACTGTTATACCGTGCAGTACACCTGTATTACTGTTATACCGTGCAGTACACCTGTATTACTGTTATACCGTGCAGTACACCTGTATTACTGTTATACCGTGCAGTACACCTGTATTACTGTTATACCGTGCAGTACACCTGTATTACTGTTATACCGTGCAGTACACCTGTATTACTGTTATACCGTGCAGTACACCTGTATTACTGTTATACCGTGCAGTACATCTCTATTACTGTTATACCGTGCAGTACATCTCTATTACTGTTATGCCGTGCAGTACATCTCTATTACTGTTATGCCGTGCAGTACATCTCTATTACTGTTATGCCGTGCAGTACATCTCTATTACTGTTATGCCGTGCAGTACATCTCTATTACTGTTATGCCGTGCAGTACATCTCTATTACTGTTATGCCGTGCAGTACATCTGTATTACTGTTATGCCGTGCAGTACATCTGTATTACTGTTATGCCGTGCAGTACATCTGTATTACTGTTATGCCGTGCAGTACATCTGTATTACTGTTATGCCCTGCAGTACATCTGTATTACTGTTATGCCCTGCAGTACATCTGTATTACTGTTATACCCTGCAGTACATCTGTATTACTGTTATACCGTGCAGTACATCTGTATTACTGTTATACCGTGCAGTACATCTGTATTACTGTTATACCGTGCAGTACATCTGTATTACTGTTATACCGTGCAGTACATCTGTATTACTGTTATACCGTGCAGTACATCTGTATTACTGTTATACCGTGCAGTACATCTGTATTACTGTTATACCGTGCAGTACATCTGTATTACTGTTATACCGTGCAGTACATCTGTATTACTGTTATACCGTGCAGTACATCTGTATTACTGTTATACCGTGCAGTACATCTGTATTACTGTTATACCGTGCAGTACATCTGTATTACTGTTATACCGTGCAGTACATCTGTATTACTGTTATACCGTGCAGTACATCTGTATTACTGTTATACCGTGCAGTACATCTGTATTACTGTTATACCGTGCAGTACATCTGTATTACTGTTATACCGTGCAGTACATCTGTATTACTGTTATACCGTGCAGTACATCTGTATTACTGTTATACCGTGCAGTACATCTGTATTACTGTTATACCGTGCAGTACATCTGTATTACTGTTATACCGTGCAGTACATCTGTATTACTGTTATACCGTGCAGTACATCTGTATTACTGTTATACCGTGCAGTACATCTGTATTACTGTTATACCGTGCAGTACATCTGTATTACTGTTATACCGTGCAGTACATCTGTATTACTGTTATACCGTGCAGTACATCTGTATTACTGTTATACCGTGCAGTACATCTGTATTACTGTTATACCGTGCAGTACATCTGTATTACTGTTATACCGTGCAGTACATCTGTATTACTGTTATACCGTGCAGTACATCTGTATTACTGTTATACCGTGCAGTACATCTGTATTACTGTTATACCGTGCAGTACATCTGTATTACTGTTATACCGTGCAGTACATCTGTATTACTGTTATACCGTGCAGTACATCTGTATTACTGTTATACCGTGCAGTACATCTGTATTACTGTTATACCGTGCAGTACATCTGTATTACTGTTATACCGTGCAGTACATCTGTATTACTGTTATACCGTGCAGTACATCTGTATTACTGTTATACCGTGCAGTACATCTGTATTACTGTTATACCGTGCAGTACATCTGTATTACTGTTATACCGTGCAGTACATCTGTATTACTGTTATACCGTGCAGTACATCTGTATTACTGTTATACCGTGCAGTACATCTGTATTACTGTTATACCGTGCAGTACATCTGTATTACTGTTATACCGTGCAGTACATCTGTATTACTGTTATACCGTGCAGTACATCTGTATTACTGTTATACCGTGCAGTACATCTGTATTACTGTTATACCGTGCAGTACATCTGTATTACTGTTATACCGTGCAGTACATCTGTATTACTGTTATACCGTGCAGTACATCTGTATTACTGTTATACCGTGCAGTACATCTGTATTACTGTTATACCGTGCAGTACATCTGTATTACTGTTATACCGTGCAGTACATCTGTATTACTGTTATACCGTGCAGTACATCTGTATTACTGTTATACCGTGCAGTACATCTGTATTACTGTTATACCGTGCAGTACATCTGTATTACTGTTATACCGTGCAGTACATCTGTATTACTGTTATACCGTGCAGTACATCTGTATTACTGTTATACCGTGCAGTACATCTGTATTACTGTTATACCGTGCAGTACATCTGTATTACTGTTATACCGTGCAGTACATCTGTATTACTGTTATACCGTGCAGTACATCTGTATTACTGTTATACCGTGCAGTACATCTGTATTACTGTTATACCGTGCAGTACATCTGTATTACTGTTATACCGTGCAGTACATCTGTATTACTGTTATACCGTGCAGTACATCTGTATTACTGTTATACCGTGCAGTACATCTGTATTACTGTTATACCGTGCAGTACATCTGTATTACTGTTATACCGTGCAGTACATCTGTATTACTGTTATACCGTGCAGTACATCTGTATTACTGTTATACCGTGCAGTACATCTGTATTACTGTTATACCGTGCAGTACATCTGTATTACTGTTATACCGTGCAGTACATCTGTATTACTGTTATACCGTGCAGTACATCTGTATTACTGTTATACCGTGCAGTACATCTGTATTACTGTTATACCGTGCAGTACATCTGTATTACTGTTATACCGTGCAGTACATCTGTATTACTGTTATACCGTGCAGTACATCTGTATTACTGTTATACTGTGCAGTACATCTGTATTACTGTTATACCGTGCAGTACATCTGTATTACTGTTATACTGTGCAGTACATCTGTATTACTGTTATACTGTGCAGTACACCTGTATTACTGTTATACTGTGCAGTACATCTGTATTACTGTTATACTGTGCAGTACATCTGTATTACTGTTATACTGTGCAGTACATCTGTATTACTGTTATACTGTGCAGTACATCTGTATTACTGTTATACTGTGCAGTACATCTGTATTACTGTTATACTGTGCAGTACACCTGTATTACTGTTATACTGTGCAGTACATCTGTATTACTGTTATACTGTGCAGTACACCTGTATTACTGTTATACTGTGCAGTACATCTGTATTACTGTTATACTGTGCAGTACATCTGTATTACTGTTATACTGTGCAGTACATCTGTATTACTGTTATACTGTGCAGTACACCTGTATTACTGTAATACTGTGCAGTACATCTGTATTACTGTTATACTGTGCAGTACATCTGTATTACTGTTATACTGTGCAGTACATCTGTATTACTGTTATACTATGCAGTACACCTGTATTACTGTTATACTGTGCAGTACATCTGTATTACTGTTATACTGTGCAGTACATCTGTATTACTGTTATACTGTGCAGTACATCTGTATTACTGTTATACTGTGCAGTACATCTGTATTACTGTTATACTGTGCAGTACATCTGTACTTCAGCACAGTATAGCTGTCAGTACTACACTTGACATACAGCCTGTGCGATTCAGCTTGTGGCTGGACCTCACAGGCTGCAGTACTAGGCATACAGGAGGCCTCCTGCTGCCATGGCAACCAACGGGACCCCACGATGCTATCGCAGGATCCCAGTTGGTGAACAGGTGGAGCGCCCTCCTCTGTCAATCCCATAGATGCCGTGATCAAGACTGATCACGGCATCTATGGTCTTAATGCTGCCGAGACCGGCGCCGCGGTGTGATTGACAGCCGGGTCCCGCTGGCGATTTCCTGCAGCGCATCGCACTGAGCAGGACATCGCTAGGACATATGCATACGTCCTGGGGCAGGAAGAGGCTAAAACAAATACCAAACACCAAAACTGCTGATTTTTGGTCACGTAATTTGATATCAGAAAAAAATGAATAAAAAGTGATCAAAAAGTCCCATCTAAACAAAAATGGTACAGATAAAAACTATATAAATTGGGTATCATTGTAATTGTATCAATGATGTAATAAAGATAACATGCCCTTTTTACTAGTAAATTCCCACGTAGAAACAAAACACCCAAAAAAGTTACCAAAATGTGTTTTTTTTCTATTTGATCTCGCAATTTTTTATTTTTTTTTACCATAAATTTTTTTACAATTTTTTGGCTCCACCATAGTTTTTATAGTGGCGCATAAAACAAGCCCTCATATGGTACTGTAGATGGAAAAGTGAAAGACGGTTGACTTTAATGAGAATTGCGCAAACGGTGTACCGCACTGGGCTACTCTGTTTGCGTAACACCAGGAGTTATGCAAACAATGAGTCTATACACTGTCATCTTCTCGTTTTATGGGACTGACACTCCTGATCTTAACCCTTTAACGACCACGGACGTAAATTTACATCCTGGTTTGGCGGTACTTTGCACACCATTTAAGTCCTGTGTATGACCGCGAGCATCGGATTGGTGCTCGCGTCATACACGGCAGGTATAGCAGCCGGGGACCCGCCAGTAATGGCCGACATCCGCGATCGCGTGGATGTCTGCCATTAACCCCTCAGATGCCGTGATCTGTACAGATCACGGCATCTGCGGCAATGCGCATGATAAAATAGATGATCGGATCGCCCGTAGCACTGCCGCGGCAATTCGATCATCTGTAATGGCGGCCCCTCACCTGCCTCGGTCCGTCTCCCGGCGTCTCCTGCTCTGGTCTGAGATCGAGCAGACCAGAGCAGGAGATAGCCGATAATACTGATCAGTGCTATGTCCAATGCATAGCACTGAACAGGATTAGCAATCAAATGATTGCTATTGATAGTCCCCTATGGGGACATAAAATTGTATAAAAAAAAGTTGAAAAATGTAAAAATAAAGTGAAAAAAAGTGAAAAATCCCCTCCCCCAATAAAAATGAAAATTGTCAGTTTTTCACATTTTACCCCCAAAATGCGTAAACATTTTTTTTATAAACATATTTGGTATCGCCGCGTGCGTAAATGTCCGAATTATCAAAATATAATGTTAATGATCCCGTACAATGAACGGCACAAACATAAAAAAAATTTAAAAACTCCAAAAAGTGCTGCTTTTTTGTCACATTTTATTAAAAAAATTTTTATTAAAAATGATATAAAAGTTTTATATCTGCAAATGTGGTATCGATAAAAAATACAGATGACGGCACAAAAAATGAGCCCTCATACCGCCCTATATACGGAAAAATGAAAAAGTTATAGGTGGTCAAAATAGGGCCATTTTAGATTACTGATTTTGTACAAAAAGTTTTCATTTTTTTTAAGTGGTACAAAAAATATAAAAGTATCTAGCCATGGGTATCATTTTAATCGTATTGACCCACAGAATAAAGAACACATTTCATTGTTACCGTAAAGTGTACAGTGTGAAAACGAAACCTTCCAATGAGCAAAATTGTGGTTTTTATTTAAATTTCCTCCCTAAAAAAAAAAAAAAATAGTTTTTTGGGCTTCGCCGTACATTTTATGGAAAAATTTGAGGTTTCATTACAAAGTACAATTGGTCACGCAAAAAACAAGCCCTTATATGGGTCTGTAGATGGAAATATAAAAGTTATGAATTTTAGAAGGCGAGAAGGAAAAAACGAAAACGCAAAAATAAGATTGGCCTGGTCCTTAACTCCTTAACGACAAAGGACGTATATTTACGTCCTCCGCCGGCTCCCGCGATATGCCGTGGGGTCACGTGGTGACCCCGCGTCATATCGGGTCGGTCCCAGCGGCAATCAATGGCCGGGACCCGCGGCTACTACAGGACATCACCGATCGCGGTGATGCCCTGTATTAACCCTTCAGACGCGGCAATTAAAGATGACCGCCGCGTCTGAAGCAAAAGTTAAATTGCGGCGTCCTGAACAGCTTACAGGAAATTGGAAGGGCCCTTACCTGCCTCCTCGGTGTCTGATCGGCGGCGAATGACTGCTCCGGGCCTGAGATCCAGGCAGAAGCAGTCAAGCGCCGATAACACTGATCACAGGCGTGTTAATACACGCCTGTGATCTGTGTAAAAGATCAGTGTGTGCAGTGTTATAGGTCCCTATGGGACCTATAACACTGCAAAAAAAATGTAAAAAAAAAGTTTTAATAAAGGTCATTTAACCCCTTTCCTAATAAAAGTTTGAATCACCCCCCTTTTCCCATAAAAAAAAAATAAAACAGTGTAAATAAAAATAAACATATGTGGTATCGCCGCATGCGGAAATGTCCGAACTATAAAAATATATCATTAATTAAACCGCACGGTCAATGGCCTACGTGCAAAAAAATTCCAAAGTCCAAAATAGCGTATTTTGGTCACTTTTTATATCATTAAAAAATGAATAAAAAGTAATCAAAGTACGATCAAAACAAAAATGGTACCGATAAAAACTTCAGATCATGGTGCAAAAAATGAGTCCTCATACTGCCCTGTACGTGGAAAAATAAAAAAGTTATAGGGGTCAGAAGATGACATTTTTTAATGTACAAGTTTTCCTGCATGTAGTTATGATTTTTTCCAGAAGTGCGACAAAATCAAACCTATATAAGTAGGGTATCATTTTAACCGTATGGACCTACAGAATAAAGATAAGGTGTCATTTGTACCGAAATATGCACTGCGTAGAAACGTTTTTTCTTCGATTTTGTCGCACAATTATTATTTTTTCCGTTTCGCCGTGGATTTTTGAGTAAAATGATTAATGTCACTGCAAAGTAGAATTGGCGATGCAAAAAAACTAATCCATAATATGAATTTTTAGGTGGAAAATTGAAAGGGTTATGATTTTTAAAAGGTAAGGAGGAAAAAACGAAAATGCAAAAACTGAAACTGAACTGAACCTTAAGGGGTTAAGGTGAAAATGGGCTTGGTCCTTAAGGGGTTAAGACATCAATTTGATAGGGAGTCAGGCGCCAGGCACCCCCAGCAGTCTGTGCCCCCCTTGTTTAGCAGACACAGCGCTGTATATTTGGTGGTGGCTGTGTCTGGTACTGCAGCACCTTACAATTCAGCCCCATTTGGGGAAGTCTGAGCTGCAATACCAGGCACAGCCATTGAAAAATATAGGGCGCTGATACTACAGAAGCAGAAGTCTGTCCTACTAGTGCAGCGTTTTCCAACCCGTGTGCCTCTAGCTGTTGCAAAACTACAACTCCCAGCATGCCCGGACAGCCGAAGGCTGTTCGGCCATGCTGGGAGTTGTAGTTTTGCAAGTGGTTGGGAAACACTATACTAGATACAAATATACTGGGGTCACGGTGCAGCCTCAAAGTCTCCACACTCCCGGGCAATGACCCCTACATTCTGGGAGAGGGCAGAGACGAGACCCGTCCCTCCATCCCGCCCCCACCCTTCTGGCCCATACTTCTCCAGGCCCCGGGCCGGGCACTGTGGTTACCATGTCCGGGGAGCTGGTGTCTGTGGAGCAAGTGCTGGAGAAGAACATCCCTGCGGGGGAGCTGCGGGAAGTATGGAGGCTGCTGTACGGGAGGGAGCTGAGGTAACCGCGGGCTGTGAGGGGTGTGTGCGCCAGCAGGGCACAGTAATGGCGGGGTATTGGGGAGTTTCATTGGGCTTTTTCTTTTTTCAGAAAGTTCATTGGGTCCTGTGACAGACTTTCATTGTACTTTGTAATCAGATCTCTCATTTTACTACTACAAAAAAAAAAAAATGTGTTTGTGGTGTAAAGTAGAAAAATAAAACCCAACAATTGAGGGGGAGGGTTGTGTTTTTATGCGTTAGAAATTTCTACAGTAAAAATGACATTTCCTTTATTCTGTAGTTCAATAGGATTACTGTACAAAGATACTGTACTTAACTTTCAGAAGTGTATCATGACTATCCTGTTCATATTATAAAGGATCATATGATGTGTCATGTGCATATTATACAGGATCATATGACGTGTCATGTGCATATTATACAGGATCATATGATGTGTCATGTGCATATTATACAGGATCATATGATGTGTCATGTGCATATTATACAGGATCATATGACGTGTCATGTGCATATTATACAGGATCATATGATGTGTCATGTGCATATTATAAAGGATCATGTGACGTGTCATGTGCATATTATACAGGATCATATGATGTGTCATGTGCATATTATAAAGGATCATATGATGTGTCATGTGCATATTATAAAGGATCATATGACGTGTCATGTGCATATTATACAGGATCATATGATGTGTCATGTGCATATTATAAAGGATCATATGATGTGTCATGTGCATATTATACAGGATCATGTGACGTGTCATGTGCATATTATAAAGGATCATATGACGTGTCATGTGCATATTATACAGGATCATATGACGTGTCATGTGCATATTATACAGGATCATATGACGTGTCATGTGCATATTATACAGGATCATATGACGTGTCATGTGCATATTATAAAGGATCATATGACGTGTCATGTGCATATTATAAAGGATCATATGACGTGTCATGTGCATATTATACAGGATCATATGACGTGTCATGTGCATATTATACAGGATCATATGACGTGTCATGTGCATATTATAAAGGATCATATGACGTGTCATGTGCATATTATAAAGGATCATATGACGTGTCATGTGCATATTATAAAGGATCATATGACGTGTCATGTGCATATTATAAAGGATCATATGACGTGTCATGTGCATATTATACAGGATCATATGACGTGTCATGTGTATATTATAAAGGATCATATGACGTGTCATGTGCATATTATAAAGGATCATATGACGTGTCATGTGTATATTATAAAGGATCATATGACGTGTCATGTGTATATTATAAAGGATCATATGACGTGTCATGTGTATATTATAAAGGATCATATGACGTGTCATGTGCATATTATAAAGGATCATATGACGTATCATGTGCATATTATAAAGGATCATATGACGTGGCATGTGCATATTATAAAGGATCATATGACGTGTCATGTGCATATTATAAAGGATCATAGGACGTGTCATGTGCATATTATACAGGATCATATGACTTGTCATGTGCATATTATAAAGGATCATATGACGCGTCATGTGCATATTATAAAGGATCATATGACGTGTCATGTGCATATTATAAAGGATCATATGACGTGTCATGTGCATATTATAAAGGATCATATGACGTGTCATGTGCATATTATAAAGGATCATGTGACGTGTCATGTGCATATTATACAGGATCATATGATGTGTCATGTGCTTATTATAAAGGATCATATGATGTGTCATGTGCATATTATACAGGATCATATGACGTGTCATGTGCATATTATACAGGATCATATGACGTGTCATGTGCATATTATACAGGATCATATGACGTGTCATGTGCATATTATAAAGGATCATATGACGTGTCATGTGCATATTATAAAGGATCATATGACGTGTCATGTGCATATTATAAAGGATCATATGACGTGTCATGTGAATATTATACAGGATCATATGACGTGTCATGTGCATATTATACAGGATCATATGACGTGTCATGTGTATATTATAAAGGATCATATGACGTGTCATGTGCATATTATAAAGGATCATATGACGTGTCATGTGCATATTATAAAGGATCATATAATGCGTCATGTGCATATTATACAGGATCATATGACGTGTCATGTGTATATTATAAAGGATCATATGACGTGTCATGTGCATATTATAAAGGATCATATGACGTGTCATGTGCATATTATAAAGGATCATATGACGTGTCATGTGCATATTATACAGGATCATATGACGTGTCATGTGCATATTATACAGGATCATATGACGTGTCATGTGCATATTATACAGGATCATATGACGTGTCATGTGCATATTATAAAGGATCATATGACGTGTCATGTGTATATTATAAAGGATCATATGACGTGTCATGTGCATATTATACAGGATCATATGACGTGTCATGTGTATATTATAAAGGATCATATGACGTGTCATGTGCATATTATAAAGGATCATATGACGTGTCATGTGCATATTATAAAGGATCATATGACATATCATGTGCATATTATAAAGGATCATATGACGTGTCATGTGCATATTATAAAGGATCATATGACGTGTCATGTGTATATTATAAAGGATCATATGACGTGTCATGTGCATATTATAAAGGATCATATGACATATCATGTGCATATTATAAAGGATCATATGACGTGTCATGTGCATATTATAAAGGATCATATGACGTGTCATGTGTATATTATAAAGGATCATATGACGTGTCATGTGCATATTATACAGGATCATATGACGTGTCATGTGCATATTATAAAGGATCATATGACGTGTCATGTGCATATTATAAAGGATCATATGACGTGTCATGTGCATATTATAAAGGATCATAGGACGTGTCATGTGCATATTATACAGGATCATATGACGCGTCATGTGCATATTATAAAGGATCATATGACGTGTCATGTGCATATTATAAAGGATCATATTACCGGAGCTGTTCATATTATACAGGATCATATTACCAGTGCTGTTCCTATTATAAAGGATCATATTACCAGTGCTGTTCCTATTGTAAAGGATCATATTACCAGTGCTGTTCCTATTATAAAAGATCATATTACCAGTGCTGTTCCTATTATAAAGGATCATATTACCAGTGCTGTTCCTATTATAAAGGATCATATTACCAGTGCTGTTCCTATTATACAGGATCATATTACCAGTGCTGTTCCTATTATACAGGATCATATTACCAGTGCTGTTCATATTATACAGGATCATATTACCAGTGCTGTTCACATTAGACAGGATCATATTACCAGTGCTGTTCATATTATAAAGGATCATATTACCAGTGCTGTTCATATTAGACAGGATCATATTACCAGTGCTGTTCATATTATAATGGATCATATTACCAGTGCTGTTCATATTATAAAGGATCATATTACCAGTGCTGTTCATATTATACAGGATCATATTACCAGTGCTGTTCATATTATAAAGGATCATATGACCCGCTCTGTTCTTCTTCAGAAATCTAGATCTCCCGCCTTGCGCTGTGGATTCTGCTTCACAACGAAAATTTGAGTTAAAGGGCTATGTGATCGATGCAGCATGTGAACAACTCCGAAAGCCTCGGGTAATCCGTGTGGGATTAATTCAGAATAAAATCCAGTTGACAACCTCAAGTCCAGTGGCCGAGCAGGTATTGTGCACATGTATTGTAGGGGTTATCATAAGATTTGAAGCATTAATCGTGGTTGCTCGGATGCCCACAATCACAAGAATGGAGGTCACTTGTCCCCCTGAGTGAGTGGAGCAGCAGTACTCATGCTTGGCGACCACATCCTCAGATGTGTGAGTTCGGTGCTTGGCTATCCTTATGAATTCCATAAAGATTGAATGGAGCAATGGTTGAGCACGCTTACTGCTACTTCATTCACTCTATGGACACGGCACCTCCGATCTGTGGGGTGCTAGCTATCAGACCCCCAAGCAATCTTTATACTTTTATCTCTTTTCCTGTGGATAGATTATGTTCAGATTGTGGGATAACCCCTTTAACAAATGTGTATGCCATATTATTAACTGTTGCCTTTAACCATTTAATGGATCCGCTGTGTCTGTAACCCAGTGTTTCTCAACCAGGGTGCCTCCAGCTGTTCAAATCTACAACTCCCAGCCAACGCCTGTCCGGGCATGCTGGGAATTGTAGTTTTGCAACAGCTGGAGGCACCCTGGTTGGGAAACACTGATGTAACCAATAGAAGTGAATGTAGAGGGCTGCACACGTGCAAAGCAGCCTGAATGCTGTGGCGTCTTCACCAGGCAGGGATGAAGTTGGGGGAGCTCTGTTCCCTACATTGGTGTGGGGATCTTGAGGATATGCAATAAGTGGATGTGATGAGAATACCCCCTTAATTTAATAGGCTATTTATTATTGTATCATGAAAATGATAAAACATGAACACAGACAAATCACACACAAATGTAAATCACAGTCTCCCATACAGGGGGCGTGTCGACCACCGCACAAAGCGGCGGCTTACACTCCCCCTCAATACAATTCTATGGCAGAGCCGGAGCGCTGTCTTTGGCAATCTCCGGCTCTGCCATAGCGCTGTATTGAGGGGGCGTGTTGGCCACCGCTTCATGCGGTGGTCGACACATGCTATCGGGCCGGAGAGCCCGGGGCCCCGTACAGGAGATCGTGGGGGTCCCAGCAGTCGAACCCCCTGCTCTCTGAAACTTATCCCCTATCCTTAGGATAGGGGATGAGTTTTTCAGGGCTGGACTAATCCTTTAAATGATGCTGCACTGCAATTTCTTTTAAAGTAGTGGCCAGAGCGCCACCCTGCAGGGAAAAACAGTAAAGTGGATGTAAGAGTATGTAAAGAGTAAAAGGGGTACTCCGGTGGAAAACTTTTTTATTTTTATTTTTTTTAATGAACTGGTGCCTGAAAGTTAAACAGATTTGTAAATTACTTCTATTAAAAAATCTTAATCCTTTTGGTACATTTTAGCAGCTGTATGCTACAGAGGAAATTCTATTCTTTTTGAATTTCTTTTTTTGTGTTGTCCACAGTGCTCTCTGCTGACACCTCTGTCCGTGTAAGGAACTGTCCAGAGCAGCATAGGTTTGCAATGGGGAATTTCTCATGCTCTGGACAGTTCCTGATACGGGCAAAAGTGTTTGGCTATTGGCCACCATATGCAGGTGGGCTTTTGTCTACATGTACTATATGGACTGAGGGACCCTACCAAAGTAACAAAACTTAGTTCCACACACCAAGACAAATGGTATGTGCTGCCTCTGACATATACCGTGCAATCAAAATGCCTTCAGACCCTTTCCCTTTGTTACATTTTGATATGTTGTGGCCTTATGCTAAAAAATTTTAAAAATGATTTAAAAAATACAAGTGCCCCCCCCCCTTCATCATTCTTCACTCAATATCCCATAATGATAAAGTGAAAACAGAATGTTTGAAATATTTTGCTAAAAGATTACATTGACGTAAATATTCAAGCCATCCAGACTCCCTGTCCCAGCCACTAAATACCCCCTTATAGCATGATGCTGCCATCACTATGCTTCCTTGTAGGGTTGGTATTGGGCAATGCCTGGTTTCCCTCAGACATGATGCATAGAATTGAGGCCAAAAAGACCAGACAGTCTTGTTTTCACAGTTTGAGAGTCAAAATAAAGGTGCAAAAATAAACAAATAAAAATAACACAAAAAAACGCTATGTGTACATGCCTGTTGGCTTCTTCCCCCCCCCCCCCCCCCCCCCCCCCCCCCGCCCCCCAAATCTTCAATAGAAATCCTTGATGATAACATTTCAGGGGATTAAATTACAAAAAATAAAAAAATAAAAAAACTAATGAATCCTGTTCATAAAAATTTGTACACAAAATTACATCATGGAGGAAAAAGATGAGTTGTCAGTTTTCATGGTATTTGTGTCTATTTGTAGCCTAATCGTGTTTTTAGATGCTCTTTTGCATTTGCAGTGTTTCTGGTGTTGCATTACTTTATTGCAACAGCCCAATGTTATGTTATAGCAGACATTTTTTTCTGAAACTTCATTCACACAATACAGTGTAAATTCAGGTCATGTTGGGGGGTTTTACAGCTAAAACCTATTGGTGGTGGTTGTGCAGCAGGTTTTCCAGTTGACTTTACACAGTGTTTGCTGGTACCTAAAGAACTTAGATCTGTGAAAAGCACAAGCCATGGGCTGTCCAGATATTTATAGAGCAGGAGGGTTCTCCCAGCATGCTGTGCAGGTTATGGCACTATGGATCAGTTACACTGACAGTCACCAACACCTCTATTTGTTTTGGTTAGATTCTGCATGTGCCCTAGTGTGACAGTTTACATTTTAAATAGCAATTCCATTGTCTTGAGAAATAAGAGTAATCACAGTCGGGATATGTTTTTAGTTATGATTGGTTCACCAGAGGATTAACCCCCACCTGCAGTGCACAGCAGAGTGGCGGGATTCATGGATCCTGTACATAATGATCCTACTGATAAATGAAAAAAACTGAGCAACCACATACATAAGTGGTACTGTATAGTGGCATGTTCTGAGTGAAATATTTTTCCAAAAATACCCAGTAGTGATACTTAGCAAGACAAATATTGAGACAGTTGGAGTTGTAGTTTTAAATGTGTTTCTCACCTTTTCTTTAATAAAACACAATAAAAGTTGTTTTATTTTATAACACATCTACATAAGAGGTTTTTCTTAATGCTTTGGGTTAAATTGTTGTTAGGTTCCTATACCTCTACATGTGTTAACAGGCCAAATATTAGTAGGTTGCATGTACCCTAGTGCCCTAGCTGAATCTCTCCTAAAGCTGCCCATAGACATTTAGTTATTTCTGGCAAATTCCTCCCTCTCCAACCAAACACATTTAACCAGCTTTTAAAGCAACGGGTCATTTTTGGGGGATTTTACACTTTGTATGTAGAGGTTGTCTTTGTTTTCTTTTTTTTTTAATTAAAAATGTTCTGTTTATAGGTCATCTAAAATTGCCCAGGAGCAGGGTGTAGCTCTCTCCAGGTCTAGCCCTTGGCTGAATTGCTGTGCTGATGCAATATACACTGCTCAAAAAAATAAAGGGAACACTAAGATAACACATCCTAGATCTGAATGAATGAACTAATCGTAGGAAATACTTTCATCTTTACATAGTTGTATGTGCTGACAATAAAATCACACAAAAATGATCAATGGAAATCAAATTTATCAACCCATGGAGGTCTTGATATGGAGTCACACTCAAAATCAAAGTGGGAAACCACCCTACAAGCTGATCCAACTTTGATATAATGTCCTTAAAACAAGTCAAAATGAGGCTCAGTAGTGTGTGTGGTCTCCACGTGCCCGTATGACTTCCCTTCAATGCCTGGGTATGCTCCTGATGAGGTGGCGGATGGTCTCCTGAGGGATGTCCTCCCAGACCTGGACTAATGGATCCGTTAACTCCTGCACAGTCTGTGGTGCAACATGGCGTTGGTGGATGGAGCGAGACATGCTGTCCCAGATGTGCTCAATCGGATGCAGGTCTATGGAACGGGTCGGCCAGTCCATAGCATCAATGCCTTCCTCTTGCAAGAACTGTTGACACACTCCAGCCACATGAGGTCTAGCATTGTCTTGCATTCGGAGGAAACCAGGGCCAACCGCACCAGCATATGGTCTCACAAAGGGTCTGAGGATCTCGGTACCTAACGGCAGTCAGGCTACCTCTGGCAAGCATATGGAGGGGTGTGCGGCCCCCCAAAGAAATGCCACTTCACACCATTACTGACCCACCGCTAATCTGGTCATACTGGAGGATTTTGCAAGGCAGCAGAACGTTCCCCATGGCGTCTCCAGTCACGTCTGTCACATGTGCTCAGTGTGCACCAGCTTTAATCTGTGAAGAGCACAGGGCGCCAGTGGCGAATTTGCCAATCTTGGTGTTCTCTGACAAATGCCAAACATCCTGCACAGTGTTGGGCTGTAAGCACAACCCCCAGCTGTGGACATCATGCCCTCATACCACCCTCATGGAGTCTGTTTCTGACCATTTGAGTGGACACATGCACATTTGTGACCTGCTGGAGGTCATTTTGCAGGGCTCTGGCAATGCTCCTCCTGCTCCTCCTTGCACAAAGGCAGAGGTAGCGGTCCTGCTGCTGGGTTGTTGCCCTCCTACAGCCTCCTCCACGTCTCCTGATGTACTGGCCTGTCTCCTGGTAGCGCCTCCATGCTCTGGACACTACGCTGACAGACACAGCAAACCTTCTTGCCACAGATCGCATTGTTGTGCCATCCTGGATGAGCTGCACTACCTGAGCCACTTGTGTGGGTTATAGACTCCGTCTGATGCTACCACTAGAGTGAAAGCACCGCCAGTATTCAAAAGGGACCAAAACATCAGCCAGGAAGCATAGGAACTGAGAAGTGGTCCGTGGTCACCACATGAAAGACCACTCCTTTAATGGGGGTGTCTTGCTAATTGTTTTCTGTTCTGTTTGCACAACAGCATGTGAAATTGATTGTCAATCAATGTTGCTTCCTGATTTCATAAAAGTGTGATTGACTTGTAGTTACATTGTGTTGTTTAACCCCTTAAGGACCAAGGGCGTACCTGTATGCCCGTGGGAATTTCTGTCCCCGCCAAGCACCAGGCGAGGACAGGACCGGGATGCCTGCTGAAATCACTCAGCAGGCATCCCGTGACAATGCCCAAGGGGGTCCTGAGACCCCCCCATGTCAGCGATCGCCGCAAATCTCTGGTGAATTCACACTGGCGATTTGCGGCGTTTACCGGTCTCCGGTGACCCGGAAAATGAGGGGGATCCGGGTTGTCCAAGACACCCACGATCCCCCTGAAGGGATAGGAGTGAGGTGGCAGGGGTGCCACCCCTCCTATCCCTGCTATTGGTCATTAAAAAGCGACCGACCAATAGCAGATCGGGGGTGGGGGGTTTAAAGTTCAGTTCCCCCGCTCTGCCCACCCACAGGAGTCTGGGCAGAACAGGGGAACCGGCGGTGACTGGTGCCGGTGGTCCACTTACCATTGGCGGTGGGTGGCAGAGGACGACAATGCGGCTCCCTGGTGCGGCGATCCTACAGAAGCCAGTGAGTTGTTGTCTAGCAACATCTGAAGGGCTACAGTTTTGAGACCACTATACAGTGGTTTCTAAAGTGTAGCCCTCAAGATGTTGCAAAACTACAACTCCCAGCATGCTCAGACAGCTGTTTTGATGTTTGGGCATGCTGGGATTTGCAGTTTAGCAACATCTGGAGGGCTACAGTTTGGAGATCACTGTATTGTGGTGTCAAAACTGTAGCCCTTCAGATGTTGCTAGACAACAACTCACCTGCTTCTGTAGGATCGCCGCACCAGGGAGCCGCATCGTCGTCCTCTGGTCTCTAAACTGTGGCCCTCTAGATCTTGCAAAACTACAACTCCCAGCATGCCCAAACAGCTGTCTCGGCATGCTGAGAGTTGTAGTTGCGTACCTTCAGCGGTTGCTTAACTAAATCTTCCAACATGCCCTTCGGCGATCAGTACATGCTGGGAGTTGTAGTTTTGCACACTGGTTGGAAAATTCACAGTTAGGTAACAGAACCTAACTGAAGGTTTTCCAACCAGTGTGCCTCCAGCTGTTGCAAAAGTACAACTCCCAACTGATAGACCTTGCATGTTGGGAGTTGTAATTTTGCAACAGCTGGAGGGTACATTCACACAGGCGAGTTTACAGTGAGTTTCCTGCTTCAAGTTTGAGTTGCGGAAAATTTTCCGCTGCAGCGCAAACTTCTAGCGGGAAACTCACTGTAAACCCCCGCCAGTTCAAATGTAACCTAAAAACACTACACTACACAAAATAAAGGGGTAAAACACTACATATACACCCCTTGCACTTATACACCCCCTTGCACTGCCCCCCCCCCAATAAAAATGAAAATACGTATCGTTCCGCAGTTTTTCCAAAATGAAGCCTCCAGTTGGTGCAGAACAACTCCCCCCAGCATTTCCAGACAGCCATTGACTGTCCAGGCATGCTGGGAGTTTAGCAACAGCTGGAGGCACCCTGTTTGGGAATCACTGGTGTAGAATACCCGTGTCCACCCCTATGCAATCCCTTATTTAGTCCTCAAATGCGCATGGCGCTCTCTCACTACGGAGCCCTGTCGTATTTCAAGGAAACAGTTTAGGGTCACATATTTCTGTACTCGGAAGCAATTGCACTACACATTTCGCGGGGCATTTTCTCCTTTTACCCCTTATGCAAAGGAAAAGTTGGGGTCTACACCTGCCTGTTAGTGTAAAAGTTTTTATTTTTTTACACTAACATGCTGGTGTTGCCCCATACTTTTTATTTTCACAAGAGGTAAAAGGGAAAAAAAGACCCCCAAAATTTGTAACGCAATTTCTCCTGAGTACGGAACTACCCCATATGTGGACATAAAATGCTCTGCGGGCGCACAACAAGGCTCAGGAGTGAGAGCGCACCATGTACATTTGAGGCCTAAATTGGTGATTTGCACAGGGGTGGCTGATTTTACAGCGGTTCTGACATAAACGCAGAAAAATAAATACCAACATGTGACTTCATTTTGGAAACTACACTCCTCACAGAACTTAACAAGGGGTATGGTGAGCCTTAACACTCCACTGGTGTTTGACGAATTTTCGTTAAAGTTGGATGGGAAAATGAAAAAAAAATGTTTTATTTTTTTTTACTAAAATGCTGGTGTTACCCTAAATTTTTCATTTTCACAAGGGAAAATAGGGAAAAAAAAGCCCCTCAAAATTTGTAACCCCATTTCTTCTGAGTAAGAACATACCCCATATGTGGATGTAAAGTGCTCTGCGGGTGCACTACAATGCTCAGAAGAGAAGGAGCGCCATTGGAATTTTAGAGAAAAAATTTGTCCAGAATTGAAAGCCACGTGTGTTTACAGAGCCCCCATAGTGCCAGAACAATGGAGCCCCCCCCAAATGTGACCCCATTTGGAAACTACACCCCTCACGTAATGTAATGAGGGGTACAGTGAGCATTTACGCCCCACAGATGTCTGACAGATTTTTGGAAGAGTGGTCCGTGAAAATGAAAAATGTAATTTTTCATTTGCACAGCCCACTGTTTCAAAGATTTGTCAAATGCTGTGAGGGGTGTAGTTTCCAAAATGGGGTCACATGTGGGGGGGGTCCACATTTTCTCCTATTACACCTTGTAAAAATGTAAAATTTGGGGGAAAAACTGCATTTTACTGAATTTATTTTTTTTCATTTGCACATCCAACTATAACAAAAAGTTGTCAAACACCTGTGGGGTGTTAAGGCTTACTGTACCCCTTGTTACGTTCCTTGAGGGGTATAGTTTTCAAAATAGTATGCCATGTGTTTTTTCTTTGCTGTCCAGGCACCATAGGGGCTTCCTAAATGCGACATGCCCCCCAAAACACATTTCAGCAAAATTTCCTTTCAAAAGCCAAATGTGACTCCTTCTCTTCTGAGCATTGTAGTTCTCCCGCAGAACATTTTACTTCCTAACATGGGGTATTTCCATACTCAGAAGAGATGGGGTTACAAATTTTGGGGGGCAATTTTTCCTTTGTAAAAATGGTAAATTTGGGGGGGGGGAGAAACGCACTTTAGCGCAAAAAAATTTTTTTTCATTTACACATGTGATTTTTAACGAAAAGTCGTCAAACACCTGTGGGGTGTCAAGGACCCCTTGTTACGTGCATTGAGGGGTGTAGTTTCCAAATTAGTATGCCATGTGTTTTTTTTTTTTGTTTTTTTTTCTGTTCTGGCACAATAGGGGCTTCCTAAATGTGACCTGCCCCCCAAAAACCATTCCAGCAAAATTCCCTCTCCAAAATCCCATTGTTGCTCCTTCCCTTCTGAGCCCTCTATTACACCCGCCGAACACTTGACATACACATATGAGGTATTTCCTTACTCAAGAGAAAGTGGGTTACAAATTTTGGGGGTCTTTTTCTCCTATTACCCCTTGTAAAAATTCAAAAACTGGGTCTACAAGAACATGCCAGTGTAAAAAAAAAAATGAAGATTTTGAATATTCTCCTTCAATTTACTGCTATTCCTGTGAAACATCTAAAGGGTTAACAAACTTTCTGAATGTCATTTTGAATACTTTGAGGGGTGCAGTATTTATAATCGGGTATTTAATGCAGTAATTGTAATATGAAGGCCCCTCAAATCCATTTCAAAACTGAATGTACCCCATCTACATGGTGCACACATCTGTAGAGCAGAGGTTTAAATTTCGTTCATATCAATTTACGTTGCACAATTTTTGTAAGTATGTTGCAAAATTTTCCCCCAGTAGAATTGGATGAAAAAATGCAACCCGTTTTTTTTCTTTTTCTTTTCTAGACATCACATGTAACCTCCCAAAGATATTAGACTTGTAGCAATGTTCTCATGTATGGCAGTAAGGTTTGTCTCTGACATATAGGTGTGCTGTTAGATCACATGTATTCTACTTTCTTCAACAGGTCAATGCTTTGCACAGGCGCATTGCAGAGATTGTGGAAGTAGCAGCGAAGTGTGATGTGAATATTGTATGTTTTCAGGAAGCATGGAGTAAGTATCAACGTTCAACCAGCTCTTGTACTAAAACAATAATATAGAACACAATGAATTGACAGAGTCTTCAGACCATTTTATTTTTCACATTTTGTTATGTTGTAGCTGTGTGCTAGAATAGAAAAAAAAGTTTTACTCCATCATTCCTCATTCAATACCCCATAATGACAAAGTAAAAACCGAATGTTAGAAATCTTTGATTATTTACTGAAAAGGGAAAACTAAAATATTGCATTGACATAAGTATTCAGACCCTTTACTCGGTTCTTAGGTAAGCACCTTTGGCAGCAATAACCTCCTCCAGTCTTCTTGGATATGATGCCACAAGGTTTGTACACTTAGATTTAGGGAAGCCATTTTCAGGTCTCTCTAAAGATGTTCGATTGGGTTTAAAGGGGCTGTCCAATGAAAACTATCTAGGGGATAAGTAGTGGATTGCGGGGGGTCTGACTGCTGTGCCCCCTCACAATTTCCAGAACTACACCCCTGCTCTCAGTGAGAAGTGTGTGCTATAGTCGGCATGCTCTCAGTTCATTTCTGTGGGAGCACCCTGGAGATGCCCGAGTGCTGTACCCAGGTCGGCCCATAGAAATGAAAGGAGCCTGTGCCATCTGCTGCACGTGCTCCTCACTGAGGGTCGTGGTCCAACAGTTGGACCCTCCCCGTGATCACCTACTTATCCCCTATTTTGTGGATAGAGAATAAGATAGTATTCACTGGACAACTCCTATAAGTCAGATCTCTGGCCACTTAAAGACATACAGAGTTATGCCAGATTGAAGGGGGGGTGCTTATATTTTTTTATTTGATTTTAGCACAAGGCCGCATACAAATATGAAAAAAGTTTTAGGGTCTTAAGACTTTTCAAATGCACTGTACTGTATAATGTTCTTTCACACATCACATCTTTTTGCTCTGTAAAGAGTTTTTTTGCTATTGATCTATAAACCAAAGAGTTCACAGAACACTGGAAATAATTAATCCACATACCAGAAACTGAATTATTAAATCTGGAGAAAAAAAACACGCAGTGAAAGATAACTTTAGTAGTGAGCTATCTGTGCCAGAGGTATTTGTACAGCAAGTGAATGTGTAACATGCCACTATTCTGTAACAAGGTAAACTTACTGTGAGCTGTGCAAGGGGTCAAGGAGAGGCACATACAGTACATAGATCTGTGCTGGTTATGTCAGCTGAAGCTTTGAGTGGATAAAAGTGATTGGGCACTATTTTTATTTTTATATTTAGTTGAATTTTAAGTATATAACATATAAACTGGTTATATTCTAGAGTGCATTTGTCCAGTTACAGGCAATGAGAGGTAGCAAATATTCAGTTGAAGAGCATAAAATCAACCTGTAGCTACATTACCAATGGATACCGCTAGACTGGCAATATAGCTCTAGCTAGCAAACCAGTGGGGAAGAGGGGTTGAGGAGGCGGGGGCAGGAAAAGGAGGGGAAGGGGAGGAAAGAACAAATATTAACAAAAACATTAAGCAATGTTGGTTCTTATATGGAATAGAGATGGTATGTTGGCTATATCATAGGAGGTAGAAATCTTGTACATATAGAGAGCTGTTACAGAGGCGGGAACTTCTTAACAGTTGCCAATGAAGAAATGAATGGATCTCCACAATATAAAGTGTCTCATATACTTTTGACTTTAGATTTTACTTTGTTGCATAAGCATTAAGTGTCCCATAGAACGGAGTAATGAAACTTCCAGTACACATAGATGCTGTAGGATTCAGCAGGTCTGATTGGTGGTCTTGTGATGTAAGACCCCAAATGCTGTTTTGGTTATTTAAAATAAAATGGAGAAATTTTTTTAAATAATTTTTAATGGGGCTGTCAGACAGGTTGGGGATTTTGTGAACTATACCCATTGGCCCTTATTTACTAAGAGTGTTGTGTAGGTTTCTTTGTGGGTTTTAATTCCCTACAGTTAATTTTCCACGGTATTTACTAAGGTTTCCCTACATTTTCCACTTTCCCTACACTTTGCTTTTTTTTTATACATGCTCTGATCTGTCTGGTGAAATCCACCACATTTTATGTGGAAATATGTTGGGTTTTTGGGAAAATTTCGGGAGCACGCCCCTTTTTTGAGACCACGCCCCCTTTCCACAGCCGCCACAGCCCTTTTTCGGGTTTTCATCGCAAAATGGAGAGTTAGTCGGGGTTTTTTCAATTCTGGCGCAAAATCTGGCGCAGACAGAAATTTGGGCGCAATGCGACAGAATATGGCGCACAACCCGACAAAACATGTCGGGTTTGCAATAGTAAATGAGGGCCATTGTGTAGTATATAAAAAAAATATAAACCTGTACTCACCTCCACTGCTCTCACGATGCCTCAGCTGTCCTGCTCAGATACCCGATGCAATACTTTTCCTAAGCTGCAGCGTGATGGGGGCCCAATGTGTTATACTGCTGTTCAGCCAATCACTGGGCAAGGCCGGACATGGCTGTGGCCACCGATTCACTGAGCATTAGTATGACACATTGGGCCCAGGTACTTTTCAAGCCCATTAAGTCACGTACAAGCTCAAGAAGGAGATCACATCGGGGACCTGATCAGGACAGCGGAGGCATCGTGGGAGCACTGGAGGTGAATACAGATTTATCTTTTTACTAAAACATTTTTATTTGGATTTTCGCAATTTTACAATATAAAGCATGAGCCAGGACAATCCCCCGACATAAGGGTACGGTGAGGTATCACAAACCTCAGGGTTTATTTTTTTAATATACTTCACAATGGGCATAGTTTAAATCCCCCCCCCCCCCCTTTTGCCATATAACACCTTTAATAAACAGTAACCGGTAGCTAAATCCTAACCGGTAGCTAAATCCTGCTTGTTAATTCAATTTTATAATTCTGAAAGTATAAGTTCATTATTTATTAAGATTTTTTACAATATTTCACGTTTGCTCATATTGTCCTACATTACCTGTGATATCCTTCTAGCTATGCCTTTTGCTTTTTGTACAAGAGAGCGACTGCCGTGGACAGAGTTTGCAGAATCGGCTGAAAATGGAGTAACTACTAAGTTCTGCCAGGAGGTAAATATTATGCTAACCAGATAAACTTGTGGTTATGGTTGTTTTTCTAAATTGTTGTTTTTTCATTCTACTTTTTTCCTCAAAAGTGATAATAATTAAATGTAGTATTGGATGTATTTAAAGTGCACACCTGTGTACCATAACAATAAAATCGCCTGTTTAATATTGTGTAGGTCCCCTTGTGCCGCCAATTCAGCTCTGGTTCGAGAAGGCAGCAATTCCACAAGACCCTTTGAAGGTGTACTATGGTAAACCTTCAGCAAACCATTAAGTTCTAGAAATTGTGGGTGTGGGGCCTATGTAGCTCAGACTTTTTTTTCAAGAATATCCCACAGATATTTATTTGTATTAAAGTTTGGAGAATTTGAAAATCAAGTCAACACTTTGAACGCCGTCCCTGAACAATTTGTGCAGTGTGGCAGGGCATATTATCCTGCTGAAATAGGCCACTGGGTGCACTCAGTCTAAACCATGTTTAGCTAAATGGCACATGTAAAATTAACATCCACATGAATGCAAGGACCCAAGGTTTCTTAGCAGGGCATTGCACAGAACATCACACTGCTTCTCTACCCATAGTGCATTCTGAAGCCATTATTTTTAAAGGTTTTTTTATGCACACACTCCTGGCCACTCACATGATGTAAAAGAAAACATGATTTATCAAACCGATCAGCCTCCTCCATTACTCTGTGTTCTAAATCTGATGCTCATGTACCCATTGTAGGCACTTGTGGCTGTTGATAGAGGTCAGGATAGCCACTCATTATACAGCCCCACATTCAGAAAGCTATGATGTATGGACTAGCTTTATCTCGCTGGATTTTTTCGTTTGTCCACCTTTCCTAATTCCATCAAATCAGCTTTGAGAACCAACTGTTCACCTTCTGCTTAATGTATCCAACCCCTTCACAGAGGCCATTGTCACAAGATAATCACTGTTATTAACTTTATTTGGTTTTATTGTTGTGGCTGATGGTGTATATATATGTATATATAATGTGTGTATAATGTGAAAATAAGACATAGCCATAAAATAAGCCATACCAGCAGTTCTATCTATTCGCTTAATATAAGCCATACCCCCGAAAATAAGTGGTAGTGGTGGTGGGCGTGGCTTATTAAAGCTAATAAAGACGGCCAATCCTTCTTGACAGGTACTGTACCATAGGGATGTCCTTACGGCAGCGGGTGGGGGGGTCCCAGCTGATCCCAGGATGGAAGCTGACATACAGGGCATCATGTCCCAGCTTATCAGCGGGACGTGACTTCTGTGCAACGGCGGTGGCAGGTCCTGGGATGGCAGCTTACATGCAGTGCAGCATGTCCCAGCTGATCAGCAGGAAGTGACTTCTGTGTGGCTGCAGGTCCCTGGACGGCAGCTGATATGCAGGGCGTCATGCATGCATAAGATGTCCCCTGAAAATAAGCCATGGTGAGTGTTGTTTAAGAAAAATAAATATAAGACATTGGCCCTCATTTACTATTGCAAACCCGACATGTTCGCATTGCGCCAGCAATTCTGTCTGTGCCAGAATTTGCGCCAGAATTGAAAAAACCCCAACTATCCATTTTGCTAAGAAAACCCCGAAAAAGGGGCGTGGTTGTCTGGAAAAGGGGCGTGGTCTCCAAAAATGGGTGTATTCCCGACATTTTCCCAAAAACCCAACATATTTACTAAGGTTTCCACATAAAATGTGGTGGATTTGAGCTGAGGAAAACCAGACAGATCAGAGCATGTGTAAATAAAGCAAAGTGAAGGGAAAGTGGAAAATGTAGGGAAACCTTAGTAAATACCGTGGAAAATAAATTGTAGGGAATTAAAACCCACAAAGAAACCAACACTCCACTCTTAGTAAATGAGGGCCAGTGTCTTACATTTGGGAAAACACAGTAGCTATGTGCAGGCACTTTATAATACATGTGTCATACTTGTCACTGTCAAATATAGGTCAACTGATCTGATTGCTTTTGTGGATTTCGTTGGCTGATTTCTAGCAAACCTGCACTCGTTGTACATTTACATATTCAGGAATTGTAGTTTCCTAATAAACTTGTATTATTGGAATCACTTCAGGTATGTGTCACCTGCACTAACCTGTTGTAGTTCGGGTGACACAGATAAAAATCATACTTTCTACTACTTGTTCCATGCCTCTGGTCTTCTGCAATCCCCGGTCTTTAATTTATGCAAATGTGGAGTTTGGTGCATGGCGGGTGTTCCCAAGCCACTGGTGCACAATGAAATCCGGCCTGTATCTTCATACTAACGCCTTCTCCCCTGTGCTGAGCCCCTGCAGAGTGGAGCTCCATTTTACATTAGAGGGGGATCAGCACAGGGAAGGAGGCATTACTATGAAGATACAGGCCGGATTTCACTGTGCACCAGGGGCTTGGGAATGCCCACCATGCAACAAGCTCCATAGTTGCTTATATTGAAGACCGAGGATTACCCGCACCACAAGCCTGTACCACTCGCACCACTAGCCTAAACCAACAAGTTAGTGCAGGTGACACTGATGTAAAATTCCATTTAACATTTTCTATATACTATATACATTATCTCACATCAGTGAGTACACCCCTTACATTTTTGTAAATATTTTATTATATATTTTGATGTGACAGCACTGAAGAAATGGCACTCTGCTACAATGTAAAGTAGTGAGTGCACAGTGTTTAATGTTGTGTCCTCTCAAAATAACTCAGCACACAAGTGGAAATGTCCAAATTGGGTGGGCCCAACGTGTAAATATATTGTGTGGCCACCTTTATTTTCCAGCACTGCTTTAAGCCTCTTGGGCATGGAGTTCATCAAAGCTTCACAGGTTTCCACTGCAGTCCTCTTCCCCTCCTCCATAACGACATCACTGAGCTGGTGGATGTTAGAGACTTTGCACCCCCTATATTATGTTTGATGCCCCACAGACACTCAGTAGGGTTTAGGTCTGGAGACATGCTTGGCCAGTCCATCACCTTTACCCTCAGGTTCCTTAGTCTGCTTTTCTTCAGCAAACTGTTTGCAGGCTTTCTTGTGCATCATCTCTAGAAGAGACTTCCTTCTGGCACAACGGCCATGCAGACCAATTTGATGCAGTGTGTGGTGTATGGTCTGAGCACAGACAGGCTGACCCCTCACCCCTTTAACCTCTGTAGCAATGCTGGCAGCACTCCTACATCTATTTCCCAAAGACTACCTCTGCATACGACACCTGTTTTGAGTGTAACCTTTTCTGTGAAACCACTGTATGGTCTTGCCCACTGTGCTGCACCTCATTTTCTGGGTCTAAAAATGGCTGAAAAGACCCCACCAAAATTCTCAAAAACTAAATGAAGAGAAGTTTAATAGCTTTCAAACCTGCCTTTATCCCCTGCCGTATCCTTCCAGATGGTCCCTTTTTGTGGCTGAGCAGGGTTCCCTGTTTTGCCTTGGAGAGGAAACACCTACTTAGATTTAGGCTAAGTTTCCACTTGTTTTTTTTTCTAGCAGTTTTTGGAGATCTGCCACTGCAGTTTTTGAGCCAAAGTCAGAAGTGGATCCATAAGGGAGGAGAAGTATAAGTCCTTACTTCATATGTCCTATTCCTTTTGAATCCACTTCTTGCTTTGGCTCAAAAACTGCAGTGGCAGTTTTTAAAAAACTGCCAGAAAAAAACCCAAATGGAAACTTAGCCTTACTGTGGCAAGAGGCAGATCATTGACCTTTTGCATTGCGTTGCTCAGCCAGGGACTGTCAGGACAGACATAGCAGGGTGTCTGGCATCATTTTCCATATGTATAGAGATATTCTCCCCTCAAAGCATTTCTTTGTAAAAAAATTGAAATTATTTTTCTTTTAGATTCCATATTAAAATGGAGGCATATAAAAGTAAGTTAGAGGCTTCATGAGCCTATATGGCAGCCCTTTTGCAACATGTACATTGGCTGAACATGTTTGTCATAACCCAGAATTTGTTATTGCCCATAGAAACCTAGATTGTTTATTCACGCAGCTGAACATAGAACATTTATGTTTTTTATTATCAAATGATAAGTGTGATCATAATACCGGAATATTTTAGTTCAAATAACTTTTTATGCAAGCCCTTTTTCTTTTTCACACTTTCAGTTAGCAAAGAAGTATAACATGGTTATTGTCTCTCCAATCTTGGAGAGGGACGAGGTGCATGGAGAAACACTATGGAACACTGCTGTGGTCATATCCAATACTGGAGCCTTCCTAGGCAAGAGTCGCAAAAATCACATCCCAAGGATTGGGGATTTCAATGAGGTTAGATACATATGAAATCTATAATATTATGAAATAGAAGAATGTTTATTATGTGTAATATATTATATACATTACCTGTATCCAAAAGCTAGCATGGAAATATAAGTTCTAGAAAATCTGTTAGCTGCAATTCATATTCCAAACTGTCAATACTGTTAGATTGCTGTTAGGGCAAGGAGACTCAGGGTACTCACAAGTATAGGGGATAAGTGTCTGATGGGACCCCCATAACCTCCTGTACAGGGCCTGGCTCTTGTGTTAAACTTACCATTTAGCAGCTGGTCATGTAATAGCCTGCTCAGCCAATCACTAGCTTAGACGATAATTGGCTAAGTGGACCACCACTCCTGCGCATCTCCAAATGTAGGGGCCAAAAGCTCCAGGGAGCTGCTGATTGGCAAGTCCAACATGAGAGCCGGGCCCTGTATTTGATTTGGGGTCATAAAATGCTTAAAGAATTACAATTTAAGCAAATTAATATAATTTGTATAATGGAAAGTTACACAATAATTATCATGTTTCAATTCCTGAGTCAAGATCTTAGTTTGTCATCATTTATTAAGGGTACATTCACAAGCAAATTTTTTTTCATTGTGTGCACAGTGTAAAATTTGTGGTAGAAATTCAAGGTATACTGTCGGAAATCTATTGCTATTTCACTTTCTATAAGCCAGAATTAGGCCAATCTGCATCTTTGCAATCTAGTGCATATTCTTAATAGGACATGAGCACAAAAAGTGACATGTTGCTTATCGACATGTAATAAATTACAGCATACCCAGATTGAGAAAACTGAGAAATTCATGTGAAAAGTATATTGTAAAATGTTATACCTTTTTATTATATAAAGAATAGAATTTATTTAGAAAAATAATATCTGGAATAATCCTTGTATTTTAGTCGACTTATTACATGGAGGGGAACACAGGACATAGAGTATTTCAGACTGTATTCGGAAGGATCGCTGTGAACATCTGCTATGGACGACACCATCCCCTTAACTGGTTAATGTACAGCATAAATGGAGCAGAAATTATTTTCAACCCTTCAGCCACTGTTGGAGAGCTAAGGTAACTGATATAAATAACTGACAGGAAAATGAAATTCGTACCGTGAATAATAAGGTTTTACTGCTCTTATAAAATCATTTAGTTTCTTCTTCAATATAATTGCATACATCCTTCCCTGTGTAGATACTCTGCATAGTTACAAATAGTTGTGACAGTGTTAGGCTATGGTCACATGGTGGAAGAGCAGAGCGGCAGCAGAATATGTCGGTGCTAGGACTGCTCGGAAATGCACCAACTCCTAGACTGCAATGCATTTCTGTGCAGACTCTGCAGATAGAATAGACATGTCTATTTTTTTTGCGGACTCAGAAATATCTGCTGCGGAAATTCCACCGTGTGCACAGTGCAGCAGAATCCCATTGAAATCAATAGGACTCTACTGCAGCGGATTGTCTGTTCGGAATTCCACACGTGGGAAAGACGCAGGTATTATACTGTGGCTGTAAAAAAATGTCATACTTTTTATAGTTGCAGATTTTTGTGAGTATGTGAATGTCAAAATGTAAAGTATGAGCTTATTATTGGCAGCAAATATTTTAAAGGGGTTTTCAGGGACTACAACAGTGTTTTCCAACTAGGATGGCTCCAGCTGAAGCAAAACTACAGATCACAGCATTCCTGCTGTCGGGCATGTTGGGGGAGATTTTTTAAAACCTGTTCAGAGGAAAAGTTGCCCAGATTCCCATTGCAACCAATCAGATGGCCAGTTTCATTTTTAACAAGGCTTCTGAAAAATAAAAAGAACGATCCGATTGGTTGCTATGGGCAGCTTTTCCTCTGGACAGGTTTTGATAAATCTCCCCCGCTGGGAGTTGTAGTTTTGTAAAATCTGGAGACACCTTGGTTGGGAAACACTTGGGTACATAATTGATAAAGGAGAGCTGCAATACTAGGCACAGCCACTACTAAAAAGATGGAGCTGTGCCTGATAAACCACATCCTTTTCAGCCAGCTAATCAGTGTGGTGCCAGTTGTGGGTTCCCTGCCAATCTGATATTAATGGATAGGCCATCAGTTTTTAGGCGTGAAACTCCCTTTGACGTAATGCAGTCCCAATTTCCTTGCAGTGAATCTCTTTGGCCCATAGAAGCAAGAAATGCTGCCATTGCCAATCATTGTTTTACCTGTGCCATCAACCGTGTGGGAACTGTGAGTATGACGCCTTAGCTTGTTCTCCTAGACCTCTCCTTCTTCCATCATAAGGTACATTTTGTATTAAGGTGACTATAACCTACAATTCTTGATGAAATGTTTCTGGATACTTCTTTTTTAGGAGCACTTTGAAAACGAGTTCACTTCTGGAGATGGCAAGAAAGGTGACAAAATAAGAACGCTACTACTAGCATTTGTATGTATTTACTCCTTTCTGTAACTAAGGCTTGTTCAACATAAAATAATATAAAATCCCTACAGGTTTGTGAACCTTTCACATTGAAAATGCAGTCATGTCTGTGTGCTTTATGTTTTAGAAACAGAACATCACTTCAGCTAGTTATCCTGTGTGCCATCCCAAAAATGTTTCCCTACATAGCAGCCATATTTACATGTTGCCTCAGGCAGGAGAGGAAGAAGGGCTCAACAGGAACACTTTTTGTTTTAATAGTCTAAATTTATAAATGTCATAAAAGGTATTTAGAGGGAGCGAAGGCATAAAATCATATCTGAATAAATACACTATTATTTTGTAAATATGAAATAAGATTCCCAAAATCGAATCCATAAATGAATCTGCTGATTTTCAAGTACAGAAAGAGACTATAAAATACTATTTTTAGAAGTATGATGTAATTGTTAGGGTACATACTTTAGATTTAATGATGCCCCTACCAGTAATGTCTCATACACAAAGCTCTCCACAGTGCGGCACCTCCCTACATCTCCTCCCTCATCTCTGTCTACCATCCTACATGTTCTCTCCGCTCTGACAATTATCTAACACTAACATTTTCTATAATCTGAACCTCTTACTCCCATCTTCAAGACTTTGCTCGTGCTGCTCCAGTTCTCTGGAATGCGATCCCTCAATCCCTCAGACTCAACCACAACATCCACAGTTTAAACATCTCTTCATTCAGGCCTATAACATTCCACTACTCCCACTTTGCCCCTTTTGAGACCTCTGGGTCTTGGAGATATCAAAAGCTTCATATATGACAGTCCCCCCTCTACTCTACATGCACTTGGCCATTTGGAGATTAGCTAGTGACCGGTTCACCCTCCTGTATGTAACCTTTATGAAATATGGCTGGACCATTGTATCAATAAAAGCACTTTATGCCTTCTGTCTCAACCCCACTCCTTGTAGTCTGTAAGCTCTCGCGAGCAGGGCCCTCACTCCTCCTGATTGAATAGTTACCGTATTTTTCGCCGTATAAGACGCACTTTTTCTTCCACAAAACTGGGGGGGAAAAGTCGGTGCGTCTTATACGGCGAATACACCCCTATCGCGGCGGTCCCTGTGACCATCAACGGCCGGGACCCGCGGCTAATACAGGACATCACCGATCGCGATTTCACCGCGGCGGTCCCGAACAGCCCGACTGAATAGCCGGGTAAGTGCTTACAGGACACCGGGAGGGACCTTACCTGCCTCCTCGGTGTCTTCTCCGTTCAGGGATCCCCTGTATGGCCGGCGCTCTCCTTCCTCGTCATCACGTCGTCGCGTACGTGCGTCAGCGACGGAGAGCGAGGATACCCGGCCGGCAGCAGAGACGTTCCGGAGCGACGGGGACACGGCGACAGCGATGGAGCGACATCCAGGGCAGCGGTGACAGGTCCGGAGCGACAGGGACACGTTTACCTCCTATGCAGTGGTCTTCAATCTGCGGACCTCCAGATGTTGCAAAACTACAACTCCCAGCATGCCCGGAGTTGTAGTTTTGCAACATCTGGAAGTCCGCAGGTTGAAGACCACTATTGGGTTAAAAATCTTAAATTTTTTAGATTTTGCACCTAAAAATAGGGTGCGTCGAGGGTGGCCAGTGCCTACAGCAGATGGCACTAGGACCACATTGCCGTTCCCATAGATGGCAATGCATTTCTGGGCAAATCAATCAAGGGAATGAACATGAATTTCTGTGGTTGAATTCTCCTTTGTGGAAACTCAGCAGTGTGCAAAGTGCAGCAGAATCCCATTTAAAACAATAGGAGGCTACTGCATTGGTATTTCTGAGTAGAATTCTGAGCATTGTGTGAACTCTGTCTTAGGGATAGAGAAGAAAATTAGGGGAAGCTGACTTCTTGTTGGACCCAGAACCATGATGCAGCCTGAGTAGTCTCTGTTTTATCTGTATGCCATTTTCTACAACAACCATTAAAGTTAATGGATGTCTTTCTTTTCTTCAGCCCATCATGAGTTTGGTCATTTTTATGGATCTAGTTACGTAGCAGCTCCTGATGGCAGTCGTACCCCTGGGCTAAGTAGGGTGTCTGATGGTCTTCTTATTGCTGAGCTGGACCTTAACCTATGTCGACAGACTAATGATAAGTGGAACTTCAAGGTTAGTACCAACCGAATCCGAAACCTGCAAAAATGCATGGAAATTAGTACGTATTTACATATAAATGTCTTATCGCTTTCCCCGTCATTATCAAGCTTTTTTTTTTCATAACACAAATAGAGAACAAAAGGTTTTCAGGATTTCTGGACCTTTGGCTGCTTTAAAGGAATCTATTTGATGTGTGTGTGTGTATATATATATTTATTTATTTATTTATTTATTTATTTATTTATTTATTTATTTATTTATTTGAAACTGATGATTTATTTCTTCTTTTATGCAGATGACTGGACGCCATGAAATGTATGCTGCTGAACTAGCTCAAGCAGTAAGTCCAGATTTCCAGCCAGACATTGTCCGGGAGTAAATAACAAGCAGGCTGCACACAAACGAGGATGTTACTGCAACATTATAGCTGGATTTTATACACCTTTTGATAGAAGTATTGGTCATGTGTAAATGGCTTCACATTTCAAGACTTTTAGATGCAATAATTGTTGTAATTGTTTTTTGTTTAATAAAGAATTAAAGTCATCTATTGTATTGTAGAAAGCTACTTTCTAAGTGCTCACTCTAAAGCAGTGCTTCTCAAATAGTGGGGCTCCGTAAAGGGGGGCCCGACTCACTCGCAAGCGGCGTCCCACACGGCGTTGGTTGCCTAGCAACTCTATGGCTGGATCTTACTTACGGCCCTGGGTTGTCAGTGTGGCTGCCTGGGAGAGGCGCTTTGAACTCCGGCGTGGCACACTGCTACGTTCAGACGTGAGGTCACGTCAACGGGGTGACGTGACCTCACGTCTAAGCGCAGCAGCCCACCATGTCGGAGTTCACTGTGCCACTGAGCAGTGCGCCTGCCGCCCTGCTCTCTCTCGTACAGGCCCTGCTTGTCCTCCATGTACAGAGCCCCGCTTGTTGTCAGTGTACAGAGCCCCGCTTGTTGTCAGTGTACAGAGCCCCGCTTGTTGTCAGTGTACAGAGCCCCATATACGTTAATAAGGATACAGTGTTATGCAGAGGTGTACTTATAACAATTTTATAGACAAATTATACTATGTACAGTCGCGCGGGGGCGCAAAATGTTTTCTTCTTCCTAGGGGGGGGGGGGGGGGGGGCGCATGACAGAAAATAATTGAGAAGCACTGCTCTAAAGCAAATTTTGCTACTTTTGTACAGTGTTCTAAGATGAGAATGAAATAACCTTCTGTGTGCTGGACCACCAAAGAAAACAATTCGGAGTTTACCACTTTCCATAGCTTCTTTATTTAAGTTGTAGAATTGATTTTATCAGTTCGTGCCCATCCTTGTAGTGTACACACTATATACAAAAAGTTTCCTCCCAGTGTTCTGCTGTTGACACATCTCCCATTAAAGTAAAATAGCTGGCTCGACTTGTTTCTGACTTCCCGATCACCTGCAGAAGCAGCTGCAAAGAGGGGGCCCTCATACCCTTTGAAGAAAATTTCCTAGATTTCCTTCAAGCTTCTAAAACAACCTTTAAACCTTAATGACGCAGGACGTAAATGTACGTCCGGGTGAGGTGGTACTTAAAGGGGTACTCCGGTGCTTAGACATCTTATCCACTATCCAAAGGCTAGGGGGATAAGATGCCTGATCGCTGGGGACCCCCGTGATCTTGCACGCCGCACCCCGTTAAAATCAGTCCCCGGAGAGTGTTCGCTCCGGGTCTGATTACTGTCGATCACGGGGCTGGAGCGTTGTGACGTCAAGGCTCCGCCCCCCTCAATGCAAGCCTATGGGAGGAGGCGTGACAGCTATACATAACAACGAGCATCGGAGTGATGCTCGGGTCATGCGCGGCAGGTCCCGGCTGCTGATAGCAGCCAGGGACCTGCCGGTAATCGTGCGGATGTCTGCTATTAACCCCTCAGATGCCGTGATCAATACAGAACAGCAGATGCGATCCTATCATCCAGAACAGCAGATGGAGGTTCCCTCACCTGCCTCTGCTGCCTTCCATGGGTCTTCTGCTCTGGTCTGCGATAGAGCAGACCAGAGCAGAAGATGACAGATAACACTGATCAGTGCTATGTCCTATGCATAGCATTGAACAGTATTAGCAATCGAATGATTGCTATAAATAGTACCCTATGGGGACTATTAAAGTGTAATAATAAAAGTAAAAAATAAAAGTAAAAAAAATGTGAAAATTCCCCTCCCCAATAAAAATGTAAATTGTCAGTTTTTCCCCGTTTTACCCCCAAAAAGTGTAAAAATATATTTTTATAAACATTTGGTATTGCCACGTGCGTAAACATACAAACTATTAAAATATAATGTTAATTATCCCATATGATGAACGTCGTGAATAGAGATGAGCGAGCTTACAGTAAATTCTATTTGTCACGAACTTCTCGGCTCGGCAGTTGATGACTTATCCTGCATAAATGAGCTCAGCTTTCAGGTGCTCCCGTGGGCTGGAAAAGGTGGATACAGTCCTAGGAGACTGTTTCCTAGGAATGCATCCACCTTTTTCAGCCCACCGGAGCACCTGAAAGCTGAACTAATTTATGCAGGAAAAGTCATCAACTGCCGAGCCGAGAAGTTCGTGATGAATCGAATTCACTGTAAGTTCGCTCATCTCTAGTCGTGAACGTAAAAAAAAAAAAGTCCAAAATTGCTGCTTTAACATTTTATTCCAAATAAAAATGATCAAAAAATGTATTAAAAGTTTTATATATGCAAATGTGGTATCAAAAAAAAGTACAGATCACGGCGCAAAAAAATGAGCCCTCATACTGCCGCTTATACGAAAAAATGAAAACGTTATAAGTCAGCAAATTAGAGGGATTTTAAAGCACTAATTTGGTTTAAAAGTTTTTTTAAGCTGTATAATAGAAAAATATGTAATCATGGTTATCATTTTAATCGTATTGACCCACAGAATAAAGAAAACATTGTTTTACTGTAATGTGTACAGCATGAAAACAAAACCTTCCAAAATTCGCTAAATTGCGGTTTTCTTATCAATTTTCCCACACAAATAGTTATTTTTTGTTGCGTCATACATTTTATGGTAAAATGAGTGATGTCATGACAAAGGACAAATGGTTGCGCAAAAAACAAGTCCTCATACTGGTCTGTGGATGAAAATATAAGAGAGTTATGATTTTTAGAAGGCGAGGAGTAAAAAACGAAAACACAAAAATAAAATTGTCTTTAAGGCCCAAATGGGCTGAGTCCTTAAGGGGTTAAGCAACTGGATAGAGAACGCTTTTTTTTTTTTTTCTCATCCTGGTTCATTTTTTAATCAGCTTGGTTCTTCAAAATGTGCCAATCACCTCAATGGAGGTGAGAGGGGGATAGGTGCAACACTATACCAGGTATGCCACTATTTATTTATTTATGTAGACAGAAAGTAGCTTTCTGCAATCTAAGTTCACACATTACAGTAAACAGCTGAATAGCCTTGAAGAGTACTCCTATTAAAGGGGTACTCCGCACCCCTAGACATCTTATCCCCTATCCAAAGGATAGGGGATAAGATGTCAGATCGCCGGGGCGTGACGGACCTCCCATAGACTTACATTGAGGGGGCGGGGCGTGACGTCACACGGGGCGGAGTCGTGACATCACGATCGTCTGCCATTGTGGTCTGTCACCGAAGCCTCCAGCGTTGCCGGTTTGAGGTGAAAGCCGTACAGGTGGGTGCAGCAGCCGAGATCCCGGGGGCCCCCAGCAGCGGGACCCTGGTGATCTGACATCTTATCCCCTCTCCTTTGGATAGGGGATAAGATGTCTAGGGGTGCGGATTACCCCTTTAAGCAGAAATGTGCTCACAGCAGATGTTACTTTACTTCTATGGTATAAGTGGAGTAACCTTTTGTGTGCTGGATGTGGATGACCAAGAGAATTCTGAGCTTTTAATCAAAACAGATGAACCAACAAGAAGATAGATCCCTGTCTTCAAGAGCTTACAGTCTAAATGGAGTAACACAATACAAGGACACTAACCCCTTGTATTGGTATAATGAATATAAATAACTCTTTACTAGAAGTCTTTAAGCCATTTGTGTCCTGCTAAGGAGTGTATGCATGGGCCACGACTTACACTCCTTACCTGGACACAAATGGCTCAAAGACTTCTAGTAAAGAGTTATTTATATTCCTCATACCAACAAGGGGTTATTGGACGAATTGTTTCTGCATTAATAAGAAATTTTTGTCACGAACAGATTTTAAGCCGTTGTATAAATTTCTGCAACAAATCTGCTGCCTGTGAATACACCATTGGAGCTGAGTTATTCTAAAATGACTTTTACTCCTAGAAAAGATACTTATCTCTAATACATATCTTCTATTAGGTATGATTGATATCCTTGTATCAAAACTTTCATTATTATTGTGTTATTGTTATGGATTTTTAATTGTGACCAAACTATGCTGATCAATGATCTTGGTTCGTAACAAATGTCGTGGCTCGGCTGTTGATTGCTTAAATGGTTACTCTGCTCGCCAGCATCCGGAACGTTGAGCTGTGTGCGGGCTTCCGTGTTCACGCCCGCCCCCTCAATGAAAGTCTATGGGAAGGGGGCACAACGGCCATCACACCCCCTCCCATAGACTTGCATTGAGGGGGTGGGACGTGACATCACATGATGGCACATGACGTTACGAGGGAGCGGGCATGGACATGGAAGCCCGCACACAGCATTCGGAACTCAAAGTTCTGGATGCTGGGTAGCGGAGTAACCCTTTTAAGTCTGCATAAATTAGTTCAGCTTTCCAAGTGCTCTAATTGCCTGGAAAAGGTGGAGACCTATGCCTTTCATCCCAGACTTTTCCAGGCAACCACACTTGGAAAGCCAAACTAATTTATGCAGACTAAAGTCATCAACAGCCGAGCAATAAGATTCATCACAAACCAATTTACTGTAAGTTTGCTTAAAGGGGTACTCCGGTGACAAACATTTTTTTAAATCAACTGTTTCCAGAAAGTTAAACAGATTTGTAAATTACTTCTATTAAAAAATCTTTCAGTACTTATCAGCTGCTGTATACTACAGAGGAAGTTGGGTTGTTCTTTTCTGTCAGACCACAGTGCTCTCTGCTGGCACCTCTGTCCATGTCAGGAACTGTCCAAAGTACAAGGAAATCCCCATAGCAAACCTCTCCTATTCTGGACAGTTCCTGACATGGACAGGAGGTGTCAGCAGAGAGCACTGGGGTCAGACAGAAAAGTTTTTCACTGGATTACCCCTTTTAATCTAATCCTGGGGCGTGGCCTGGATGCCGAGCAAAGCAGTCGCACGCTGCGGAGCTCCCGCTGCCTGGCACATTTAACCTTGTCTATGAGCTCATCCTGAGAGCCGGTACTCACCTTATTGGTAGTCCTGTGTGCCCTGGACGTCCGGTGACCTGTGGAGGAGTCCTGGGGAGAGGCCGTGTGGAGAGCGGGGCTATGGCGGTGCGGCCTCCTGCTGTGGGAGTGACGAGCACTGCTTCCTGTGTCCTGGCTGATGGTGGCAGTCCCCCACTCGTCATCTGCAGTGGATCTGGGCTCTGCGGAGGTATCGGTGAAGGAAGCGCTAAGTCCTGTGGTCCCTGGGCTGGGAGTGCAGCGGTCCTTTGTGAGCGGGGGGTGCCGCCATTACGGGCTTCGTGGGCGTGGCTACCCCATTGCCCTGGGCGCCCACGGCTCCTGAAGTGGCGCCCTGCTACTGACCTTCTTAGAGCTCCGTGGCTCTGCTACTGCAGGGTACGGAGCCCTAATCCCTGCTCCTGAGCCTTCTTGGGACTTGGCTCTCTGCTGCACTTTTGTACCTGCAACGAGGAGAGTGCTGCCTCCTTATCAGTTTGCTGGAACCTGGCCCAGGGGCACTCGGGGGTGCTTGTGTGTGGACTCCTGCTGCATCATTCCTGTGGAGCTGTGTACTGCCTTTTGCCTTGGTCTGACTGTGAGTACCTATGCACATGACATGTGGATCTGCTGGGACCTGTGGTGCTTTCCCCCACCCCGCACTCTTAAGGGCTGCTATATATTCTGAAGTATTTTGCCTCTCCTGGACTGTGTTCCTTTGTGCTTTCTAACTACTCTCTGTTTGGCCCTGTCTTACTATGGGATGTCCGCTCAGTAGCAGTAGAAACAAGAAGTCCAAATTGCATGCTGAGGCTTCCCGGCAGACCTCTGATGAGAATGCCTCCTCTGATGAAGGACAATCTCACACCTGCGGTCCGTCTCAGCGGGACCAAGGTGCTCAGACCCCACTTGCTACCAAAGTCTCTATGCATGCGGCTAAAGTGCTGAGCCAGGCCTCTGGACCGTCCTAGGGGAGATTCTCCTGATCCACCTGTTTCACTGTTTGAGGGCTCGCCAACTCCCCCACAGAGACAGTCTCATGAAAGACCTTCTTATGATGTTGCTACTATCGATCACCGGTTCTCTAAACTTTTGTCCGCCTTTACCTCCTGTCAGTCAATCATGGTGTCCAAAGTGGATGGATTGCAGCAGGAATTTGTTATTCTAGAGTATGAAACCCAGAAGCTACGTCAACACGCTGATTAGGTGGAGCGCAGGGTGTCCACAGTTGAGGATAATGTCCACCCTTTATCAGAGCAACACCAGGTTACAGGGGTTTTGGGCCGAATGGATGACCTTGAGAACCGTTTGAGGCACAATAACATTCGTGTTGTAGGCCTTCCCGAGGTCTAGGGGACTGACCCTGTGTTGTTCTTGGAAACGTGGCTGAAAGAGATCCTCCTGGTGGACACTTTCTCCCCCTATTTCTCAGTTGAAAGGGCCCACAGAGTCCCAGCTAGACCCCCTCCTCTTGGTGGTCCTCCGCATCCTTTCCTGGTGAAACTTCTTCACTTTAAGGATCGGGATGCTGTTCTTCGTGATGTGAGACTCAAGGAAGAGGTCATCTACAATGGGAGCAGAGTCTCCTTCTATCCTGACTTCTCTGTGGAGCTTTGACAGCAGCGGGTTCAATTTACTGAGGTCCGCTCGAAGCTACCGTTACTCGATGCTGTATCCTGCTCAGTTGAGAGTGGTGGAAGGAGCTTCCACCAAATTCTTCACTTCCCCGACTGAGGCTCCCCTCTGCACTGAACTGTCCTCCTTTGGCTGTCCTCACACCCATTTATTTAGTTAGTGGTTAGGGATATAGAGTGGTCATTTTAAGGTCTCCCTAGGTTCCTGCATAAGGATTCTCCGGGGTAGCCTTCTTAGTTACCGGCCACTACACGGTTTAAGGTGGGGGGTTCTGTTATTATTAGTGTTTCTTACCTTAGTTATGCATTCTTTTAACACTCTTTACTAGTTGTATTTAGGGTATAGGTTTGCACTGTTAGGGCATAGAATTTCTCATGTCCCATTTAGTGTTAGACAGGGAAGTTTGGGGAATGTTTTGTTTATGCTATTATTGCTGTTTTTGTGTTTTTCGTTTGTGCCCTGTCTGTCTTTGTGTTGGTTGCTAGTGGTGTGCGTAGTAGCCGTGCTCCCTCTTCCTCCGCCCTAGTCCTACTGTGGTCTCCTGTTTTTGTCCCTAGTTATCTCTAGCACTGGGGACGTTAAAAGTTGTTAGCTGGAACGTCCGGGGGCTTAACTCCAAATTTAAGAGGGCTCTTTGTTTGGATTTTGTAAAACATCAGTCTCATGTTATTTGTCTACAGGAAACCCACGTAACTGGACAGAAGTTTCTTGCTCTAAAGAGAGCTTGGATAGCGCAAGGTTACCATGCCTCTTCCTTTAATTATGCTAGTGGGGTTTTTGTTTTAGTAGCTAAGTTTTTGCCACTGGTTGTTTCTCAGGCAGCTTGTGATCACTTGTGATTTGTGATTCTACATTGTTCTCTTGAATCTTTTAGTTTTGTCCTGGTCTCCGTTTATATTCCTCCTCCCTTTCAGGTCTCTGTGTTGAAGTTGATTACTAACAAATTATCTTTTCCCTCTGATCCTGTCCTCTTTATAGGTGACATTAACGTGCCTCCTGCTCCTCAGCTCAATCGCATCACTGCTGCTGACCCCGGCTCCACCTCGTTTCCTACTTGGTGGATAGCATTGGGCCTGACTGATCTCTGGAGATTGAATTACCCGACTGCATCTACCTTTTACTCTGCGGCCCATAGGTCCTTTTCTCGCATAGATACTGCCTTGGCGTCGGAGGATCTTCTACCGGCAGTAAGGGATGCTTCTTATACCACTAGGGGGATCTCAGACCATTCTGCTATAGTTATTGTTCTTAAATTAGGCCCTTGTCCCCCTTCCAGTCTCTGGCGCATGCACCCGGGTTGGTTACGAGCTGAGACTGTTGCTGAGGCTATGGGGGTTGCCCATACGGTTCATTGGGAGCATAATGCTTCACAGCCTGACCCCTTAGTTCAATGGGATGCTTACAAGACCACGATACAGGAAGCCTTTATTGCGGGAGTGGCAGGCCAGAGGAAGATTAGATCGGCTATGGAGAGGGGGTTGCAGATAGAAGTGGGTGCTTTAGAGGAGGCCTATATTAGAGACCCCTCCCCTGATAATGAGCGGGCATGGGCTAAGGCTCAGAGGTCTCTTTTTGTTGTCCAGAGGGATATGGCCCAGTTGCGGCTGGCAGACAGGGAAGTGGCCCTTTTTGAGTTTAGGGATGAAAAGGAGAAGCTTCTGGCTTATTTGAAGAGAGCAAGTCGTAAAGTTGCCTCCATCCCTTGTATTAGAAACAGGCATAGTTCTCTGGTTTTTCTCTCTATTCAGCTCCATCTAGGAGTTATCCCTTCCCAGACTTTGTTGAGCGCAGGCTGAGATGTTAGCTGCCCCCTTTTCAGTAGAGGAAGTGGAGCAGGATGGTAGGTGATTGGAATAGGATGAACGAGGAGAGGCTGGCCCCTATATTCCTTAAACTATTCCACTCTGTGGCCATTGGGGACTCTCTTCTGGATTCTATGAGGGAAGCGCTGATTGTTGTGCTCCTCAAGCCTGGAAAGGACCCTCTATTGCCTGATTCTTACAGACCCATCTCCCTCCTTCATGTTGATGTTAAGATATTGGCTCGGGCCCACATTCACACTAATTTAGACATCTCTCAACCCTTCCCTTTAGGTCGAGGGACAAGACAGGGTTGTCCACGGTCTCCTTTCCTTTTTGCACTTGCGGTAGAGCCTCTAGCAGTCATCCATAAGGACCCTTCTATCTTTGGTATCCCTAGGGGTTCTATTGTAGAAAAGGTTTCCCTTTATGCAGACAACACGTTAGTATATCTGGCAGATGCAGAGGGTTCTCTTCTTTCTCTCATTGACCTTTTGACCGGTTTGGTGCGATATCAGGCCTGCGGGTCAAGTCCTCACTCTTGGCTGGGGTTGCTCTTCCCCCTCACTCTTCCAGCGGGTCTGCAGGTAGTCCATCACTTGCGGACTATCTTATTCTGAATCTGGAATCTCTATGGAGTACCACTAAGGAACGGTTGAGTGCCTGGTACTCTCTTCCCTTATGATTTATCTTCCCAAATTCCTTTATCTTTTCCACTTGTCTCCCCTCATCTCGCCTAGGAGATTCTTTGGTAAACTTTGTGGTACTCTGAGATCCTTCTATCGGCAGGGTAAGCCTTCCAGACTTCGTCAGGCCCTTCTGCAGGCTCCTAAACATCATTGCAGTTTGGCCGCCCCTGACATGTGTAACTATTTTCTTGCCTCCCAACTGGTCTATGCAGCATGATGGATCGACCTGGATCTTTTAAATTCGGCTATGGCCTTGGCTGGAGCGCTTTCCTAGAGCACCCTTGTGGGGGGATGGTCATCTTTCTCACCTGCACAGAATACAGGGAGCTAGCTTTGGGAGGTAAATTTGTGATTCACCTGTTTGGAGAGGATTAGGCTGTTTTATCCTTTTTCGGACATGCGGGAACGCTATGGCATCCCTAAAAATGCCTTTTATATGTATCTACAGCTTAGGCATGCGGTTCAAGCAGAGTTTGGCTCCCTGATGATCACTCCTGTTTTTTCTGAGGTGAAGCTTCTCCTGGGCACCATGGACCTTTCCAAAACCCCTTGGTCCTATGCTCTCCTTCAGTCACTGGGTCCTAGCCCCTTTTTGGAAGCATTTCATCAGTGGATGTTGATATCCCAGAATTGTATGATTATCAGTTGAAGGTACATATTTTGTTCTACCGTGGTTAGTTGTAGGGATATGCTGATTCAATCTCGATACATACTCCGCTTGTATTACACTTCTGAAAAATTGAAACGTATAGGCGTCTCCCCTTCTGATCTTTTCTTTAGTTGTTCTTCTGAAGTAGGTAATTCTCTATGCTGTTTGGTATTGTCCTGTTATTGCTCCCTTTTGGAGGGATGTGGTGAGGTTTTTGGCGGACAACTTAGAATTTCCTTTTCTGCATATGCCTATGGTGTGCATGCTGGGAGTTATTAATGGCGTTGTTTCTGGTTCCCATAGATACTTATTGATCCAGTTCCTTCTCTTTTGTGCTCGTAAGGTGGTGGCAATGACCTGGAAGGATACCCCCCCCCTTGTCTAGGTTGCTCAGTTTGGTCAACAATTATGTCCGGTTCTACCAGGCGTTGCATGTGAGTCGCAAGTGTCCCAAGAAATTTGACAAGATTTGGACCTCCTTGCTTTTACTTGAAGTGTGTCCCAGTAGGTCTCATATTATAGTGATGCCTTGTTGTGGGGGGGGGGGGGGGGGGGGTTTACAGGGATGTGTTTGTGTTGGGCTTTCCTCTCGTTGGGTCCCAGCTCAACCCTCACCTACAATTGGGTGGATGCCCACCCCTTACTGGATTTCATGGGTATGATGATGTCAGACCATAAGCTGTCTGTTATTTTTGGATAATGGTGCTGTCCCCTGGGACCTACAGAGGTTGTTGTTTTTCACCTTGTTGTAACATACAACATATTGTGTTACTTGCACTTGCAAAAGTTTATAAATACTTAAAAAAAAAAAAAACTAATCTGTGTAAACAATTTAGTTCAGCAGAGCTCATATTGGTACAAATTACCAACCGTATTAGTTCCAGCACTTGCTAACCAACAAGGCACTATGCACATCTGAGCACGTGTGTCTGGTACTGTAGCTCCTACTTTAGACCAGTATATGGAAGGTTAAATTAACATGTTTTCCTATAGATCACCTAAGGTGATCCAAAAAAAAATTCCCTATATTTCCCATATACCTATACATTAACTTATCGTTATTGTTTTTCACACCAAAAAGTAAAGTGAATAAAAATTATTGGTCTAGATCCCCTTCAGATAATGCTGACTTGGGCATTTGGTGCACTTCATTGTGCTACCAGTTGTTAAAGTAGATAGGTGTGGACTGCAACCACACCTATTTATATTGAGGGGATAGACCACTATTAAAACCTTAATGGGGTACTCCAGCGCTTAGACATCTTATCCCCTATCCAAAAGGATAATAGATAAGATGCCTGATCGCGGAGGTCCCGCCGCTGGCTTGCATTGGGGGGGGGGGGGGGGGCGGAGCGTGACGTCACACGGGGGCAGAGCCGTGATGTCACAGTGCTCCGGCCCCGTGATCGACAATAATCAGACCCGGAGCGAACACGCCCTGGGGACTGATAACAGGGTGTGGCGTGCAAGATCACGGGGGTCCCCAGCGGCGGGACCCCTGCGATCAGGCATCTTATCCCCTATCCTTTGGATAGGGGATAAGATGTCTAAGCGCCGGAGTACCCCTTTAACATCGTGCCCCCCTCAACATGTTTCACCACTAGACGTGGTACTGGGCATGCCCAGTATCTCTTGACAAAGCCATGTCTAGTGTTGAAACATGTTGGGGGGGGGGGGGGGGGGCATGGTGTTTAGGTTTTAATAGTGGTCTATACCCACAATATAAATAGCGTGTGGACTGCAGCCACACCTATCTACTTCAACAACTGGTAGCACAATGACGTGCACTGAAAGCACAAATCAGCATTATCTAAAGGGGATCTAGACCAATAATTTTAATTTACTTTTTTTTTGGGTGTGAAAAATAAAGATAAGTTCGTGTATAGGTATATGGGAAATTTAGATTATTTTGGATCACCTTAGGTGATCTATGGTACTGTAGCTCAGTAAATTTTAAGGTGAGGCGATCAATGTAGTACTCTAGATAACTTACAAACAGCACTAACTGGTTACATAGATAATAGTGAAACAGACTTTACTTTTCAGTACAAACATAATCCTTATGGAAATATGTGCACACACTCATAAATACCAGAAATATTTAACATTAGATTTATTTGCTGCTGAATGTTTGATAATTCAAATAAAACAGCAGATTAGGTGTACAGACACAGAGCAGCATTGGAGTCCAGCTTAGGATATGCAAAGGTGTCAGGAACTGCTGTAGGCACAAGACAATGGAAAGTGATGTGAATGGTATATATGCATGACATTAGAGATGAGTGACGTTACAGTGATTCGATAAGTCGCGAACTTCTCGGCTCGGCGACTGCTGACTTTAGCCTGCAAAAATTAGTTCAGCTTTCAGGTGCTCCGGTGGGCTGGAAAAGGTGGATAGTCCTAGGAGAGAGTCTACAGCCCACCGGAGCACCTGAAAGCTGAACTAATTTATGCAGGATAAAGTCAGCAACTGCCGAGAAGTTTGTGACGAATCAAATCACTAACTTCGCTCATCTCTACAGGACATTGCCAGCAGATCATTAAAAACAATTTTTTTTATTTTTGGACAGATGGCATATCACCAGACCAGTAAATAAGTTTGGTGAAATGTATCTATATAAACAGACACCTCACCCCTGTGTGTAACCAAGCATTTAAAACCACTGCATTTAAAATACAGAGTGGAGAAATTCCCTTTTCTTGATACTACACCATCTAGAAATTTACAAATCTTTCCCTATCTATACAGTTCAGGTGACCCTGTCCTCAAACGGAAGAAGTAGTGATAAGATAAATGAACCACCACCAGTCACTGAACATCTGTAGCTAAGATTACAATGGTAGATGAGCGTGCTTCACTTCCCAGCCATCTCAGATCGATCAAAACTTCTCACATATCTCTGACATGTCAAAAGTGTAATTTAAAATGACAGATACACTTTAATGTAACTATCAATTCATAAAAGTTTTGACACGTTTGAAGTACTAAACGGTTAGGTGAAGACTTCACCAGATCACTAAAATGAAAGGACAAAAGCTTAAATAGGCCACGGACCAATTGCTTGGCCAAGTGCAACAAATCAGAATTAAAAGGGGCACAGTACTCATCTAAGCACTTCTTTGTTTTAGCGACTGGTGGCTAATCTCCCATCGATCAAAACTTCTCACAATTTAAAAAGTTTTATGAAATTACAGTTATGAAATGACATTGCTGTTATAATTGATGTGAAAATGTTGAGGAACAATTATGTTAGTCTCAATGACAGGACAAACACAGGCTGAAGCACCTAGTGTGTAAAATCCTTGCCTCAGCTGCAAAACTTACTACTGATTCCCAAACTACTTCTGTGAGCAATGAAAGCACAAGTACTGTTATTCATAAGCTTCATCGATTGTGTTTCCAAGATTTTGCATTAACACAAAAACCTAAGCCCACTATGTGCAATGCCAAATATTGGCTGAAGTCGTAAGAAAGAATGGAAACATGATCCATCCGTTGGCAATCTGACAGATGAACTTCAGATTCGTGGATGAGCAATGCCAGCTGACTTAAGCCCTTCCTGTTTCAATAAGAAATCAAGTTCTTTACAGTTTGCCATGTCTGGTGTGGAAGAACTTAACTGGCCTCCACAGAACTCTTACTTCTATCTTGCTGTAGACACCTGTGACCATAACTGTGAAGTCTTTGTCCAACACAAGTACCTAACCTCCTCAATAATGATCTTATTCTTGAATCCTCTTGGTATCGATTAAAAACCTGATAGAAAGCATTTCAAGAGGGGTGGATGCTATTATAGCAGCAAAAGAGGGGGGGCTAACACCATGTCAAAGCCCATGGTCTTGAAATGAGGTGCTAAGGTGTTCACAACCGGATCCAAACATAACCTCCCCTTAATGTAATAAGGCTAACATTACCGCATTAAATGCATAGCTTAATACGCTAGAAATAACTCCCTCTGGTAGTAGATCGTCGTGTCCTCTATAGGTGGTCAGTGAATCCACCCATCATCCATTTTTTATAGAAATGTCTCTGTAGTGCACGGACTGCAGATATAATTTTGCATACAAGAAAGTATCAGTTTCTTGACCAGTTCTATTCTGAGGTCAGCTGTCCACATAGATAAACAGGATATCCTCATCTGTTCCATAACTACTACGGGCTTCTTCAAAGTTGGTGATGCTTGTCCGACACAACCCTAGGTTAAAAAGATAGTCAGATAAGGCACAACGTTTACAGGCAGAAACTTAAATGCTATTTAATAAGTAAAGGTACTCACTGTCTGCATATCCAGGATTATTGTAGAAGAAACTTCCAGAAGATTTGTTGTAGCCACAAAGCACAATAAAATGGCCCTGATATTCACCGCTTTTGCAAAAGCATTTTTGACCAATAGGAAGAAAACAGCAGTATTTAACACGGCTAGGACAGAGGTCACATAGGAGCAGCACAGCATTCACCAGTACGATGGCCACATGTCCCTGGGAAAGATGATCTTGCAGTTCCTGTATTGTTACACTTCTGTAAGCATAATAAACACATCAAAACTATACGTAACAAACAAACAAACACTCCATTACTGCCAAGATATCAATACAAAAACTGGTTCAGGTTAAAACATCCATTAGGGGAGTAGGCATTTATCAAAAACAAGAAAGGAAACACGGAGTAAGCATTTGGTTACTGATAACAGATTACGTACCACACTATTCTACAACAGAAAGTGTACCTGTGATTTGCAAAAAAATTTTTTTTATATAATGTAGAAAATTACATTATAAAAGTATATTTGTAATGTTGATTAAGGGTGCGTTCCTACCTGACATATACGCAGCGCAAAATTTGTGGCAGCAGCGGGAAATACGATGTGTATTCCTTGCTCACTATACACACAGGGCTGTGTGTGCAGTGAGTTTTGGAGGCGGAGCCGCGCATCACAGTCACACCGGCATATGGCCCCGCCTCCAAAACTCGGAAAGCCCTGTGTGTATAGTAAGCGAGGAATACTCAGCGTATTTCCCGCTGCTGCCGCAAATTTTGGGAACACATCCTAAATGTGTATATCTTTTCCCTGGAGCTATTGCCTGCGTATCTCTCAGACGAAATACATGGAGTGTGGATGGACAAGCAGGGCTCAGGGCACTCCGGCTCTGTGACACGTCCCCGACTCACACAGCAAGATGATTAACAAGCCAGGAGCCTGCACAGAGCCCTGCTTGTCCTGCCCTCACTTCCTGTATTTTGTCTCCGCACAGAGACAAACCGGCAATAGCTGTAGGGGCAGTTTTTTTTTTTTTTTTTTTTTGCACCATAAATTTTTAACCAATATAAATTACTTATATACAGATAATGTTATTACTTACATCATTATAGAAAACGTTTTTTGCAAATGACAGGTACACTGTAATAATGCATGTCTGCACAGAGACTGATAGAAGGGATTTAGGGTAGTGCTACAAGGAACCAACCATAATGCTATATTAACCTCTTAAGGACCAAGCCCATTTTCACCTTATGGACCAGGCCAATTTTCCTTTTTGCACTTTCGATTTTTCAACCTCTCCTAAAAATCATAACGCTTTCAATTTTGCACCTACAGACCCATATAAGGGCTTGTTTTTTTGCACCAATTGTACTTTGTAATGACATCAGTCATTTAATAACAAAATCTACCACAAAAAAAACACAACAAAAGTATTTGTGGGGTAAAATTGAAAAAAACAAAAAAACTCCATTTTGTAACTTTTGGGGGCTTCCGTTTCAACACAGTGCAAGGCTTCCGTTTCAACACAGTGCAATTTTCAGTAAAAAAGACACATTATATTTATTCTGTAGGTCCATACAGTTACAAGGATACCCAGTTTATGTAGGTTTTATTTTATTTTACTACCGTATATACTCGAGTATAAGCCGACCCGAGTATAAGCCGAGACCCCTAATTTCAACCCAAAATCCCAGGAAAAGTTATTGACTCGAGTATAAGCCTAGGGTGGGAAATACCTCATCCCCCCCTGTCATCATCCAGACCCGTCATTAACATCCTCATCATCCCCTTGTCATCATCCCACACATCCCCCCTTCATCATCCCCTTGTCATCATCCCACACATCCCCTTATCATCCCACACATCCCCCCTTCATCATCCCCTTGTCATCATCCCACACATCCCCTTATCATCCCACACATCCCCCCTTCATCATCCCCTTGTCATCATCCCACACATCCCCCCTTCATCATCCCCTTGTCATCATCCCACACATCCCCCCTTCATCATCCCCTTGTCATCATCCCACACATCCCCTTATCATCCCACACATCCCCCCCTTCATCATCCCCTTGTCATCATCCCACACATCCCCTTATCCCACACATCCCCCCTTCATCATCCCCTTGTCATCATCCCACACATCCCCTTATCCCACACATCCCCCCTTCATCATCCCCTTGTCATCATCCCACACATCCCCCCTTCATCATCCCCTTGTCATCATCCCACACATCCCCTTATCATCCCACACATCCCCCCTTCATCATCCCCTTGTAATCATCCCACACCCCCCCCCTTCATCATCCCCACCCCCCTTCATCATCCCCACCCCCCCCCCCCTTCATCATCCCTGCGGACCTCCAGAGGTTTCAAAACTACAACTCCCAGCAAGCCCGGGCAGCCATCGGCTGTCCGGGCTTGCTGGGAGTTGTAGTTTTGAAACCTCCGGAGGTCCGCAGGTTGAAGACCACTGCGGCCTTCAACATGCGGACCTCCAGAGGTTTCAAAACTACAACTCCCAGCAAGCCCGGGCAGCCATCGGCTGTCCGGGCTTGCTGGGAGTTGTAGTTTTGAAACCTCCGGAGGTCCGCAGGTTGAAGGCCACTGCGGCCTTCAACATCATCCAGCCCCCTCTCACCCCCTTTAGTTCTGAGTACTCACCTCCGCTCGGCGCTGGTCCGGTCCTGCAGGGCTGTCCGGTAAGGAGGTGGTCCGGTGAGGAGGTGGTCCGGGCTGCTATCTTCACCGGGGGCGCCTCTTCTCCGCGCTTCCGGCCCGGAATAGAGCCGTTGCCTTGACAACGACGTATCTGCGTCGTTGTCAAGGCAACGTGACTATTCTGAGGCCGGGCCCGAAGCGCTTAGAAGAGGCCTCCCCGGTGAAGATAGCAGCCCGGACCACCTCCTTACCGGACAGCCCTGCAGGACCGGACCAGCGCCGAGCGGAGGTGAGTACTCAGAACTAAAGGGGGTGAGAGGGGGCTGGATGATGTTGAAGGCCGCAGTGGTCTTCAACCTGCGGACCTCCGGAGGTTTCAAAACTACAACTCCCAGCAAGCCCGGACAGCCGATGGCTGCCCGGGCTTGCTGGGAGTTGTAGTTTTGAAACCTCTGGAGGTCCGCAGGTTGAAGACCACTGCGGGTGGGGGAGTTCACTCGAGTATAAGCCGAGGGGGGTGTTTTCAGCACGAAAAATCGTGCTGAAAAACTCGGCCTATACTCGAGTATATACGGTACTTAAAAAAAAAATCCTAACTACATGCACCAAAATTTGTAGGTTTAAAATTGTCATCTTCTGACCCCTATAACTTATTTTTCCGCATACAGGGCTATATGAGGGCTCATTTTTTTGCCCCATGGTCAACAGCTTTTATCGGTAGCATTTTTGTTTTAATGGGACTTTTTGATCGCTGTTTATTGATATTTTTATGGTATATGAAGCAACCAAAAAACGGCCAATTATGGACTTTGGTATTTTTTTACGTGTATGGCATCGACCGTGCGGTTTAGCTAACCTTATATTTTCGTAGTTCGGATATTTACGCACGCGGCGGTAACACTTATGATTATTTTTTATTACATTTTATTTAAAAATGATGAAAGGGGGGGGGCAATATAAACTTAATAGGGAAAGGGTTAATTCACTTTTTTTTTTATTAGCCCCCGCAGGGGGGCTAAAACATGCAATCTTCTGATTGCATATACTGATAAATGCTATGTCATAGCATAGATCAGTGTTACGGGTGCTCTGCTGCTCTAGCCTGCTGCGCAGGCATGGAGCAGTAGATCGCCGATCCGAGGACTGAGAGGCAGGTGCTTTTGCAGGACCCTCTCGACGTCCGATAAGCTGACCGGGACATCGCGATTCTGTCGCGATAGTCCCGATCACCTCCGCTGAGCTGCCGGAACAGTTTCACCTTCATTTTAGATGGGTTAATGCCGGGCATCGGCCCCGACTGGCGGTGCCCGGCATTGGCCGTGGGTCCTGGCTGCCCGTAGCAACCGGAACCCATGGGGTTTAACCTGTTCTCCGCTGCTGAGAACGGTTTAAACAATGTTTACGTGACCAGGGTGTACAGGTACGTCGTTGGTCCTTAAGTACAAGGGTCTGAGGGCGTACCTGTACGCCCTTGCTCCTGGATGGGTTAATAGTGTTTCTACTCATTTCTATGAGCATGCCACGTCTTATCTAAAATGACATTCACCTTCAGATTGTCTTATGCTCTGGCACAGTTCTCGGACATGCTCACAATTTCGGGTGGGAACAGTAAAGGATTTTGGAATATATATTTTTTAATCCTTAAAATATTTAGCTTATTTGTAATTTTACATTATACATGCTTGGAAACCCCACCCCCCAAACAAAAAGGTATGCTGCTGTGGCTACAATGCAAAAACAAATACACAGCTTCACTCAGAGCATTAAGATGTATGTAAATAATGCACTAATAAATAAATATATATATATATATATATATATATATATATTTTTATTTTTAAAGGTCATATACATATAAAGCTCATTGGGCGGCACTCTTAACTAAACAGACCTTATAAATGATTCACTTTGCAACGCAGCAACAGCAGAAAGAACTTACTCATTTACTCCATTATTGTTTGGATAAGTCAACTAACTTTTTTGTATTGTATTATGGGGAGGTGGCTGCCTCTATCTTGGTCGTACATTCCGCCCCTCTGTCAAAGAATGTTTTTTAAATAGAGCAAAGTATGGCTTGATTCTAGGCCCAAGAGAGGAAAGTCTGCTTGGTGTAGGGTCCCATCTATAATTAAAGTTCCCTTTTTGCAGACAGATGAACACACAAAGTTTGCCTGTGAATGAGCACTAAGATCCTTAAATTTACAAATACAGTAAATATAGGAGAAATACAAATAAAAAAATGTACATGTCATTACTGAACAGAAAGCAAAACAAAGTAATCACATACCTTTTTTCTATATTGACACCGTGAACTTTAGCTTGGGCAAATAATTGGTTTACCCTGTTCTCTTCTGCATCAAAATGTTTCCTATAGAAAGACTAAGGGGAAAGACATCCATTACATCAAAGCTTATGTTAATCAGCCCACTGTAACAAAGCAATATACCTACGTCATGTTTACTGTTAACTTTGGCTTAAAGCAAACTGTCATGAAATCTGGGTGCAATAACCTGCACACAGCCTTTGTACTGTGTGTAGGTGGTGTGTATAGCAATGTTTTTACCTAATATTTGCAGGCTTTCATGACCCCAAAAAATGCTTTTGTTCATAGCCATTGACGGTCGGCTAGGCGTGGCGCGAGGTACGCGATGCCCCGCTGCCGCCGGGCCCACCACCTGTATATCAGCACTGGGACCGCTGTGTGAATGACACAGGTCCCAGCGCATGCGCCCTTCAGCTCATCTAACGGGTGTGCCACTGCATGTCATCCAGGCAAACGCTCGGCCCCCCAGCCAACGCTTTCTCCTGACGCCGTTTTCCTCAGTGCTAGGTGCAGAGAGCACGCTTCCTTTCTGCCCCTAGTATCGGGAACTGTCCTGCTTGCGCGCGCATCTCCACCAGAAAAGAAAAATGATAACAGGCACGAGTATAACAATCAGCCAAAAAAGGTGAGCTGAAGGGCGCATGCGCTGGGACCTGTGTGTCAATCACACAGCAGTCCCAGCGCTCACATACAGGGGGTGGGTGTGGCAGGGCATCGCTTACCTGGCGCCACGCCTATCCGATCAGTGGTTTGATCAAAGGCATTTTTTGGGGTGATGAAAGCCTGCAAATATTAGGTAAAAACATTGCTATACCCACCACCTGCACACAGCTGTGTGCAGGTTATTGTCCATGGCCCATTTTGGCCTTGAGAACAGTCAATTTTAATTTTTGCATGTAATTTTTTCCTCCTCACCTTTTAAGAAGTATACAAACCCATATGAGAGCTTTATTTTTGCACAACCAACTGTACTTTGTAATGACACCTTTCATTATACCATAAAATGTACAGTGGAAAATCTTTAAAATCTCTAAATTAAAAAAAAAGTGGGTGGAAATTGATAAGAAAACTTTTACACAGTGAAATGACGTTCTCTTTATACTGTAGGTAGAGATGAGCGAACTTACAGTAAATTTGATTTGTCACGAACTTCTCGGCTCGGCAGTTGATGACTTTTCCTGCATAAACTAGTTCAGCTTTCCGGTGCTCCGGTGGGCTGTAAAAGGTGGATACAGTCCTAGGAGACTCTTTCCTAGGACTGTCTCCACCTTTTTCAGCCCACCGGAGCACCTGAAAGCTGAACTAATTTATGCAGGATAAGTCATCAACTGCCGAGCCAAGAAGTTCGTGACGAATCGAATTTACTGTAAGTTCGCTCATCTCTAACTGTAGGTCAATGAGATAAAAACAATACCCAATGGCCCAGATTTATCAAACTGTGAGAAAAGGTGGAGAGATTTTCCCCCAACAACCAATCATGGCTCAGCTAACAAGCTGTGGTAAAGTGAAACCTGAGCCGTGATTGGTTGCTGTGGGAAAATCACTTCACTTTTTCTCTCACAGTTTGATAAATCTGGGCCAATATGTATATAGTTTTACTATTATTGTACAATTTTGCGGCTTGATGCTATGGGACCCCCAGGTCTCAATAATAGAAATGAATGATGAATGTACAGTGGTCCCTCAACATATGATTGTAATTCGTTCCAAATGAACCATCGTTACTTGAATCCATTATATGTTGAGGGATCCGTGCAATAATAATATAGAAAGTTTTACTCACTTGCCTCCGCCGCTCCAGACCGTCACCGCTGCCCTGGATAGTCGTTCTCCATTGCAGTCATCACGTTGCTACGCATGCCGCTCCTATTGGATGACGGGACGTGTGCGCAGCGACGTGATGATAACGAAGGAGAGTGAAAACCATGCAGCGGAGCCCGAAGAGGACGGTCCGGAACATCGGGGACAGGTGAGTGACATTCACCAGACCACACAGGGCACATTAAACGGCTATCCGGCAGCAGCTGAAGCAGTCTGCGCTGCCAGATAGCCGTTTATCCGATGGCCCCAATATACAAAAGCATCGTATGTTGATGCTGCCTTCAATATACGATGGCCTCTGAGAGGCCATTGTATGTTGACATTATCGTATATCGGGGCCATCGTAGGTCGGGGGAAAATCACTATTATAATTTGCCACTCATTTTTAGATATGCTTTTAATCATGTGATCACTTTTTGTATATATGTAACCATGACTACCTGGAGGTCAAAGGCTACTGAAGGGTATCCTCTAATGTGCTGAAATGTGGGTCAGTAGTAGCACTATGACAGCGTAAAACAGCACCATAGCCCAGAGTTTAGCCCTGTACACCCCTTCTGTTGTGTCTTCCAGCACTGTATTCCGGTTTGTTTCAATAAAGGAAACTTTAGCAGCATACTTGGTTAGTGCCCTATTCATCTTTTCATGCTTGGAACTTTTCTTTAGGTTATATTTTACTTACATTATCTGCCCCATAGAGGTTTACAGACATATGCAAAAACAGGAATGGCATATTTCCTGCCCTGTAGTTTCATAGACAAGAAGATTTGCTGTGTTTTCTACTATTGCAGTGGCAGCAAATAGTCTAAAAGTGGATTTTATAATAATCATTTCATGATAAGAGAAACCATAAAGAGACATACTTGGTTCTTGTATCCTTTGTCTACACCCAAGGTCTGTGTGCAGAACTGGTGCTGTACCCCAAAGTGATGCATTAGGTAAGCAAGGTCAATAGTCCAAATACTTTTTGTGAGCTGAAGCTCCTGCATTGCATTCTGGAACTCATCTTCATTCAGGAGGTTGAGGTACCTACAATGTTGGACATAACCAAAGAAAACAAATATTGAAGAACCAAAGAAATATCGAGGGGTGGTGGTCAGATAAAGAGAAATTTCAATAGTCAACATTTCTTTAACCATATTATGATCTATACTGCACTACCCATATTATAAAGTATCCACGCAGCACTACCCATATTACAAAGTATACCCCAAATGATAAAATAATCTCTTAAAAAGGGGTACTCCAGAGAAAAATTTATATATATATATATTTTATTTTTTTTAAATCAACTGGTGCCAGAAAATTTAAAAGATTTGCAAATTACTTCTATTTAAAAATCTTAACCCTTCCAGTACTTAGCTGCTGTATGCTCCACAGGAAGTTTATTTTCTTTTAAAATTTATTTTCTGTCTGACCACAGTGCTCTCTGCTGACACCTCTGTCTCAAGAACTGTCCAGAACAGGATCAAATCACAGAAAACCTATCCTGTTCCAGACAGTTCCTGACATGGACAGAGGTGTGAGCAGAGAGCACTGTGGTCAGACAGAAAAAAATTATAAAGAAAAGAACTTCCTCTGTAGTATACAGCAGCTGATAAGTACTTCAAGGATTACAATTTTTAAATAGAAGCAATTAACAAATCCGTATAACTTTCTGGCACCAGTTGATAAAAAAAAAATAAAAAAAGTAATCTGGCACCACACCAATCATGGCCACAGGGGTAGAAACAAACAATGTTTGGAGGCCCTGGCTCTATACATTGTAATAGTGGCACAGCTGCCATTCACTTTGATGCAAGCTTCTCTGCAGTAACCTAGTGCCAGTTGTATGAAGTTATTTGGCTTCCTAAGGTGTGTCTGCTTGGTTTTATTGGTTGTGGTCAGGAGCCCTCTTTGGTGGAGACTGGCATGCTAGGTGTTTTGTTTCTGGCCTGGAAACTGATTGGCAATACTGGATGAGGCCTACTTCTCCAGATGTGATGGATTTCATTGCCCGGGCTAAGTTTGTAGTTAGATTGGAGAAGGGGGATCTACATTAAACGTAAGGTGGAAAGGAAGTTTGATGGTATTTGGGGCCCCTGGGTGTGGAAATTTGACCCTACTGGGGGTGGGACATTAATGTTGGTCTCTATATTCCCTGATAGTGTGAGAGCTGGGATGCTGTGTACGGGGAGTGGTTTGTCTGTGTGAGTGCTCCCTACTTTATCTCTATAATGGATGACTTCTGATGTGGTGCCTGGCTTGCTTATGTGTTTCCTGATCTACTGCGGTCTACTTTTGGGAGGCCATGTCCTGCACACCCATTTACCTTATATGTATGCTTTGCTTAACTCTCTCTGTTTTTTAACTGCTTGGTAATTTAGGTTTGTGGGGTTGAGATAGAATGTATGTTTGGGGGGGGAGGGTGTTGACAGGGTGGGAGGAGGGGTGGTTGGGATGCGGGTTGTTTGTAACTTTTTTTGTGTTTCAAAAATTCTAATAAAAATTATATGATTTAAAAAAAAAAATAATGAAAATGATGAATGTGAAGGAAAATGACAAAAAAATTATGATCTCCCAATACAGTCAGCTTCAGTACATTAACAACCCATAATCTTTAGCCAAAAACTACTTACTGCAATACCATGCGGGCACATGCCAGGCCACAATCCCAGTGGTAAGACTGCTGGATAAGGGGTACTTTCAACTGCACGTGATCACCTAAAATACGACAGGACATTTAGACATTTTTTATATATATATATATCCAGACAACAACTTATATTTATTACAGATGGGAAATGTGACCTTCCTAAGTCATTGCAGAAGATTTATGGACTTATTCCTGAGCAAAGAAGATGCAGACTGTAGGTTAAAATCACATATGCTAGAGGCCTACACTTCTGTCAAAGTGCAGCTCAAACAGGTGGCTGGCGAATACAAGATTGCGGGGGTCCCCAACGGCAGGACCCTCGTGGTGAGATATTTTATCCCCTATCCTTTGGATAGGGGATAAGATGTCTCAGGGCCGGAATACCCCTTTTAAGTCTATGGCCTCCTGTATGATTTAGTATTGCGCTAGTTAATCTCCAACAGGCTATATTGATAGAACGTTCAGCATTCTTTTCTGTGCAGCATCTGTACGTGCAGCTCAAAACAATCAAAAGCACTTTTCATTGTTTTGTGCTTCTGATGCCTAAGGGGTACCTGTACGGGTACAGAGGGGAGGGGCAGTAGCGGAGGGGAGGGGGGGGGCAGAGGTGAGGGGGGGGGGGCAGAGGTGAGGGGGGGGGGCAGAGGTGAGGGGGGGGGGCAGAGGTGAGGGGGGGGGCAGAGGTGATGGGGGGGCAGAGGTGATGGGGGGGGCAGAGGTGAGGGGGGGGGGGGCAGAGGTGAGGGGGGGGGGGGGGGGGGGCGCAGAGGTGAGGGGGGGGGGGGCAGAGGTGAGGGGGGGGCAGAGGTGAGGGGGGGGCAGAGGTGAGGGGGGGGGGCAGAGGTGAGGGGGGGGGGCAGAGGTGAGGGGGGGGGGCAGAGGTGAGGGGGGGGGCAGAGGTGAGGGGGGGGGGCAGAGGTGAGGGGGGGGGGCAGAGGTGAGGGGGGGGGGGCAGAGGTGAGGGGGGGGGGGGCAGAGGTGAGGGGGGGGGGGCAGAGGTGAGGGGGGGGGGGGCAGAGGTGAGGGGGGGGGGCAGAGGTGAGGGGGGGGGGGCAGAGGTGAGGGGGGGGGGGGGCAGAGGTGAGGGGGGGGCAGAGGTGAGGGGGCGGCGGGCAGAGGTGAGGGGGCGGCGGGCAGAGGTGAGGGGGCGGCAGAGGTGAGGGGGCGGCAGAGGTGAGGGGGGGGCAGAGGTGAGGGGGGGGCAGAGGTGAGGGGGGGGCAGAGGTGAGGGGGGGGCAGAGGTGAGGGGGGGGCAGAGGTGAGGGGGGGGCAGAGGTGAGGGGGGGGCAGAGGTGAGGGGGGGGCAGAGGTGAGGGGGGGGCAGCAGTGGAGGGCGCAGAGGTGAGGGGGCAGCAGTGGAGGGCGCAGAGGTGAGGGGGCAGCAGTGGAGGGCGCAGAGGTGAGGGGGCAGCAGTGGAGGGCGCAGGGGTGAGGGGGCAGCAGTGGAGGGCGCAGGGGTGAGGGGGCAGCAGTGGAGGGCGCAGGGGTGAGGGGGCAGCAGTGGAGGGCGCAGGGGTGAGGGGGCAGCAGTGGAGGGCGCAGGGGTGAGGGGGCAGCAGTGGAGGGCGCAGAGGTGAGGGGGCAGCAGTGGAGGGCGCAGAGGTGAGGGGGCAGCAGTGGAGGGCGCAGAGGTGAGGGGGCAGCAGTGGAGGGCGCAGAGGTGAGGGGGCAGCAGTGGAGGGCGCAGAGGTGAGGGGGGCAGCAGTGGAGGGCGCAGAGGTGAGGGGGCAGCAGTGGAGGGCGCAGAGGTGAGGGGGCAGCAGTGGAGGGCGCAGAGGTGAGGGGGCAGCAGTGGAGGGCGCAGAGGTGAGGGGGCAGCAGTGGAGGGCGCAGAGGTGAGGGGGCAGCAGTGGAGGGCGCAGAGGTGAGGGGGCAGCAGTGGAGGGCGCAGAGGTGAGGGGGCAGCAGTGGAGGGCGCAGAGGTGAGGGGGCAGAGGTGAGGGGGCAGTAGTGGAGGGCGCAGAGGTGTGGGGGCAGTAGTGGAGGGCGCAGAGGTGAGGGGGCAGTAGTGGAGGGCGCAGAGGTGAGGGGGCAGTAGTGGAGGGCGCAGAGGTGAGGGGGCAGTAGTGGAGGGCGCAGAGGTGAGGGGGCAGTAGTGGAGGGCGCAGAGGTGAGGGGGCAGTAGTGGAGGGCGCAGAGGTGAGGGGGCAGTAGTGGAGGGCGCAGAGGTGAGGGGGCAGTAGTGGAGGGCGCAGAGGTGAGGGGGCAGTAGTGGAGGGCGCAGAGGTGAGGGGGCAGTAGTGGAGGGCGCAGAGGTGAGGGGGGCAGTAGTGGAGGGCGCAGAGGTGAGGGGGGCAGTAGTGGAGGGCGCAGAGGTGAGGGGGGCAGTAGTGGAGGGCGCAGAGGTGAGGGGGGGGGCAGAGGTGAGGGGGGGCGGCAGAGGTGAGGGGGCGGCAGAGGTGAGGGGGCAGCAGTGGAGGGCGCAGAGGTGAGGGGGCAGCAGTGGAGGGCGCAGAGGTGAGGGGGCAGCAGTGGAGGGCGCAGAGGTGAGGGGGCAGCAGTGGAGGGCGCAGAGGTGAGGGGGCAGCAGTGGAGGGCGCAGAGGTGAGGGGGCAGCAGTGGAGGGCGCAGAGGTGAGGGGGCAGCAGTGGAGGGCGCAGAGGTGAGGGGGCAGCAGTGGAGGGCGCAGAGGTGAGGGGGCAGCAGTGGAGGGCGCAGAGGTGAGGGGGCAGCAGTGGAGGGCGCAGAGGTGAGGGGGCAGCAGTGGAGGGCGCAGAGGTGAGGGGGCAGCAGTGGAGGGCGCAGAGGTGAGGGGGCAGCAGTGGAGGGCGCAGAGGTGAGGGGGCAGCAGTGGAGGGCGCAGAGGTGAGGGGGCAGCAGTGGAGGGCGCAGAGGTGAGGGGGCAGCAGTGGAGGGCGCAGAGGTGAGGGGGCAGCAGTGGAGGGCGCAGAGGTGAGGGGGCAGCAGTGGAGGGCGCAGAGGTGAGGGGGCAGCAGTGGAGGGCGCAGAGGTGAGGGGGCAGCAGTGGAGGGCGCAGAGGTGAGGGGGCAGCAGTGGAGGGCGCAGAGGTGAGGGGGCAGCAGTGGAGGGCGCAGAGGTGAGGGGGCAGCAGTGGAGGGCGCAGAGGTGAGGGGGCAGCAGTGGAGGGGGCAGCAGTGGAGGGCGCAGAGGTGAGGGCGCAGAGGTGAGGGGGCAGTAGTGGAGGGCGCAGAGGTGAGGGGGCAGTAGTGGAGGGCGCAGAGGTGAGGGGGCAGTAGTGGAGGGCGCAGAGGTGAGGGGGCAGTAGTGGAGGGCGCAGAGGTGAGGGGGCAGTAGTGGAGGGCGCAGAGGTGAGGGGGCAGTAGTGGAGGGCGCAGAGGTGAGGGGGCAGTAGTGGAGGGCGCAGAGGTGAGGGGGCAGTAGTGGAGGGCGCAGAGGTGAGGGGGCAGTAGTGGAGGGCGCAGAGGTGAGGGGGCAGTAGTGGAGGGCGCAGAGGTGAGGGGGCAGTAGTGGAGGGCGCAGAGGTGAGGGGGCAGTAGTGGAGGGCGCAGAGGTGAGGGGGCAGTAGTGGAGGGCGCAGAGGTGAGGGGGCAGTAGTGGAGGGCGCAGAGGTGAGGGGGGCAGTAGTGGAGGGCGCAGAGGTGAGGGGGCAGTAGTGGAGGGCGCAGAGGTGAGGGGGGGGGGCAGAGGTGAGGGGGGGGCGGCAGAGGTGAGGGGGCGGCAGAGGTGAGGGGGCAGCAGTGGAGGGCGCAGAGGTGAGGGGGCAGCAGTGGAGGGCGCAGAGGTGAGGGGGCAGCAGTGGAGGGCGCAGAGGTGAGGGGGCAGCAGTGGAGGGCGCAGAGGTGAGGGGGCAGCAGTGGAGGGCGCAGAGGTGAGGGGGCAGCAGTGGAGGGCGCAGAGGTGAGGGGGCAGCAGTGGAGGGCGCAGAGGTGAGGGGGCAGCAGTGGAGGGCGCAGAGGTGAGGGGGCAGCAGTGGAGGGCGCAGAGGTGAGGGGGCAGCAGTGGAGGGCGCAGAGGTGAGGGGGCAGCAGTGGAGGGCGCAGAGGTGAGGGGGCAGCAGTGGAGGGCGCAGAGGTGAGGGGGCAGCAGTGGAGGGCGCAGAGGTGAGGGGGCAGCAGTGGAGGGCGCAGAGGTGAGGGGGCAGCAGTGGAGGGCGCAGAGGTGAGGGGGCAGCAGTGGAGGGCGCAGAGGTGAGGGGCAGCAGTGGAGGGCGCAGAGGTGAGGGGGGCAGCAGTGGAGGGCGCAGAGGTGAGGGGGCAGCAGTGGAGGGCGCAGAGGTGAGGGGGCAGCAGTGGAGGGGGCAGCAGTGGAGGGCGCAGAGGTGAGGGCGCAGAGGTGAGGGCGCAGAGGTGAGGGGGCAGAGGTGAGGGGGCAGAGGTGAGGGGGCAGTAGTGGAGGGCGCAGAGGTGAGGGGGCAGTAGTGGAGGGCGCAGAGGTGAGGGGGCAGTAGTGGAGGGCGCAGAGGTGAGGGGGCAGTAGTGGAGGGCGCAGAGGTGAGGGGGCAGTAGTGGAGGGCGCAGAGGTGAGGGGGCAGTAGTGGAGGGCGCAGAGGTGAGGGGGCAGTAGTGGAGGGCGCAGAGGTGAGGGGGCAGTAGTGGAGGGCGCAGAGGTGAGGGGGCAGTAGTGGAGGGCGCAGAGGTGAGGGGGCAGTAGTGGAGGGCGCAGAGGTGAGGGGGCAGTAGTGGAGGGCGCAGAGGTGAGGGGGGCAGTAGTGGAGGGCGCAGAGGTGAGGGGGCAGTAGTGGAGGGCGCAGAGGTGAGGGGGGGGGGGGCAGAGGTGAGGGGGGGGGGGCAGAGGTGAGGGGGGGCGGCAGAGGTGAGGGGGCGGCAGAGGTGAGGGGGCAGCAGTGGAGGGCGCAGAGGTGAGGGGGCAGCAGTGGAGGGCGCAGAGGTGAGGGGGCAGCAGTGGAGGGCGCAGAGGTGAGGGGGCAGCAGTGGAGGGCGCAGAGGTGAGGGGGCAGCAGTGGAGGGCGCAGAGGTGAGGGGGCAGCAGTGGAGGGCGCAGAGGTGAGGGGGCAGCAGTGGAGGGCGCAGAGGTGAGGGGGCAGCAGTGGAGGGCGCAGAGGTGAGGGGGCAGCAGTGGAGGGCGCAGAGGTGAGGGGGCAGCAGTGGAGGGCGCAGAGGTGAGGGGGCAGCAGTGGAGGGCGCAGAGGTGAGGGGGCAGCAGTGGAGGGCGCAGAGGTGAGGGGGCAGCAGTGGAGGGCGCAGAGGTGAGGGGGCAGCAGTGGAGGGCGCAGAGGTGAGGGGGCAGCAGTGGAGGGCGCAGAGGTGAGGGGGCAGCAGTGGAGGGCGCAGAGGTGAGGGGGCAGCAGTGGAGGGCGCAGAGGTGAGGGGGCAGCAGTGGAGGGCGCAGAGGTGAGGGGGCAGCAGTGGAGGGCGCAGAGGTGAGGGGGCAGCAGTGGAGGGCGCAGAGGTGAGGGGGCAGCAGTGGAGGGCGCAGAGGTGAGGGGCAGCAGTGGAGGGCGCAGAGGTGAGGGGGCAGCAGTGGAGGGCGCAGAGGTGAGGGGGCAGCAGTGGAGGGCGCAGAGGTGAGGGGGCAGCAGTGGAGGGGGCAGCAGTGGAGGGCGCAGAGGTGAGGGCGCAGAGGTGAGGGCGCAGAGGTGAGGGGGCAGAGGTGAGGGGGCAGAGGTGAGGGGGCAGTAGTGGAGGGCGCAGAGGTGAGGGGGCAGTAGTGGAGGGCGCAGAGGTGAGGGGGCAGTAGTGGAGGGCGCAGAGGTGAGGGGGCAGTAGTGGAGGGCGCAGAGGTGAGGGGGCAGTAGTGGAGGGCGCAGAGGTGAGGGGGCAGTAGTGGAGGGCGCAGAGGTGAGGGGGCAGTAGTGGAGGGCGCAGAGGTGAGGGGGCAGTAGTGGAGGGCGCAGAGGTGAGGGGGCAGTAGTGGAGGGCGCAGAGGTGAGGGGGCAGTAGTGGAGGGCGCAGAGGTGAGGGGGCAGTAGTGGAGGGCGCAGAGGTGAGGGGGGCAGTAGTGGAGGGCGCAGAGGTGAGGGGGCAGTAGTGGAGGGCGCAGAGGTGAGGGGGGGGGGGCAGAGGTGAGGGGGGGGGGCAGAGGTGAGGGGGGGCGGCAGAGGTGAGGGGGCGGCAGAGGTGAGGGGGCAGCAGTGGAGGGCGCAGAGGTGAGGGGGCAGCAGTGGAGGGCGCAGAGGTGAGGGGGCAGCAGTGGAGGGCGCAGAGGTGAGGGGGCAGCAGTGGAGGGCGCAGAGGTGAGGGGGCAGCAGTGGAGGGCGCAGAGGTGAGGGGGCAGCAGTGGAGGGCGCAGAGGTGAGGGGGCAGCAGTGGAGGGCGCAGAGGTGAGGGGGCAGCAGTGGAGGGCGCAGAGGTGAGGGGGCAGCAGTGGAGGGCGCAGAGGTGAGGGGGCAGCAGTGGAGGGCGCAGAGGTGAGGGGGCAGCAGTGGAGGGCGCAGAGGTGAGGGGGCAGCAGTGGAGGGCGCAGAGGTGAGGGGGCAGCAGTGGAGGGCGCAGAGGTGAGGGGGCAGCAGTGGAGGGCGCAGAGGTGAGGGGGCAGCAGTGGAGGGCGCAGAGGTGAGGGGGCAGCAGTGGAGGGCGCAGAGGTGAGGGGGCAGCAGTGGAGGGCGCAGAGGTGAGGGGGCAGCAGTGGAGGGCGCAGAGGTGAGGGGGCAGCAGTGGAGGGCGCAGAGGTGAGGGGGCAGCAGTGGAGGGCGCAGAGGTGAGGGGGCAGCAGTGGAGGGCGCAGAGGTGAGGGGGCAGCAGTGGAGGGCGCAGAGGTGAGGGGGCAGCAGTGGAGGGCGCAGAGGTGAGGGGGCAGCAGTGGAGGGCGCAGAGGTGAGGGGGCAGCAGTGGAGGGCGCAGAGGTGAGGGGGCAGCAGTGGAGGGCGCAGAGGTGAGGGGGCAGCAGTGGAGGGCGCAGAGGTGAGGGGGCAGTAGTGGAGGGCGCAGAGGTGAGGGGGCAGTAGTGGAGGGCGCAGAGGTGAGGGGGCAGTAGTGGAGGGTGCAGAGGTGAGGGGGCAGTAGTGGAGGGTGCAGAGGTGAGGGGGCAGTAGTGGAGGGTGCAGAGGTGAGGGGGCAGTAGTGGAGGGTGCAGAGGTGAGGGGGCAGTAGTGGAGGGTGCAGAGGTGAGGGGGCAGTAGTGGAGGGGGCAGAGGTGAGGGGGCAGTAGTGGAGGGTGCAGAGGTGAGGGGGCAGTAGTGGAGGGCGCAGAGGTGAGGGGGCAGTAGTGGAGGGGGCAGAGGTGAGGGGGCAGTAGTGGAGGGTGCAGAGGTGAGGGGGCAGTAGTGGAGGGCGCAGAGGTGAGGGGGCAGTAGTGGAGGGGGCAGAGGTGAGGGGGCAGTAGTGGAGGGTGCAGAGGTGAGGGGGCAGTAGTGGAAGGTAGAGGACTGGGTGGCCCATCACTTAACATTCACTATAAATACATGGAGAGACATTGCAGCCCGTGGAGGACTCAGGACTCACGGTTGTCCGTGTTCCCGGTATCCGAGGGCTGTAGCGGGGCCTTGCCGGCTCCTGCATCATTGGTTCCAGGGCTCTTCATAGGGACACAAGCGCGCACAACTTCCTCATACCGGACTCCACCGTCGCCTTCTTTCGCTTCAGTATCCGGGGCGGAGCCGAACCTCATACGGGTGTTTTGCGACAACGCCTACTGGCGGGGCGGGGCCTGCACGTAGCCTTAGAACACGCCTACCTCTACTGGCCGTGGGGGAGAGAAAGTTGCTTTGTGGGATGGCCAATTCAGTATGTGCCATGGAAGCAGAATGCTTTGCAGCCAGCATGTGTTCTTTGCTTTTATTACCATTTTCATTGTACAAACAACCTTTGGCTCCTGATCATCTCCTGTGACACTCAGTGATGACTGCTTCAGGCTCCTATGTCTGAATGGCATTGCCTGGAGATCTGGCTTTTCTGACTTCATAGGATTTCGTATATTCTCTTCTATCTCTCTATCCTCACTTCAGTGCACAAGCAGTTTTAACCCCTTAAGGTCCAAGCGTTTTTCTGTTTTTGCATTTTCGTTTTTTTTCCTCCTCACCTTTTAAAAATCATAACCCTTTCAATTTTGCATCTAAAAATCCATGATGGCTTATTTTTTGCGCCACCAATTCTACTTTGTCATGACATCAGTCATTCTACCCAAAAATCTATGGCAAAACAGGGGGAAAAATCATTGTGCGACAAAATTGAAGAAAAAACACCATTTTGTAACTTTTGGGGGTTTCCATTTCTACATTCGGTAAAAACGACACCTTATCTTTATTCTGTAGGTTCATACGGTTAAAATGGGGCGATCCACCCCACTGGACCACCAGGGACTGGATAAAGGCACCTTTAGACGCCGCTGTCAACTTTGACAGCGGCGATCTAAAGGGTTAATAGCCGGCCGCGGCCATCACCACATGTCGGCTATTAAAGCCGGCCCCCAGCTACAGAAATCAGCTGGGGGCCTGCCGTTATGACCCGGGCTCGAGTTGGGAGCCCGCGTCATACCCCGTTAACGGCCATTGGACGAGTATAGACTCCATGGTCGTTAACGGGTTAATAAGACTTGCAATTCAATATATATATATATATATATATATATATATATATATATATATATATTGAAGAACACTATGCTGTTAGACCAGCCTGTAATGACTGACAACAGAGAGCAATAGGTTACAGTGGATATAAAAAGTCTACACACCCCTATGAAATAACATTAAAAATTCAATTGCAATGCAAACTGAAATCTTTGGGGGGGGGGGGGGGGGACATGGTTGCTTAAGTGTGCACACTGTCTTATACCTGGGAACGCGGCTGTCATTACACACCTGCCATCATTTCAAATGACTCAGAGTACAATCACAATAGGTTCTGGCCCCCATTTATCATATCTGTTGGCATCGTGCTGGAAACAGGATGCTGTATTACCTAAACAGTATCAGGTATCCAGTATAAAATAAACGGCTCCTCAGAACCTAACACCGCACTCCCCCATAATGTGACAATAGCTGGAACATGCAATGGCCCCGAATGTACGTTTTCGTGTCTTCCTCAGGGGGTAATCTGCTCTGTAAAGTGCTGCCCTTATATACCCTCACTATAAACTACTCATGTCTGGAACGACATTGTGACTTCCGGGTAAATCTCCGATCTCGCCGCATGTCACGTGATCAGCGCGAGAATCACATCCTCGCCCGACCGCGTCACCACGTCCGTGAGCGCAACCGCATCATAATGATGACGCAGCGCACACATGGAGGTGATACAGACACTGCCAGACAAGGGCACTCACACCTGAAAACACGGGTATGCGCACTGGAGATACATGGATCCACTTACCTGATGTCTCTGGTAAGAAAAGAGTGATTGACTGCTATTCCTATATAGAATCTACATTACAGTTACGTTCACACGAGCGGACACACATATTTTACGCTGCAGATCCGGAGCTGAAGGATCGATGCATGGTGGTTTTACATGTGCTACGAGCAGACACACTGAAGCGATGTGCGAGTCGCCGCGCATGCACACTGTACTCGCACACATCGCGGCTGCTCCGTGAGCTAGGCAGAAAGCAACTACAATGTGCGAGTATACTGCGCATGCGCGCTGCGACTTGCACATAGCAGTGTGTCTGCTTCGGCGTATTGCCGCTCCGAGCAGGCACATGTTAAGCCACCATGCAGGGGTCCTTGTGCGGCGGATCCGAAGCATAAAATACGCTGTGGGTCCGTTCGAGTGAACGTACCCTAATAGTCCTGATAAAGAATGACAATAGAAGATCACATAAGAACAGGGTAACATACAATTATCAATACAACAATTTATAATCATAATATAAATTCATGATGATCCATATACAAAATATCCCTAACAGCATTGGTCAGTACAAAGGTATCAATAATAAAAGTGCATCATATTAAAAGTGTATAAGTGCTAAATATAAATATTAATAAACACCAATATAAAACATATTAAAGCAGTGTCAAAACAATGATGTATAAAATAAAGCGACTAAATCGTGTATGTGCATTCACTTGTATGGCTGAACAGAGTCACCTATTGACTCCTTTCTGGACGTATGCACTATTTTAACCCCTTAAGGACCAGGCCATTTTACACCTTAAGGACCAGAGCGTTTTTTGCAATTCTGACCACTGTCACTTTAAACATTAATAACTCTAGAATGCTTTTAGTTATCATTCCGATTCCGAGATTGTTTTTTCGTGACATATTCTACTTTAACTTAGTGGTAAAATTTAGTGGTAACTTGCATCCTTTCTTGGTGAAAAATCCCAAAATTTGATGGAAAAAATGAAAATTTTGCATTTTTCTAACTTTGAAGCTCTCTGCTTGTAAGGAAAATGGATATTCAAAATAAAACATTTTTGGGTTCACATATACAATATGTCTACTTTATGTTTGCATCATAAAATTTATGAGTTTTTACTTTTGGAAGACACCAGAGGGCTTCAAAGTTCAGCAGCAATTTGGAAATTTTTCACAAAATTTTCAAACTCGCTATTTTTCATGGACCAGTTCAGGTTTGAAGTGGATTTGAAGGGTCTTCATATTAGAAATACCCCATAAATGACCCCATTATAAAAACTACACCCCCCAAAGTATTCAAAATGACATTCAATAAGTGTATTAACCCTTTAGGTGTTTCACAGGAATAGCAGAAAAGTGAAGGAGAAAATTCACAATCTTAATTTTTTACACTCGCATGTTCTTGAATTTTTGCAAGGGGTAAAAAGGAGAAACATTTTACTTGTATTTGAAACCCAATTTCTCTCGAGTAAGCACATACCTCATATGGCTATGTTAATTGTTCGGCGGGCGCAGTAGAGGGCTCAGAAGGGAAGGAGCGTCAAATGGTTTTTGGGGGGCATGTCACCTTTAGGAAGCCCCTATGGTGCCAGGACAGCAAAAAAAAACACATGGCATACCATTTTGGAAACTAGACCCCTCAGGGAACGTAACAAGGGGTAAAGTGAACCTTAATACCCCACAGGTGATTCACGACTTTTGCATATGTAAAAAAAAAAAAAAAAATGTTTTACCTAAAATGCTTGGTTTCCCAAAAATGTTACATTTTTAAAAAGGATAATAGCAGAAAATACCCCCCAAAATTTGAAGCCCAATTTCTCCCGATTCAGAAAACACCCCATATGGGGGTGAAAAGTGCTCTGCTGGCGCACTACAGGTCTCAGAAGACAAGGAGTCACATTTGGCTTTTTGAAAGCAAATTTTGCTCTGGGGGCATGCCGCATTTAGGAAGCCCCTATGGTGCCAGAACCGCAAAAAAAAAACACATGGCATACCATTTTGGAAACTAGACCCCTCGGGGAACGTAAAAAGGGGTAAGGTGAACCTTAATACCCTACAGGTGTTTCACGACTTTTGCATATGTTTAAAAAAAAAAATTTTTTTTACCTAAAATGCTTGGTTTCCCAAAATGTTTACATTTTTAAAAAGGGTAATAGCAGAAAATACCCCCCAAAATTTGAAGCCCAATTTCTCCCGATTCAGAAAACACCCCATATGGGGGTGAGAAGTGCTCTGCTGGCGCACTACAGGTCTCAGAAAAGGAGGAGTCACATTTGGCTTTTTGAAAGCAAATTTTGCTCTGGGGGCATGCCGCATTTAGGAAGCCCCTATGGTGCCAGGACAGCAAAAAAAAAACACATGGCATACCATTTTGGAAACTAGACCCCTCGGGGAACGTAACAAGGGGTTATGTGAACCTTAATACCCCGCAGGTGATTCACAACTTTTGCATATGTAAAAAAAAATAATAATTTTTACCTAAAATGTTGGTTTCCCAAAAATTTTAGATTTTTAAAAAGGGTAATAGCAGAAAATACCCCCCATAATTTGTAACACAATTTCTCCCGAGTACGGCGATACCCCATATGTGACCCTAAACTGTTGCCTTGAAATACGACAGGGCTCCAAAGTGAGGCCTGAATTAGGGACTTGCATAGGGGTGGACATAGGGGTATTCTACGCAAGTGATTCCCAAATAGGGTGCCTCCAGCTGTTGTAAAAGTCCCAGCATGCCTGGACAGTCAGTGGCTGTCTGGTAATACTGGGAGTAGTTGTTTTGCAACAGCTGGAGGCTCCGTTTTGGAAACAGTGGCGTACCAGACGTTTTTCATTTTTATTGGGGAGGGGAGGGGGGCTGTGTAGGGGTATGTGTATACGTAGTGTTTTTTACTTTTTATTTTATTTTGTGTTAGTGTAGTGTAGTGTTTTTAGGGTACAGTCGCACGGGCGGGGGTTTCACAGTAGTTTCTCGCTGGCAGTTTGAGCAGCGGCAGAAAATTTGCCTCAGCTCAAACTTGCAGCCGGATACTTACTGTAATCCTCCGCCCATGTGAGTGTACCCTGTACGTTCACATTGGGGGGGGCATCCAGCTGTTGCAAAACTACAACTCCCAGCATGTAGGGTCTATAAGTGCATGCTGGGAGTTCTAGTTTTGCAACAGCTGGAGGCTCCGTTTTGGAAACGGTGGCATACCAGACGTTTTTCATTTTTATTGTAGGGGTATGTGTATATGTAGTGTTTTTTTACTTTTTATTTTATTGTGTGTTAGTGTAGTGTTTTTAGGGTACAGTCGCACGGGCGGGGTGTTCACAGTAGTTTCTCGATGGCAGCTTGAGCTGCAGCAGAAAATTTGCTGCAGCTCAAACTTGCAGCCGGATACTTACTTTAATCATCCGTCCATGTGAGTGTACCCTGTACATTCACATTGGGGGGGGGGGGAACATCCAGCTGTTGCAAAACTACAACTCCCAGCATGTACGGTCTATCAGTGCATGCTGGGAGTTGTAGTTTTTCAACAGCTGGAGACACACCGGTTGTGAAACACCGAGTTTGGCAACAAACTCAGTGTTTTGCAACCAGTGTGCCTTCAGCTGTTGCAAAAGCTACAACCCCCAGCATGTACGGACAGCGGAAGGGCATGCTGGGTGTTGTAGTTATGCAACAGCGGGAGGCATACTACTTTGGCTGGGGATGCTGGGGATTGTAGTTATGCAACAGCTGGAGACACACTGGTTTGCTACTTAACTCAGTGTGCCTTCAGCTGTTGCAAAACTACAACTCTCAGCAGTCACCGACAGCCAACGGGCATGCTGGGAGTTGTAGTTATGCAACCAGCAGATGCACCACTACAACTCCCAGCATGCACTTAAGCTGTTTGTGCAAGCTGGGAGTTGTAGTTACACAACAGCTGAAGGTACACTTTTCCATAGAAAGAATGTGCCTCCAGCTGTTGCAAAACCATAAGTCCCAGCATGTCCATAAGGGAATGCTGGGAGTTGTGGTGGTCTGCTTCCTCCTGTTGCATAACTACAGCTCCCAGCATGCCCTTTTTGCATGCTGGGAGCTGTTGCTAAGCAACAGCAGGAGGCTGTCACTCACCTCCTGCTGCTGCTTGATCGCCGCACAGGTCAGTCCCGCCGCCGCCGCCGTCGTCGCTCCTGGGGCCCCGATCCCAACATTAACGCTGGGGATCGGGGTCCCCAGCACCAGGGGTGCACGTCCCGCACCCGCTCACGTCCTCCGGAAGAGGGGCGGAGCGGGTGCGGGAGTGACACCCGCAGCAGGCGCCCTGATTGGTCGGCCGGTAATCCGGCCGACGAATCAGGGCGATCGTGAGGTGGCACCAGTGCCACCTCACCCCTGCAGGCTCTGGCTGTTCGGGGCCGTCTCTGACGGCCCCGATCAGCCAGTAATTCCGGGTCACCGGGTCACTGGAAACCCGATTGACCCGGAATCGCCGCAGATCGCTGGACTGAATTGTCCAGCGATCTGCGGCCATCGCCGACATGGGGGGACATAATGACCCCCCTGGGCGATATGCCGCGATGCCTGCTGAACGATTTCAGCAGGCATCGGGCACCGGCTCCCCTCCGGCTAGCGGCGGGGGGCCGGGAAAGGACAGGACGTACTCCTACGTCCTCGGTCCTTAAGGACTCGGAAACGGGGGCGTAGGAGTACGTCCATTGTCCTTAAGGGGTTAAAAGCACGCCACCCAGCAAATAGTGCATATGTCCTGAATAGAGTCACTGGGCGTGACTACATCCAGCCATTGAAGTGAATGGGCTCTGCTGCTCCCGTTAACAGTATACATCAGCATCACGTTTTTTGGCATGATGTCGACGGATATGATTAACGGGGAGCAAGAGCAAAGTGTGATTGTACCCTAAAACAAATATAGTTCAGCTCTTCTAGTAGGATTTGCCTAACTTTTTCTTAGTCTCATCTCATAGGTGTGTGGGGTGCTAGGAAGCTCCTTTCACTGATTCTGTTAAAATCATATGGGGGGGCATTTACTAAGGGGTTTAGTCATTTTTTTCTGACTATTTTTGGCGCAAAATTGTCGCAATTGCGCCTACCCTATAAATTGTGCGACTTTCCCTAGCAAGAGCTAGAAAGTCAAATTTTTTTTTCCCGCTTAATTTACACAAGTTTTCAGTTTTGACTTGCAGTGGTCAGGAATTTATTAACTGAGACAGTCGCAGTTGCGCAATAAACTGTCGCAACGGCCGTAAAAATTGACTAAATTTACTCCAGCTCCAACATGGAGCAGGAAAAGCTGCTGCCGCCCGGGCTCCGACATACTTTCTCCCCGCTACCCTCACTGCGCTACCGGGGCACTACAGTCACTACAGTGATTTACATCCCCCCCCCCCCCCTCTCACCTGCCAGCGCCACACAACTCCCATCTGTCTGCTGTTGCAAGACTACAAGTCCCAGCATGGCCTTACAGTGAGGACACGCTGGGAGTTGTAGTCTTGGAGCAGCGGGAGCTGAGCGGCGCGGGCGGGAGACAAGGGGGGGGGGGGGGGGGTAGCGGGGAGGCCGTGTGAGGAGCCCGGACGGGAGACAAGGGGGGTAGCGGGGAGGCCGTATGAGGAGCCCGGGCGGCTGCACTGTAATGTCAGCCCGGGCTCCTGCCCTGAGAGCCATAGGCTTTGGCTGTCAGGGCATGCTGGGTGTTGTAGTTTTGCAACAGCTGGAGGGCCACAGTTTGCAGACCACTGGTGTGTGGTCTGTAAACTGTAGTCCTCCAGCTGTTGCAAAACTAAACAGCTGAAGGGGACCGGCGAAGAAGTTCACTTACCCTTCCGAGGCTCCAGCGACGATCGCTGACGGAGATCGTCGCGCGGCACTGTCGCGCGGCACTGTCGCGCGGCAGTGTCGTGCAGCGCTGGATCCTACGGAAGCCGGTAAGTTGCGCAAGCTTCCCAACCAGGGTGCCTCCAAATGTTGCAAGACTACAACTCCCAGCATGCCTGGACACCCTTTGGCTGTCCGGGCATGCTGGGAGTTGTAGTTTTGCAACAGCTGGAGGCACCCTTGCTGGGAAACACTGGCCTAAAACAGTGTTTCCCAACCAGGGTGCCTCCAGATGTTGCAAGACTACAACTCCCAGCATGCCTGGACAGCCATTGGCTGTCCGGGCATGCTGGGAGTTGTAGTTTTGCAACAGCTGGAGGCACCCTTGTTGGGAAACACTGGCCTAAAAAAGTGTTTCCCAACCAGGGTGCCTCCAGATGTTGCAAGACTACAACTCCCAGCATGCCTGGACAGCCATTGGCTGTCCGGGCATGCTGGGAGTTGTAGTTTTGCAACAGCTGGAGGCACCCTTGTTGGGAAACACTGGCCTAAAACAGTGTTTCCCAACCAGGGTGCCTCCAGATGTTGCAAGACTACAACTCCCAGCATGCCTGGACAGCCATTGGCTGTCCAGGCATGCTGGGAGTTGTAGTTTTGCAACAGCTGGAGGGCCACAGTTTGCAGACCCCTGGTTTGTGGTCTGTAAACTGTAGTCCTCCAGCTGTTGCAAAACTAAACAGCTGAAGGGGACCGGCGAAGAGGTTCACTTACCCTTCCGAGGCTCCAGCGACGATCGCTGTCGGAGATCGTCGCGCGGCACTGTCGCGCGGCAGTGTCGCGCGGCAGTGTCGTGCAGCGCTGGATCCTACGGAAGCCGGTAAGTTGCGCAGGCTTCCCAACCAGGGTGCCTCCAGTTGTTGCAAGACTACAACTCCCAGCATGCCTGGACAGCCTTTGACTGTCCAGGCATGCTGGGGCTTGTAGTTTTGCAACATCTGGAGGCACCCTGGTTGGGAAACACTGTTTTAGGCCAGTGTTTCCCAGCCAGGTTGCCTCCAGATGTTGCAAAACTACAACTCCCAGCATGCCTAGACAGCCTTTGACTGTCCAGGCATGCTGGGACTTGTAGTTTTGCAACATCTGGAGGCACCCTGGTTGGGAAACACTGTTTTAGGCCAGTGTTTCCCAGCCAGGTTGCCTCCAGATGTTGCAAAACTACAACTCCCAGCATGCCTAGACAGCCTTTGACTGTCCAGGCATGCTGGGACTTGTAGTTTTGCAACATCTGGAGGCACCTTGGTTGGGAAACACTGTTTTATTCCAGTGTTTCCCAGCCAGGTTGCCTCCAGATGTTGCAAAACTACAACTCCCAGCATGCCTAGACAGCCTTTGACTGTCCAGGCATGCTGGGACTTGTAGTTTTGCAACATCTGGAGGCACCCTGGTTGGGAAACACTGTTTTAGGCCAGTGTTTCCCAGCCAGGTTGCCTCCAGATGTTGCAAAACTACAACTCCCAGCATGCCTAGACAGCCTTTGACTGTCCAGGCATGCTGGGACTTGTAGTTTTGCAACATCTGGAGGCACCCTGGTTGGGAAACACTGTTTTAGGCCAGTGTTTCCCAGCCAGGTTGCCTCCAGATGTTGCAAAACTACAACTCCCAGCATGCCTAGACAGCCTTTGACTGTCCAGGCATGCTGGGGCTTGTAGTTTTGCAACATCTGGAGGCACCCTGGTTGGGAAACACTGGCCTAAAACAGTGTTTCCCAACCAGGGTGCCTCCAGATGTTGCAAAACTACAAGTCCCAGGTTGGGAAACACTGTGCCCGGCCTCCGCCCCACCTTACTGTAAGGGCATGCTGGGAGTTGTAGTCCTGCAGCTGGGGGCAGGGGACAAGCTTGTCACATTTATTATAACCTGCTCACACATCTCCTGCACCACACAACTACAACTCCCAGCATGTCCTTACTGTAAGGGCATGCTGGCAGTTGTAGTCGTGCGGGGCGGGAGATGTGTGAGCAGGTGATAATAAATGTACTAACCCATTTTTTTTGTTTTCTTCTCATTTCAGATCCGTTTATCCTGTGGACTCCTTCGGATTCGGTGGACTACTTCGATGACCAGCGTTTTTCTTTGTTTGATTTTAATAAAATGGTTAACGAGGGCTTGTGGGGGAGTGTTTTTTGTAATAAAAATTTTTTAAAACCTGTTGTGTTTTTTTCTTACTTTACTAGACAGGCTTAGTAGTGGAAGCTGTCTTATAGACAGAGTCCATTACTAACCTGGGCTTAGCGCTAGCCACAAAAACAGCTAGCGCTAACCCCCTATTATTACCCCGGTACCCAACGCCACAGGGGTGCCGGGAAGAGCCGGTACCAACAGGCCTGGAGCGTCAAAAATGGCGCTCCTGGGCCTAGGCGGTAACAGGCTGGCGTTATTTAGGCTGGGGAGGGCCAGTAACAATGGTCCTCGCCCACCCTGGGAACGTCAGGCTGTTACTGTTTGGTTGGTATTTGGCTGAGAATGAAAATAGGGGGGACCCTATGCGTTTTTTTTTTTTAAATAAATAATTAAATATATTAAAAAAACGCATAGGGTCCCCCTATTTTTATTCTCAACCAAATACCAACCAAACAGTAAGAGCCTGACGTTACCAGGGTGGGCGAGGACCATTGTTACTGGCCCTCCCCAACCTAAATAACGCCAGCCTGTTACCGCCTAGGCCCAGGAGCGCCATTTTTGACGCTCCGGGCCTGTTGGTACCGGCTCTTCCCGGCACCCCTGTGGTGTTGGGTACCGGGGTAATAATTGGGGGTTAGCGCTAGCTGTTTTTGTGGCTAACGCTAAGCCCGGTTTAGTAATGGACTCAGTCTATAAGACAGCTTCCACTACTAAGCCTGTCTAGTAAAGTAAAATAAAAATAAAACACAACAGGTTTTAAAAAAAATTTATTACAAAAAACACTCCCCCACAAGCCCTCGTTAACCATTTTATTAACATCAAGCAAAGAAAAACGCTGGTCATCGAAGTAGTCCACCGAATCCGAAGGAGTCCACAGGATACACAGATCTGTAGAAGAAGTAACCAAAAAAAAAAAAAAGTGTAAGTACATTTAGGGAGAAAAAAACTGTGTTAAAAAAATGTAATAAACACACACACACACACACACACACTAAACGCCGTTTACCACTTCTGAGCCATGACTACAATTTACAGTGATCCCTCAACTTACAATGGCCTCAACATACAATAGTTTCAACATACAATGGTCTTTTCTGGACCATCGTAAGTTGAAACCAGACTCAACATACAATGCTACAGACAGTCCAGATCTGTAAAACGTGTCAATGGCTGGAAGAACCAACCAATCAAAATGGGCATTCACTGGTAAAACCCCTGTATTACTGAAGTGTATGCACTGACTGGTATTACATGTTCTGTACACTTTACCTGTATCAGGGTTAGCTGCTCTTTTGGACACCAGGTGAGGGCAACTCCATTACTTGTTTTGGACATTGCCTGTACTGTACAGGACCCCTGAAGAAGCTCCTGTCCTCTACATAGACCAGTGTTTGCCAAGCAGGGTGGCCCCATTTTTTGCAAAACTACAACTCCCAGCATGCCCGGACAGCCTTTGGCTGTCCAGGCATGCTGGGAGTTATAGTTGTGCAACAGCTGGAGGCTCCCTGCTTGGGAAACACTGACATAGACAGTGATTTACAGCTCCCAGCAGATCTTTCTTACTTTTATATGTAAGGATTTGCTTTATCTATATCAGTTATCTACTTATTTTTCTTTGTCACTTTTTCCTATTTTTGGATGACATTTTGGTGCCTTTAGAACCAATTACCCTGTTTCCATAGAGTTATGGTCTCAACATACAATGGTTTCAACTTACAATGGTTTTCCTGGAACCAATTAATATTGTAACTTGAGGGACCACTGTAGTTATTGAATTATTTAGATGTGGTGAAAAAGCTAAAAAAAAACTCAAAAACAAAAGATCCAGAAGGAAACCAGCAGCCAAACCTATTCAGACAGCAGGAAAAAGGAACAGACTATTTTTTCTACTACATGAAGTAAATTTCCCACTTTTGCCTATGTGTGCCAAATTTATTAATGCCGTGCAGCAATTTAGTAAATTTGTCGCACATAGTCAAAAATGAAGTAGAAAAAAACAGGGTAAAAACCAGACTACATAGTAAAAGATTAGTAAATGCCCCCCATGATTTTAGTGGATAATAATTCCTGCATGTCAGGTTTTTTTGTCCGCTAAAATCTTGCAAAATAAGAGACATCAAACAGAAACCCTAGGGACCAGTCAATGATGGCTTGAAAAGATGGCTTGATGACAGATACTTGATGCATGAGTAAAGTTGGGGAGTTACAGAAACAAAGTTGCACGCAGGGCTACACCATTTGCTTAAGGCTAAGTTTCCACTTGTTTTTTTTTCTGGCAGTTTTTGAGCCAAAGCCAGAAGTGTATTCAAAAGGAATAGGACATATAAATGAAGAACTTACACTTCTCCTCCCTTATGGATACACTTCTGACTTTGGCTCAAAAACTGCAGTGGCAGTATTCCAAAAACTACCAGAAAAAAACCAAGTGGAAACTTAGCCTAACACCCATTAAAGGGGTAGTCCAGTGGTGAAAAACATATACCCTATCCTAAGATAGGGGATAAGTTTCAGATCGTGAGTGGGCCGACCTCTGGGGCCCCCCAAAATCTCCTGTACGGGGCCCCGGTTCGCTGGCCAGATAGCTGGTGTCGACCACTGCATGAAGCAACGGCCAACACGCCCCCTCAATACATCACTATGGTAGAGCCGGAGATTGTCGAATGGCAGTGCTCCGGCCCTGCCATAGAGTTGTATTGAGGGGGCGTGTCAGCCGCCGCTTCATGCGGTGGTCAACACGCCCCCTTCCCGCGGGCTATCGGGGCCCCATACAGGAGATCGCGGATTCGCGGGGGGCCCAGCGGTCGGACCCCCGTGATCTGAAACTTATCCCCTATTCTTATGATAGGGGATAAGTTTTTCACCACTGGATATCTCCTTTAAGGTTAAGTACGGACCCCCTCCGACCAATGGGATACCCTTGCTGTCTGGGATGTAAGAACCATGGGCGTACCTGTATGCCCCGGATTGTTTAATGCCTATGAAGCAAGCACAGAAGCTGCACTTACTTTATAGGCAGTGAGGGAAGGGTACTATCAATAGCCCGGACCTCATGCCACTGCAGTCATTAACCCTTTAGACGCAGGCATCAATGCCGATCCCGGCATCTGAAAGCATTAATTTAAAGTGCCGGTAGCTCAGTGGTTCTTGTCAAACCCCTGCATGCAATGTTATAGTCAGATAAAATGGTGGTGGAGGGTCCCCTTACCTGCCTTTTTAAGTTATAGGGGTTGAAACAGGGCAATTTAAAGAATACTGATTTTGGTTTTTTTTTGTTAGTAGAAGAATTATAAAAAAAACTATATAAATCAGGTGGCATTTTAATTTTATTAACCCACAGAATAAAGTTATTTTTACTGTAAAGTGCACTGCATAACCCCCCCCCCCCCCAAGATGCAAAAATTTGGTTTTATTTTCAATCCCTCAATAATTGTATTTTTAAAATGAAAGGTGTCATTAATAAGTACAATTGGTCGTGCAAAAGACAAGCTCTCATATACAGTGATCCCTCAACTTACAATGGCCTCAACGTACAATAGTTTCAACATACAATGGTCTTTTCTGGACCATTGTAAGTTGAAACCAGACTCAACATACAATGCTATGGACAGTCCAGGTCTGTGAAACATGTCAATGAACTGACCAATCAGAATGGGCATTTACTGGTAAAACTCCTGTATTACTGAAGCGTATGCACTGACTGGGGTATGGTAGCGCCCCCTACAGTACATGTTCTGTACTCTTTACCTGTACCAGGGTTAGCTGCTCCTTTGGACACCAGGTGAGGGCGCCTCCATGTAACTTTTTTAGGACACGGTGTGTACTGTACAGGACCCCGAAGAAGCTCCTGTCCTCTACATAGACCAGTGCTTCCCAAGCAGGGTGCCCCCAGCTGTTGCAAAACTACAACTTCCAGCATGCCCGAACAGCCTTTGGCTGTCTGGGCATGCTGGGAGTTGTAGTTTTGCAACAGTTGGAGGCTCCCTGCTTAGGAAACACTGACATAGACAGTGATTTACAGCTCCCAGCAGATCTTTATTACTTTTACATATAAGGATTTGCTTTATCTATATTAGTTATCTACTTATTTTTATTTAATTCTCACGTTTTCCTATTTTTGGATGACATTTTGGTGCCTTTAGAACCAATTACCAGGTTTCCATAGAGTTCTGGTCTCAACATACAATGGTTTCAACATACAATGGTCGTCCTAGAACCAATTAATATTGTAACTTGAGGGACCACTGTATGTGTATGGACAAGTAGGGAAAAAGCTAAAATGCTAAAATTGTCTTGAAGGGGTTAAAGTGCACAGTTGCATAATTGCAGGTGTTTTTTCAGTTTTCCCCCCCAAATTTTTTTTTTTTTTTTTTTTGCTTCACTGTAGATTTTATGGTAAAATGAGGGATGTCATTATAGAATACAATTGGTTCCCCATAACACAAGCCTCATATGGGTCTGAAGTTGGAAACTTGAAGATCTATGGGTATTAAAGGACGAGGACGCGAAAATGAAAAATTGCTGCGTCTGAAGGATGTTAAGACAGTGTTTCCCAACTAGGGTTCCTCCAGCTGTTGCAAAACTACAACTCCCAGCATGCCCGGACAGCCTCTGGCTGTCTGGGCATGTTTAGAGTTGTAGTTTTGCAACAGCTGGAGGCACTCTGGTTGGGAGACACTGGATTAACAAGAGAAAAGCTATTGTCTATGTCTACACCTGCTCCGCTCTTCACTTCTACACTAATAGAATACAGACACTACTATTATTATTATTATCATCCATAGGGATTGGACATATGAATGTATGCACACAGGTCTGTCAGAGTATCAGCAATAACAATAGGGTGGAGCTCATGAGCATGCGCAGAAGGGGGGAGCGGGAGATTTTTCCGTAACATAACTGGCCGGAACCTTCCAGTTGCGCTATTGTTTCGGGCGGAGCTTGCGCTGATCTCGCGGAAGTCAGCCGGTGCGCTTCTTCCTGTTCGCTGTGCATTGTGGGGCAGGCGGGACGCCATTAGATCGCAAATCGTAAGCGACACGAGTAGGTGAGTGTGTGCAGTGCCGGGGATGTATTCGGTATATGAGAGGGCAGCGTGTGACTGAATGTGCTTTATTCCAGATCACTCATATCTGACCATGTCTATCGGTGTGCCCATCAAAGTGCTGCACGAAGCAGAAGGACATATCGTCACCTGCGAGACCAATACCGGCGAGGTGTACAGAGGGAAACTCATTGAGGCGGAGGATAACATGAACTGCCAGGTGAGGCCTGAGGCTGGAACACGGATCTGTAGGCATTGTGGGCTGGCATCCATGCTGTGCACCTTCTGAGCGTTATATATATATATATATATATATATATATATATATATATATATATATATATATATATATATATATATATATATAATTTTTTAAATAAGCTCAAACTGATCTCCAACCTGAGGATTTTTATCTATTGAAAAACTACAACTCCCAACATGCCTGGGCATCTGTTGGGCATGGATACAGATGTAGGAGAAACTGTAGAACAGGGTACTGCCCTCCTTTTGTTCTTAAACGGGTAGTCCAGTGCTGAAAAACTTATCCCCTATCCTAAGGGGGGGGGGGGGGTTCTGACTGCTGGGGGCCACTGTGATCTCCTGTATGAGGTCCTGATTTGCTGGCCAGATAGTGAGTGTTGACCACTGCATGAAGCGGCGGACGACATGCCCCCTCAATACATTGCTATGGCAGAGCTGGAGATTGCCCAGCGGTCAACCCCCAAATGCGATCTGAAACTGCGATAAGCTTATCAGCACTGGATATCTCCTTTAAGCTCAGCTTTAGCAACTTAGAACTGTAAGGGTGTGTTCATACGCTCACAACTAACAGCGGGTTACCCACTGTGAATTGCCTTATCATTCTTTTCAGTGGGGCCACTGGCAGCTGGGGACCCACCGGTAACGGTGTATATCAGCGATCACCATGCCATGACCAATACTGATGATGGCATTTGAAGCGTTGTGGGGAGATTTTATGGTTCATTGGCACGACTATGGGGATATAATGAGCAAAGATTGTAGGTGGTCTCCTCGCCTGCCTCCTGCCACACTCAGATTTTTTTTTCTCTGGTCTGCTAGAAAGTAGATCACCCATTATACTGATCAGGGCTATGCCTATGAATAGCACTTGGGCTGCAACAATTTCAATTATCAATTTTTATTGATTTCCATGATTAATTACTTGGTAGGGGGTGTGGCCTAGTAACAAAGTATATACTATTTAACAAAGTAAACCTACTATTTAGTGTGCTCCTAAATGTCCCTGTCCACCTCCCCTTAACCTCTTAAGGACCCATGACGTATGCATACGTCATGAGTCCTGGTCCTGCGATATAACGCGGGGTCACACGGTGACCCCGCATCATATCGCGGCGGGCCCGGCGTCATAGTGAAGCCGGGACCCGCCTCTAATAGCGCGCGGCACTGATTGCTGTGCCGCGCGCTATTAACCCTTTAGCCGCGCGCTCAAAGCTGAGCCGCGCGGCTAAAAACGAAAGTAAAAGTGCCCGGCTAGCTCAGGGAGCTGTTCGGGATCGCCGCGGTATAATCGCGGTATCCCGAACACCTGTACTACAGGAGGAGGTCTTCTTACCTTCTCCTGTGCTGTCCGATCGCCGAATGAATGCTTCAAGCCTGAGATCCAGGCTTGAGCATTCAATCGCCGAAAACACTGATCCATTCCTATGGAGATGAATCAATCAGTGTAAAAGATCAGTACATGCAATGTTATAGCCCCCTATAGGAGCTATAATGTTGCATAAGAAAAGTGTAAAAAAAAAATCATTAACCCTTTCAATTATCCCTTCCCCTAATAAAAGTTTGAATCACCCGGCATTTCCAAAAATAAAAAAAATGATGTAAATAATAATAAAAATAAATATATGTGGTATCGCCGCGTGCGGAAATGTCCGATTTATAAAAATATACCGCTTTTTAAACCGCTCGTTCAATGGCGTACGCGCAAAAAAATTCCAAAGTCCAAAATAGCGCATTTTTGATCACTTTTTATACCACAAAACAGTGAATAAAAAGTGATCAAAAAGTCTGATCAGAACAAAAATGGTACCGCTAAAAACTTCAGATGACGGCACAAAAAATGAGTCCTCAAAGCGCCCTGAACACAGAAAAATAAAAAAGTTATAGGGGTCAAAAGATGACCATTTTAAACGTATAAACTTTCCTGCATGTATTCATGATTTTTTTCGGAAGTGATACAAATTCAAACCTATACAAGTAGGGTATCATTTTAACCATATGGACCTACAGAATAAAGAGAAGGTATCATTTTTGACAAAAAATGTACTGCGTAAAAATAGAAGCCCCCAAAACTTACAAAATATATATTTTTTTTTTCATCAATTTTGTCGCACATTGATTTTTTTTTTTTTTCCCGTTTCACCGCAGATTTTTGGGTAAAATGACTAATGTCATTACAAAGTAGAATTAGTGACGCAAAAATTAAGCCATTATATATAATTTTAGGTGAAAATTTTTAAGAGTTATGATTTTTTAAAGTTAAGGAGGAAAAATTGAAAACGAAAAAACGGAAAAAGCCCGGGTCCTTAAGGGGTTAAGGACCAGGCATGTACTCGTACATCCGTGGGAATTTCGGTCCCTGCCGGGCGGGGACCGGACCGGTGTGACTACTGATATCGGTCAGCAGGCACCCCGCACAAATGCCCAGGGGGGGTCATCAGACCCCCCCATGTCGGCGATCGGTGCAAATCGCAAGTGAATTCACACTTGCGATTTGCGCGGTTACAGGTCTATGGTGACCCGGAATATAAGGGGGATCGCGGGTGTCTAAGACACCCACGATCCCCCATGAACTGATAGGAGTGAGGTGGCATGGGTGCCACCCCTCCTATCCCTGCTATTGGTGGTCTAGACGCAACCACCAATAGCAGATCGGGGGCGGGGGGGGGTTAAATTTCGTTTTCCCCGTTCTGCCCACCCACAATAGGCGGGGGAGGACGGGGAAACGGCAGAGGACCGGCGCCGGAGTCCACTTACCGATCTGCGGAGGCTGCGGGCGACGATCGGCGGGCAGCGATTAGAGATGAGCGAACTTACAGTAAATTCAGTTCGTCACGAACTTCTCGGCTCGGCGGTTGCTGACTTTTCCTGCATAAATTAGTAAAGCTTTCAGGTGCTCCCGTGGGCTGGAAAAGGTGGATACAGTCCTAGGAGACTCTTTCTTAGGACTGTATCTACCTTTTCCAGCCCACCGGAAAGCTGAACTAATTCATGCAGGAAAAGTCAGCAACCGCCGAGCTGAGAAGTTCGTGACAAATCGAATTTACTGTAAGTTCGCTCATCTCTAGCGGCGATTTCGTGCAGCAAGCTCCTTGGATCCGACGGAAGCCGGTAAGTTGCCTAGCAATGTCTGGAGGGCTGCAGTCTGCGACCACTATATAGTGGTCTCTATACTGTAGCACTCCAGATGTTGCAAAACAGCTGTTTGGGCATGCTGGGAGTTGTAGTTTTGCAACAGCTGGAGGGCTACAGTATAGAGACCACTATATGGTAGTCTCTGAACTATAGCCCTCCAGATCTTGCAAAACTACAACTCATAGCATGCCCACACAACTGTTTGCTGTCTGGGCAAGCTGGGATTTGTAGTTTTGCAGCATCTGGAGGGCCACAGTTTGCAGTGGTCTCTATACTGTAGCTCTCCAGATGCAAAACTGCAAATCCCAGCATGCTGGGAGTTGTAGTTGCAATCCCTCCAGCTGTTCCATAACTACATCTCCCAGCATGCCCTTCGGTGATCAGTACATGCTGGGAGTTGTAGTGAATGTACCCTAAAAACACTACACTAACACATAATAAAGGGTAAAACGCTACATATACACCCCCTTACACTGTCTTCCCCCACCCCCCCACAATAAAAATTAAAAACGTATTGTACGGCAGTGTTTCCAAAACGGAGCCTCCAGCTGTTGCAAAACTCCCAGCATTTCTGGACAGCCACTGACTGTCCAGGCATGCTTGGAGTTTAGCAACAGCTGGAGGCACTCAGTTAGGGGTATTCTACGCCAGTGATTCCCAATGTCCACCCCTATGCAATCCCTAATTTAGTCCTCACTTCGGAGCCCTGTCATATTTCAAGGAAAAGTTTAGGGCCACATATGGGGTATCGCCGTACTCGGGAGAAATTACACTACAATTATTTTTTTTTTTTTTCCTCCTTTTACCCCTTATGAAAAGGAAAAGTTGGGGTCTACACCAGCATGTTAGTGTGTGTAAAAAAAAAATAAAAAAAAATAAATAAATAAAAAATAAATTTTATTTTCACAAGAGGTAAAAAGGAAAAGACCCCAAAATTTGTAGCACAATTTCTCCTGAGTACGGAAATACCCCAGATGTGGGCGTAAAATGATATGCGGGCGCATAACAAGGCTCAGGAGTGAGAGCGCACTATGAACATTTGAAGTCTAAATTGGTGAAATTTGAAATTTGGGGGGAAACACACATTTTAGTGAAAAAAAAAAATATATATTTTTTATATATGCAAAAGTCGTGAAACACCTGTGGGGTATTAAGGCTCACTTTATGCCTTGTTACATTCCTCAAGGGGTCTAGTTTCCAAAATAGTATGCCATGTGTTTTTTTTTTTTTTTTTTTTGCTGTTCTGGCACCATAGGGGCTTCCTAAATGCGACATGCCACCCGACCAAAATTTGCTCTCAAAAAACCGAATGACTCCTTCTCTTCTGAGCGTTGTAGTTCGCCCGTAGTGCACTTCAGGTCAACTTATGGGGTACCTCCATACTCAGAAGAGATGGGGTTACAAATTTTGGGGGGTATTTTCTGCTATTAACCCTTGCAAAAATGTGAAATTTGGAGGGGAAACACACATTTTAGTGAAAATTATAATTTTTTTTACGTATGCAAACACCTGTGGGGTATTAAGGCTCACTTAATTCCTTGTTACGTTCCCCAAGGGGTCTAGTTTCCAAAATGGTATGCCATGTTTTTTATTTTTATATTTTTTTTTGCTGTTCTGGCACCATAGGGGCTTCCTAAATGCAACATGCCCCCTAAAAACCATTTCAGAAAAAACGTACTCTCCAAAATCCCCTTGTCGCTTCTGAGCCCTCTACTGCGCCCGCCGAACACTTTACATAGGCATATGAGGTATGTGCTTATTCGAGAGAAATTGGGCTACAAATAAAAGTAAAAACTTTTTCCTTTTACCCCTTGCAAGAATTCAAAAATTGGGTCTACAAGAACATGTGAGTGTAAAAAAATAAAATTGTGAATTTTCTCCTTCACTTTGCTGCTATTCCTGTGAAACACCTAAAGGGTTAAAACACTGACTGAATGTAATTTTGAATACTTTGAGGGGTGCAGTTTTTATAATGGGGTCATTTGTGGGGTATTTCTAATATGAAGACCCTTCAAATCCACTTCAAACCTGAACTGGTCCCTGAAAAATAGTGAGTTTGAAAATTTTGTTAAAAATACCAAAAGTGCTGCTGAACTTTGAAGCCCTCTGGTGTCTTCCAAAAGTAAAAACTCGTCAATTTTATGATGCAAACATAAAGTAGACATATTGGAAATGTGAATTTAAAAAAATGTATTTTGAATATCCATTTCCTTACAAGCAGAGAGCGTCAAAGTTAAAAAAAAAAAAAAAAAAAAAAAAATTTCATAAAATTTTGGGATTTTTCACCAAGAAAGGATGCAAGTTACCATAAAATTTTACCACCATGTTAAAGTAGAATATGTCACGAAAAAAACTCTCGGAATCAGAATAACTAAAAGCATTCCAGAGTTATTAATATTTAAAGTGACAGTGGTCAATGTTCAAAAAACGCTCTGGTCCTTAAGGGGTTAAAGGAGTACTCCGGTATGTGTGTGTGTATATGTGTATACACATACACACATTAAATATATACATTTTTTTGAAAGTTAGATTTGTAAATTACTTCTATTTAAAAATAAAAATATCAGCTGCTATATGGTCCAGAGGAAGTTCTTCTCTTTTTGCATTTCTTTTCTGTCTGACCACAGTGCTCTCTGCTGACACCTCTGTCCAGAGCAGGAGCAAATCCCCAGAGCAAACCTATCCTGCTCTGGAAAGTACCTGACATGGCCAGAGGTGTCTGCATAGAGCACTGTGGTCAGACAGAAAAGAAATGCAAAAAGAAAAAAAACTTCCTCTGGAGCATACAGCAGAAGGCTGGGAGGATTAAGAAGTTTTTAATAGCTGAATAATCTCTAACAAGGAAATATAAGGCTTCTTTGGTTTGTAGCTTTTTTTTTTTCCTCACTTAGGGACCATGCACACTACGGAATCTCTAGGCACACACCCCTAAGGTGGCTGTCACATAGCCAGTTTGAGGCCCCCAAAAAGTGCATGTGAAGGAGGCCTAACCCCTACCTGGTGCCATGATTAGTAACACTACAGATTGCCTTATTTAAAAATAAAAATCTGGTCATAACTCGGAGTTGGCACAGACTTGCCCTCTGTAAACTCTCTGGCCTTTAAACTCCTCATGGCTTATCCGCAGTATAAACCTTCAATAGTCGATCATCAGGGTGCAGTCAATGGGCTCCCCTGCTTTTTGCTGCAGCACTGTTTGGGAGCTGCTCTGTAGTTACCAATCTTTAACTACAACGCCGGGGGGGGGGGGGGGGGGGGGAGGGGGGAGGTTGGTTATCCTGAGACATTTTCTATTTCACCTTGTAAGAAATGTAAAATTTGGGGGGAAAACAGCATTTTAGTGGGGGGAAAAAATATTTAATTTGCACATCCAGCTTTAACGAAAAGTCGTCAAACACCTGTGGGGTGTTAAGGCTCACACCCATTCCTTGAGAGGTGTCGTTTCCAAAATAGTACGCCATGTATGGTTTTTATTTTTTTTTGCGTGGTTCTGGCACCATAGGGGCTTCCTAAATGCAACATGCCACCCAAAAACCATTTCAGCAAAATTCACTCTCCAAAATCCCATTGTCTTCTGAGCCCTCTAGTGAACCCACAGAGCACTTCACCTCTACATATGAGGTATTTCCTTACTCGAGAGAAATTGGGTTACAAATTTTGGGGGGGATTTCTCTCCTTTCACCCCTTGTAAAAATTCAAAACATGGCTATATAAAAAAAATATGGGTGGGCGCTTTAAATCAATGAACTGCAGCGGCTTTTGCAGTGCCATAGGCCGCCGCCGCCACCCGCTTCTCTCCCCCTGCCTGTCCTGCGCTGCAGATGTCCTTTAAGTCCCTATAGAGGGGAGAGTACAGTGCAGTTCAGGTTGAACCCCAGCAGGAAGAAGACATAGTCCTGAGTCCGACCGTAGAAAATCTGTCCATGGCTTCCATAGACACTTATTATTTTCTTAATACTCCATAACACCCCTCACCCAATTTTTTTTATTATCTCTCAGCCAATTGTCAAGGAGGCTGGCCAAGCAGCTCAAATGACACACCATGGAACAACTTCTTATTCAACTTTACTTCCCACCCCCTCCTTAAAGGAGTACATCACTGCAGTAAAACGTATCCCCTATCCAAAGGATAGAGGATAAGTTTTAGATTGTGCGGGGTCAGACTGCTTGGACCTCTACAATCTCTTGTATGGCACCCCGGCAGTCCCCAGGAATAAAGCATGTCGACACGCGCACACACTGAGGTGTGCCAGACTGTGCCATTTTAGCAGCTCAGCTTCACCCCATTGGCACTTGGCTGAAAACTAAAAAGGCAATTTCAATAGTTTGGTGACCACCACCAGCTCCATGAAAGGCGCAGTTTGCATTTATACCCCAACAGCTATTAGCAGTAAATACAGCTGACGGATCCCTCTTTATTTGTGAATTTTTAAGGTTGACCTTACTCATGTTCTTTGTTTTTAGATGTCAAACATTACTGTGACCTACAGAGATGGCCGAGTAGCACAGCTTGAACAGGTCTACATTAGAGGCAGCAAAATACGTTTTCTCATTCTTCCTGACATGTTGAAAAATGCTCCAATGTTAAAGAGTATGAAGAATAAAAATCAAGGCTCGGGGGCTGGAAGGGGGAAAGCAGCCATTCTCAAAGCCCAAGGTAGGTTACCTTTAAGTGCCTCTTGAACAATCCATAAACATAATCTTCTCTGTACGTGTTACATAGCATTACTCTGTGATCCAAAAAGTGCAATATATCCCAGCATATGGTAGAGGGTAAATTTTTCAGTTGGTGAAACAAAATTTTGGGTAGAAGCAAACTATAAATGTAGTCCCTAAATGTCTGTCTTACATATACCAGTAGCGATATACAAATTCCATCATCAAAATGTGTCCTCGGAGGAGGTGGCCTCATATCGGATGGGACCCTGCGGAGGTGGCCTCATATCGGATGGGACCCTAACATGAAAACACACCTCTGCTGTGCATATAGCCTCAGACTGTATGACATGTTGGATCAGCCATTGACTAAACCACCTACAGTCTGAAGGGGGTCGGGTGCACGGCTAAAGAGGGTGCCACACACCCCAACTTACAAAGTAAAAACAAAATGAAAAATAGCCAGCACAACAACCTAATACACAGGTGCCCGCTGCTGTGGTAAATACAAAATGTAAAAAAAAGTTGCAACAGCACTCTAGGTCAAAAAATGGAGGCTCTTAGCGCACTTTTTGATCAAAATGTGTCTTCCCCCCCCCCCCCCATCCACCACACGGAGGTGGCCTCAGTGCGCTAAGAGCCTCCATTTTTTTGACCTAGAATGCCGTTGCAACTTTCTTTTGTACATTTTGTATTTGCCACAGCAGCGGGCACCTGTATATTAGGTTGTTGTGCTGGCTATTTTTCCTTTTTTGTTTTCATCACGAAGACATGTAATAAAAAATAAAACCTTTTTTTAATATAGGCAAAACATGTTATCCTACATGTATGGTTTTACAAAAAGCTACATGGTACTGATGCTAGAAGTCTGTTCCCACCACGCTGGTAACTTTAAATATCTCTATACACGTAAAATGCCAACCAAATGTTTCTTTAGCTGACCACTATCTGACTCATTTGCCTCATAAACATTATAGCCTTGACATTTCCCTAGAAGCTGCAACAGAGGCTGGTATATTGATCCATATTTCAGCCACTGTTCTCTAGGGACAGCTAATGCATAAAAAAAAATGCCAATGCACCAAAACTCAACTGTTGTGCAGAACACACAAATGATACGAACTGCATTGCCTATTTGATATGCTTTTTAATTTGACTTGTATTTATTAATCTTTCAGTGGCAGCAAGAGGCAGAGGACGTGGCATGGGACGGGGAAACATTTTCCAAAAGCGACGATAACCTGATGCTTTTACCACTTTTTTTTTTCTAATGTAACTGTTCAAATAAATGTTTTTTGTTTTTCGTTTTTGAACTTTGGTAAAAGTTTGTAATGTTGACACACTACTACAGAACTGTATTACTTTTAAGTGGGAACTTAAAGGGGTACTCCGGTGGTAAATTTTTTTGACTATGTCATCTTCTTTGTAAGTTTTTAGTTTTTTTTTTTTTTTTTTTTTGCAATATACGTGTTATGTTTTGGCAGCATGTATGTGTTTTGCTTACCTGTTTGTTGGGCAGGAAGTTCTGTAGTTCTGAGGGTTTTCTTTTACTGTTGTCCACCGTTCTGAGTCTGTTGTGTACAAGATGTCACAGCCTCTTTTTTTTTTTTTTTTTTTTTTTTTTTTTTTTTTTCCTGTCTGCATGAGAAAAATAAGCCACGCCCCCTCATCTCATCCAGCTGAGTACACCTCCTCCCCTCCCCCCTGCTCTGTATTCTAAGGACGCAGGTCTGCACAGGAGAAGGACCTCACAGAGAAGATAAGTGATTTCTGAAGGGGAGGATGAGAAGGTGCACGGGCTGGGGATGTATGGACTGCAGAGGAATAAATCTCATACTGGGAATGATCTCTATGGGGGAGATTTATCAAAACCTCTGCAGAGGAAAACTTGCCCAGTTGCCCATATCAACCAATCAGATTGCTTCTTTCATTTTTCACAGGCCTTCATAAAAATTAAAGCAGCAAGCTGATTGGTTGCTATGGGCTGCAGGGCAAGTTTTCCTCTGCACAGGTTTTGATAAATCTCCCCCTATATGTGAAGGGGGGGGGGCACTCCTGAATGACACATCCTGCGAGTTATAGTCCCTGTGTGTGTGTATGCTAGTGTTTACAAACCAGTGTGCCTCCAGCTGTTGCAAAACTACAACTCCCAGTATGCCCTGACAGACTTTGGGCATGCTGGGAGTTGTAGATTTGCAACAGCTGGAGGTACACTGGTTGGGAAACACTGTTCTAGCCTATTCAGCATACACATCATGTTACACCAGTGTTTCCCAACCAGTGTGCCTCCAGCTGTTGCAAAACTACAACTCCTAGCATGCCCAAAGGCTTTCAGGGCATGCTGGGAGTTGTAGCTTTGCAACACCTGGAGGCATCCTGGTTGGGAAACACTGGTGTATGCACTACAGAGGTGTGGTGAACTACAACCCCCAGGAGACTACAGAGGCAGCATGCTGGTGTTATACCACAGACTCCTGAATGACATGCTGGGAGTTGTAGTCCCTTTTGTGTGTGTATGACAGTGTATCCCAACCAGGGCTGATTATATTAGTGTGCTGTGTATAAGGGGGCTGACCCGGGAAAATAGTAGGATGGGTAAAGGGTGAAACAAACATTAAAATAAAAAAAGGAGCCACCCCAAACCAGCAAGGCATGTGGCATGCTGGGATTTGTAGTTTTCAGCACAGCAAGAAACAGGAAATAGAAGCAAAGATAGGAAAACAAAGTGGGGGATAAAAAGACAACAAAGAACGGAAATAGAGTAGACTGAACAACAAGAATAGAAATGAAACAAAACAAATAGGGTAAGTCAAAAACGGAAAAACGTGTTGACCACCGGAGTACCCCTTTAAGATGCCATGAAATGGATTCATCCCTTTGTTTTTAAAGGGTACCTTTTCATCCCAAAAAACTTTTGATATTATAGATTAATGTATGCAGAATAACTTTCCAATTGCATATTAAGCATATTTTTATTTTTTTTTAATTTTCCACTTTGAAAAAATGACCACTGGGGTCTCCCTACCAGTCCTGCTGCAAGCTTTTGTTTTTGTTTTTTTGCTTCAGACTCATGCTGGAGTCTGAAATCTTGGACTGCAGCTGGGACACAGACAAGCTCAGCACTGCTCCCTGCCTGTCAATCAGAAAGGCAGGAGTCAGCACTGTGCTCATAGCACAGCAGGGCATACTCCTGACTCTGCCTTACTGTAGGCCCTCATTTAATTTTACTATCTGAGCTCCGATCTTTCTTCTCTGCTCTGAAAGAGAAGACTCAGAGCAGCCAGCCGTGCTGTGATCACTGCCATGCCCCCTTGCTCCCTCGCACTAGGATGGCTGAATGAGCAGCCAAGAAAACAAATCGGGTACAAGGAGGGGGTTTTGAATGAAAAGAAACACAGGGATAGTGTCAGGGACAGATTGTGTGAATGGGGAGGTGTCCTAAATTTGGTGGTGTTGCTCTCACACTCTAATACTGGTGACTGGAAGTTCAACATGGCAAATTATGACAAAGAACTTAGCATTAAAGTTATTTGCCATAAGTTTGAAGAAAATTAAATTGTAACATACATAAAGATTGCCAAAGGCTATTAAAAAATAAAATAAATATTGCCAAGACCCTTGGTGGCAACCAGGTGAGGAGTACAAAGACACAAGTGTGCATTGCCTACAGTCAAGCATGGTGGTGGGAGTGTCATGGTCTGGGCCTTTGAGTGCTGCTGGCACTGGGGAGCTACAGTTTATTGAGGGAAGCATGACTGCCAACATGTTTTGTGACATACTGAAGCAGAGCATGATCTCCTCCCTTTGGAGACTGGCCGCAGAGCAGTATTTCAACGTGCTATCGAACCCAAACAAATCTCCGAGACAACCACTGCCTTGTTAAGGTAGCTGAGGGGAAAAGTGATGGACTGGCCAAGCATAGACATAAACACTATTGAGAATCTGTGAGGTATCCTCAAACAGAAGATGGGGGAGCGGAAGGTCTCTGACATCCAGTAGCTCGGTAATGTCATAAGGAGGTGAAAAAGGACTGCAGTGGAAACCTGTGAACTCCATGCCCAAAAGGCTTAAAGGGGGTACTCCGGTGGAAAGCAATTTATTTTAAATCAACTGGTGCCAGAAAGTTAAACAGATTTGTAAATTACTTCTATTAAAAAAAAATCTCAATCCTTCCAGTGCTTATCAGCTGCTGTATATGTCACGATTCGGCTGGCTGGAGGTGGATCCTCTGTGCCAGAGAGGGATTGACGTGGACCGTGCTGGTGGACCGGTTCTAAGTTGCTACTGGTATTCACCAGAGCCCGCCGCTCTGGTCGGGATGGTCTTGCAGCGGCGGTAGCAACCAGGTCGTATCCACCAGCAACGGCTCAACCTCTCTGACTGCTGAAGATAGGCGCGGTACAAGGGAGTAGACAAGAGCAAGGTCGGACGTAGCAGAAGGTCAGGGCAGGCAGCAAGGATCGTAGTCAGGGGCAACGGCAGGAGGTCTGGAACACAGGCTAGGAACACACAAGGAAACGCTTTCACTGGCACAATGGCAACAAGATCCGGCGAGGGAGTGCAGGGGAAGTGAGGTATAAATAGGGAGTGCACAGGTGAACACACTAATTAAGCCAGCTGCGCCAATCAGTTGCGCAGTGGCCCTTTAAATTGCAGAGACCCGGCGCGCGCGCGCCCGGACAAGACCGACGGAGAGCGAGTCAGGTACGGGAGCCGGGATGCGCATCGCGAGCGGGCGCCTCCCGCATCGCGAATCGCATCCCGGCTGAGAGGGGTATTGCAGCGCACCCGGTCAGCAGGTCTGACCGGGGCGCTGCAAATGCGAGGATGTTGCAAGCGCTCCGGGGAGGAGCGGGGACCCGGAGCGCTCGGCGTAACAGTATACTACAGAAAGTTCTTTTCTTTTTGAATTTATTTTCTGTCTGTCCACGGTGCTCTTTGCTGATACCTCTGTTCATGTCAGGAATTGTCCAGAGTAGGAGCATATCCCCATAGCAAACCCATCCTGCTCTAGACAGATTTTTTTTATAGAAGTAATTTACAAATCTGCTAAACTTTCTGGCATTAGTTGATTTAAAATAGTTTTCCACCAGAGTACCCCTTTAAGGCAGTGCTGGAAAATAATGGTGACCACACAAAATATTTACTTTGGACCCAATTTTTATATAAATCATGGCCTAGTCCAAGCTGAAGAACAGGCATGGTCCAGTAAGTGAGGGTGGGCTAGCACTCCTCTGTGCTTTCTCTCCTGTCTGATAGCACTCCTCTGTGCTCTCTCCTGTCTGATAGGTCTCTGCTGTGTTCTCTCCTGCCTGATAGGACTCTGTGCTCTCTCCTGTCTGATAGGACCCCTCTGTGCTCTCTCCTGTCTGATGGTACTCTTCTGTGCTCTCTCCTATCTGATGGTACTCTTCTGTGCTCTCTCCTGTCTGATAGCACTCCTCTGTGCTCTCTCTTGTCTGATAGCACTCCTCTGTGCTCTCTCCTGTCTGATAGCACTCCTCTGTGCTTTCTCCTGTCTGATAGCACTCCTCTGTGCTCTCTCCTGTCTGATAGCACTCCTCTGTGCTCTCTCCTGTCGGATAGCACTCCTCTGTGCTCTCTCCTGTCTGATAGCTCTCCTCTGTGCTCTCTCCTGTCTGATAGCACTCCTCTGTGCTCTCTCCTGTCTGATAGCACTCCTCTGTGCTCTCTCCTGTCTGATAGCACTCCTCTGTGCTCTCTCCTGTCTGATAGCACTCCTCTGTGCTCTCTCCTGTATGATAGGACTCCGCTGTGCTCTCTCCTGTCTGAGAGGACTCCGCTGTGCTCTCTACTGTCTGATAATACCCCTCTGTGCTCTCTCCTGTCTGATGGTACTCTTCTGTGCTCTCTCCTGTCTGATGGTACTCATCTGTGCTCTCTCCTATTTGATAGGACTCCTCGGTGCTTTCTCCTGTCTGATAGCACTCCTCTGTGCTCTCTCCTGTCTGAAAGCACTCCTCTGTGCTCTCTCCTGTCTGATAGTACTCCTCTGTGCTCTCTTCTGTCCTATCAGACACAGAGGAGTGCCAGCCCACCTTCACTTACTGGACTTTGTCCATGCCTGTGCTTCAGCTTGGACAAAGGAAATTTTCTTATGAAGTATATTAGAAAGGTTTATGTTTTGCCGAGATGTACAACCTATAAAAAGTTTTTGTATCTGACAGGGCACATTTAATGACTGTGTGTTGTTATTTTGAGAGGAAACAACGTTAAACACTGGCTCTGTACTTCCTACTTTACATTGTAGCAGAGTGTCATTTCCTCAGTGTTATCACATGAAAAGATATAATAAAATATTTGCAAAAATGGTGTACTCATGAGATACTGTACATTGACAGAATTAAAGAGGTACTGTAGGATCTATCTTTTTTTTTTATATTAATGATAAAGTAAAACCCACTAGTGTATCCCTAAAAGTGAATCTACATTGGAATACAAATATTGCATAAGTTAGGGGTATCAAATATACTACCATATACATAATATAATAAAATGTTAAACCAGAGTACAGACCAAATAATATTTAAAGGGTACCTCTCATCAAAAAAACTTTTGATATATTATAGATTAATGTATGCAGAATAACTTCACAATTGCATGTTATTAAAAAATATGCTTCTTTCTATTTAATTTTCCACTTTGAAGAAATGACCACTAGGGGTCTCCCTACCAGTCCTGGCAGCAAGCATTTCAGACTCATGCTGGAGTCCTAAACACTATGAGCTGCTAGTCTGCTTTGTTCACAAAGGAGAACACTCAGAGCTGTCAGCCTGCTTTGTTCACAGCCTGTTTGGCTGTGAACAAAGCAGGCTGGCAGCTCTGAGTGTTTAGGACTCCAGCATGAGTCAGAAATGCTTGCTGACAGGACTGATCGGGAAAAATACAATAGAAAGAAGCATATTTTTCATTAACATGCTATTGGAAAGTTATTCAACATTCATTAATCTAAAATATATCAAAAGTTTATTTGATGAGGGGTACCCTTTAAAACGCAACTAAAAAGCACCCAATCCCTTCCATATGGCAGAATATTTGATACTCCTAACTTATGAAATATTTGTATTCCAATGTAGATTCACTTTTAGGGAATACATATTTCTTCTGGCGGATTTTATTTTAATATTTATAAAAAAAATAGATTTTACAGCACCTCTTTAATTCTACTGACTACATCATGGCAGGTCAAAGAAAAGTTATCCTCAGCTCCTATCAAACAAAATCATCAGGTGGAAAAAGAAACATCTAATCTTGATTTTTAACCACCCATCTTCGGGGGACAGAAAATGTACAGATAGACTTTAAAAGTCAGCACACAATAGACCTGAGAGTTGTGCTTAAACCAGAAGCTCTTCACCAAGATTACTCTTCGCCGGGGTTAACCGGAGACTGACATTTTTTGCCACTTGATAAAATTGGAAGACTTCCATTCTAAACCCAAAAGATTATGTGCAGGCAATGGATGCTCTAGCCAAGAAATGGTTTTTAAGGTGAGCATATGCCTTCGCACCTATTCCTCTCATTCTGAAAATTCTTTAAAAAAAAAGTACTATAGTAGAGTACAGAAATAATCCTAATTCTCCCCATTCTGGCCAAAAAGGAGATAGTTCGGCCTATTGAATTATCCGGCAAGGGACGCCTTTATGTATCTACCTCCTTGGCGAGACCTCATCCATCAGGGGCCAATTTTACATTCAAATGTACAAAACCTTCAGCTAGCAGCCTGAATCCTGAGAAATCCATCCTTTTAAGTAAAGGATTATCAGAAGGGGTAATTAAAAAAAAAGTTGGAAACCATTGATCTCTTCAATATACCTCAAGGTTTGGAAGGTCTTTTCTTCCTGATATGGCAATCCCCCCGGCTATCCCGGGTGAACCTAACATAACGCAAATTCTGTATTTTCTACAAGTAGGCCTTAAAGGGTTATTCCAGGGAAAAACTTTTTTATATATATATATCAACTGACTCCAGAAAGTTAAACAGATTTGTAAATTACTTCTATTAAAAAATCTTAATCCTTTCAGTACTTATGAACTTCTGAAGTTAAGGTTGTTCTTTTCTGTCTAAGTGCTCTCTGATGACACGTGTCTCGGGAAACGCCCAGTTTAGAAGAGGTTTGCTATGGGGATTTGCCTCTAAACTGGGCGTTTCCCGAGACAGGTGTCATCGGAGAGGATTTAGACAGAAAAGAATAACCTTAACTTCAGAAGCTCATAAGTACTGAAAGGATCAAGATTTTTTAATAGAAGTAATTTACTAATCTGTTTAACTTTCTGGAGCCAGTTGATATATAAAAAAAGTTTTTTCCTGGATAACCCCTTTAAAGGGATATGCCGGTTGAAAACTATTTTTTTTTCTTCAAAAAACTACTATTACTACTTATATTAAAAATGTTTAATCCTTCCAGTACTTATCAGCTGTTGTATAATATAGAGGAAGTTGTATAGTTCTATTCTGTCTGACCACAGTGTTCTCTGCTGACACCTCTGTCCATGTCAGGAACTGTCCAGAGCAGGATAGGTTTGCTATGGGGATTTGCTTCTACCCTGGACAGTTCCTGACATGGATAGAGGTGTCAGCAGAGAGCACTGTGGTCAGACTGGAAAGAACAACACAACTTTTCGTGAAGCATACAGCAGCTGATAAATACTGGAAGCATTAAGATTTTTAAATAGAAGTAATTTACAAATCTGATTAACTTTCTGGAGCCAGTTTGGATTTGAAAAAAATGTTTTTCCACCAGAGTACCCCTTTAACCTGTTCAGGACGCCCTGCATCCCGAGTCCTTAAGGACGTGGGGCATATACATATGCCCTTGGGAATTCCGGTCCCCGCCGCTAGCCGGTTGGGGACCGGACCGGGATGCCTGCAATCGCAGAAAATCGCATGTCAATTCAGACATGCAATTTTCTGCTATTCCGGGCTGATCGGGTCTCTGGTGACCCGATCGCCCGGAAAATAGAGATGATCGGAGCTGTCAGTGACAGCCCCGATCATCCTGAGGGATAGGAGCGAGGTCGCAATGCTGCGATCTCCTTCTATCCCCTGCCATTGGTCAGAAATTAATTCTGACCAATGGCAGTGCACGACAGGGGGTTGCCATGGAAACCCCCGCTCTGCCCACCCTTGGATGTCGGGCAGAATGGGGGGAAGATGCGCGGGGACCGCCGATCATCGCTGTAGACTGCGGAGATCACAGCACAGGTAGAGAAGCGACGGGGGGGGGGGGGGGGGGTAAGGGGGCAGTAAAGTGATCTTTACTGCTGCCCTACTAGTGATTTCCAAACTGCAACTCCCAGCGTGTTGGGAGTTGTAGTTTTGCAACATCTGGAGGGTCACAGTTTGGAGACCACTATTACAGTGGTGCCCAAACGGTAGCCCTCCAGATATTTGCAAAACTACAACTCTCAGCAAGCCTATACTGCCCAGGCATGCTGGGAGTTGTAGTTCTGTAACATCTGTCATTTTCATTTTCATGAACATTTTGAAAAATTCCGCAAATTTTTTCAAAAAGTAAAAATGTCTATTTTATGATGCCAACATAAAGTGGACATATTGTATTTGTGAATCAATATAAAATGTATTTGGAATATCAATTTTCCTTACAAGCAGAGAGCTTCAGAGTTAGAAAAATGCTAAATTTACAAAATTTTCATGAAATTTGGGGATTTTTCACCCAAAAAGGATGCAAGTAATGACGAAAATTTACCACTAAAATAAAGTAGAATATGTCACGAGAAAACTATCTCAGAATCAGAATAATCGGTAAAAGCATCCCAGAGTTATTAATGCTTAAAGTGACAGTGGTCAGAATTGCGAAAAAGGGCTGCGTCCTTAAGGTGAAAATGAGCCGCGTCCTTAACGGGTTAATAAAGACCTGAGGCCAAGCATCTTAACCCTTTAAGGTCTCAGGGTTTTTTCATTTTTGCACTTTTGTTTTTTCCTCCTCACCTTCTAAAAATCATAACGCTTTCAATTTTGCACCTGTATGCCTATATGAGGGCTTCTTTTTTGCACCAACCAGTTGTACTTTGTAATGACGTAAGCCATTTAAACACATAATCTACTTTGAAACAAAAAAAATTTTTTTGTGGGGAAAAAAGAAAAAAAAACTCCTCCATTGTAGGTCCTTACAGTTATAATAGTGATAATAAAATTATATAGGTTTTATTTGGTTTTACTTCGTTTAAAATGTTTTTTTAACTTTTTGTACTTAAATTATTATTTTTAAAATTGTCCTCTTTTGACTCATATAACTTTTTTTATTTTTTCATAAACAGGGATGTGTAAGGGCTCATTTTTTGCATCATGATCCGTAGTTTTTACTAGTTTTTGTTTTGATGGGACTTTATGATTACCGTATTTATCGGCGTATAACACGCACTTTTTAGGCAAAAATTTTTAGCCTAAAGTCTATGTGCGTGTTATACGCCGATACACCCCCAGGAAAGGCAGGGGGAGAGAGGCCGTCGCTGCCCGCCTCTCTCCCCCTGCCTTTCCTGGGGTCTAGAGCCCTGCTGCCGGCCCTCCTCTCCCCCTGGCTATCGGCACCGCTGCCCGTTCTGTCCCCCTGACTATCGGTGCCGGCGCCCCATTGCCGGCGCCGATAGCCAAGGGGAGAGAAGCGGCACCGACAGCCAGGGGGAGAGAAGGGGCAGCGGCACCCATTGCCGGCGCCGCTGCCCCGTTGCCTCCCCCATCCCCGGTGGCATAATTACCTGGGTCGGGTCCGCGCTGCTGCAGGCCTCCTGCGTGCGTCCCCGGCGTTGTTGCTATGCGCTGTGCATAGCAACAACGCAGGGGACGCGCGCCGGAGGCCTGCAGCAGCGCGGACCCGACCCAGGTAATTATGCCACCGGGGATGGGGGGAGGCAACGGATCGATCGCCAGATCGATCAGGATTGCAATATCTAAAACGTATAGAAGCCAGGGCCTTCCTTTTCTCCTAGGAATAAAAGCTCATTCCACTAGAACAGTGTCTACCACCTGGGCAGAGAAAGCCTTATCTTGGACCAATTTGTAGTGCCACCACTTGGTATAGTCCCCACATGTTTATTAAAGTGTACCTGTCAGATCCCACATAAAAAAAAAAAAAAATAGGTTTCTCAGTACCTAATCCTGACCATGTACATCTGTCCCTCCCTTGTGGTAATGTGGAAAAGAGATAAAAGAGACAGGGAGAGGATAGCGCCTCGCGTAATTCAGTGGGATAATCCCGGTCCGCAACCCCAGTGTTAGTGGTACTCACCTGGGGTATGGCTTGATATGTGCATATCTCCCCTCCGTGTGGGGTCAGATGGTCTCTGGCTGCAGCCTGCAGGATCCAGCCGGGTCCTCGATGAGAGGTCGGCAGTAGACTTGTGGAATGGTGCAAAGAAGATTGCAAAAAAATGGTCTGCGATGGCGCTGCCTTGTAGAGATCGGAATGAAGCTTCGGTCTTATAATTAAAATCTCATTTATTGTAACATACACTGAGATGTGGACATACAAAACGCGTTTCGAGGGTAAGTTCCCCCTTTCTCAATTGCAAGAATTACAGTATAAGGTGCATACAGTGAGGCGCCATTTATATAGGAAAAAAGGCGCAAAAAACAATACGATCAATTTTCTATACATATTTTACAAAGACATATATAAAAACCAATGCGGTTATAAAAAAACATGTGGTTGCGCAAAATGATGTTAGTATTGTATATATTTGTAATCTTTTATGAGCGTGCAATGTATTACAGTGTATAAATCCAGAAAACAGGGTTGGACTTTGGATTAACCAAGACGAGGCTTGGAGTCGGATGTATACGTCATATCTGGTGCTGGTACGCTGGTTCATTCACAAAACATAGTGACCAATCAACGTAGAGCCGCACATGACGTCACTATTGTTAGTGGCCAATAGAGCACGTTATCGGCTGGGGGAATGTACGTTGTAAAAGTCGCTTCTTGTATGATAAATACGCCGACCAATCACTATGAAGTACAGAGCGAGGTGGCCAATCAGAATCACTTGTATTCTGTCAATGGAAAGAGCCGCGAGCCGCAATTGCTTGCTTCTTTTCTGTATGGTGCTCGTATGTGTACGTATCCAATTTCGGGTGTGCGCCATTGGTTCGGGTGATTGGCCTATCAGTGACAGGCCGGTATCTGTGTAGCTTTTCAATGGGAGAGTGCATAGTGATATGTGTGGTTCCTGCTGTGAGTTTCGTAAGTCCGGTGACCAATCCCTGATCTGCTCCCGCCGCGGCGACCAATAGGAGTGAATCCCGATAGCAACTTGGCCGAGGGACCCGAGGGGGAAAGAAAGGTTTCTTCAAGGACTAGTAGGTTGGTGTTTCTTAGATTAAATCGTGTGCTTGATATAGTCATTCAAGCCTAGTGGATTTAAAGTCTTCAGCTTGAATATCCAGTAATTCTCCCTCCTACACAACTGCGTGTAGCGGCGATGGCTGGTGGCCGGAATATGTTCTATGGGTACTACGGAGAAATCTGAAAACTTGCTTTCGTGTCGTAGTGCAGCATGGCGAGAGACGCTATGTTGTTGATAACCTTTTTTCACGTTGGATCGATGGTTATTGAGTCTTGTGCTGAGCATTTGTGTGGTTCTAACAACATATTGGGTGCCGCAGGTACATTCCAGGAGGTAAATGACATATTCAGTTTTACAAGTCATTAAAGTTTTAATCTTAAATGTTTCATCAGTGGTTTTGCATGTGATTTTGCATCGATTTTTTATGCTGGAACAACATTTACAATTTGCCGTCCCGCATCGGAAGGCCCCTGTAATAGTGCCGGTTGTTAATGTAGGTTTCCTTATATTTCTCAGCTTACTCGGGGCCAGCATGTTCTTCAGAGATTGATTCCTTCTGAAGGTAATTTTTGGGCGTGCTGGTAAGATGTCTTTTAAGAATGGATCTAGTAGTAATATATTCCAGTGCGATTGCAGTATTTGTTTAATGTTCCTATGGTCTGTAAAATAAGTAGTTAAAAAATTATATGTGTAGGTTTTATCCACTGTTATATTTGTTGGGTTCGTAGCTTTAGGCTGGAGGCAGGTCTTCTGGTCCAGGTGGCTCGCTTTTAGCTTACTATTTCTGATCAGAGATTTTGGATAGCCTTTTTCCTTAAATCTATTATCCAGGATTTTGCTCTGCTCTTTGAAGTCTTGGTCCGTCGTACAGTTTCGGCGGATTCTCTTATATTGTCCGAAAGGGATATTCTTGGTCCATTTGTCTGAATGACAGTTTTTAAAATTAAGGTAACTGTTTCCGTCCACGGCTTTAAAAAAAAGTTTTTGTATTGATATCTCCCTGATTGTCATGTGAGACAATTACATCGAGAAATTCAGCATTATTTGCATAATGTGTATACGTGAACCGAACGTTGCATGGATTTTTGTTTAAGCAGGAGATAAATTCTGTAAGCTCCGTTGCATTGTTGTCCCATACGATGAATATATCGTCGATATACCTTTTATAAATAATACAATGCCGGAACAGGGGGTGCTCATAGATGTACTGCTCCTCAAATGCTCCCATAAAAAGGTTTGCTAGACTGGGTGCGAATATAGAGCCCATCGCTGTGCCACAGTGTTGTTTGTAAATGGTCCCATTGAATCTGAAGAAATTATGTTCCAAAATGAATTTTATTGCAGCTACTATAAATTCCTGTTGTTCGCTGGGCATCTGTTTGTCGCGGTCTAGGTATCGTGATACTGCAGCGATTCCTTGATCATGTTGAATGATAGTATAAAGTGACAGTATGTCCATGGTAAGGAAGGAAAAATGATCTTCCCATTTAAGATTAATAATGGAGTTGATAAAATCACTGGTATCACGGGTATAGGAAGGTAATTGGCAGATGTATTTCTGGAGATGGAGATCAATGTATTGCGACAGATTGGATGTAAGTGAATTGATTCCAGAGATTATTGGACGGCCAGGAGGGTTAGTGAGGCATTTGTGTATTTTCGGTAGATGATAGAATATGGGGACATCAGGTTCAGATATTTTGATAAAGTTATACTCTTGTTTATTGATTATGCCATCCTTCAGTCCTTTGTCCAAAAGGACTGACATTTCTTTCTGATAGCTAAGAGTTGGGGTTTTTTCCAAAGTAATGTAGAATGTTTCATCCGATAGTAGTCTATGAGATTCTGCAATGTATTCTTCTCTATTCTGAATTACGATTCCACCTCCTTTGTCCGCCGATTTTATTATGATGGATAAATCCTCGGACAAGTTTTTTAGGGCCTTCCTTTGTTGGATGTTTAGATTTGGGTGCACAGTGATTTTTTTTACCATTATTCTTGGTCATAGTTTCGAAATCTTGAGATACCCCTGCCATGAATGTCTCAATAAAATTTCCTCGATGGTGAGTGGGGTAAAACACTGATTTAGGCTTTAAGCTGGAATTAATAGGGGGAGGATTCAATTCTGTCGAATACTCCGCATTTTTGGGTATGGTAGAATTGCCATTTAGTATGCATGGTAGATTGAAATGTCTTTTCAATGTGAGTTTTCTAATGAAGGCATTTAAGTCCAAAAATAAATCAAAGTCCTTAGACTGGCTCGAGGGACAAAATGAAAGTCCTTTTGCCAGAACCCCTGTTTCAATGGGGGTGAGAGCTTTTTTTGACAAGTTGAAAATCTAAAAAGTTGACAAGTTTCAACTTGTCAAAAAAAGCTCTCACCCCCATTGAAACAGGGGTTCTGGAAAAAGGACTTTCATTTTGTCCCTCGAGCCAGTCTAAGGACTTTGATTTATTTTTGGACTTAAATGCCTTCATTAGAAAACTCACATTGAAAAGACATTTCAATCTACCACGCATACTAAATGGAAATTCTACCATACCCAAAAATGCGGAGTATTCAACAGAATTGAATCCTCCCCCAATTAATTCCAGCTTAAAGCCTAAATCAGTGTTTTACCCCACTCACCATCTAGGAAATTTTATTGAGACATTCATGGCAGGGGTATCTCAAGATTTCGAAACTATGACCAAGAATAATGGTAAAAAAATCACTGCGCACCCAAATCTAAACCTCCAACAAAGGAAGGCCCTAAAAAACTTGTCCGAGGATTTATCCATCATCATAAAATCGGCGGACAAAGGAGGTGGAATCGTAATTCAGAATAGAGAAGAATACATTGCAGAATCTAATAGACTACTATCGGATGAAACATTCTACATTACTTTGGAAAAAAACCCAACTCTTAGCTATCAGAAAGAAATGTCAGTCCTTTTGGACAAAGGACTGAAGGATGGCATAATCAATAAACAAGAGTATAACTTTATCAAAATATCTGAACCTGATGTCCCCATATTCTATCATCTACCGAAAATACACAAATGCCTCACTAACCCTCCTGGCCATCCAATAATCTCTGGAATCAATTCACTTACATCCAATCTGTCGCAATACATTGATCTCCATCTCCAGAAATACGTCTGCCAATTACCTTCCTATACCCGTGATACCAGTGATTTTATCAACTCCATTATTAATCTTAAATGGGAAGATCATTTTCCCTTCCTTACCATGGACATAATTTCACTTTATACTATCATTCAACATGATCAAGGAATCGCTGCAGTATCACGATACCTAGAACGCGACAAACAGATGCCCAGCGAACAACAGGAATTTATACTAGCTGCAATAAAATTCATTTTGGAACATAATTTCTTCAGATTCAATGGGACCATTTACAAACAACACTGTGGCACAGCGATGGGCTCTAAATTCGCACCCAGTCTAGCAAACCTTTTTATGGGAGCATTTGAGGAGCAGTACATCTATGAGCACCCCCTGTTCCGGCATTGCATTATTTATAAAAGGTATATCGACGATATATTCATCGTATGGGACAACAATGCAACGGAGCTTATAGAATTTATCTCCTGCTTAAACAAAAATCCATGCAACGTTCGGTTCACGTATACACATTATGCAAATAATGCTGAATTTCTCGATGTAATTGTCTCACATGACAATCAGGGACATATCAATACAAAAACCTTTTTTAAAGCCGTGGACGGAAACAGTTACCTTAATTTTAAAAGCTGTCATTCAGACAAATGGACCAAGAATATCCCTTTCGGACAATATAAGAGAATCCGCCGAAACTGTACGACGGACCAAGACTTCAAAGAGCAGAGCAAAATCCTGGATAATAGATTTAAGGAAAAAGGCTATCCAAAATCTCTGATCAGAAATAGTAAGCTAAAAGCGAGCCACCTGGACCAGAAGACCTGCCTCCAGCCTAAAGCTACGAACCCAACAAATATAACAGAGGATAAAACCTACACATATAATTTTTTAACTACTTATTCCTACAGACCATAGGGACATTAAACAAATACTGCAATCGCACTGGGATATATTACTACTAGATCCATTCTTAAAAGACATCTTACCAGCACGCCCAAAAATTACCCTCAGAAGGAATCAATCTCTGAAGAACATGCTGGCCCCGAGTAAGCTGAGAAATATAAGGAAACCTACATTAACAACCGGCACTATTACAGGGGCCTTCCGATGCGGGACGGCAAATTGTAAATGTTGTTCCAGCATAAAAAATCGATGCAAAGTGTTCACATCCAAAACCACTGGTGAAACATTTAAGATTAAAACTTTAATGACTTGTAAAACTGAATATGTCATTTACCTCCTGGAATGTACCTGCGGCACCCAATATGTTGGTAGAACCACACAAATGCTCAGCACAAGACTCAATAACCATCGATCCAACGTGAAAAAAGGTTATCAACAACATAGCGTCTCTCGCCATGCTGCACTACGACACGAATGCAAGTTTTCAGATTTCTCCGTAGTACCCATAGAACATATTCCGGCCACCAGCCATCGCCGCTACACGCAGTTGTGTAGGAGGGAGAATTACTGGATATTCAAGCTGAAGACTTTAAATCCACTAGGCTTGAATGACTATATCGAGCACACGATTTAATCTAAGAAACACCAACCTACTAGTCCTTGAAGAAACCTTTCTTTCCCCCTCGGGTCCCTCGGCCAAGTTCCTATCGGGATTCACTCCTATTGGTCGCCACGGCGGGAGCAGATCAGGGATTGGTCACCGGACTTACGAAACTCACAGCGGGAACCATCACAATATCACTATGCACTCTCCCATTGAAAAGCTACACAGATACCGGCCTGTCACTGATAGGCCAATCGCCCGAACCAATGGCGCACACCCGAAATTGGATACGTACACATACGTGCACCATACAGAAAGCAATCCGGTAAAAAAATTAGATTGGCTTAACAGCCCCTTTCTGACCATTTTGAAGTTTAAATTTTGCACCATCTAGGAGATCGCGGCTCGCGGCTCTTTCCATTGACAGAATACAAGTGATTCTGATTGGCCACCTCGCTCTGTACTTCATAGTGATTGGTCGGCGTATTTATCATACAAGAAGCGACTTTTACGATGTACATTCCCCCAGCCGATAACGTGCTCTATTGGCCACTAACAATAGTGACGTTATGTGCGGCTCTACGTTGATTGGTCACTATGTTTTGTGAATGAACCAGCGTACCAGCACCAGATATGACGTATACATCCGACTCCAAGCCTCGTCTTGGTTAATCCAAAGTCCAACCCTGTTTTCTGGATTTATACACTGTAATACATCGCACGCTCATAAAAGATTACAAATATATACAATACTAACATAATTTTGCGCAACCACATGTTTTTTTATACCCGCATTGGTTTTTATATATGTCTTTGTAAAATATGTGTAGAAAATTGATCGTATGCAATTTTAACAGTCAATGTGAATTTTATTTGAAACGCCCCTTTGTGGGCAGTACAGTTTTTATTTTTTGCACCTTTTTTCCTATATAAATGGCGCCTCACTGTATGCACCTTATACTGTAATTCTTGCAATTGAGAAAGGGGGAACTTACCCTCGAAATGCGTTTTTCATGTCCACATCTCATTTTATGTTACAATAAATGAGATTTTAATTATAAGACCGAAGCTTCATTCCGATCTCTACAAGGCAGCGCCATCGCAGACCATTTTTTTTCCAATCTTCTTTGCACCATTCCACACCTCCCTTGTGGTGGGAGGTGATTGGTGTGTGGTGAGAGGGGGCGTGTCCTTCCCTTGTGGTGGTGGGAGGTGCTCATGCAGTCTTATCCATGAATTATTTCTTGTCATGACTCATGGACAAGCCTGATGCTGCTGCAGGACTGGTTAATGTCCCAGTAGGTATGGGGACCCCTAGTGGTGGGATTTTCAGGAGCTGCTTTCTTTCTTAAATATTCAAATGTTTTTAAACAACCGTATTACAAAAGGTCTTTAATTTTCATCAGCAACAACATATAAAAAGTTTTTGGATCTGACAGTGCTCATTTAAACATAGGCTTCAGCTTCATCCCACCCGGTACTTGGCTATCTGCAGGAAGTCCTGCTGAAAGTAGTCCCTCCCAAATGTGCTGGTATAATACCCACGGGTGTGGACCCACTGTGCCACAAGTGGCAGCTGGCCAGGCAGGTAGAATGGGGTAGACTGACACTAAAGATAGCGTCAGACACAGCAGAGCTAAACAGGTGTCTATTAGCTGAGCAGATACTGTGAGAACAGCTAGCCAAGCTCAGTATACAGGTAGGATCAGGAACACAGGTACAGCAGACAGTCAGGATCAGGAACTCAGGTACAGAAGATAGGGTTCAAGGACCTTAGCAATTCAGGAAAAACAACTAAAATGCAACCTTGCTATGGCCTGGAACAGCAGGTGTGGCCGACTTATATATGCAGAGTCTGGCTGGGATTGAAGGAGGATCAGATCAGGATTGCACCCTGGCTTTATAAAACTCAGCCAGTGCTTGCGACCGCCCCTAGTGGACAGAGTGGAAACTGGAGCATGAGACACACCAGAGCAGGAAGGCCAGGAAATACAGCAGACACATGCCACAGAAAATGTTGCCCGACGCTGATAAGAACCAGGACACATGGTACAATGGTTGTTGCAAACCAACAACATTACAGCTGGTATTACTCTCATGGTGCAGTCGTGGAGGTGAGGAGAGAAAACTAGGATTAGTCTTACCGGTAAGCTGGTTTCTTCGAAGCCTCCACGACTGCACAAGTTACCCTCCCATTATTTTTTGTATATATTATGTTATCATGTGTGCTTTATTAATGGTTGGAAGTCACTCGTAATGGAGGAATGGAAAGGGACTTTTAACTCCTCGTGCTGTGCTTCTTGTCTCTACTAGGTCAACAGGCCATACTCCCTGGGGTGCTGTTGTGGAGGATTTGGAGAAAGCGGCATATCGGTAAATCTAATCCTAGTTTTTGCTTTGTTTAGCATATACCATAGCAGGGTTTGCCTGCACATTTATTTTCATCTTATTAACGGAGAGGCTGAATACTTTTGTTTTATGACTGACATGTCAAAAGTTTTTGTAAATGACAGGCACACTATAAAGGGAAGGACGGTGAGTGACGGTGAGTGACGCAATCTGTATACAGGGAAAGATGCGTCACTTTGGTCAAATTTGTAGCAACCTGTGGATTTCACCCAATTACTTTGTGTATTGTTATACTCCAGCACCACTCCTGTCCGCAGCTTGTGTGTGGTATTACTACTTGACTACATTCACTTCACTGGAAGTGAATCAACTGACAACTCTTGATGGGTTTCTAAAAGGGGTTGTCCAGGATTAGAAAAACATGGCTGCTTTGTTAAAAAAAACAAATAAAAAAAAAGCAACAACAACAAAACTAATGCCATACTTGTCCACAAGCTGTTTATTTCAGCTCAGCTGCAATAAAAGAATGAGGCTGAGCTGCAATACCTCACACAAACTTTGAACAGTTGTGGTGCTGTGTTTGAAAGAAAAAAGCCATATATATATATTTTTTTTTTATTATTAATTCTGTACAATCCCTTTAATAGATAGGGATAAGGATAAGGATAGGGGATAAGATGTCTCACCGCGGGGGTCCCGGCCGTTGCTAGGTGCCGGGCCCGACCCGCTATGACACAGAGCCCCGCCGTGGCCCCGCGTTATAGTACGGGAGCGGACTCATGGCATACCGGAACATCCTTAGTCCTTAACAGGTTAAAGGGGTACTCCTCCCCTAGACATCTTATCCCCTATCCTTTGGATAGGGAATAAGATGTCTGATCGCGGGGGTACCGCCGCTGGGTACCCCCATGATCTCCCCTGCAGCACCCCCTATATCAGCAACACGGAGCTATGTTTGCTCTGTGGCTGATGATGGGCGATACAGGGGCCTGGGTATAATGACTTCACGGCCCTGCCCCCTCGTGACATCACAGCCCGCCCCCTCAAGGCAAGACCTATGGGAGGGGGCGTGGCGGACGTCTAGGGGTGGAGTACCCCTTTAAGTTATTAAACCCTTTGCTTTTTATATGTGTAAAATCCATTTCAGCATATGCCCCTTTTAAAATTGGAATAGAATCTCATATTTGTACCACTTACACTTCTTTAGAAGCTCAAGTACCCGACGCTTTGTTGAGAGCTATGGGTTCGCATGGTATTGTGAGATCCGGTGCCAGTTAATACAATTTAAAAAATGACGGATTAATACATTTGCACTAATTTCTAGTATACATAAAGCAAAAATGTCACAATAACCTTTCATGGGAAAGTATTGAGCACTTGTCTTGGGATTGTGCGATTTGTGTCTTTTAGAACTGTAAGAGGTGAGATGTATGAACAGGATTAGCTACAGAAGTGCCGTGACCATAGCAACTGGTGTATTATCTTCAATGCATAAAGTCCAGTTCTCTTTGTGCCTCACTGCTAATAGGCTCAAAGGTGAGGACAGTTCCTGCCAAATCATGTTTGGCTGTCAAATAGGTCTCTTTATTAAGTGGGCATTCTTTGCTAATTAGGTAGGTGTATAAAGAGCTTTTCAGGGTTAACTCTTTAAACTGGCAAATATGCAGAGCTGATCTACCTTACAGGTTCATAGCTGAAGATGAATTAATCTGCATAACATTGTCAGACACTGATAGTTTTTTCTTTAAAAAAATAAACTTAATGAACAGAACTGACCTTATTAAAATAGGACTAAAGGGTGAACGGTGACTGCAACACACAAATAAAGGTCAGCACTCCAACATGGGTGATAGAATTAATATTTAGTCTTTATTAATCATCCAATCTGTATTATGGCCCCAACAGATTTCACTGGAAGATTCAGAAGCTTAGAAATGCGCCTTTAGGGTGCGTTCACATGCTAGTAGCTAGCAGCGAGTTTCCCGCTGTGGGAAACCTGCTGCGAGTTACGCTACCATTGATTTAAATGGGTCCGCGGACCGTTTGCAAATCTGACACTATTGCGGACTGTCTGTGGATCCATTCAAATCAATGGTAGTGTAACTCACAGCGGGTTTCCTGCAGTGGGCAACCCGCTGCTAGTAATAGTGTGTGAACGCACCCTTAAAGAGTACCTCTCATGATCTCATGATAAATGTTATGATCTGTAAACCACCCCCTGCCTTTATTTTTTAGTTTTCTACCTTGATATTGCTCTGTATCTTCTGCTCAGTCTCAGTCAGATTCACAGACTGGGAAGGGGCGTTCCCCAACAGGCGTGACATCATCTGAAGCCATACAGGGGAGAACTTCTTCCCTCACTCTGCTACACACAGCCCAGAGCAGTTCAGTATGAGATGAGCTATGATTGGCTAAGTCTGCACCCCTCCCCACTCCAGACTGCATTTCCTGAGTTTGGACTTCTGCCAGGTCAGCAGGAGTCCAAAGTCTTAATGAGAATGCCATCATTTCTTTTTGCGACAGTTAGATTGTAAAGCTCTTGAGGCCTTCACTGTTTTTTGACTAGCTGATCTCATGAGGTTCTGGGTTCAATCCCCAGACAGGACAGATGATTATAGAATTACTCACCATGCCTGAAAAGGTGGGAAATGTAGGAGAACTGTGAGGTAAATTTTCAGTAATGTTCCCGAGCGGCAAAATGTATCAAGGGGCGTGAGATTTTTCATGAATTTGGTGCAGGGAGTTAAAAAACAAGGCAACTTTTCATGACGAATTCCCTTACTTGTTCCTGTACACAGAGCGGTCTGGATATAAGAAGTGATGCTGTAGGCAGTGGAGCTCACTTGTGTGGGTGCACCTGGCCCAACAAATGTGTACAGTTGGTCAGTGTATCAGGGACTCCTGACAGATTTTAGCAAATTGGACCCAAAACTAATTTCAGGAGACTTGCTTATCCCTAATCAGAGAGGATAGTCATCCAATGCTATTACTTTATAACAAGTACAAAAAAAATCACAGAATCAGCATAAAACTTAAAATTTAATAGCTGAACATTCTATATTCATGACACACACCTCAAACTAATGAAAGTAAATTATCCTAACTAATGGCAAATATTTTTCTAGAACATGTAAATGAAAAAAATATGAAATCACTCAATGTTCAGGAAAAAATATGGAATTAAAAATCCAATAAGTACTTCTCTGCTCCTCTTCTGGCTTTTATGATGCTTGAATTGTCTGATGGACTCACTAACAATACAACAATAAACTGCATCAAGCTGGTGAAGAGAAACTGAAATATCAGCTTTAACCCCTTCCTGGCCTGACACATTTCGATTTCTTGTGTGGTTTTTTCCTCCTCACCTTTCTAAGACTCATAGGGGGACATTTACTAAAGCATTTGCACCTATAAACGTAGAGCAAAGGGTCACTGTAGACCAAGAACCTGTGATTGTCGCATTTATTATGCAACTTTTGGCAGAAACACATGCATCAGCGCCAGAGGGTGTGTTTGAGAGGAAAGCGGCTGTGGTTTGAATGGGGTAATGATATCGATTTTATTATATATATCGTTACCCCAGTAATTACAAGTTTTTGAATAGACAAGAAACTCTACACTATTCTCTAATAATAGGCTATGCTGCACTATGTAAGAAAAAAAATGCTTCTTTTACCCTGGATGTATATTTACTGCCATTGGCTGCTCCCGTTATATGAAGCGTGCTCAGGAGCTAATCGCCAACCAGGCTGATTTCCAGTATTAACCCTTTAGACACCGCAATCAAAGATGATCGCGTTGTCTAAAATGGGAGAAAAACCATCCTGGCCAGCTCAGCGGGCTGTTCGGGACCATCGTGGTGAAATTGCGGCATCCCAAACAGCTGAGAGGACAGCAGAAGGGCCATTACCTCCTCGACATCCGATCTGTTTCCCTCAATGCTCCAGTCAGCCTAGGCAGGTATAGCATTGTAATAGTCCCCTAAGGGAACTAAAAAATAGTGCTTATACAGGAGAGAGCACAGACATGTCCATGCCTGTGCTTTAGCTTGGACAAAGCCATGATTTTATAAGCCATGATTTCTACAAAAAAGTAAATAAGTGGTAGCATGAGATGGAGTCTACAACCCACACAAGTGGCTCAGTAGTAGTGCAGCTCATCCAGGATGGCACATCAATGCGAGCTGTGACAAGAAGGTTTGCTGTGTCTGTCAGCGTAGTCCCCAGAGCATGGAGGCGCTACCAGGAGACAGGCCAGTACATCAGGAGATGTGGAGGAGGCCGTAGGAGGGCAACAACCCAGCAGCAGGACCGCTACCTCCACCTTTGTGCAAGGAGGAGCAGGAGGAGCACTGCCAGAGCCCTGCAAAATTACCTCCAGCAGGCCACAAACGTGCATGTATCCATTCAAACGGTCAGAAACAGACTCCATGAGGGTGGTATGAGGGCCCGACGTCCACAGGTGGGGGGGGTTGTGCTTACAGCCCAACACCGTGCAGGACGTTTGGCATTTGCCAGAGAGCACCAAGATTGGCAAATTCGCCTCTGGCGCCCTGTACTCTTCACAGATGAAAGCAGCTTCACACTGAGCACATGTGACAGACATGACAGAGTCTGGAGACACCATGGAGAACGTTCTGCTGCCTGCAACATCCTCCAGAATGACCGGTTTGGCAGTGGGTCAGTAATGGTGTGGGGTGGTATTTCTTTGAGGGGGGCTGTACAGCCCTCCATGTGCTTGCCAGAGGAAGCCTGACTGCCATTAGGTACCGAGATAAGATCTTCAGACCCCTTGTGCGACCATATGCTGCAGCGGTTAGCAGTGGGTTCCTCCTAATGCAAGACAATGCTAGACCTCATGTGGCTGGAGTGTGTCAGCAGTTCCTGCAAGAAGAAGGTATTGATGCTATGGACTGGCCCGCCCGTTCCCCAGACCTGAATCTGATTGAGCACATCTGGAACATCATGTCTCGCTCCATCCACCAACACCACATTGCACCACAGACTGTCCAGGAGTTGGCAGATGCTTTAGTCCAGGTCTGGGAGGACATCCCTTCAGGAGACCATCCACCACCTCATCAGGAGCATGCCCAGGCGTTGTAGGGAGGTCATACCGGCACATGGAGGCCACACACACACACACACACACACACACACTACTGAGCCTCATTTTGACTTGTTTTAAGGACATTACATCAAAGTTGGATCAGCCTGTAGTGTGGTTTCCACTTTGATTTTGAGTGTGACTCCATATCTCCATGGGTTGAGTGTGACTCCATGGGTTGATAAATAAACATCCATCGTGCTGTGGGGGGGGGGGGGGGGGGTTGTTTTTATTTGGCTGGGACAGGAAGACTGGTCAGGATTGAGGGAAAGCTGAATGGAGCAGATATACAGAGGTAGTCTTAATGAAGACCTGATTTAGAATGCTTTAGCTTTCAGACTGGACCGAAGGTTCAACTTCCAACAAGACAATGGTCCTAAGACAATACAGGAGTGTCTTAGGGACAGTTCCATGAATGTCCCTGAGTGGCCCAGCCAGAGCCTTGACTTGAACTCAATTGAACATCCCAGGACACATCTAAAAATGGTTCCACCAATGGTCCATCCAACAGAGCATGAGAGGATCTGCAGATAAGAATGGCAGAAAAACACTAAATTCTGGAGTGTCTAAGGCAAAAAACGGAGTGACTTGCCCACAGCAACCAATCACATCTCAACCTAAATATCTCAACAAGGTTGGGCTAAATGAAAGCTGAGTTGTGATTGGTTGTTGTGGGCAAATCATGCCATTTTTTTGTCCTGGACAGATTGATAAATCTGGACGAGTGTGTTAAATATATCTACAGGATAAGGGATAAAAATGTGATGGCAGGGCAAGGGAACTGACCTTTGTGACCTCCCGCAATCTCCTTAACAAATCCTTTGAACGCTGCTTCTCACCACTAAACGCTCCACAACACTGGCCACCACCTTTCTAAATTCTGAAAGAATGAAAAGTGGATCATGAATTCTGTTATTATATGTTGGAATTGATCTGTTTTAAAATGACTATATCACCTAGATTTATTTTTACTGATTAAAGACAGATACTGAAACGTGTTCTTTTTGCCTAATCTGTTTCTATTTTCTGATTGTAATTTTTCTTATTGTAATTATAATGGAGGCTGCCATCTTTCCATGTTTTAACAGCATTTAGAGATATACTTTACAGGAAGTCCCATGGACAAATGCACCATAGACTGGCCCAGACTCTATTGACTAGAATGACAGAAGTGTTTGGGCATGCTTTGATGCCAGAACTTAATTTAAGCAATAGGTCCTTCTAGTTATGTGTGAAAGGGAACCTTCTAGAACTTGTTATACACAACGAGAAGCAGAAATTGAGTTGTCATTATCAGCCTAGGTGTAAACAAAGATAATTGGTCACAAGAGGAAAGGAGCTTGCAACAGTAATCATGGAGAACCCCCATAGAAAAGGCTTATTAGGAAGCTTAAATGGGCACTGTCATGAAGTAAAAAAATTGATGTTGTAGTACTTAAGTACTACAACATATTTCTAATATACTTTAATTAAAAAAAGTGATTTTAAACAAGTTTAAAATCACTTTTAAATTCGGCCACTAGGGGTCGCCCTCCTAGTGGCCGAATGCATTCAGCAGTGACGTCACCACTGAATTTCGACTCATTTCAGCCTGGCAATGAGTCGAAATTCAGGCACTGCTGTGCTCGCTCCCATCTGTCAATCAAACAGGCAAGAGCGAGCACGCTGATAGCTGGGTCTGCGCGCATTGGCCAGCTCCACTGGCCTCGCGCGCGGCCCCGCCCGCCCCACTTACCCTGTCCAGAGGCAGCACGAGCACTCATTGCTGCGCTGATCCTCCGGATGGGTAAGTCTGATCTGCAGTGCTATTGGCAGATCATCTATGCGCAATCCCGACAGGAGCGCTGCATAGACGATGTGAGGGCGGAAGCAAGCGCCCAGCAAGGCATCAGTGACGTCGTGCCTACTGGGAAGCGCTGCTTCCTGCCCTGCTTTATAGAGAAGATTTAGAAGCACTAAATCTGCTCTATTAAAGCCATTTAAAAGTTTTTTAAAGCCAGGTAGGGGGTTAGGGCTAGATTACTAATAGGTAGGGACATATTAGATTATATATTACTTGGTGGGAGCTACACTTTAAACAGATGCTCTTAACAATCCATGATCATGTAAATGTAGAAAGAGGATGGCAGGGTCCCCCAGTCTGGACTCAGTCCTTTGGTTGCTTTAAAGTGCAGCTTTCACATTTGATGATCTGGCACATCCATGCATTACACTGACTTGAGAAGGTGATGTGCAATACCTTTATTCCATTGACGTTATAACACAAGAGATGTCAATGGCTGTTCTATGAGGTGGAGCACCTTGAACAATTCCTTCATATGGATATCACATTCCTCCATATAACCGCTCCACTCCACAGTGCATGACCACAGTGGATGATTCAACTAACTGGATGATATGATCATTTTACTTGAAGGGGTACTCTGCTCCTAGACAAGGATAGGGGATAAGATGTCTGATCACGGGGGTCCCACCGCTGGTCTCCCTGCTGCACCCGGCATTCGTTTAGAGCGTCAGGTGCAACGCCGAGCGGGAGCAGCGGGAGGCTCGTGACTTCACGGTCGCGCCCCGCTCGTGACATCACAGCCGTGCCCCCTCAATGCAAGTCTATCGGAGGGGGCGTGTCAGCCATCACACCCCTCCCATAGACTTGCATTGAGGGGGCATGGCTGTGACGTCACGAGCCTCCGCCCTGCATTGCCAGTCATCCGTGCACCGGATGTCTCGGGTGCCGCAGCCGAGATCGTGGGGGTCCCCAGCGGCGGGACCCCCGCGATCAGACATTTTATCCCCTATTCTTTGGATGGGGATAAGATGTCTGAGGGTGGAGTACCCCTTTAACAATTCGCCCATTCTATTCCCCCACCCCGTTCCACCTGTCCGCTCTCCCTGTATGAATTCCATCGCTGTACGCTGACATGAAATAAAGAGCTGGCGACATACCTCAAGACCTGGTGAGTGCATCATTTCTATGTGCCTTTGCTTGGTATACACCCCTTTAACAATGTTCTTAACCTTAAAAAAAACTTTCAAAACAGATGTTGAATGGAAAAGCCATTGTATTATTTATTGTAAAGTCCATACTGTTAATAAAGCTTACTGAGGACATAAGACTTTATGTTCCAATATGTTTCAAAGAGAAGCTGGAATTAGGAACACAACATGAAATAGCTATTAAAACAACATTTAAAATATGTAAAAATATATTTTTAACTCTGCAACAATGTTAGAGATAAAACTCCCGTTTTGCACAAAGCCTACATTTCCAATTGTTCACCTTCAGTCCTGTGCAAAGCATAAAAAATGCAGTGTGAGAATGACACAAAACATATTTATTTTAGTGACTGTGATAAAAAAGGACATACAAATGAGGAATCACTTTTCAGCTTAGTCCGGGCAGTGACACCTACATACAATGAGTTAGCTTTTATGTATACATTTAACGCACACAAAGACACTGTAAACGGCATGCAAATTAGGAGAGTGTTCAGACATTACAACACAGTGGCACAAAACACCAGGCTACATACATCTTAAATGCATACAATCTTGTGGGAAAGGCTGTAGCCTTGTACAAGTATGACTATTCACAGTAGCATTACATATTCTATGTGCAAAACAGATGAGTTACCAATGAAAAATCTTTTTTTATCTTCCAAACTGTACTTAAGTATTACATCATTTACATCATCTTTTCTAAACCATAGAGCAGCACGGTGGCTCAGTGGTCAGCACTGAGGTCCTAGCATCTGAAAAGAGTTTGTATGTTCTCCCCATGTTTGTGTATGTTTCCTCCGGGTACTCAGGTTTCCTCCCACACTCCAAAAACATATTTTAAGCGATGACAAGCTCTGCACAGTGCTGTGGAATATATTGGCACTATATAAATAAAAGAATTATTATTTCACACCAATGCCAGGCCATGATTGGTGATAATGACCTAGATGGCATAGAATGGCAGTCTGGCTCAAATTATTCCATTGACTATCATTGAGATTGAAATACCATTCCTTAGTGTCTAGACCACCATGAACAAAATTCTAGGCATTTTATTTTGTGTAAAAATGCCAGACCTCAGACCTTATGTCTGACTGCCTACTGAAAGAAACCAGCCTTACCATCATTACAAGCACTGGTTTGTTCACCCTTATAGCTTATTCCCATCACAATTGTGCCCTATGCTTCACTTCTATGTAAACAGGGCACAATTGTGCATGTACTGGTACAGGTCCTGTTAACTTTAATGGCATAAATGTAATCAACTAGTGACTATGCCTAGATAATTTCCCACATATATAAGTTTATTAGGCAGGACCTTAAAAGCGCAGAACATCTGTTCCTTAAACAAAATGTATACATGCGGGAAATGACTTGTACATAGTCACTAGTTGACTATGTTTGGGCTATCAAAGTCAATAGGGCCTGTACCAGTACCATTTGGACAGGTTGCCATATATGTGAAGCATAGGGTACAATTGTGATGTGAACAAACCCTTAAAGGGGTACTCCGCTGCTCAGCGTTTGGAATAAAGTGTTCCGAATGCTGGAGCCGGCACCAGGAGCTCATGACATCATAGCCCCGCCCCCTCATGACTGAATATCTAAGACAAATGGATTGAATTACTAACTAAATATATCCCTGCTGCCCCGTAGCTTAAGACTTAACCATTGCTAGTGCACTGTACGATGGGTTAAACTGAGGAAAATGTTGACCTCGTTCATACTTGTGCCTCAAACCTAATGGAACTATATTTATAGCTTGCACAGTGATAGGGTAGATTAAGGGCCCTAAATAAAAGAAATGGCTTGCGTCAAGCGAATAAATGCCCTAAATAAATAAAATCAATAACTTGCGTAAAGTGAATAGGGTCCCTAAATTATAAAAGCACGAAAATCGCAACTACTTTTACAAATAACAAGTATCCTGCATTATAAATTCTTATTGAGCTGTAAATAGAAAAGTAACCCCTATAAATAGAGAGAAAAGGCATATACTATTAGAAAAATGACGCTGTAAGCATTCTACACATTGCTTAGCTCATAAAACACATTTTTCACCTTATCAGTACTAATCTGAGCTACAGTCAATAAGAGAAATATCAGTGTGATACTATTTCTTACCTTAGTGATATGTTTGCCTTTAGAAGTAAATTTCTACTATTTTCTCTACTATTTTCTACATGTTTTATAATAATGTACATTTCTTAGTAATCCTTATATGAGCAGAATAAATATGCATGTTAATACAAAGCAATTATTTTCTGGTTCAGCCCATACTTGTTCCTCATCAATTTTTATTTTATGCATGTATCGCTATTAAGAAATGTATTAAGATGTTTATAACGATACAGACTTAGGGTCCTGGTGCCCACCAGAAGAAAATGATTTAGACTTTAAACTATATAGTACGCCTTGTAACATTACGCACACAGGACACATATACAATATGATCTAAGGTTATTAGTTGATCAACCCATAAGAAATAGACCCTAGCGCCATTTTCTACAAAATCAGCTGCAAATCTTTTGGATCATTGTTGTGAGTAATTATGTCTGAACCTGTACACACTGGAGGATCCTCTGGTACCAATAATTGTGACAAACTAAATTGGCTTACATTACTATTGTACAAATATTTGTAAAATCTATTCATTTTGTTGATAAAGACTTTTCAAGTCACTTGAAACTGATAACATAGGAATTTTAGGGTAACCTAGAGGCATACTTTCCGATAAAATGTGGCTTCGTGTAATGGGGATGGGGTTTTGGGGTGCAATGTGAGGTGTAGGGGCAGATGGTGTTAACCCCTAAGTGTTCGTGATGCCAGGACATGGTTTTAACTGAGAACCACCCGAATGGTAGCTCTGCTAGTCCTAGTTAGACAGGGCAAATAGTCCAAGGCCAGGTCAGGGTTAACAGTAGCTTTACTGAGGTAGACAGATGGTACAGTCTTTACAGCTAGGCCAGGATCCCAGAGAGGTGACCAGTAACACAAGGGACTTCGCAGCTTGCTGGGACTTGCAGTGACTTGAAAGACTTTAGAACAGCCACGCTGACTATAATTGATTTGACTTAAGATAGTGACAGCAGACAGAGACGACTTGACTTACTGACACGTGGCTGTAATTTAGGCTTGAGGCCTCCAGATGTGCTGGACACTGGATCTAAGACGTCTGGACTGGACATGACCTCAGCAGAAAGTGAAACACAAGAGAGAGATTGTAGTACCTCCCCCTCTTATAAAGGGGGGCTGAGCAAGGAGCCCATAGGCTAGCTGCGGGTCATCTGGTTACCTGGTGCTCTCTGGGTAACAAAACATGTGACTTTAACCCTTATTATGTGACTAATAACCATGTGACCATATCAAAGGTAATTTACCCTTAATATATAACTTATACACATTATGGGGGAACACTGCAGGTGAGCCCTGAGGACGTACAGGGACTCAACCAGACAGGACTGTAGGAACATATGCTGTACTGGGACATCACAGTGAGTTGCATTTTCTTTGTAAATGCATAATGCAGTTGCATAACAGGTCCCCATGAAATGTAATGTAAGTTTATAATCCTGATACAAAGAATATTTGTAAGATTATCTTCCTCTGTCTTCATTAACCAGTAAGTGGAACACTATACTGTTGACAGATTCTGTTCTACACTGTATGCTTTATATGCACTTAAATATCTATGTGGGTTTGTATACGAATTGGGAGAATATAAATATTGAGTTGTACTTAGAAAACATTCTGCTCTCAGGACAAGGACCAGTTATTTACTGTGACTGAAACCTTCACACGTACAACACTGCCTTTGTGGGCTTCACAATGAACAACTAACTCTCCAGTACATGTTTTGCATTCTGTTCACAGCTGAATGAGGGAAACAGTGGATAGTCAGAATGTTTAAAACTGTTATATACAATAGCTTGTCCATTTAAGGGTATTTGTGGCTTCCCCTCTTAGAATCATGCCATCACTGTATGGTAGCAGGTGCCACCTCCTCTTGGTCTTGGGCACCCCCCCCCTTTTCCAATTTTCCTGACACAGCCGTTTTGCTTGGCTGTGATCACTGGCTCCTTTTGTTTAGAGATTAATCCACAGAACACACAGTGATGCGTCCGGGGCTGAGCTGTGATGGACTGCCTTGTTTCTGGGCTCTTCCCCCGGTGGGTGAAGATGTGTGGGACTATGGGGTACCTTTATCTGGCACCCCTCCTCCTTGGCTGAAAACACACTACCTGTGGCACTGTGACTGTAACATCTGCTCTCTGCTTATGTTAGATGAGATCAACACTGGTGTGAGGAGAGGTGGTCAGTCCCTGTCTCCATGGCTCCTGCACTAAGAGATCTCACCTGTCCCAAGGCAGAGGGAAAGACATGGGAATTCCTCCCTCAGACAAGTCACTGTCCTGTGCCTCTGGAATGGTTGGAAGCAGATTCTGCTGGCAAAGACGACGCCTCAGCCCTAAGAGCAAAGGTTGGGGCATAGAGCAGATATCTACATTGTTACCCAGATCTATCCAGGCCAATGAGGGGAAGTTGGCACTCTCCTTAATGGCTTCACTGAGCTCCTTCAGGCTGGCACAAGACAGACGATTTCCGTTAAGTGCAAGGTGCGTGATATTGGGGAGAACAGCCAGAGCGGGTAGAGCCAAAATTAGAGTGCAGTCGGTGAGTTCAGTAAAGCTTAGGTCCACGCTGGTTAGGCTATCTCCATGGCTTTGCAAGTAGAGGATCACACGCTGAACATCTCTGGGAGTCAAGGGGATACCAGACAAATCCAAGGACTCCATGTTGGTCTTCTGTTGTAAGCTATTTTTTAGGCTACCAAGAAAGAAGTAGTTGACTTTAAGAGGAGGCATTTATAATTTTATACATCATACAGCAATAAATACTGCTTAATTCTACTCATAAAAATTTAACTTATCAAGTTTAATGCAATTCAGTTAACGGGAATGTGTTATCAGAAATTTTTCAAGAATTTTTGGTAATGTTTTCATTTTACTATCTATATTATTAAATACGTCTTTTTGCTGCTTTTAGTCTGGCAACTTGACTAAATTAAGATGACAATTCTGTTCTGTAGAGAAAACTTTTCATCAGTCTTTCACTTATCATCACAGACAGCATTACAATGAAAAGTTACAACAGTATATAGATAAGATTAAATCAGGCCATTCACAATAAGTGATGCTCAGAGCTCAGCCTCCCTTTACTCTTTCTTTCTGCACAAGGTCATAGGCTCAGGTCACAAGGGTCCCCTTCAGTGCTCTATATTCATGGGGCAAAGACACCGGTATACAGATAAGGTGGGATAAAGCCATTCATAAAAGGTGATGTTAAAGGGGTAGTCCAGTGGTGAAAAACTTATCCCCTATCCTAAGGATAGGGGATAAGTTTGAGATCGCGGGTGGTCCGACCGCTGGGGCCCCCTACGATCTCTCTGTACAGGGCCCCGGCTCTCCGCCCAGATAACGGGTGGCGACCCCGCACGAAGCGGCGGCCGACACGCCCCCTCAATACATCTCAATGGCAGAGCCGGAGATTGCCGAAGGCAGCGCTTCGGCTCTGCCATACAGTTGTATTGAGGGGGCGTGTCGGCCGCCGCCTCGTGCGGAGGTCGACACGCCCCCTTCCCGCAGGCTGTCGGGGCTCCGTACAGGAGATCGCAGGGGGCCCCAGCGGTCGGACCCCCCGCGATCTGCAACTTATCCCCTATCCTTAGGATAGGGGATAAGTTGCTCACCACTGAGTCACCACTGGACTACTCCTTTAAGAGCTCAACCTCTCTCCCTCTGTGCACAATGACCTCTGCACATGTCGCAAAGCATTCCTACAGAACTCTCTCATAGAAATGAGTAGGGTCATCTTCAGTGCCTCTTCAATGTCCATGGGGTGAAGACACCAATTTATAGATAAGATGGGATCAGACCATTCACAATAGGTGATGCTCAGATCTCAACCTACACCCCTCCCTCCTTGCTTGTCTCACAGAGCATTCCTAGAAGACACTCACATAGACAGAAATTCTGAAGCATGTTTTCTTATAATTCTGCACTAGGCTGTTCCTACACAGTCTTAGGGGCCTATTAAATGGTCCAAGCCCATCTGTAAATGAGCACAATCTCCTAGGTAGGTGCTTGTTAACAGAGCCTATTGCAAAGCTCAAGCATCAGGTGGGGAGGGCCATGATTGTTTGTGTAGCCCTTTGTTGCTAATAGTCATCGGCTGCACATCCACTATTATATGGGTAGACATGTAGCTGACGGTTTGATGAGTTTTTGAAGGATCAAAACACGTCCGTTCATTCATTAGTGGCCTGTTCAGCTGATAATTGCCCCATTTAATAGGGCCCTTACACTGTCCAATCAGTACTGATAGTGATAGACTGTACAGACACACCCATTTGACAAGAGGCATGGCAACACCCAGTTGACAATTTATGCATTGTTTTTAAGAGAAATACTAAAGGAATGAAACAATGCAAATTTCTAATAAAAGATTCCCAAGTATTGCTTTTTTTTTTTATAGGAAATACAATTATTTACTAGAACAGACAGGTCAGCAGAGCTGACAGGTCCTCTATAACGTCTTTTATGGACATTTATCAACGGGTTTAGTCAGGTTTTCTTTACTATAATTGTCGCAAAATTGTCGCAACTGCGACTACACGCTTTTTCGTGCGACATTTTGACTGGAAAGCGAGAAAAGCAAGTTTTCCTAAAATTTACTATGTAGTAATAATTTTAAAATGGACTACGGGTAGTCAGGTATTTATTAACTGCGACAGTCGCAACTGCGCAAAAAAAAGTCGCAACAGCGTTAAAAATTGACTAAATTTACTCCAGCTCAAACATGGAGCAGAAAAAGCTACTACCAAAGTAAAAAAGGAAAAATTGCTTACGTGAAAGAAAATTATCAACAGGCTGAAAGCAGTTGATAAATACGTCACACATAAGCAAAAAAAAGTAAGGAAAAAATTACTAAAAAAAGGAATACATAAGCAAACATTGATAAATGTCCCTCTTTGTGTTTATGCTCTAACACATGATCTCAATGCTGGCTGGTGTGGTCACAAATTACTGTATCGGATATCTGATATCATATTGACAGGGGGAACGTCAATATGAAAACTCCTTTCCTGGGAATATTATAATAGTATTAAACAGGATTTACATTTTGCATACAATACATACACTCTACTTTGCTGCCATCAGTCCAATTTAAATAGTCTGCTTACCAGGCCATACTTTTCCTTCGAGGTAGGCTGTGTCGATGCCACTTTGAGTGAGGTGTTAAATGGTAAAGAAGCTGCCGACAGATGCGGTCTGTAGATTTCATTTGGTCATGTTCCTATAAATGTAAGTTTTTACAGAAAACAAATGATGGTCATGTGTTTAGAAGGCTTACATTTAACATAATACATGGTTAAGGTACTGTTCAAAAATGTTCTCTGGTTTCTATTACAAGTGGAAACCATGGTGCAGAGCTGACTCCGATGATGAACCATGCTTAAAATGGGGTCTATTAGGTGCTGCAAAGGAGTCTGTTTTATTAACAGAAAAAACATAAAAGCATGCAGAACTATTTGTCCTTGTAAAAATTACATCTTTTGCAATGGAGGCTTCCTATGTAGTTCCTGCCAAATGTTTAACATATATCAGTGCATAGAACTTGCCAGTATGGGAGGAACACAGTAGAAAGAAGTAATATCTGCTTTTCTGTTGAAACATAATTATGCAACGGTTATGAGAAATAGGAAGAGTTATGGGAAATTCTCCACCCCCGTTTTTTCAGGGACATGAGAAATAAATGTTTACATGACTAAAATGAAAATTATTTTCATGAATCTACAATGCCTTCAGAATATATTCTGCACTCAGTACCCCAAAATGACAAAGTGAAAACAGAATGTCGGAAATCTTTGCTATTTTATTAAAAAGGAAAAACTAAAGTTTTGCATTGACATAAGTAGATTGCATATAGAGATGAGCGAACTTACAGTAAATTCGATTCGTCACGAACTTCTCGGCTTGGCAGTTGATGACTTATCCTGCGTAAATTAGTTTAGCCTTCAGGTGCTCCGGTGGGCTGGAAAAGGTGGATAAATTCCTAGGAAAGAGTCTCCTAGGACTGTATCCACCTTTTCCAGCCCACCGGAGCACCTGAAGGCTGAACTATTTTATGCAGGAAAAGTCATCAACTGCCGAGCCGAGAAGTTTGTGACGAATCGAATTTATTGTAAGTTCGCTCATCTCTAATTGCATACTCAGTACTTAGGTGAAGCACCTTTGGCAGACATTACAGCCTTCAGTCTTCTTGGGGATGATGCCAGAATGTTTGCATTTGAGGATTTTCTGCCATTCTTCTCTGCAGATCCTTTCAAGCTCTGTCAGGTTGGATGGGACCCATTTTCAGGTCTCTATGGCATACAAGTCAGGGCTCTGGCTGGACCACTTAAAGATATTCAGAGAGTTGTCCCTAAGACACTTCTGTCTTGTCTTGGCTATGTGGATCATTGTCTTGTTGGAAGGTAAACTTTCGTCCTAGTCTGAGGTACAGAACACTCTGGACCAGGTTTTCATTAAAGAGTACCTGTCACAAAACTTTTAATATAGTGTTCCTTGTGCAATTAGCAGACCCTTTCCCATTCACTTGATTTTATAATTATCAACATAAATATTTAAAATGTAATAGAAAAAACGGCCACTAGATGGTGCTGTTGTGTTCAGCCACATTTAATACAGTGAGTTCAGTCTCCTTCCGGCCTGGCAGGAGTCCAAATTCAGGAAGTGTTTCTCTGCATTAAGCTTGATTGACAGCTGCACAGAAAGTGAAAGCTCCATAGATTCTCACAAAAAGCTGCACAGACTGAAACCTGCAGGAGAACTTCACTGATAGCAACACAGACTGAAACATGCACAGAACCTGAGTCTTCTATTCATCACAGCTCTGCAACGATGTGAGGACAGAAGTGGTCTCCCAGCAGGCTTCAGTGATGTCATGCCTGCTGGGAAACGCCCACTTTCTCCTGCTGGGAAATTGCACTATGTGAGCAAGAAGAATTGTAAAATACACAGCTTTTTAACCCCTTAAGGACGCAGGACGTAAATGTACGTCCTGGTGAGGTGGTACTTAACGCACCAGGACGTACATTTACGTCCTGTGCATAACCGCGGGCATCGGAGCGATGCCCGTGTCATGCGCGGCTGATCCCGGCTGCTGATCGCAGCCAGGGACCCGCCGGCAATGGCCGACGCCCGCGATCTCGCGGGCGTCCGCCATTAACCCATCAGGTGCCGGGATCAATACAGATCCCGACATCTGCGGCAGTGCGCGATTTGAATGAATGATCGGATCGCCCGCAGCGCTGCTGCGGGGATCCGATCATTCACAACGCCGCACGGAGGTCCCCTCTCCTGCCTCCGTCCGGCTCCCGGTGTCTCCTGCTCTGGTCTGAGATCAAGCAGACCAGAGCAGAAGATCACCGAAAACACTGATCTGTTCTATGTCCTATACATAGAACAGATCAGTATTAGCAATCATGGTATTGCTATGAATAGTCCCCTATGGGGACTATTCAAGTGTAAAAAAAAAATGTAAAAAAATGTAAAAGTAAAAAAAAAGCGAAAAATCCCCTCCCCCAATAAAAAAGTAAAACGTCCGTTTTTTCCTATTTTACCCCCAAAAAGCGTAAAAATTTTTTTTATAGACATATTTGGTATTGCCGCGTGCGTAAATGTCCGAACTATTAAAATAAAATGTTAATGATCCCGTATGGTTAACGGCGTGAACGAAAAAAATAATAAAAGTCCAAAATTCCTACTTTTTTAATACATTTTATTTAAAAAAAATTATAAAAAATGTATTAAGTTTTTTATATGCAAATGTGGTATCAAAAAAAAGTACAGGTCACGGCGCAAAAAATTAGCCCCCATACCGCCGCTTATGCGGAAAAATAAAAAAGTTAGAGGTCATCAAAATAAAGGGATTATAAACGTACTAATTTGGTTAAAAAGTTTGTGATTTTTTTTAAGCGCAACAATAATATAAAAGTATGTAATAATGGGTATCATTTTAATCGTATTGACCCTCAGAATAAAGAACACACGTCATTTTTACCGTAAATTGTACTGCGTGAAAACGAAACCTTCCAAAATTAGCAAAATTGCGTTTTTCGTTTTAATTTCCCCACAAAAATAGTGTTTTTTGATTGCGCCATACATTTTATGATATAATGAGTTATGTCATTACAAAGGACAACTGGTCGCGCAAAAAACAAGCCCTCACACTAGTCTGTGGATGAAAATATAAAAGAGTTATGATTTTTAGAAGGCGAGGAGGAAAAAATGAAAACGTAAAAATTCTTAAGGGTCCTTAAGGCCAAAATGGGCTGAGTCCTTAAGGGTTTAAAGCTCAGATTTTTTTTTATTTTTTATAAGGGTGGGAGGAGTGTTAGGAGTAGTTAGGGAACATAGCCTGAATTAGTTTAGAACAGTTTATTTGGTGACAGGTACTTTTTAAGAATATCTTTGCACTTTGCTCTATTCAGCTTCTATTCCCAATCCAGACCAATCTCCTTGTCCCAGCTGCTGAAAAACACCCTCACAATATGATGCTGCTACCACCATGCTTCACTGTAGGGATGGTATTGGGCAGGTGACATGCAGTGTTTTGTTTTCTCAAGACATGGAGGGGAATTCATCAATATTTTACTAGTATATGTACTATAATAGATATAGATGTAAAAAGTCACCTAAGAATACACCTTCCTGCTCCAAAGTCACCAAAGGTCGCACGCCACTTGATGAATTAACCGGCTCCTACGCCCATGCTACTCGTTTAGACTGCTTTCCAGAGCTGAAGTGACATAGTGTGAGTTTGTGTGTAAATCAAGGTGCTGCGACTTTTTTGAGACTTTTTTGTGACTTTCAGAAAAAAATTTCACAGATAATGAATCAGTGTCCACTGCATAAAACTAGTCTAAAGCACTGAACATGGTAGTTCACTTTCAGATATGATCTATAGCAAAAGTCGCAGGGGAAGTGATTGAGACTTTTTTTGAGACAATTTTAGATAAAAAAACAAAACGATCTAAACAGCTTGATGAATTCCCCTCATGATGCTTAGAATTGAAGCCAGAAAGTTCAATTTTGGTTGAACCAGACCACAGGGTCTTGTGACTCACAGTCTGAGAGGCCTTTAGGTGCTTTTTTTTGATTGTATCTTTTACTAAGGAGATGCTTCTTTCTGGCCGCTCTGCTATAAAGCCCAAATTGGTGGAGTGCTGCAGTAATGGTCGACCTTCTGGAAGTTTTTCCCATCTACACATAGGATCTTTGGAGCTCAGGGGTCCGTCTTTCCAAAACTGAATTCACTACAATCAAGATGCAGAAAGATCTCAAAGATGATCAAGAGAAGTGGGAGCCCCCAGCTAAATTTTAAGTGTGATAGCATATGGTCTAAATACTTATGTCTATGCAAAATTTTAGTTTTTCCTTTTGAAAAAAAATTGCACAAAATTATTAAATTCAGTTATCATTTACTCATTATGGGATATTGAGTGCAGATTGATGGGGAAAACTTACATTTTTATTTTACAACTGGGTCGAAAGAAAACAAAATATGAAAAAAGTAAATGTGTCTGGAGGCTTTCGAAATGTATGTGTTGTATCCGCTACAAACTCAGTGCTACACCATGATTATATGCCAAAAAAATAGCAAAAAGGTATGCCGACATACAATGCAGGAAACCTGTGACGTGCCCATAGGGATGAAAAGATGAAATGTAATGTTTTGTCTGCTTTACTGTAACATATTTTTTCTTTGTTGGACAGCATAGGGTATTATACCTGCTATTTTGTCCCACAAATACAACATACTGTATATTGCTGAAAAGAAGTAAAAAATGTAATCACAATTAGATTGTGTTCAGCCTATTCACCTCTATGTGCATGCGGTGAGTCTGCCCCAGTACATGTCAAAGTACCTTGTGCGCTGGTTTACAACATATATGCACTGCATATGGCACTTTGCTGTTGCAAACCTGCCATTTAAGGGGTACTCAAGAGGTTAAAAAAAATTGTTAAAAACAACCGGTGTCAGAAAGTTAATCATTTAGTAAAAAAAAATCTTAATCCTTCTGGTACTTATCAGCTCCTGTATGCTCCAGCTGTTTGCACGGAAATTGTGTAATTATTTCTAGTCTGACCACATTGCTCTCTGCTGACATCTCTGTCCGTGTCAGAAACTGTCCAGAGCTGGGGCAAATCCTCATAGCAAACCTCTCCTTCTCTGAACAGTTCCTAACACAGACAGAGGTGTCAGCAGAGAGCACTGTGGTCAGACTGGAAATAACTATACAATTTCCTGTGTAGTATAAAGCAGCTGATAAGTACTGCAAGGATTAAGATTTTCAAATAGAAGTAATTTGTATAAATATGTAGCGATTTGATTGAGTTGATTTAAAAACTTTTTTTCCCCCTCCGGAGTACCCGTTTAATATATTCTTTTGGACTACGTCTCCATCAACTCTTTTTGTTGTCATATTTATTGTCAGCACACGATGGTTCCTAACAGTTGTAAGAGACTAGATTTCTGCATTGCTCAAGCTGTCAGTAGTGCTGCTAAGGTTTTATAGACTATCACCACTGTAGAGACACTTTAACTGCCATATAAAACCTCATATACAGACAGTCACTATTGTCACTAGTATTTACACATTCACGGCTTGTAATCATTTGTTAATGCAGCTTCTTTACAGTTCACATTATTAAACGCTTGTAAGAAACGCACCACACTTTGCGTATTAATCCAGCCATATTGGAGGACAATATAAAATTGTGCCGGCTCCTGCCTTACTTCATTTAATCAGAGGCACATGACCATCCATGCATTTCCCTTGCAGCTGCCACTGCACCGAAACTGTATTAGGTGTAAGAGTAGGGTCACACGTGCGGCTGCCTATTTTCCTACCCATTGACTTCAATGGGTAGAAAAATATGTAGCATAATATGGCATGTGTGACCCTACTCTTACACTGCAGGTATTCAGATGAATTGGAGTCCTAATACAAGGGTGACTTGAGTCCACCAGAACGGAAGCTGCTAATGCAAGGCATATCTCCGATCTGACTCATAGAGGGGGCTTCTGAGAGGAAGACTTCCACCTATGATGTTATTATGCCCTAATTGGGCTCCTGGACTGGAGTTGTCTTTATGGTCTATTCACACGTACAGTATTCTTCGCAGATTTGATGCGCAGGATTTTCTGCTGCATATTTCAATGTAAACTAAATGACTGAGCACAGCTTCTAATCGGCAGTTAAAAATCCTGCGCATCAAATCTGCGCAGAATACTGTACGCATGAATAGATCCTTAAGGGGTATTCCAGTTTCATAAAATTGTATTGAACCCCTTACGGACATCAGGTATTTTCATTTTTGCACTTTGGTTTTTTTCTACTTCACCTTCTAAAAATCATAATGTTTTCAATTTTCTACTTACAGACCCATATAAGGGCTTGTTTTTTGCACCACCAATTTTACTTTGTAATGACATGTATCATTTAACCACAAAATCTATGGCGAAACAAAAAAATTATTATTTGTGGGGGCAAAATTGTAAGAAAAAAACACCATTTTGTAACTTTTGGGGACTACCGCTTCTATGGAGTGCACTTTTCGGTAAAAATGACACCTTATCTTTATTTTTTAGGATTTTTTATTTACTTCTTTTAAAAAATTATAACTTTTTGTACGAAAATTAACACATTTAAATGGGCACTGTCACTTAAGTACTACAACATATCTCTAATATAGTTTAATTAAAAAAAGTGATTTTAAACCAGTTTAAAATCACTTTTAAATTCGGCCACTAGGGGTCGCCCTCCTAGTGGCCGAATGCATTCGACAGTGACCTCACTACAGAATTTCGTCTCATTTGAGCCTGGCAAATGAGTCGAAATCAGTCACTGCTGTGCTCGCTCCCGCCTGTCAAACAGGCGAGAGCGAGCACAGTGAAATCCAGGGCTGCGCATTGGCTCCCTGGACTCTCACACTGGCCGGCTCCCTGCTGCATATTCTCCCTGCAGCAGGGAGGCACGTGGCTCTTACCTCTCCTTACAGCCGTGGCTCCAGTAGAAACAGTTTCCAGAGTGTATAGGGCATGACAGGAAGCCGGGCACACGCTTGTTGCTTGCTACGGACCCCCGCTCATGGTCCGACACAGGTGAGGGGGGGGGGGGGAGGGGCGATATTGGTCAGGGTTCTGGGTGTCTTCCAACACAGGGTGCCTCCAGTGGTTTCACCACTACAACTCCCAGCATGCCCCGACAGCAAATAGATGTCAGGGCATGCTGGGAGTTGTAGTGGTGAAACAGCTGGAGGCACCCTGTCAGGAGAACTAAGGGCGGAAGTTGGCCCCCAGCAGGCATCAGTGACGTGGTGCCTGCTGGGGAAGTCTGCCTGGTAGTGAGCACACTACCAGGCAGACAAAATGCCATTTTTAAGATAATAAAAAAAAAATAAAGGCAGGGAGGGGGTTAGGGATAGGTGGGCAATAGGCAGGGACAGAAAAATAAATAAAAAAAAGAGGATGGTGGGAGCTACCCTTTAAAAATGTCCTCTTCTGACCCCTAGAACTTATTTTTCCGTATACAGGGATGTGGGAGGGCTCAATTTTTGTGCCGTGATCTTTTGTTTTTATCTGTACCATTTTGTTTTGATGGGACTTTTTGATCGCTTTCTATAATTTTTTTTAGGGTTTACAAAGTGACCTAAAATGCACAATTGATTGACCGTGCGGTTAAAGTAACATTATATTTTTATAGTTTGGACATTTACGCATGTGGCGATACCACATATGTTTATTATTGTCTACATTTTTTTTAATGGGAAAAGGGGATGAATCTAACTTTTATTAGGGAAGGGGTTAAATCACTTTTACTAACACTTTTTTTTATTTTTTTTTACTTTTCCCCCCACTATTTTATAGTCCCCTATAGGGGACTATAACATGCAATCATTAGATTGCATACACTGTTCAATGCTATGCCATAGCATAGCACTGATCAGCGTTATCGGTGCTCTGCTGCTCCAGCCTGCATGGCTGACTGGAGCTTTGGATTACCGTTCGAACGGCGAGAAGGCAGGTAAGGGCCCCCCTCGCCATCCTCCCAGCTGATCAGCACCGCTTAGCAGCCAGGAAGTGTTTTCTATTTTAGACGCTGCGAACAACTTTGATCGTGGCGTTCAAGGGGTAATGTTGAGGATCACCACGATCGGTGATGTCTGGCATTGGCCACGGGTCTCGGCGGCACATAGACACTGGGAGCACCCTGCTATGACCCGTGCTCAGCTCCTGAGCGTGTGTCATAGAAAGGAAGTTGGACAAGGGCGTACAGCCCCTTCGACCTTAAAAGGTTAAAAAAGACTATCACCTCAAGTTATATAACTTCCCGGTGTTCTTCCTACCTCTCTGATCGCTCCTTCAGTGTTTCATTTTCAAGGTCTACTTAATCTCCTATTCCTCTCATTGTTGGGGTTCCCCAGGGATCTGTCCTGGGCCCTTTCCTCTTTTAACATTCCCTAACTGATCTCTCCTACTATCATTCGGCAGTGTCTCCCTACACTCTATGCACTTCAGCTGAGTTTCAAGACAGCCTGTGGGCACATGGTAAAACTAACTGATGGCCAACCCTCACTGCAGCACTCCACCAATCTGGGCTTTACGGCAGAGTGGTTAGAAAGAACATCTCTTCAGTAAAAGACACATGAAAGCTGAAAGCTAAATTCAGATGTACAAATCTTGTGGCATCATAACCAAGAATCTTAGTGGCTGTAATCACTGCCAAAGGTGCTTCACCCAAGTTATGAATAGAGGGTCTTGACCCTAAATGTTGTTGATTTTAGTACAAGGCCGCAACATAACAAAATGTGGAAAAATGTAAAGGATCTGAATACTTTCTGAATGCATTTGTTCTCTAAAGAAAGACACGTGTCTATTTTTTCTTCTGAAAAGTTTCTGTTCTGTCAATTTTACACTCAAACGATGAAAATCTCACAAATGCTGTGGTTATATGTTCATTGCCAGCGCTGTACAGATGTTACCTGCCGGAGGTATGGATGGATTCATTAGAGCTATAGGTTCAAGCTTCATCTCAACAGATCCCTTCTAGCTGCTACATTGTCTCTATAAAGCTGGCACAGGTAAGTGATGGGCGGGGCTTAAGAAAACAACAGGTTGTAAGTCTGCAGGGTCTTGTGATTATTTTTCTTGCTGCTAATATTAAAACGCAGGTGTATTGCTGATTAACAAGTCAACAACCTTATTCCTAAATATTAGCTTTATTCTGGGGTAAAAATGATCAAGATGCTTTGGATTATATGACAGGTGGAATCCATGGGATCACAATTCATTCTTCTACCTGCATGCGCTTTAACTGGAGTGACAAAGCCGGTAACACTGCTGCCTGCTAGGATAGGAATGTGTCCTGGACTTCTCCCATTACTTCTCCTTAGAGAGCTCTTCTGGTGACTTTTATATCCCCCTGAGCCTTTCTATCTTTTCTTGTGCTCTCCTTCTGGCTTCCATTAGCATGGCCCCTACCTTCCTTACCCTCCTCCCTCCTCTCCCAGTCTCCACCCTCGCCACCGGTTACATGTTATCATTGATATTCTGTACAAGCCTCAGTGTTTCTGGAAGGTTTTTCCCTCAAAGCAAAGGCGGAAAAACAAAAGCGCGGGCTATGTGATCCCCATGGGGCATGTCTATGTGGGGCAGAGCACAGCTGCCATGTACACAGGTATATGACTAATACAGTGAGCTGTCCACAATGATACAATGGATTGGGGTCCTGTGAGACTTACCTTCCTTGGACACTGCAATTCCCTGGCCAGGCTGAGGAGCAGTTCATGGGAGATGGGGTCCACCAGGTTGAGGAAAGTGACATGCCTATATAAGATATCATTGAGGAATGTCCCCTCCAGGCCCAGGTCCTACAGAAACAGCAAAAGGGGAGGTCACCACACTCTGGACCAAGGTTAAGCACTGATTTAGGAAGGGACACAATTGCTGGAAGTATAGCAGGTCATAGCCTTATAATGGATGAGGAGACGAGCTCATCCACAATGGCTGCAGGTTGGGCAGACAGTGGCCCCCGGGCTCCTCACCTTGCGGAGCAGTCTGACGAGGTGTAGCGCCCTTTCCTGCTTGTGGTCCCGCAGCAGCGCCTGGATGTCCCGTATCCAGGCTGCTCTCCGCACGTACGGAGCCGGCTTATTCCTGCGCAGCACCCCGGGGATCCGCTCCGAGTTCAGGATCAGCGAAGTCAGGGCAAAATCCCCGCGGGGCCCTGCAGTCTCTCCCCGCAGGGGCCCCATATCCATCCCATCGTCGGGCTCATCTTCCAGGCTGCTCTGTCTGCTCAGCCGGCCACCCATCACCCTGCTGTCACCTTCCCTGCACTGGAGCCTACTCTACTTCACCCAGCATCAGCAGCACTGCTCACCCCCACCCCTTCTGTGAATGTCAGGACCCCCCTGTTAAAGTCAACTACTACTACTACTAATACCCCTCTACTACTGCAGGGGAAGAGCGGAGCCCCGAGAGCTGTCCACTGCCCCGGTGCTGAACCGGTCCCTAATGCTGTGACTGGATGTGAGGCGCTGGGGCCCCCGGGGCTCCTTCTCTGTAGGGTCTGTCTGTGTCTGGAGCCGCCTGTCTTGTGTTTGTTTATATATTTCAGCTTCCCGGATCTAACCAATGGTGAGCGCAGATGTGTGTAGTGTGGGGGAGGGTCGGAGCAATGTGTCTGGGATGCTGGAGGGAGGGCTGCCAGTGTGTCTGAGGAGAGAGGGAACAGGGAGGGCACTATGTCAGGGTGTGACATGTTCTCATACACTGGCACAGGCCATGTCACGTACACCATTCAAGACTTCTGTCGCATTCCTGCTTTTCTAGACATAGAATAGATCTACTGTAGCAGTGCTTCCCAACCAGGGTGCCTCCAGCTGTTGCAGAATTACAACTCATACACTGGCACAGGCCATGTCACCCTGGTTGGTAAACACTGCTTCAGTAGAACAGTGCACTGACTCAATGGGAGACATTTATCAAACCTTCTGCAGAGGAAGAGTGGTTTAGTTGTCCATAGCAACCAATCAGATTCCAGCTTTTATTTTCCAGAGGCCTTTTTGAAAATGAGAGAAGTGATCTGATTGGTTATTATGGGCAACAGCTCCTCTCTTCCTCTGCACAAGATATGATAAATCTCACCCAATGATCCTTTTATTTATCAAATGGAAACATGGGAAACATATAACTGTCTCATTGGAGCAGCAGCTAAAGTCAACAAGCCGAACTCCCCGTGCTCAAGGGGAGGGCGGACTAAGAAAGTGGGAATGCCCCAGGACATTGGCGACACCTCCTTGACACTTAGGGTGCGTTCCCACAGGGCGTATAAGCAGCGTATAAGCAGCGTATTTGACGTTGCGCAAAATTTATGGCAGCAGTGGGAAATACGCTGCGTATTCCTTGCTCACTATACATACAGGGCTTTCCAGCGGCAGTACTATGTGTGTATTGAGTTTTGGAGGCGGAGCCGCGCATCACAGACACGCCGGAACACGGCCCCGCCTCCAAAACTCACTACACATAGGGCTGCCGCTGGAAAGCCCTGTATGTATAGTGAGCAAGGAATACGCAGCGTATTTCCTGCTGCTGCCATAAATCTTGCGCAGAGTCAAATACGCTGCATATACGCCCTGTGGGAACGCACCCTTAAAGCAAGTTATTCAACCCCTTAAAGACTCAGACCGAGCAAAGTTTCATTTTTGCACTTTCGTTTTTTCCTCCTCTTCTAAAAATCATAATGCTTTCAATTTTGCGCCTACACGCCCTTATAAGGACTTGTTTTTTGCGTCACCAATTATATTTTGTAATGACATCACTTATTTTAGAACAAAATCTGCAGTGAAACAAAAAAAAAAGTTTTGCCGTCTTCGGTTTCTACACAGTGCACTTTATGGTAAAATGACACCTTATCTTTATTCTGTAGGTTCATATGGTTACAAGGATACCCAATTTATATAGGTTTTATGTAGGCATGCTGGGTGTTGTAGTTTTGCAACAGCTGGAGGCACACTGGAAAACACTAATGAAAGGTGATAAATGTATTCACATTGCTGTAAGTTCAATATTCTGATTCCCGTTCTTCTCCCGTCAAAATTAAAAACGGACTTAAAAAAACGGACAATAATGGATGCAAATGGATGTTATCGGTTTGTATCCGTTTTTGTTCAGTTAACGCCTTAAGGACTCAGGGTTTTTCCGTTTTTGCACTTTCGTTTTTTCCTCCTTACCTTTTAAAAATCATAACCCTTTCAATTTTCCACCTAAAAATCCATATTATGGCTTATTTTTTGCGTCGCCAATTCTACTTTGCAGTGACATCAGTCATTTTACCCAAAAATTCACAACGAAACGGAAAAAAAATCATTGTGCGACAAAATCGAAGAAAAAACGCCATTTTGGGGGCTTCCGTTTCTACGCAGTGCATATTTCGGTAAAAATGACAAGTTATCATTATTCTGTAGGTCCATACGGTTAAAATGATACCCTACTTATATAGGTTTGATTTTGTCGCACTTCTGGAAAAAATCATAACTACATGCAGGAAAATTTATATGTTTAAAAATGTCATCTTCTGACCCCTATAACTTTTTTATTTTTCCACGTACAGGGCGGTATGAGGACTCATTTTTTGCGCCGTGATCTGAAGTTTTTATCGGTATGATTTTTGTTTTGATCCGACTTTTTGATCACTTTTTATTCATTTTTTAATGGTATAAAAAGTGACCAAAATATGCTTTTTTGGACTTTGGAATTTTTATGCGCATACGCCATTGACCGTGCGGTTTAATTAACAATATATTTTTATAGTTCGGACATTTACGCACGCGGCGATACCACATATGTTTATTTTTATTTACACTGTTTTATTTTTTTTATGGGAAAAGGGGGGTGATTCAAACTTTTATTAGGGAAGGGGTTAAATGACCTTTATTAACACTTTTTTTAAACTTTTTTTTGCAGTGTTATAGGTCCCATAGGGACCTATAACACTGCACACACTGATCTCCTATGCTGATCACTGGCGTGTATTAACACGCCTGTGATCAGCGTTATCGGCGCTTGACTGCTCCTGCCTGGATCTCAGGCACGGAGCAGTCATTCGACGATCGGACACCGAGGAGGCAGGTAAGGGCCCTCCCGGTGTCCTGCAAGCTGTTCAGGATGCCACGATTTCACCACGGCGGTCCCGAACAGCCCGACTGACTAGCCGGGATACTTTCGCTTTAGAAGCGGCGGTCAGCTTTGACCGCCACTTCTAAAGGGTCAATACTGCACATTGCCGCGATCGGCGATGTGTGGTATTAGCCGCGGGTCCTGGCCATTGATGAGCGCTGGGACCGACGTGATGTGATGCTTCATATCGCGGGAGCCGGCGCAGGACGTAAATATACGTCCTGCGTCGTTAAAGGGTTAATAAACAAAACAAAAAATATTTTTTTTGTTCTGAGCATGCTCAAAAGTAAAAACGGATCAAAAAACGGATTGAAAAAATGGGGTCATCCGTTTTCCATAGACTTCAATGTTAAATTTACTGTATCCGTTTTTTCTTCCGTTTTTTTGGACGGAAGAAAAAATACTGCATGTGCCGTTTTTTTATGCTGTAAAAAAACGTAAATGAGTGCAGACGGGTGCAAACGGATTGAAAAGAATCCCATTGACATGAATGGGATTTTTTTTTAAACGTTTTGAATCCGTTTACAAAAAAGGAAACAAAACGGGATAAAAAAAATGGGGACAGATGGGCGTGTGAACGCACCCTTACTCTCATGTCACCAAAACTGCTTCCCAGTTACTCCCCACACCGAATGGTCCACACAGCAGGCATTAATAGACTACAGTGAAGGGGTTAAGGCCAATCGGCAGTGTGGGTAATGACTGGGAAGTCACAATTCCCACCCTCTCCTTTTCAGATTGAGAACCAAGGAATCCGTTCATGAATCGGTTCCTTTCAGTGAATCACTCGAAATGAACCGATTCAGTTTAGTGATCTGGACTTTCCATCACTAATGAGTTATAGTGTGTCACTACAGTAATAAGGGGGGGGGGGGGGGGTGTCAGAGGGCGGGCCAATGAGCCAAGTCAAGGGGGCAGCAACATTTGCTTTTGCCTAGGGTGGCAAAAATCCTTGCACCAGCCCTGCCAACAACCTATAAGCCATAACAGCTCCTAGTATTTAGTTGTGACTCCAAACACTCTCAGAGCAATCCACAATCCATCTGCTTTCCTACAAATGGCTGTATAAGCAATGGCTAGGGAGGATAATACATTGATAACTACTATTTCTTTTATTTCTTGGATATATTGGATTTCCAGCCTGTTTCTTTATTAAGGCTACATACAGGTGTAGCATTACCTTGTGATTCTCTACTTCACCGATGATTTTGTTTATGACTATTATGGTGTGATGGAAATGGACACCGCTAACCTTTTGGTGACCGGGTTATGGGCTTGTGTGTGCAAACAGTATTCGAGTTCTACAGAAAAATTTGCCCATAGTCATTTAAGACATTTCTTATATTCATATTGTACTGCTTTGTTTGTTTATGAGTACATTCTGTATTTTATTAACAAGATTACCTTGTAGAGTCATTGTCCTATTATGCAGCAATGTGGGGGTTGTGTGTGTATTGACTTAGCAGAGCATTTAGATTGCATACCTCTGTGGCTAGGTTTTTTTTTCTCTATTGAAGCTGATACTTTTATTTGTATGGTATTTATAATGTTAGGAATCACATGGCACACTTTAGACGTCCTTTATATGTTATGATTCACTTGGTACACTTTAGATGGCCTGTATATGTTATGATTCACTTGGCACATTTTAGACAGCCTGTATATGTTATGATTCACTTGCCACACTTTAGACGGCCTGTATATGTTATGATTCACTTGGCACACTTTAGAAGGCCTGTATATGTTATGATTCACTTGGCACACTTTAGACAGCCTGTATATGTTATGATTCACTTGGCACACTTTAGACATCCTGTATATGTTATGATTCACTTGGCACACTTTAGACAGCCTGTATATGTTATGATTCACATGGCACACTTTAGACAGCCTGTATATGTTATGATTCACTTGGCACACTTTAGACATCCTGTATATGTTATGATTCACTTGGCACACTTTAGACAGCCTGTATATGTTATGATTCACATGGCACACTTTAGACAGCCTGTATATGTTATGATTCACATGGCACACTTTAGACAGCATGTATATGTTATGATTCACTTGGCACACTTTAGACAGCCTGTATATGTTGTGATTCACATGGCACACTTTAGACAGCCTGTATATGCTATGATCCACATGGCACACTTTAGATAACATATGCAGGCCGTCTAGAGTGTGCCAAGAGAATCATAAAATATACAGGCTATGATTCTCTTGGCACACTCTGGACGGCCTGTATATGTTATTATTCACTTGGCACACTTTAGCCGGTCTAGATATGTTATGATTCACTTGGCACACTTTAGACAGCCTGTATATGTTATGATTCACGTGGCACACTTTAGACAGCCCGTATATGCTACGATTCACTTGGCACAGTTTAGTTGGCCTATATATGTTATGATTCACTTGGCACACTTTAGAAGGCCTGTATTATGTTATGAATCACTTGGCACACTTTAGACGGCCTGTATATGTTATGATTCACTTGGCACACTTTAGACAGCATGTATATGTTATGATTCACTTGGCACAGTTTAGTTGGCCTATATATGTTATGATTCACTTGGCACACTTTAGAAGGCCTGTATTATGTTATGAATCACTTGGCACACTTTAGATAACATACAGGCCGTGTGCCAAGAGAATCATAAAATATACAGGCTATGATTCTCTTGGCACACTCTATATGGCCTGTATATGTTATGATTCACTTGGCACACTTTAGATGATTCACTTGGAACACTTTAGACAGCATGTATATGTTATGATTCACTTGGCACACTTTAGACAGCCTGTATATGTTATGATTCACATGGCACACTTTAGACAACCTGTATATGCTTTGATTCACATGGCACACTTTAGACGGCCTGTATATGTTATGATTCATTAGGCACACTTTAGACAGCATGTTTATGTTATGATTCACTTGGCACACTTTAGATGGCCTGTATATGTTATGATTCACTTGGCACACTTTAGAAGGCCTGTATATGTTATGATTCACTTGGCACACTTTAGACAGTCTGTATATGTTGTGATTCACATGGCACACTTTAGACAGCCTGTATATGCTATGATTCACATGGCACACTTTAGATAACATATACAGGCCGTCTAGCGTGTGCAAAGAGAATCATAAAATATACAGGCTATGATTCTCTTGGCACACTCTGGACGGCCTATATATGTTATTATTCACTTGGCACACTTTAGACGGCCTAGATATGTTATTATTCACTTGGCACACTTTAGACAGCCTGTATATGTTATGATTCATGTGGCACACTTTAGACAGCCCGTATATGCTATGATTCACATAGCACACTTTAGACGGCCTGTATATGTTATGATTCACTTGGCACACTTTAGACGGCCTGTGTATGTTATGAATCACTTGGCACACTTCAGATGGCCTATATATGTTATAGTAGTAACATAGTTTAACGGATCCTAGAGTCACCCTATCTACCTGGATAGACTTTAGGACATCACTATTTGTACCCCTCAGTTAATGTTGTCCAGTGACATAAAGTTCAGAGTTAAAATACTTTTATTTACTGTTTTCATACACTTTCTGCACATGGTCCAACTTCTGCACACCTCCACCTTTTGCACTCAATGCACTGTATAGGTAGAGCTAATCAACTTTATTGGATTATCTCCCAGGCTCACCGTCACCTTTATTGTCTTTACCGAACCTTCCCCTTGTGATGTCCTTCCTATAAAAGAAGACACTTGTTCCACAATAAAGAGTTCTGATTTTATACCTGAAGACTGGTGTTGCCTGGTTCTTTGGGTACAAGGATGCAATAATCTCTAGTTCTGCCTTGGGATATTGCCTGGGATATGCTGGGGCTTGTCATCGGGAAGGAGAAGTCACTTTTGGCGGAGTCAGTCCGTCACAATTGGTGGCAGCGGTGGGATCTGACTTCTCCAGGATCGACACTGAGACCAGCCCAGCTGGGGGGAGCTTGACCCCGGTTTCAGCAGCTTACCCTGGCAAGGAAGAGCCTGTAAGGATGGAGGATTTCCAAAGAGAGGTGCAATGGTTCCTGGGTCTCTTTAAAGATCCTCCACGAGAGAGTGTGAACAGGGTCCTTACACAGCTGACACAACTCCGTATAGCGAAGCTGCAGTATGCCATGGAAGAGATGTCCATGCAAGAGAGAGCCTTAATTCGCTTGCAAATTTGGGAAGTTGTTCTTTAGGAGTCGGTGAGAAGCCGAGCACAAGTCCTGCCCACCCCAGAACAGCGCTTCAGGGAACAGGTCCACTTGCGGATTCGCTACCTCAGAGAGCAACCCACGGGCAGGGAAATGGTTGAGTTGCACAGATTGGTGCTGAAAGAAATGGAGCTCGAGGCTCATTGCCGTGCCCTGTACTGGTGGGTAAGCTGCAGGCAGTCAGAGCCAAACACAGCCTGTGCTCCGGAAGGGACAGACTTCGGCTGGCCTGGTCTATTGTGGGATGCATTCGAGGAGCGATACGACTTTGGCCATACCGAGGCATACAGACTCTGGGACATCCAGGACAAGCGGAGAGAGATGCTGCCGCAGTCGGAGGTGCCAGACCTGTAACCGGATCTATCTTGGCTGACGTATCAGCAATGGTACCTCGAGGAAGACTACCTGTCCTTGTTTGAGGGGGATGTACAGCAGAAGAAACCAGCACAGATGAGACGGCTGGTCTCTGTCTTCCCCTTCCCCTGGATTGCACACCAGACCGCGACACTCTAGCAGTATCCGGTCAGGACACCAGGGTGGAAGCACCGGCATTAGGGCTGAGTTCTGCTACACTCTGTCCAGCATCAGACACCAGTGCCAGCTCTGCAGCTACAGAGGGAACCATGATTTCTACACTGGTACAGCCGGGATCGCAGGCAGTCGGCCTGGATCCCCAGCGGCTGTTTAATGGTACTGGTGAAAGCACAGTTAATGCAGCTTCCCCGCCGCAGAATTCCATATTGGGAGATGGAGTGGTCGGTTTACCTCCCAGCGCAAGAGGTTGCAACCAGATGAGGAGGCAGTTGACCTCCCTCTCCACCTACTGAGCACAGCCCCGGCTGAAGCGCCAGCTTCAGGGCAGAGTCCTACTATACTCTGCTCAATAACGAATACTGCAGCTACAGAGGGAACCGTGATCCCTACACTGGTACAGCCAGGATCGCAGGCAGTCGGCCTGGATCCCCAGCGGCTGGTTAACGGTACTGGTGAAAGCACAGTTGATGCAGCTCGCCCGCTGCAGAATTCCATATTGGGAGATGGAGTGGTCGGTTTACCTCCCCAGCGCCAGACATTGTGATCACTTCTTCAGCTGAAGTGCCAGCATCAGGGCAGAGTTTTGCTACAATCTGCCTAGCACTGAAGACTGCCGGCAGGTCTGCAGTTACAGATGGGACTGTGGTCCCCGCATCGGTCCAGTCAGGATCCCAGACGGTTGGCCCAGATCCCCAGCGGCTGTGGAACAGTACAGGGGTTGGCACAGTCAGTGCGGCTCCTCAGTGGCAGATATTGCAACCGAGTGAGGAAGCAGTCGGTCTTTATATGCTTGTTGTACTAGTCTAGTAACTTTAACCAAGATGTCTTTCTTAGGATCCTGTTCTAATCTCAGGTAAGTATTATTGTCATTAAGTTGTCTATAAATCTCTTTTGTAATCTAATGTGTCCATAACCACGACCGCACCGCCTTTAAAGGCCAGCTTAATGGTGAGGTCATGGTTATGGATCAACTGTTCTAAAGCCTGTTTTTACGCAAGTGTCAAACTGTGTGTCAATGTTCTGTCTCTAACATAGGTTTCCCTAAGAATTTCAAGGTCCCGACAGACCAAAGACATATATGTCTCTAGCAGATGTGCAGAGATGACAGGATTGAACGTACTTCTATTGTACAGGTCAAAATCTTTCAAACATAACATGTTGGCATTTTGTACCGGGCATACCCATATTCTTGTGTATCGAACCAAACTTCAAGTTTTAACCTAAAAAATGCTTGAATGTCACATTCCAAATTAAACCAATTGATAGAATCTGTAGGACAAAATGTTAAACCTTTTAGCTAATACAGACAGCTGTGCATCAGATAAAACGCAAGAAGAGATATTCACCACTTTGAGATTTAAGTCCTTTTCTTTGCCCTCTTTGGTTGTCCCTGAGTTGGTCGCTTCTGTCTTCTGTTTTTTTCTTTCCTTTTTCTTCCACCTCTTCTCGATGGCTTCCTGTAGGGGTGAGTAGAGGTAGCCCTTGGTCCAAAATTTTTTTGGCTGGTAAAGAAGATTTATCAACATTAGATAAATATTTATCTATATATAGAGATAAGCTAATCGAAGCTGATGAATCCGAATTCGTTAAGAATTTCATGAAAATTTCTTCATTCTTAATCGCTTCATTGAACTCCATTTAGTGCGGTCCAGACTCCAGGGCATCTAAAATGGTGGCTCCACATGTGAGGACATGGGGCAAGGAACGCTGGGAAGGTGGGAATGCAAGGCAGGTGGGCTGGATGACCCTGAATCACATGCAGGATGCAGCCAGTCACCCCTGTGATGTCACAGCCCTATATATTTGGCAGCCATATTCCGGCTCGTCATTTCATTCATTACACTGCAGAGAGATAGGACGGACATCGCTGTGTGTGTGTTACACAGAAAAGCTTTTTGCAGCTGCGTTTCACTTCCTAGTCACCTCAGCCTTCTGTTGGACACAGAGCACAGCGTTTTTGCACAGAAATTATTTCTTACTGCAGCATTTAACCCCTCAGTTACTGTGAAAAGCATTGTATTACAGAGAGGGGCAGAGAGTTGTGTGTTGCCTCAGCTACAGAAACGTTTTCCGAGGAGGGAAAAATTATTTTTTTAGGGCAAATCTGTGTCTTTGTTCCACAACAACTTGTCTGCTGGTTATACTAGTCTGTAGACGGTATAATCCAGCATACTATAGTACATTTTTCTGCCCTCATACCTCGTATGCATACCACATACCTACATCTAAATGGTGTACTATTTTGTACCTGTTAATCTGTCAAGGGCCTACATACTGTGAAAGGACAGCCAAAAGTAATCACTGGCTGGTGTTTTACTCCAATACGTTTTTTAAGCGTACTGTAGCGCATTTTTCTGCCCTCATAATTGCATACCACATACCTACATCTAAGTGGTGTACTATTTTGTACCTAATAATCTGTCAAGGGCCTACATACTGTAAAAGGACAGCCAAAAGTAATTACCGTCTGGTGTTTTACTCCAATACGTTTTTTTAAGCGTACTATAGCACATTTTTCTGCCCTCATAAGTGCATACCACATACCTTCATCTAAGTGGTGTACTATTTTGTACCTAATAATCCGTCAAGGGCCTACATACTGTGAAAGGACAGCCAAAAGTAATCACCGGCTGGCGTTTTACTCAAATAATTTTTGAAGCGTACAGTAGCGCATTTTTCTGCCCTCATAAGTACATACCTACATCTAAGTAGTGTACTATTTTGTACCTGGTAAACTCTCAAGGGCCTAGATACTGTGAAAGGCCAGGGAAAAGTAATCACCGGCTGGTGTTTTACTAAAATACTTTTCTGTCCTCATAAGTGCATACCACATACCTACATCCTCATGCTTCAGCCACCTCCAGGCTGTACCAAGACACTATATGGTCTCCTCATGCTGCCAGAAACTCCAGGCTGTGCCATTCAGCCACTATATGGTCTCCTCATGCTGCCACAAACTCCAGAAAGTCATTCAGCCACTATATGGTCTCCTCATACTGATGCCACCTCCAGGCTCTGTCATTGTGCTGCCATGTGACATGTGACTCCTTTCCTTGTTAGATTTGGTCCTTTGTAACCACAAGCCAGAGTGTTAGCTAAAATTTCAATTTCAAAATCTAAAATTTCAATTTCAAAATCTTTAATTTTAATTTCAAAATCTTACATTTCAATTTGAAAAAAATCGATGTAATCTTTTCAAGACTGAGGCCCCATTGTCGTCGACGTCATATAGTAGCTGTGGAATTACCACAAGTATCCAATGAAACAGGTTGGAGCAATCACATGAACAATTACTGATTAAATGAAACATTTGCAGTTCCACAAAAGAGTAAGACATTGGGAGGGGGGCGGGAGCAGTGAGAGCCACGGGCTGGAACAGGTGGTAGCTCGCCTCGCAGCGAACCACCAGCTCGATGCTCACCAGAAAATGTAAATAAATTCTAATTAAATTAAATAAAAAATACATAAACAAATCTATTTACGCTCTTCAATATTGACACCATATGGTTTCCCGACTGCCACATTCAGACTCTCTGCGCCAGTGATTCTAATAGCGATGCCTGTAATCTGCACGTCTGTCAGGATCCGGGCTAGCGGCTGGTGATGACACTGGAGGTGGATCCCCTGTACCAGAGAGGCGATGACACGGGCCATACTGGGGAATCGGTTCTAAGCAGTTACTGGTGTTCACCAGAGCCCGCCGCAAAGCAGGATGGACTTGCTGCGGCAGTAACTACCAGGTCGTGTTCCCCAGTAGCGACTCGACCTCTCTGGCAGCTGAGACTGGCGCGGTACAAAAGGACTAGACAGAGGCGAGGTCAGACGTAGCAGAAGGTCAGGGCAGGCAGCGAGGTTCGTAGTCAGGGGCAACAGCAGAAGGTCTAGGTACACAGGCTTGGGACACAGTATAACGCTTTCTCAGGGCACAAGGCAACAAGATCCGGCGAGGAGAGGAAGGGGAAGTGGGTTTTTATACATTAGGGCGTGATTGGGCCAGGCACCAATTAGTGGTGCACTGGCCCTTTAAATTTAAGCAAGTCGGCGCGCGCGTGCCCTAGGGAGCGGGACCGCGCATGCCGGGAGGAAGCAGACGGGAGCGAGAGGTGAGAGAGACGGGGCGCAATCCGAGGGCAGACACGAGCCGTGCCTCGGATCGCGTCCCCTCCGAGGACCAGAGAGCATCGCTCGCGGTCAGCAATGCCGACCGGAGCGCTGCAGCCAGAGGAACGCCGCGAGCGCTCCGGGAAGGCAGCGGCACCCGGAGCGCTCGGCGTGACAGTACCCCCCCTTGGGTCTCCCCCTCTTCTTGGAGCCGAGGAATCTGTAGATGAATTCTTTGTCTAGAATATTGTCCTCTGGCTCCCAAGACCTCTCCTCGGGGCCACAATTCTCCCAATCAACAAGAATTTTTTTTTTTACCTTTGACAAACTTTGAAGCGAGAATCTCTTTAACCGAGAAGACGTCAGGAGGAGCCCGAGACAGGAGCAGGAACGGTGACCTTGGGAGAAAAGCGGTTAAGAATGAGAGGCTTGAGGAGGGAAACATGAAAGGAGTTAGGAATACGAAGAGAAGGAGGAAGATGAAGCTTGTAAGAGACAGGGTTGATTTGACTTTTGACACTGAATGGCCCGAGGTAACGTGGACCCAGCTTGTAGCTAGGGACACGGAACCGAATATATTTGGCAGAGAGCCACACTTTGTCACCAGGGGCAAAGACAGGAGGAATTCTTCTCTTCTTGTCCGCGTGTTTCTTCATACGAGAGGAGGCCAGCGAGAGCGACCTCTGAGTCTCCTTCCAGATAGAGGAAAAGTCCCGGGTCAAATCATCTACGGCAGGGACTCCAGACGAAGTGGGGATAGGGAGGGGGGGAAGTGGGTGACGGCCGTACACCACAAAGAATGGAGACTTGGCGGATGACTCAGAGTCTTTAAAATTGTACGAAAATTCGGCCCAGGGTAACAGGTCAACCCAATCATCTTGGCGGGAGGAGACAAAATGTTGCAGGTAGTCACCAAGGATTTGGTTTACTCTCTCCACTTGTCCATTAGATTGCGGGTGGTAGGCAGAGGAAAAATTCAATTTAATCTTTAATTGGGTGCAGAGTGCTCTCCAGAATTTCGAGACGAATTGAACGCCTCTATCGGAGACGATATGTGTAGGCAGTCCGTGGAGACGAAAAATGTGCAAAAAAAAATGCTTCGCCAATTGTGGCGCAGAAAGAAGACCAGGGAGAGGAACGAAATGGGCCATTTTGGAGAATCGATCAACGACCACCCAGATGACAGTGTTGCCATGGGATACAGGAAGGTCAGTGACGAAGTCCATCGCTATGTGTGACCAAGGCTGTTCGGGAACTGGCAGAGGAAGAAGAAGACCCGCGGGTCTTTGGCGAGGAATTTTATCACGTGCGCAGATAGTACAGGAGCGTACGAAGTCAGTCACATCCTTTTCAAGGGAAGGCCACCAATAGTGTCTGGCAATCAACTGAGTGGATTTTTTGACTCCAGCGTGACCTGCCAGGTGGGAGGAGTGACCCCATTTGAGAATCCGGAGGCGAAGACGTGGAGGGACAAAGGTTTTTCCTGGAGGAACTGGTGCCAGGGAAGCCTGAACAGTGGAGATCAGACACTCAGGGGAAACGATGTGTTGAGGAGCGGTTTCTGCCTCCGTGGCATCAGTGGAACGAGAAAGGGCATCCGCCCTGACATTCTTGTCTGCAGGACGAAAATGTATCTGGAAATTAAAGCGAGCCAAGAACAATGACCACCTGGCCTGGCGAGGATTTAAACGCTGGGCGAACTGCAGGTATGACAGATTTTTGTGGTCAGTGTAGATGGTGATCGGGTGGAGAGACCCTTCCAGGAGATGCCTCCACTCCTCGAGTGCCATTTTAATGGCCAGCAATTCTCGGTCACCAATAGCGTAATTTTTTTCAGGAGGGGAAAATGTTTTAGAGAAAAAAACGCAGGTGACGTTTTTCCCTTTAGCATTTTTCTGAAGAAGAACCGCTCCGGCTCCAACTGAAGAGGCATCCACCTCGAGGAAGAATGGCTTCAGAGGATCAGGCCTGGTCAAGACTGGTGCGCAGGCGAAGGCGGCCTTAAGGCGAGTAAAAGCTTCTTCTGCTTGGGAAGGCCAGAATCTCGGATTCGCATCTTTCTTGGTCAAGGCCACTATGGGGGCCACGATAGTGGAGAAGTGGGGGATAAACTGACGGTAGTAATTAGCGAATCCGAGGAAGCGCTGGATAGAGCGAAGTCCAGAGAGGCGTGGCCAATCCAAGACTGCGGAGAGCTTATCGGGGTCCATTTGAAGACCCTGTCCAGAGACCAGATATCCTAGGAAAGGAAGACAGGTACGTTCAAAGAGGCATTTCTCAATTTTGGCATAGAGATGGTTAACTCGGAGGCGCTGGAGCACTTGGCGAACATGGAGGCGGTGTTCCTCTAGGTTGGAGGAGAAGATTAGAATGTCATCGAGATAGACCACCACGCAGGTATACAACAAGTCCCGGAAGATCTCATTGACAAAGTCTTGGAAGACTGCGGGGGCGTTGCAAAGACCGAATGGCATGACCAGGTATTCGAAGTGACCATCTCTAGTGTTAAAAGCAGTTTTCCACTCATCTCCTTCACGAATTCTGATGAGATTGTACGCGCCCCCGAGGTCAAGCTTGGTAAAAATCTTTGCTCCGCGCAGCCGGTCAAAGAGTTCCGAGATGAGTGGCAGAGGGTAGCGGTTCTTTATGGTGATCTTATTGAGCCTGCGGTAGTCAATACAAGGGCGTAGCGACCCATCCTTCTTGGCAACAAAGAAGAATCCTGCTCCAGCAGGAGAAGAAGACTTCCTGATGAAACCTTTTTTGAGATTCTCCTGAATATATTCCGTCATGGCCTCCGTTTCAGGAGCGGAGAGAGGGTAAATCCTGCCACGGGGCGGCGTGGTCCCAGGGAGCAAGTCAATAAGGCAGTCGTAGGGCCTATGTGATTGTAGGACCTCTGCCTGTTTTTTGCAAAAGACCTCAGAAAAGTCTTGATAGGCCTTTGGAAGACCGAGCAAAGGAGAAGCAACAGAGACTTGGCTGGTGGGAAGCGACTGAAGGCAGCGAGAGTGGCAGGAAGAACCCCAGGATTTTATGTCCCCCGTGGTCCAGTCGAGGGTAGGAGAATGCCGCTGGAGCCAGGGTAAGCCAAGGAGGATGTCTGAGGTGCAATTAGGCAGGACAAAGAACTCAATCCTTTCTTGATGGAGAACCCCCACGGTCATGCGTACGGGGGCCGTGCGGTAACGCACGGTAGAATTCAGGTGTTCTCCGTTAACTGAGGAAATGTAGAAGGGCTCGACTAGACGGATAACAGGGATGTTAAACCGGTTAATGAAGGAGGCTTTTATGAAATTTCCAGTTGAACCAGAGTCCAAGAATGCCTCCGCAGAGAAGGAGGCTTTATCAGCTGGAGAAATCCGCACAGGAATAGTCAGGCGTGGAGAGGAAGAATTTACACCCAGTGACGCCTCTCCCACGATCACTAGGTGCGAGCGTTTCCCTGACGCTGAGAACGAATGGGACAGTCCTTTAGGAAATGTTCAGAGCTCGCACAGTATAGGCATAAGTTCTCGTTCCTCCGGCGAGTCCTCTCTTGCTGGGTCAGGCGAGACCGGTCCACTTGCATGGCCTCCTCAGTGGGAGGCACAGTAACAGGCTGCAAAGGATGCTGGAAGAGAGGAGCCAGGTGCGGGTATCGCCTGGTGCGAACGAGATCTTTCTCCTGGCGGAGCTCCTGATGTCTCTCAATGTAGCGCATATCAATGCGGGTAGCCAGGTGGATTAGTTCAGTCAGGGAGGAGGGTATCTCTCGTGCGGCCAGACAATCCTTGATGTGGCTGGATAAACCTTTTTTAAAGGTCGCGCAGAGAGCTTCATTGTTGCAGGCCAACTCAGCGTCCAAAGTCCGGAATTGTATGGCATATTCGCCCACGGTTGAATCTCCTTGGACAAGGTTCAGTAAAGCAGTTTCTGCGGATGAGGCACGGGCAGGTTCCTCAAAGACACTGCGGACTTCAGAAAAGAAGGACTGGACTGAGGCAGTGGCAGGATCGTTGCGGTCCCAAAGCGGCGTGGCCCAGGCCAAGGCCTTCCCGGAAAGTAGACTGACGACGAACGCCACCTTAGACCGTTCAGTGGGGAATTGGTCAGACAACATCTCCAAGTGCAGGGAGCATTGAGACAGGAATCCCCGGCAATTTTTAGAGTCCCCGTCAAACTTGTCTGGGAGAGACAGGCGGACTCTAGTGGAAGAAGCAGCAGCTCGGAGAGGAGGAGATGCTGGAGCTGGCGGTTGAGGCTGTGGAGGCAGGAGCTGTTGAATCATGGCAGTCAACTGCGACAGCTGTTGTCCTTGTTGAGCAATTTGCTGGGACTGCTGGGCAACCACGGAGGTGAGATCAGCGAGGCTTGGCAGCGGTACCTCAGCGGGATCCATGGCCGGATCTACTGTCAGGATCCGGGCTAGTGGCTGGTGATGACACTGGAGGTGGATCCCCTGTACCAGAGAGGCGATGACGCGGGCCGTACTGGGGAATCGGTTCTAAGCAGTTACTGGTGTTCACCAGAGCCCTCCGCAAAGCAGGATGGACTTGCTGCGGCAGTAACTACCAGGTCGTTTTCCCCAGTAGCGACTCGACCTCTCTGGCAGCTGAGACTGGCGCGGTACACAAGGACTAGACAGAGGCGAGGTCAGACATAGCAGAAGGTCAGGGCAGGCAGCGAGGTTCGTAGTCAGGGGCAACAGCAGAAGGTCTAGGTACACAGGCTTGGGACACAGTATAACGCTTTCTCAGGGCACATGGCAACAAGATCCGGTGAGGAGAGGAAGGGGAAGTGGTTTTTTATACATTAGGGCGTGATTGGGCCAGGCACCAATTAGTGGTGCACTGGCCCTTTAAATTTAAGCAAGTCGGCGCGCGCGCGCCCTAGGGAGCGGGACTGCGCGCGCCGGGAGGAAGCAGACGGGAGCGAGAGGTGAGAGAGACGGGGCGCAATCCGAGGGCGGACCTCCGGGGACCAGAGAGCAGCGCTCGCGGTCAGCAATGCCGACCGGAGAGCTGCAGCCAGAGGAACGCCGTGAGCGCTCCGGGAAGGCAGCGGCACCTGGAGCGCTCGGCGTGACAACGTCATACTGAATAACAATATTATTTCACTATCAAAGCACACTCCCTATGCATGTTAGAACAAAGCAAACTGTTCTACATCCCTATTGAGGCTCTCTAAAGGACAGAAATAGCCGTTTTTAATACAGATTCGCTGCAAATAAATTCGACCCAAAACTAATTTTTTCGAAAAATTCGTCAAATCGTCCGAATCCAAGTTTTCAAAAGTTCGCTCATCTCTACTCTTAACCCATCTGAGATTACCACTTTGATTGTCACTGTTGTTATACATAGGTTGGTTCCAAGTAGACACTCTGCTTTTAGTATAGTCATTTACATCACAAAACCATTTTTTCTTCTTTACATCTATTATCTAATTTTTTTACTTTTACAAAAACACTTTGGGGGACATTTATCAAAGCATTTAGTAGTTTTTTTTTGCTTTAAATTGTCGCAAAAAAGTCGCATGTGCGACTACTCTATTTTTTGGTGACTTTTTGATTGTGCAGTGCCCTAAGCAAAAAAAAAGAAAAGAAACGTGCTTACTAAAGCAAAAAGTTATTTTTGACTTGCAGTAGTCAGAGATTCAAGTGTGAAAGTCACAAAAAAGTCGCATCACATGTAAAAACCTCCAAAATTTACTCCAGCTCAGACATAGAGCAGAAAAAGCCACTACCAAAGCAAAAAAAAAAAAAAAAAATGCTTACCTGAAAGAAATTTATCAACAGGCTGAAACCAGTTGATAAATAAGTCGCACAAAAGCAAAAAAATTTTAAGAAAAAAATAACTAAAAAAAGGAATACAGAAGCAAACATTGATAAATGTCCCCCTTTGTTCTTATCCATATAACTGCCAAATTCCTCCACTGGCAACATAGTAGTCAGATTAGTCTCCAATTCAGATATTCTATTCTTAACATTGACCAATTCCCATTGCAAATTATCCAAGTTTAGTACAATAATGTCTACAATAATGTCTAATGCATATCGATCCGATATCTCCTCAAAGCCTTTCTTAAACTCAACATTTTCAATATTCAATGTTAGTCTTAAACATGATCTCATACCATCATGGTAGTATGACATATTTTAAGATCCGTAACTTACATTTATCATTAATTATGTTTCTATGGTATGTATTCACACATATACTTCATACATATACTCGGATTCCTTACAATAGCATTATTAGCTATTACCATAGCAATTTGCACACGTGATCACTTTGGATCAGATGATGTGTGTCGCGTGACCATTGAGGTTCATGTGACGCGCATCATGTGACCCTCTGTAATAGGAAGTTTTCTTTGCACAGGCGCAGTAGCTCTGTAGCACGCTATCGCCGCCATGACACATGCACGGAGGTGGTAAGGATCCTCCCTTCTTGCATTATATAATTATTATGTACAATTGTGCATGAATGTGCTGCTGATTAAGTATAGGTTAGTATAGGTTTCAAGCACTTTATTTATATTGCACAATGACACTAAAATCCAAGTGTTCTTTCTGGAGTGTTTTAGATTTCACTCCTTTTTTTCTGGGAGCTGATTTACTAATGTGTCGGACGTGTCAGTTAATTTTGTGTTGCATGTTTTTTTTTGTGTCGCACAGGAAAATTTGTCGCACATACTCCGAGTTAAAAGAAAAAAACTAAAAAACATGGGTATAGAATACAAATTCATCAATAGCATGTGCCAAACCAAACAAGCAAAACACAAGATTTAACGGGAATTAAGAAACAAAATAGAACAAAAAAAATTTAATTGACTTAGACAATCTAATATAGGAGTTCAAAATGTATTGCATATTCTAAAAATCCTTGTGTAGAACTGTAAAACAATGAAAAAAAAGAAAGAAAATAGTTTAAGCACTCCCCACCACGTTACTGTACACAGTCTTCCTGAACCTCCACCATTGAAAAAGGGGACGCAGTTCCCCGAAACGCGTCTGGTGTTAAGACAACCCTGCACATCATCTGGGACAATCGTTACCGCATTGCCGGTCCTCACCTACTCTCTCACCTGCTCCCCGTGCCGTCAGGGTAGAGAGGATACCTCCAGCGTTGCCATACACTGCTACGACCGCTAGGCTTCACAGCGCTGCCACACGCTGCTTCCCAGCCATCATCTCCGACCCCCAGCACCGGATCATATCACCTACATTTCTCCCGTGCCGCTGGGACAGAGGGACGTGTATCAGGATCTCAAGCACAGCTGCACTCACCTGACTGTGCACACTGTAGCCGGTAAGAGGCACTAAGTGCCTGAACTGTATAGCGATTGCCCTCTTGCATTCAGTCCCCGTGCCGTCGGGGTAGAGGGGGATCGTGGTTTCTGTGTTCAGTGGTTTTAATACAGTCACTATGTGGTGATAATCGTGGTGGTCATGGTGTGGAGGTATTATTCTCCCTTGTATACTGATATTATTGGTAATATTGGTCTCAGTATATAGGGTTTGGTCAGTAACAGTATGGTGGCAATATGTATGGTGATAATATTTCTTCTTTCTAATTGAATTAAATGGCTCTTGTTTTTCTTGTCCTGTGTTTTAAAATATTTTTTCATAGACGATGGGTGAGATAGCGGACGGGCTCTGTGAGCATAGTTGGGAGTAAGCCACAAGATATGGGGGGGGGGGGGGGCAGCCTTGAGCTGTGTAAGTGGCTCCAAAATTTCTGATGGCAGCCTTGCACACAATAAGTTGTAGTGTACAAATTCACGCATACGTTTTCCACCTTCATTATAATTATTTTCAGTTTCCAGTAAAACACTACAATGATCAGGTTGCAGTAACAATGTGCTATGTCATGTGACTAACAGTTGTAAGAAGCAGTGATACTTATTTTGACCTTTGGTATGTAATATGTCCAGGCAGCTATTGCTGGAATACTATAGTTGTTACATTAGAGTTTCTTAAAGGAAAATTGTCACCTTGATAAGCCACACTAAACCCAATACACTGAGTTATAGTGTGAGTGACCAGGAATCCAAAGAGGGGTCACTTACTAAAATCGGCGCTGTGGTTCCCAAAATATTGGCTGGCAAAGTTCCCCTTCTAAATTCAGGGAGTCGCGCGCAGGAGGTGGGGCCCCGCCGGCTGGCTGCCCCTGCTTTTTTCCTTCTTCCCAATCAGCCATTCCTTTAGTTAGCATATTCATATTCTGCAACTCCACGTCCTAGTGATGTGAGTCGCATGTCACGTGAGCACTGCACTCTGTCGGTAGAGCACACGCGCAGACAGTTTACATACAACTCTCACATAACTACAGCTCTCACATGACTTCAGCTCTCACATCATTGCTTACAGTAGTCATAGCTCAGGACATGAGAGCTGTATGTAAACTGCCGGCACATGTGCTCTACGGACAGAGTGCAGCGCTTTTGTGACATGCGACTCACGTCACTAGGATGTGGAGTCTCAGAATATGAATATGCTAACTAAGGGGACAGCTGATTAAGAAGACAGAAAGAAGCAGGGGTGGCCAGCCAGTGGTGCGACTCCCTGAATTCAGTAGGTGAACATCGCCAGCCAATATTTTAGGAACCACAGCACCAATTATAGTAAGTGACCCCTCTTTGGATTCCTAGTCACCCACACTATAAACCAGTGTATCGGGTTTAGTGTGGGTGATCAAGGTGACAATTTTCCTTTAAGACCAACATTAAGGGACTAGTGAGGAATTTTTCAGGGTAACTATATAAAAGATGCTAATTTTCAGTTGGGTTACTGGGTTTTTGCAATACCAGAAGCCACAGGAATTGATTTAACAAAATTAAACACAAAAAGTAGTTGGTTAAGGTTTATAAAGAAACAATGTCTATCATGGGAGGTAAGGGCCCCATAAACCTATTACCAAGGGGCCCAAACTATTTTCAATCCATCATTGGCTATCTCAGAGATTATTAGTGACTGAAATCTGATCTATTATACCCTGTCTATCATGACAGCCAAGAAGGCCTTTAAAAGACCCCTGTCTGCCATGACAACCGATTGGAACCCTAGGATTGCAACATTGGGCAGCCAAAAGAAAATTTGGAAAGGGACCAACATGCAGCTTAAATAACCTGCATCAGAGCTAGCCCCAATGTTGGACTCTAACTGTGGGTATGGAGTGGATGTAACTCCCAAACCCACATGGTATGTCCCCTGCATATTTACATATGAAATGGGATGCAACAACATTACCATACCAAATAATATTGATATAACTTAATATACATATACTATACAGAAGATACTCCTTATAGTTCACATTTTTGGGATACCTAGTATCCAATTCAAGTATCCAAAATGGCTCCCATTTCAAAATATGCTTCATCTAATTCCCATCACGGGGAGGTTTAAACGGGTACAGTCAGATCCAAGAACATTTAATATTTTGTTACTGTTGAAAATTAAAGACTTTTTCTAATATGCATTTTTGAATATTTAATAAAGAAACTGGCTTCTTAAAATCCCATCACGAGGGGTCCCCATATCTACATATCTACTGGGACCCTAACCAGTACTGCAGCAGCATCAGGCTTGTCCATGATTCATGGACAAGAGATGACTCATGGACAAGGATGCATGAGCAGACACACCAATCACCTCCCACAACCACAAGAGGATTTCTAACAATGTGAGCTAATGAGAAGAGGTTATCATAAATAAAGGTGATAGAGACATATAAATTAGATGTACATTATTATTTTTTGTGGGATCTGACAGGTACACTTTAAGCTCTTCAGGACATAGGGCGTATGGATACGCCCCGGAATTCTGAGTCCTTAAGGACCGAGGGCGTATCCATACGCCCGTGGGAATTCCGGTCCCCACCGCTAGCCGGTTGGGGACCGGAGCCGGATGCCTGCTGAAATCGTTCAGCAGGCATCCCGGCATATCGCCCAGGGGGGGGTCATTATGCCCCCCCATGTCGGCAATGGCCGCAGATCGCTGGACAATTCAGTCCAGCGATCTGCGGCGATTCCGGGTCAATCGGGTCTCCAGTGACCCGGTGACCCGGAATTACTGGCTGATCGGGGCCGTCTCTGACGGCTCCGAACAGCCATAGCCTGCAGGGGTGAGGTGGCACTGGTGCAACCTCACGATCGCCCTGATTCGTCGGCCGGATTACCGGCCGACCAATCAGGGCGCCTGCTGCGGGTGTCACTCCCGCAACCCGCTCCGCCCTCTCTTCCGGAGGACGTGAGCGGGTGCAGGACGTGCACCCCGGGTGCTGGGGACCCCGATCCCTGGCGTCAATGTTCGGATCGGGGCCCCAGGAGCAGCGGCGGCGACGACGAGGGACTGACCTGTGTGCCGGCAGCAGCAGGAGGTGAGTGACAGCCTCCTGCTGTTGCTTAGCAACAGCTCCCAGCATGCAAAAAGGGCATGCTGGGAGCTGTAGTTATGCAACAGCAGGAGGCAGACCACCACAACTCCCAGCATTCCCTTATGGGCATGCTGGGACTTATGGTTTTGCAACAGCTGGAGGCACATTTTTTCAATGGAAAAGTGTACCTTCAGCTGTTGTATAACTACAACTCCCAGCTTGCACAAACAGCTAAAGTGCATGCTGGGAGTTGTAGTGGTGCATCTGCTGGTTGCATAACTACAACTCCCAGGCTGGTGACTGCTGAGAGTTGTAGTTTTGCAACAGCTGAAGGCACACTGGTTGTGAAACACTGGGTTAGGTCACAAACTCAGTGATACATAACCAGTGTGCCTACAGCTGTTGCAAAACTAAAACTCTCGGCATGTACAGTCTGTCAGCGCATGCTGGGAGTTGCAGTTTTGCAACAGCTGGATGTTACCCCCCCCCCCCCAATGTGAATGTACAGGGTACACTCACATGGGCGGAGGTTTACAGCAAGTATCTGGCTGCAAGTTTGAGCTGCGGCAAATTTTCTGCCGCAGCTCAAACTGCCAGCGAGAAACTACTGTGAACCCCCGCCCGTGCGACTGTACCCTACAAACACTACACTACACTAACAAAAAATAAAATAAAAAGTAAAAAACACTACATATACACATACCCCTACACAGCCCCCCTCCCCTCCCCAATAAAAATGAAAGCGTCTGGTACGCCACTGTTTCCAAAACGGAGCCTCCAGCTGTTGCAAAACAACAACTCCCAGTATTGTCGGACAGCCGTTGACTGTCCAGGCATGCTGGGAGTTTTGCAACAACTGGAGGCACCCTGTTTGGGAATCACTGGCATAGAATTCCCCTATGTCCACCCCTATGCAAGTCCCTAATTTAGGCCTCAAATGCGCATGGCGCTCTCACTTTGGAGCCCTGTCGTATTTCAAGGCAACAGTTTAGGGTCACATATGGGGTATCGCCGTACTTGGGAGAAATTGTGTTACAAATTTTGGGGGGTATTTTCTGCTTTTGCCCTTTTTAAAAATGTAAAATTTTTGGGAGAACAAGCATTTTAGGTAAAAAAAAAAGTCGTGAAACACCTGTGGGGTATAAAGGTTCACTTAACCCCTTGTCACCTTCCCTGATGGGTCTAGTTTCCAAAATGGTATGCCATGTGTTTTTTTTTTTTTTTGCTGTCGTGGCACCATAGGGGCTTCCTAAATGCGGCATGCCCCCAGAGCAAAATTTGCTTTCAAAAAGCCAAATGTGACTCCTTCTCTTCTGAGACCTATAGTGCACCAGCAGAGCACTTTTCACTCCCATATGGCATGTTTTCTGAATCGGGAGAAATTGGGCTTCAAATTTTTAGGGGTATTTTCTGCTATTACCCTTTTTAAAAATGTAAAATTTTGGGGAAAACAAGCATTTTAGGTAAACATTTTTTTTTTTTTTTTTACATTTGCAAAAGTCGTGAAACACCTGTGAGGTATAACTCACTTTATCCCATGTTACATACCCCGAGGGGTCTATTTTCCAAAATGGTATGCCATGTGTTTTTTTTTTTGCTGTTCTGGCACCATAAGGGCTTCCTAAATGCAACATGCCCCCCAAAAACCATTTCAGAAAAACGTACTCTCCAAAATCCCCTTTTCGCTTCTGAGCCCTCTACTGCGCCCGCCGAACACTTTACATAGACATATGACATATGTGCTTACTCGAGAGAAATTGGGCTACAAATACAAGTAAAAATTTTCTCCTTTTACCCCTTGTAAAAATTCAAAAATTGGGTCTACAAGAACATGTGAGTGTAAAAAATGAAGATTTTGAATTTTCTCCTTCACTTTGCTGCTATTCCTGTGAAACACCTAAAGGGTTAAAACGCTGACTGAACGTCATTTTGAATACTTTGGGGGGGGTGTAGTTTTTATAATGGGGTCATTTATGGGGTATTTCTAATATGAAGACCCTTCAAATCCACTTCAAACCTGAACTGGTCCCTGAAAAATATCGAGAAAATTTTGCGAAAAATTGGAAAATTGCTGCTGAACTTTGAAGCCCTCTGGTGTCTTCCAAAAGTAAAAACATGTCAATTTTATGATGCAAACATAAAGTAGACATATTGTATATGTGAACAAAAAAAAATGTATTTGTAATATCCATTTTCCTTACAAGCAGAAAGCTTCAAAGTTAGAAAAATGCTAAATTTTCAAATTTTTCATCAAATTTACGGATTTTTCACCAAGTAATGATGCAAGTATCGACAAAAATTTACCACTATGTTAAAGTAGAATATGTCACGAAAAAACAATCTCGGAATCAGAATGATAACTAAAAGCATCTTAGAGTTATTAATGTTTAAAGTGACAGTGGTCAGATGTGCAAAAAACGCTCCAGTCCTTAAGGCCAAAATGGGCTTAGTCCTGAAGGGGTTAAAAACACTTTCTAGGCAAAAAAATAGGAAAGAAAAGGTTAGGTAATGTTATGGCAATCTAAACAAACAAGGGAAGGTTTTATGCTCTCTCGTTCACCTTTATATATAACAGAGAGCTTTAGGATACTTTGCTCATTCTAGCATCAGCTCTAGTTAATTTGGTTGCCAGGCATAACTGATTAAATCTTTTTAGATATGGAGTTGTACTTGAAGAAAACAGTACCTGTCATATCCCACAAAACAAGAAAAAAAAAAAGTTATGTTTCTCAGTACCTAATCCTGATCATGTACTTATAATTTCTGTGCCTATCAACTATATTTCTCTCACAAATACCCCTTGCTCACTTGGTTTTAATCTTCTCTTGTGGAGGGGGCGTGCCTGTCTCTTACCCTCACATGACTCATCTTCCTTCCTCTGAGTCACTGGAAAGCAAACCTGGGAAGTCATCTGGCCATGTGTGTCAGACTCCTGAATGGTAGAGCAGCTATTTTAACACTGTTTTTTAAAAGCACAAACATAGCTGAGAACTTGCAGTATCACACATAATCGGCTGCAACAGTATCACACATAATATACTTAAATAAAACTGTAGTAAAGTCAGTATCACACATACTAGGCTGCAGGCAGTTTCTTACATATTATGCTTAGATATTCTGCTGAGAAATGTACCTTTATTTTTCCATTAGTTGCTGCTCTGAGCTGCCGGAAAAGCTGAGCATGTCACATAGTTAGGGAAGCAGTGAATATAGATGAGAGAGGTGTGTAGGGCCTCAGCCAATCAGGCACAATCACACACTAAAGAGCCGTGTGTCGGTGCCTGCACAGCACAGATCTCCAATACTGGATATCGGCTTGCCTTCAGCCACTATCCAAAGTGCTGTAAAATACAGAGTCGTTGGTGAGGAGGAAGATCGATGACCCCTAGTGGTGACAATTTTTTTTATATTTTTTTAAGGAAAATGTACTCTTTTTTTTTTTTTTATAACTAATATTTAAAAAAAAGTCCTGTTATCATTTAGTTAGCACAATGTAAAAAGTATTTTTTTATAATGACAGTACCTCTTTAACTTGTAAAATGTTCTACTAGTTATCTATGGTGGAATTTACTAATAGACAAACTCACTTTATCTTTATTACTTTATAACAGCTAATTAATTTTTATGTGATATGTTTCCTTATTTTGTCACATAAATTTCTTAGTAGAGGAGCCATACAATGTCATTTATGCCAATAAAGGGAAAGAGATAGTGTACCTTTTGTAGGATTACATAGTTTCATAGTTCGTAGTTCATCCTAGCAACCCACAATGAGAATATACACTAGATCACATGCCAGACCATAAATAAAAACACAAATTAACAATAGTAAAGGTCAGAATAAACAAAGTAACACTAGTAAAGGATAAACACAGAATTCATTTATTCATTAGAAATATATATCAAAACAACAAAATTGGAGTCCACTAGAATAAAAAGGCGGGGGCACTGGGTGCTGGAATAAATCGGTAAATACACAGGTGACACTGCATGACATTAAAGGGGTAGTTCAACCCTAGACAGCTGATCGCGGGGGTCCTGCCCCTGTGGAACCTGCGATCTCTCATCGAGCGCCTAGTCATCTGCAGCACAAAGCCGAAGTTTATCTGTGCCTGATGACTCACAATACAGACCCATTTAAACAGGGGCTCATACAGTGTCATTGGTGTTGTAGACTTCATAGTTTCTCACCAATTACTCAATTTCCTCTGACAAACATAGGAATGTGCAACCAAAAATCTTTCTGAGAAATGTAGAGTATAACTGCTGGTTGTCACATGCATGGTCAAACATCCTGTACAAATTGCTATAACGTGCACTCTTCATAACATATTGCAATTCTAATTAAAATAAAATTGTTAACCTTCTTCAGAGCTTGTTTACACAGATACCTGAGGCTACAAGAATGCCCTGAAATTAGATAAACTGCAAAATTAAAAGGAGAGAGATTAACAGAGTTAAGCCCCTTAAAGGTGTTCTCCTTCCCTAGACATCTTATCCCTTATCCAAAGGATAGAGGATAAGATGTCTGATCATGGGGGTCCTGCCGCTGGAGACCCCCATGATCTCGACTATGGCACCCCAGACATCCGTAGCACGAAGGCTTGTGATGTCATGGCCACACCCTTTGTGACATCATGACCACGCCCCCTCAATGCAAGTCTATGGGAGTGGCATGACAGCCGTAATGCCCCCTCCCATAGACTTGCATTGAGGGGCGTGGCCGTGACATCACAAGCGGGGCATGGCTGTGATGTCAGGAGCCTCCGGCGCTGCACCCAACGCTCTAAAGGAACGCCGTGTGCAGCAGGTGGATCGCGAGGGTATCCAGCGGCAGGACCCCCACGATCAGACATCTTATCCCCTATCCTTTGGATAAAGGATAAGATATCTAAAGGCAGAGTACCCCTTTGAGAGTTGTCCTACTAACAGGAGAAGTGATAAGTATGTGATCATTTGGGGGTTTGACTGCCAGGACCCACACTGATCAAGAGGACAGCTATGCTCAAGTGACCTTGTGAATGGAGCTGTAGTGAACTTACACGACCTCCATTCACTTATGAATGTAATGTTATGTGCTATACCATGATTAAGGATCAGTAACATGCTAAAACGCGTTGGAGCTTCATTGTGTTTTTTTATCTTCATGCACTTGCTTTTCACATTTTTGGATTTTATGTTTCGTAGCTGGAGATGTTTTTTTTTCTAGCACTCCATTCACTGTCCTTGGGACTGACAGTGATAGCCAAGTGCAACCTCTATCAGTCCCACAACAGTGAATGAAACTACGAACTCAGAGAGTTCACACTACATATCTTGAATGCTGGAGATAAGATGTAATTAACCTTTCAAGAAAGACAAAGGACTTTAGCCCAAAACAGAATTCACTTTATATAACTAGAACGGCAGACTGAAAATGTAAACACAGAACTATTTTCTAAGTGAATATTAGGTTGGGTTTTGGGTGGCTTGTTGATGATTAGGAAACATTTATCATGCAATGAAAGCCGAATTTTTGTCCCAAAGTAGACCATAATGAAATTGGTTTCAACAATTTTTACAATTGGACAGAATTGTGATGCAGGTCGGCAGATTTCTGGTGCTTATAATCTAAGGATAGGACAGATTCATTACGTAATGTCCACCGGAATAATGAAAATGTCTGCAACACGGACAGAAGAGATGGTGCAAGGACAGACATCATCACCTCAGTGTTTTGTTTTGCACTAGAGTACACTACAAACAATGCTTTTTTTGTGTGAATATTTTGGAGTTAGTGTTTTTTCTCCATTAATGCAGGATGCAGCATAGATTCTGTATGGTAGTTTAGGCATTTATACCATAGGCTTCTCTATTGCCCTTTAAAATACCAGAAAAAATGTGAGTTATAAATGTGTTGAATGGAAAAGAAATAGCCATAAGATGCAAAAAATGCACATTAGATAAAAAGCACTCTGTATTAGATAAAAATGAGACCATGTGAAGGAGGCCTTATTTCTTATTGTTGGCTGTGATAACAAATCTAAACAAGTTTGTATGTTGTTGGTATGTTCATTACCTTTGTATGTGTATTTAACAGTGGTCAATATAAGGGTATGTTAAAAAGACAGATATGGCTCTAAATGTAGTTATTTATCAGTCTTAGCTTCATAGTACAGGAACCATCTACTTCCTGCAGATAGGACCATAGTCAGTGGGTGTAAACAGCTGTTGTTGTCCCAAAAAAGCTCACATAGATGGGGCCGAAAATCCTTCTTCATTGTCAAAGATAAGGATTGGTCAAAGTTCCACACAGATTAAATACTCTGCCAGATCACAAAGAACTGAGTAGCTATTATCAAATCTTATGTATGTCCTGTCGTGAATAAAATTAAAGAGGACCTGTGGCTCTTTTGACCTCTTTTGACACGTCGGTTTTAGGAACTACTTGTATTACCATGAAAAACAATTCTATGTTGTGCTATTCCCCCCCCCCCCCCCCAATATATATGATTAAATAGCCAACTGTCAGTAACCAGCCGGGATCATGTCCCTACACTGTCTTAGACTATTCAGTCAAATCTGACAGTGCCTAATAGTGTAGTGACAACCCCCTCCCCCCCCCCCAAATAGTATCGCCTGTTTAGTCATACATTTGTAGATGGGTGCTATATGGCAGTTTTATCCCATTTTGCAGTCAAAACAGTGTTTGCTAATATTGCTAGTTACACAACCAAAGACTGGAGGGTACATTTGCCTTGGGATTCTAGTTAGGTCCCTGCCTCACTGTCAATGACTTACTGAACTGGCTGTTGATTTTTTATGTGGTCTTTGTTACTCTGTCAGTATCTTTCATAATGAATTACCTATAAACATTCTCAATGTTAAGGAATAACCTACTTTGGAATGTCAATAAGGGAAGTAGATAATATATATCTCTGAAATATTATCATCTCGGTTGAGGTGGAAAACTACATTGTATTGCAAATACATGAGCATTATTTTTCAACTAATGTCATAAAATTAACCTATATAACAAATAGAAAAAAGCAAATACCTCATGTACAATTAGCACACCCAGGTGTCAACATAACATAACAATAACTTATAGTGTACAAATTTATAATCCAGTGTTTAAAAACACTTAAAAAGCCCAATCACTTGTTGGGCAACCCTAACACTAGGGGGGGCTAAAAGAAAACCCTCAAGTGGTCCCTTGGTTGAACTTGATCCTTGGTTGAACGTGTTTTTCTCTATCTCCATATAGATTGGCTAATGTTTTTTTGACTGTATCATTCTGATCCCATAAGAAGCACGGGATCTTGCCTATATGATCTAGGGCTGAATGAGACAGTATGGGAAAAATATTCACAATGACGACTAATGGAAGACAATCCACCTATAGTCCCCTTAAGGCTTTCATGGACAAAGGCTGACAGAGCGGATTTGGTGGAATTTTTTTTAGGCAGCTTCTTGCATGGAAACTTCATTGCAACATGAGGCTTTTGGATCAGACACTTGGACCCTTCAATTGGATATTAGGATCTTAAATTGTTACATCTGGGCTAACTTTGCAGCCCTGGGATCCTCATTGACCCCAATTGGAGACTATTTTCCAAGGATTGTTGGTCCCAACTACTGAAATTATGAAATCTCTGTATGGCCTCTTTGGTAATTTTTGAAGGACTATGGGGGAGATTTATCAAAACCTGTGCAAAGGAAAAGTTGTCCAGTTGCTCATAGCAACCAATCAGCTCGCTTCTTTAATTTTTAACAAGGCCTCTGCAAAATATAATAAGCGATCTGATTGGTTGCTATGGGTAACTCGGAAACTTTTCCTCTGGACAGGTCTTGATAAGGCTAAGTTTCCACTTTGGTTTATTTCTGGCAGTTTTTGGAATACTGCCACTGCAGTTTTTGAGCCAAAGTCAGAAGTGGATCCATAAGGGAGGAGAAGTATAACTCCTTCCTTTATATGTCCTTTTCCTTTTGAATACACTTCTGGCTTTGGCTCAAAAACTGCAGAGGCAGTATTCCAAAAAGTGCCAGAAAAAAAAAAAGTGGCCTAAATCTCCCCCTATGTGCCTTTATCAGACTGTGGCACTGCAATGTTTCTTGACTACAGCCAATGGACTTAGACTTAAATTATACTGATCTTTTGTAATTGGTGGATGTGATGCAAGGCATGATCCTACACAACATCAGATATTGTAGTTTATCCTCCTTCAGTTGATGTTTCAGCCTTGTATTAGCTTTTTTGCACAATACATAATAGGGATCATTTTGTGTAACAGGTGCCAAATTTCCACTTTGTGGTCGTAGGTAGAATATATAGGATGTTGCTATAAAATTATTATTCTATTGGTGTAGGGACTAAATATTCCTTGAAGGACATTGTAAATATATACATGTATTCTATTTTCACGATATGTTATTGCAGCATTATTGAGTGCTAAAGTTATTATTCATATACTGCATAATCTTCAATATTTATATTTTTAATATAAAGAAATATAGCAGGGGCATGCTATATTCCACCACATTTGAATGTGAACTATCATGTTTTGGTTATACGTTTGGACATGATATTTATGTTTATATATTATTTGATGCCCTATATTATCTGATCTTTTCAGGGTTTGGATGCATATGGGGTTCACTACTAAGCTATTTATTTATACATGTTTTTCTTTATAGCATAGTACACACATTTGGCACTACACATTTTTTTTTCTTGCAAATATACACACTTTATCCAACATAGGCACCATCACCCAGTTGGGGAGCAGCCATTTAGGGTAGATTGTCCAAGTCGATAGGCACAGTGGTTGAGGTGAGATCCAAGTTTGACTATGCCCTACCCCAGATATGACAATGCCTTTCTTCTAAGCACAGACAGAAGTACAGTGAAAGGTGACACTTGTATATAAATAACACTGGATCCACCACCATACAAAGAAGAGATCAGCATCCACTTCTTGTAGAATGACCTCTAAATAGGTTACAGAGAATTCCCAGTAGAGTCAATTCATGTCTATGTTGTCTATGGTCCATGGGTCCTGCTGCAAAGCATATAACATATCATATACAGTCATGGCTGTAAATGTTTGCAATCTTGTTCTAGAAAATAAGTATTTATCACAGAAAAGGATTGTAGTAACACATGTTTTGCTATACACATGTTTATTCCCTTTGTGTGTATTGGAACTAAACCAAAAAAGGGAGAGAGAAAAAAATGCACCAAATTGGACATAATGTCCCACCAAACTCCAAAAATGGTCTGGACAAAATTATTGGCACCCTTTCAAAATTGTGGAAAAATAAGATTGTTTCAAACACGTGATGCTCCTTTAAACTCACCTGAGGCAAGTAACAGGTGTGGGCAATATAAAATCATACCAGAAAGCAGATAAAAAGGAGAGAAGTTCACTTAGTCTTTGCATTGTGTGTCTGTGTGTGCTACACTAAGCATGGACAACAGAAAGAGGAGAAGAGAACTGTCTGAGGACTTGAGAACCAAAATTGTGGAGAAATGTCAACAATCTCAAGGTTACAAGTCCATCTCCACAGATCTAGATTTGCCTTTGTCCACAGTGTCCAAAATTATCAAGAAGTTTGCAACCCATGGCACTGTAGCTAATCTCCCTGGGAGTGGACGGAAGAGAGAAATTGATGAAAGGTGTCAACGCAGGATAGTCCGGATGGTGGATAAGCAGCCCCAAACACGTTCCAAAGATATTTAGGCTGTCCTGCAGGCTCAGGGAGCGTCAGTGCAAACTATCCATCGACATTTAAATGAAATTAAATGCTATAGCAGGAGACCCAGGAGGACCCCACTGCTGACACAGAGACATAAAAAGCAAGACTACAATTTGCCAAAATGAACTTGAGTAAGCCAAAATCCTTCTTGGAAAACATCTTGTGGACAGATGAGACCAAGATAGAGCTTTTTGGTAAAGCACATCATTCTACTGTTTACTGAAAATGGAATGAGGCTTACAAAGAAAAGATCACAGTACCTACAGTGAAATATGGTGGAGGTTCAATGATGTTTTGCAAGGCATCATGAAATCTGAGGATTACCAACAGATTTTGGGTCGCACTGTACAGCCCAGTGTCAGAAAGCTGGGTTTGCGTCTGAGATCTTGGGTCTTCCAGCAGGACAATGACCCCAAACATATGTCAAAAAGCACCCAGAAATGGATGACAACAAAGTGCTGGAGAGTTCTGAAGTGGCCAGCAATAAGTCCAGATCTAAATTCTATTGAACACCTGAAGAGAGAACTTAAAATTGCTGTTGGGAAAAGGCGCCCTTCCAATAAGAGAGACCTGGAGCAGTTTGTAAAGGAAGAGTGGTCCAACATTCCGGCTGAGAGGTGTAAGAAGCTTATTGATGATTATAGGAAGCGACTGATTTCAGTTATTTTTTTCCAAAGAGTGTGCAACAAATATTAAATTAAGAGTGCCAATAATTTTGTCCAGCCCATTTCTGGAGTTTGGTGTGACATTATGTCCAATTTGCTTTTTATCCTCCTTTTTTGGTTTAGTTTGAATAACACAAAGGAAATAAACATGTGTATAGCAAAACGCGTGTTACTGCAATCCTTTTTTGGGGAGAAATACTTCATTTTCTAGAAAAAAATTCACGGGTGCCAACATTTATGGCCATGACTGTAATGCTGTTAAAAACAGCTCAGGCAAGGTGGCAGCCCCCATAATAATATACAAAAAATGCAATCAGAAAATAAAAACAGATTAATTGGGAAAAATATATAGGTGATACATTCCCTTTAAGATTTTTTCTTAGAATGTCCGCCTAATATATGAAGTGCTGGTAGTCAAACATACACAGTAGCACAGACCCATTGCTTAGATACCTTTATATATGGGAAATGAAATGTTTCTTGCTAATCATAATAATAATAATACTCCTGGACACAGGAGCATTTTTATATGATTCCAGTTGAAAACCATCATATTTGATCTAACAGAGTACATTTATATGTAATGTTAGTCAATGTGTTTTTTGCTTGTTTCTAGAACTTGCAGAAAATCCTGCAGACTGAAAAAAACATTTCTCTAATGTTAAGGCTAGGTTCAGACTACGGAATCTCCGGGCAGAAAATTTCCGCCCGGAAATTCCGAGTGCGGCCAGCGCTGACTGAATCAGTCGGCGCTAGGACCGCGTGGACACTGCAGTCTCCAATAGACTGCAATGTGTTCCGCGCGAATTTCCACCTGAAGAAAGAGCAACGCCATTCTTCAGGCGGAAATTTCCAAGCGGATTTTCCGTTTACAAATTCCGCTTCACAAATTCCGAAGTGTGAATTTGTGAACGGAAACCCATTCACTACACTATACATTTTAGCAAGTGGAATTTCCACCTGCAATTTCAAAGCGGAATTGCAGGCGGAAATTCCGTAGTCTTAACCTAGCCTAACTTTTATCATTGATTTCTAGGTTTAGTGCTTTTTCACCTTGTTATATTTTTGTAAAACTCATTAATTTCAGGCTGCAGAATGAATAGACTGATATTTAGCCAACCAGAATCTTAATGGACTTTGAAACCTCAAAGCTTGCCCCAGACATGAGATTATTGTTAGCAGATTTCAACAACTGCAACAAGAACCCCTAACATTGACATGTTTATGGGTTCACACTAAAGATGGCCATACATAGTAAGTAATAATCCTTTCTTCATATAGTGCCAACATATTTCACAACACTGTACAGAGCTTGACATAAATCAGACGTGTCCCTATCTCCAATGTGTCTTGCAATATAAATTCCAAATTAACCTATCCATACATTTTTGGAGTTTGGGAGAAAACCATACAAACATAGGGAGAACATACATAGGTTGATGGTTTAATAGTTGTCTGGAAAATGATCATTATGGCGATGCAGTCATATAGGGGGAGATTTATCAAAACCTGTGCAAAGGAAAAGTTGCCCAGTTGCCTATAGCAACCAATCAGATCGCTTCTTTAATTTTGCAGAGGCCTTGTTAAAAATGAAAGAAGGGAGCTGATTGGTTGCTATGGGAAACTTTTCCTCTAGACAGGTTTTGATAAATCTCCCCCATAGATCTTGTTTCATGTTGACTTGTGGTGGCCCAGTATGTCACGTGATTGTTACCCAGGAGGTACCAGTGACCAGGTGATCCCAAGAGTGACCTATGGGCTCCCTGTTAGTCTCCCCCATATAAGCCCTGGGTGGAGCTAGCTTCTTTCTCTTTGAGCTCTGCTCTTCTGCTAAGCTGAGGTCCAATGCAGTCGTGCCTAGTGTGTATGTCCAGAGTGTTGGAGACCTCAAAGTCAAGTCCTGCAGCCACCATCAAGTCAGGTAAGCTAAAGTCACAGCTTTATGAGTCAAATCAAGTCAGTCCCTGTCATCTATCAAGTCAGTGTGGTCTGCATTCAATTGTCCTGGCCTACTACAAGTCCCAGCCCTTAAGGTCTCTGTGTCACTGGTCACCTCCTTGGGCCCTGGCTGTACTGTATAGACTTTACCAACTGTCTACCCTCAGTAAAGCTATCGTTGTCCATAACTTAGCATCGGAGTCTTCATTGCCCCCATGCCTAGCCCAGGATCCAGCGGTATACCTTCGGGTGGTTATAGGCTAAACCACTCCCTGGCATCACGAATACAAGGGGTTAATGCCATCTGCCTCTAGGGTAACAACATCTGCCCTGCATCACACACCCAGCCACCACAACTTTTGGCGTCACAAACAGGATACTTATGCTACAAATCCTCCCCTAGTCTGAACTGTGTCCAATATTGTCTGCAAAAACTGCATGCCGATGCGATTTTAAGTCTGCGCCAGAAAGTGTGTGGAGCTTTGCAAATGAAAAGGGGTTTACTCATGGCACTTGTGAAATAGAGGGGAAGGTGAAGAAAAATACTAACCATGTGCAAGATTAGATCTGAAGCTATGTTACGTTGCCAAGTATTGCCTGTATCTACAAGGGTTAAAGATGTGCCGCGATGGTCCTGCACTGGTCAGCGTCCCGCCCCTGGCCGTGGAAACCATGTTGCTGTATCCATGCTGAAGTGGAACTTTGAAGATCTGCCCCTTGTTGCTGAGGGAGCGGAAGTCAGCGCTGCACCACTGAGGCACTTCCGGCTGGCGGCCATTTTCCCGAAGCCATGCATAAAAGGAGCAGCGCTGCCGGATCCTCCCAGTTTGCCGGAAGTCAGTCAGAGGAGCAACATGGCAGAACAGGTGTCAGGGTCCGGACTGGTATGCGGGGAGGACACAGGAGTGGATCCTCTGTGTCAGTGAGACGATGGCGTGGGCCGTACCAGGGGAACGAAATCTAAGGGGTTACTGTTTTTTTTACCCAGAGCCCGCCGCAAAGCGGGATGGACTTGCTGCGGCAGGTAACCCCCAGGTCGTTCCACCCGATAGCGACTCAACCTCACTGACAGCTGAGACAGGTACGGTACACAAGGGCAAGGCAAGGCGAGGTCAGACGTAGCAGAAGGTCAAGGCAGGCGGCAAAGATTCATAGTCAGGGGCAACGGCAAAGGAACACACAAAATGCTTTCTCAGGGCACTAGGGCAACAAGATCTGGCAAGGTCAGGAAGGGGGAGTGGGTTTTTATGTGTTACACAGATTGGGCAAGGCACCAATTAATGAAGCCCGAGTGCTCCGGGGAGGCAGCAGGACCCGGAGCGCTCGGCGTTACAACAGGCAAGCACATGTGCAGAAGTCCCAAGATGGCACCGGAGGCCCAGAAAGTTGCCACAGCACAAATGTTTCAGGAGCTGGCAGATCGTTTAGAGCTAATTTCCTTTGGGGCCAAGAGGCCTGCTACCAAGTCCCGCTGTTAGAGGACGATGGAGACTGGCCAGCAACTCCGGAGCAGGGAACACTGGCATCTTCTTGTGGATCATCGCCAGTGAGGCTGTCCCCTCACCACCGGACTTGGGGGTTCCTGGGCTGAAATTCACACCAAGTCAGAAGTGAGTACCCTAGCTGAGGCCGCGTTCTCTACCCCTACTTCTACCCCTAGCCCAGAGCAAATCCTCCAGGCCCAGAAGTCTGCAGCACGTCCCCGGTGCCCACCTTTACCAAAGTGGTTGTTTGGCGATTATCCTGGACTAATACAATATATGAGGGAGCACCTTCTTCCCTTGCCAGGGAAGTCCCATCCCCCAGTCCCACTGGCCCAGTCCGAGAGGGCCAGAAGACAAGCTCAGGTGGCCAAGATTGTAGAGGGGCTGAGGGAACAAATAATGGAAAGATATGGGCTGAAGCTGCTGCCATATGAGGTGCGACAAATGCAGCAGAAGGACACAAAAACATTGGAGGCCCTGTACATTAGGAAGCTAGAACATCACCAAGAGGGAGAGTCACCCCTGGAACGTTGCAGAGCCACGGCCGTAAAATTTGACAAAGTTCATAGGTTTGGCACCCTCATGGACTGTCAACATGGTGGGACCATCTTGGTTAATAGTTGGGCAGTGCAGAGAGACTATCTCCCCCCATCATTGCATTCTCTAGAGAGCGGGGAGATCGTGGAGTATACTCCTGTACAGAGCTTGAGAGGAGAGTGGGCGGCTGCGGTGACCCGTCTGAAGAATCCAACCCAGATTCCATTTGCCTAACTCCCATCGGACGACTGGGACGCCGATCCCTTTGGGTTGCTGCTGCCTAAAGTCAGAGGTACCATCCAGGAGGTGGAGGTTTACATGCCCAAGGTGCCTGTTATGGCACCGAAGTACCTACCAAAGTCATCTGTGACTGTGCCCAGGCCTACTCCTGTGGTCGAGGAGGTTTGCCAGGGAAGTCCTAACAGCGGGCACCAACTGAAGTGACTCGGCCTATTCCCGCAGAGGAGGTATGCCCGGCCCAACAGGCACCAACTGCTGTTCCCCCAGTGGCGCAAGTTGCTGCAGTGCAAATAGCTGTCACCATCAGCCCCACCATAACAGAGTTCACCTTGTCCCGAGTGAATTGGAACACCCGAGTGAGTCCATTAGAGGGGGCACAGTCCTGTGGATCCCGTCACATGTCCCAGCCTCGGAAGCAGTCCGACCAGCAAAGCTGGGATGGCAAGTTCCCAAGTTAAAGGAGTCTACCCATGATAATTCTACTATATATCACTAACTTTCCTTGTGAAGTACTTTTTTCTCCACAGGTTATGCAACGTTTAAGAAAAAGTGCCTGACAAACTTGTCAAGAAGTTTATTTGTAACCATCAGCATAAGTGTATGTACCCGGCTTTTAGCTGTGATTCCTCACTAAGAACTCCCAAAGTGTACCAGGACTGTGGAGCGGTCCAATGAAAACATGAATATACCATTAGATTAATATATTTTTTGCTCATTCTCTTTGCACAAATACTTATGTTGGTATACTATAAGGGTTATTGTGTATTGTAATAAAATGTATATAATGTGTGTGTTTGTACAAAATGTCAAGGTGTACAGTGTCTGTTGTTCATGGCAATTTATATAGGAGGTATCCTGACCCAGTCAGGAGAAGCGTAGCCACTACCTCACCGCTATGACAAATTCCTGCAAGGTAATTTGATTAACTCATAATGTAAAGTTATGTACCACACATAGTCAGTTCACATATGGTAAAAGTAGTCCACACATATGCAAATAGTTAAGATAGGACTGTAACATTATTTGTCTTCCCAGTTCACAAGTTCTAAATATATACAGTTATGTGTCTAATGTTTCTCTCCTGTCCATGTGTACAGAATACTCTAAGGGCCAGAGGGTTTATCAGATATCTTGATAATGTAAGTAGAGTGACAGAATTGCTAAATGTAAAGGTAACACTGTTGTATAGTATAACAACGTACATTGAGTTCTGGGGAGAAGAGTTGAGAACCGAGGGGCCCCAGCAGCCAAGGCATTGGGTAGACAGGCTCCAGCAGCCCAATCCGTTAATCTCTGTATATTGATATGTATATTGTTGTCTTGAGTGTCTTCAGAAAGCAGTTACAAAGTCAAATTAACCCCATATGTTCAAAGAGCATGTATGGACATTCACCATGCCACATGAACTCATCCTTATCTTGTTTGGCAATCCAGACCTGAGAAGGACATTGTGCATAAATGCCCCAGGAACTGTCACTAAGCCTTAGTGGCCACTTCAGTCCTCCGCCCTCCAGGGCTGGGCGTAGAGGACGACTTTAAAGGGGTACTCCGGTGGAAAATTTTTTTTTAAGGTCTTTATAAGTCAACTGGTGCCAGAAAGTTAAACAGATTTGTAAATTACTTCTATTAAAAAATCTTACCCTTCCTGTACTTTTTAGCTGTATGCTACCGGTTCTTTTTGAATTTCTTTTTTGTCTTGTCCACAGTGCTCTCTGCTGACACCTGATGCCCGTATCAGGAACTGTCCAGAGCAGGAGAAAATCCCCATTGCAAACCTATGCTGCTCTTGACAGTTCCTGACATGGACAGAGGTGTCAGCAGAGAGCACTGTGGACAAGACAAAAAGTTAATTCAAAAAGAAGGGTAAAGATTTTTTAATAGAAGTAATTTACAAATCTGTTTAACTTTGTGGCACCAGTTCATAAAAAAAAAAAAAAAAAAATTTAAAAATAAAAGTTTTCCACCCGAGTACCCTTTAATTAAGAGGGGGAGTTTGTGGTGGCCCAGTACAGGAGGTGTTACCCCTTGCTCCTGCTGTCCTGTCAGGCAGCCTCCTTCAGTGTCCCTGCACTTGGTTCCCCATTGTAAAAATGCTTTGCCATGTAAAGTGTTATAAAATGTAATGTTGCTTGAAGAGTTATACCATGTGATATATCATGTGATTCTTACCCAGGAGGTACCAGTGACCAGGTTATCCCAAGAGTGACCTATGGGCTCCCTGCTAGTCTCCCCCATATAAACCCTGGGTGGAGCTAGCTTCTTTCTCTTTGAGCTCTGCTCTTCTGCTAAGCTGAGGTCCAGTGCAGTCGTGCCTAGTGTGTGTCCAGAGTGTTGGAGACCTCAAAGTCCTGCAGCCACCATCAAGTCAAGTAAGCTAAAGTCACAGCTTTATGAGTCAAGTGAAGTCAGTCCCTGTCATCTGTCAAGTCAGCGTGGTCTGCATTCAATTGTGCAGTCCTACTCCAAGTCCCAACAAGCCCTTAAGGTCTCTGCGTCACTGGTCACCTCCTTGGGCCCTGGCTGAACTGTATAGACTTTACCCACTGTCTACCCTCAGTAAAGCTAACATTGTCCATAACTTTGCGTCTGAGTCTTTATTGCCCCCGTGCTTAGTCCAGGATCCAGCGGTATACCTTCTGGTGATTATAGGCTAAACCACATCCTGGCATCATGAATACAAGGGGTTAATGCCATCTGCCCCTAGGCTAACAACAACTGCCCTGCACCACACACCCCGCCAACACAGACTGTTACAGTCATTCAAAAAAGCTTGCACTGTGGAATGTTCTTTTACGGAATGGCTCTTCATATAATGGCCAACGGCACCAGATGGACAAATATTTTAAACATAGCTGACTTCTTACGGTTGAGGAAATAAGTTTAGTCTGTCATCAGTCAGCAACACAGTAGTTAATTGGTAACTTTCTCATGATGATCGCTTTGGTTAAAGGGGTACTCCGGTGAAAAACTTTTTTTTTATAAATCAACTGGTGCCAGAAAGTTAAACAGATTTGTAAATTACTTCTATTAAAAAATCTTAATCCTTCCTGTACTTATTAGCTACTGAATACTACAGTGGAAATTCTTTTCTGTTTGAAACACAGAGCTGTCTGCTGACATCATGAGCTCAGTGCTCTCTGCTGACATCTCTGTCCATTTTAGGAACTGTCAGAGTAAAAGGAAATCCCCATAGCAAACATATGCTCTTCTGGACAGTTCCTAAAATGGACAGAGATGTTAGCAGAGAGCACTGTGGTCATGATGTCAGCAGACAGCTCTGTGTTTCAAAAAGAAAAGAATTTCCGCTGTAGTATTCAGCAGCTAATAAGTACATGAAGGATTAAGATTTTTTTTAATAGAAGCAATTTACAAATCTGTTTAACTTTCTGGCACCAGTTGATTAATAAAAAAAAAAAGGTTTTCACTGGAGTACCGCTTTAAAACTGGCCATTTTGATGAAATGATATGTATGCACACCTTAAAGGGTGTTTTGGCCATAACACAAGTTTTATTTTGGACTTTGGGTACTTTCAAAATAAAAAAGCAAGCATACTTACCTGCCCCAATTCCCTGTAGGTGTCGTTTCAATGTCCCTTCTGCTTCTTGATTACTCACATTTTGTTCCTACAGGAAATACCTGTTCAGCCAATCACTGGCAGGGTCATTGCTCAGGCCAGTGATTAGCTGAGGAGCATTTCCTGCAGGAAGGGACCAGAATACTTTTGTTTTCAAAGCACCCAAGTCGAAAATAAAACTTTGGAATGGCTGGAATGCCCCTTTAACAATCTCACTTGGGCAGATTAGATTTTAACCAGTCCAATCCCCCTGATTTTTCTGAGATATGTGTTGGCAAAAAGTCTGTTAGCTTTTTTCTTTCTAGTGCTGTGAACGCTAAGGACCATTTATGTACAGTATTTCTAAAGAAAGAATGTACAGAAAAGTCACTAGTAAGGTAAATTCCAAACATATCCAAACATATGCACCAGTAGATTTCTTGGTCATAAAACAATCTAATTGGACTTGAACAATTGCATTATTTCCTACTAAAGGACTTAACTCACAGAAGATAAGGGACATTATTCTCTTATCAGTTGTACTGTAACCTAATGGCTCAGATTTATCTGTCTTTCCGAGAACAAAAAATGTCCATTATCAGTTACAGCTCTGCTTTAATTTTACTAGAGCAATTTCAGAGATGAAAGCTGAGTTTGGTTGCTATGGGCAAATTAGAAACAAATTAGTTTTTGTCTAAAACAGATTGATAAATCTGGGCCAATGTGTCTCTACCCAATTTAATTTAAGGCTATTTTCACATCAGCATTATTCAAATCCGTTATGATATGTTTGTTATTGACACATAAGAGAGGTCACTCATAATGGATATGAAACTGATGTTCACAGAAGTAAAATAGTAAAAGAGTCTGTAAAACTTGCATATGAAATAATGCAGTCTTAACATCTGTTATTAGCCGTTAAAACATCTGTTTATCCTTACATTTTAAAAATCATAATTCTTTCAATTTTGCACCTACAAATCCATATGATGGCTTCTTTTTTGCACCACCAATTCTACTTTGTAATGACATCTGTCATTTTACCCAAAAATCTACCCCCCAAAAAATAAAAATAATCATTGTGTGACAAAATTGAAGAAAAAACACCATTTGTACATTTTGGGGGCTTCCGTTTCTACGCAGTACATTTTTCGGTAAAAGTGACACCTTCTCTTTATTCTGTAGGTCCATACGATTAAAATGATACCCTACTTATATAGGTTTGATTTTGTCGTACTTCTGGAAAAAATTATAACCACATGCAGGAAAATTAATATGTTTAAAATTGTCATCTTCTGACCCCTATAACTTTTTTATTTATATGTGTATAGGACGGTATGAGGGCTCGTTTTTTGCACCGTGATCTGAAGTTTTTAGAGCTATCATTTTTGTATTGATCGTACTCTTTGATCGATTTTCATAAATGTTTTCATTATATAAAAAGTGACCAAAAATACGCTATTTTGGAATTTGGAATTTTTTGTGCGTACGCCATTGACCGTGCGGTTTAATTAACAATATATTTTTATAGTTCGGACATTTACGCACGCGGCGATAACACATATGTTTATTATGGTTACATATTTTTTATATGGAATTTGAGAAAAGGGGGGTGATTTAAACTTTTAAGAAGGAAGGGGTTATTTGGTGTTTTTTTTTACTTTTCCTTCAAATATTTTTTTTTTACACTTTTATTCCCCTTAGATTAGATTCCTCATTAGATTAGATTCCTCATTAGATTCCTCATACAGATCAATGCGGCTTCATAGAACCACATCGATCTGTGTGCTCTGTGCTAGATTGATAAAGCCTTACCCTGCCAGGCTTTATCATTCACAGCGCAGCTGTTGGCATAGGCGAGAGGTAAGCCCTCCAGCTGCCTCCACAGTGGATCGCGCTGCGGGGGGGGGGGGGGGTCAATTCACCCGACTGGACCACCAGGGATGGTTTATATGTCCCTTTAGACGCCGCTGTCAACTTTGACAGCAGCAATCTAAAGGGTTAATAGCCGGCCGTGGCAATTGCCACATGTCGGCTATTAACGCCAGCCCTCAGATACTAGAATCAGCTGGCGGCCGGCGGGTATGACCCGGGCTCGAGTCAGGAGCCAGCTCGTCCTTAGACGGCAACCGGTTAATGTCCATTATTTTTTAACCAGTTATTTTTTTTTTATCTGAGCATGTCCAGTGGCAATAATGGATGTAAAAATAATGGAGATAAACAGAGGTTACTTCTGTCACCATAGACTTCAATGTTAAATCACTAACGTATATTAGAATATCTGTTATTTATGACGGAAAACAAAATACTCCATGCCCTGTATTTGTCTCCATTATAAATAACTAGAATGAAGCATAACTGATGATAACAACGGAATGGAACGGAAATGAAAAACGCTGATGTGAACCCACCCTTAGCTATAGAGGAGTATTGGTTATAAGGCTGTCACTTCCTTCCAGACTCATGCAGTACAGGAAATGTTGCTAAAGGGTTTGTTACTTTTTTGTAACAAAAGGTCAATGTTCCTTATTCCTTACTTGCTTCACAAACCCTGGTCAACTGCTACTGAATGTTGATACAACAGCTAACCCTTGATATGCCATACAGTGTTAAAGAACAAGATGTTCAGTGATGAGGTACATACATTGGTCCCTTAATATACAATATTAATTGGTTCCGGAACCACCAATGTATGTTGAAACCAATGTATGTTAAAGGGGTACTCCGCTGTTCAGCGTTTGGAACAAACTGTTCCAAATGCTGGAGCCGGCAACGGGAGCTTGTGACATCCTAACCCCGCCCCCTCATGATGTCATTCCCTGCCCCGACTGTCTACGGCCCTCCCATAGACTTGCATTGAGGGGGTGGGACGTGACATCATGATGGGCGGGGCTATGACATCACAAGCTCCCGGCGCCGGCTCCAGCATTCAGAACAGTTTGTTCCAAATGCTGAGCAGCGAAGTACCCCTTTAAGTCCATAACTCTGTGGAAACCTGGCAATTGATAACCAAAATAAGAAAAGATGAAAACTAAGGATAGATAAGTACATATAAAGGGCAAATAAACTATATATTTACTATTAATTTTCAGCTAAAGCAACTGAAAAACTAATCTATCACTTTCTAGAATAACACAAGTGCTGTGCTCAGATGGCTCTCTCAGTGCCAGTAGTGGTGAATGAAGTATTGGACATATAGATGTACTACACTCCATTTACGTGGTGAATGCGTAAGCGGTGTTCTCTAGTGTGAATTGAGTGGTAGTATGCCTATTTAATCACCACTTCTTTAGCGCCAATGGCACTGAAGGAGACACACTGAAGGACACAGGACATCAGTCCTGTAGACAGTGTATGAAATGGTGGTCATGCAGGGGTACAATCACTCTATTCATGTGGGACACTGCTAGACTATTCTTCTCTTGAACTGTGGGGTTCGCAACAGTCAGACCCCCACTGATCATGCATTTACCGCCTATCTTGTGGATAGGAGATAAATGCTTTTTATGGCCAGCCATTTACAGGGACCCTTATCATTTATCATTCTTTATTGTACTTCACTCATTCCTTTATCCCTCGTGCTCTGACTCATCAGCCAACCAGCATTCACAATGTTCAGTGAAAAAAACACTAACATTGATTGACTGGTGGTGAGTCAGGGGTTTGTTCATTTGGCTGATAAAGTTTAACCAATTGAACAAGTGCTAAGTTTAAAGTTTGCACAGCAAATGGCTGGTTATTCCAGCCAAACACTGGGCACTACCCACACGACTTCTCCTAAAGCTGCAGTAAGCTGCTCGGCAGAATGGCTACCTAAGCAAGGTGGCACGCCAGGCATGAAGGTAGCAGCTGTGTAAAGCAGCCTGATGGCAGCTGTACTAATCTTCTCCACTGAGCGACTGGATCAGTGTGGTCCCTGACATACAGTCATCAGCGGCAGTAGTCAGCATCACTGGCTTCTGTTGCTGAAAAGCATTGTAAGTTGATGCTGTATCCAAGTTACGATGGTCTGTGAGAGGCCATCATAAGTTGAATCCATCGTATGTCTGGGCTTTCATATGTTGGGCAACCACTGTAATGTATAAAAAAACATAACCTGTTCTTAGCAGAAGCACTCATAAAGCTGCCTATTGACAGGATTGGACAGGGACCGAATTTAGGTCTGGGCATTTTAAGGGGTACTCCGCTCCTAGACATCTTATCCCTTATCCAAAGGATAGGGGATAAGATGTTTGATAGTGGGGGGCCACTGTGATCTCCGTGTTGGCTCCCCAACTTTATGAACATTGTATTCAGAACACTGGGTTCGGTGGCCATGCTTGTGATGTTATGCTACGCCCCCTTGTGACATACTGCACTTAAACATAAAAAAAAAAAGTACCACACAGTGTAAGGGTGAACGCTGAGGTACGGACAACAGTATCAGCTGCTTAAGAGGCGAGCCAGTGATGTGGCTGAGGGGGATGTGTCTTCAGTAGAAGGCACTCCAACTAGGCAGAGCATAGGGATGCTGTAATGTGCGGCCGCACAGCTGGTGTGTCCCTGGTAATGGCTGCAGAGTCTTAGGGTGTATTACCACATACAGTATCCTGCGCATATTTGATGCGCAGGATGAAATGACTGAATGTAAATGACTGAACACAGCATAAAATCAGCAGCTTCATATCCTGTGCATGAAATATGCGCAGGATACTGTACATGTGAATAGACCCTTAGGTTGTGTAAAATGTATTAAAGGGGAACTCCGGTGGAAAAAAAAATTTCAAATCACCTGGTGCCAGAAAGTTAAACAGATTTGTAAATTACTTCCATTTAAAAATCTTAACCTTCTAGTACTGTATGCTACAGATATACTACAGAGAGGTTTGCTATACGGATTATCTTTTACTGTGGACAGTTCCTGACATAGGCAGAGGTGTCAGTAGAGAGCACTGTGGTCAGACAGAAAAGAACAACTCAACCTCTGGAGCATACAGCAGTTGATAAGTACTGGAAGGATTACGATTTTCTAACAAGAGTAATTTACAAATCTGTGTAACTTTCTGAAGCCAGTTGATATGAGAAAAAAAAAGTTTTCCACCGGCGTACCCCTTTAACCCCTTAAGGACGCAGGACGTAAATGTACGTCCTGGTGAGGTGGTACTTAACGCACCAGGACGTACATTTACGTCCTAAGCATATCGGAGCGATGCCCGTGTCATGCGCGGCTGATCCCGGCTGCTGATCGCAGCCAGGGACCCGCCGGCAATGGCCGACGCCCGCGATCTCGCGGGCGTCCGCCATTAACCCCTCAGGTGCCGGGATCAATACAGATCCCGGCATCTGCGGCAGTTCGCGATTTAAATGAACGATCGGATCGCCCGCAGCGCTGCTGCGGGGATCCGATCATTCATAACGCCGCACGGAGGTCCCCTCTCCTTCCTCCGTGCGGCTCCCGGCGTCTCCTGCTCTGGTCTGTGATCGAGCAGACCAGAGCAGGAGATGACCGATAATACTGATCTGTTCTATGTCCTATACATAGAACAGATCAGTATTAGCAATCATGATATTGCTATGAATAGTCCCCTATAGGGACTATTCAAGTGTAAAAAAAAAATGTAAAAAAATGTAAAAGTAAAAGTAAAAAAAAGTGAAAAATCCCCTCCCCCAATAAAAAAGTAAAACGTCCGTTTTTTCCTATTTTACCCCCAAAAAGCGTAAAAAACATTTTTTATAGACATATTTGGTATCTCCGTGTGCGTAAATGTCCGAACTATTACAATAAAATGTTAATGATCCCGTACGGTGAACGGCGTGAACGAAAAAAAAAATAAAAAAGTCCAAAATTCCTACTTTTTTAATACATTTTATAAAAAAAAAATTATAAAAAATTTATTAAAAGTTTTTTATATGCAAATGTGGTATCAAAAAAAGTACAGATCATTGCGCAAAAAATGAGCCCCCATACCGCCACTTATACGGAAAAATAAAAAAGTTAGAGGTCATCAAAATAAAGGGATTATAAACGTACTAATTTGGTTAAAAAGTTTGTGATTTTTTTTAAGCGCAACAATAATATAAAAGTATGTAATAATGGGTATCATTTTAATCGTATTGACCCTCAGAATAAAGAACACATGTAATTTTTTCCATAAATTGTACGGCGTGAAAACAAAACCTTCCAAAATTAGCAAAATTGCGTTTTTCGTTTTAATTTCCCCACAAAAATAGTGTTTTTTGGTTGCGCCATACATTTTATGATATAATGAGTGATGTCATTACAAAGGACAACTGGTCGCGCAAAAAACAAGCCCTCATACTAGTCTGTGGATGAAAATATAAAAGAGTTATGATTTTTAGAAGGCGAGGAGGAAAAAATGAAAACGTAAAAATTAAATTGTCTTTAAGGTCAAAATGGGCTGAGTCCTTAAGGGGTTAAGATTGGAAACAACCTGTATTTGTGGTGTCCCGGTACCGTATTGTATACCGTGCCTTGTGTGGTGGTCCCCAAAGTCAGAGTTACTTCGTTCCAGTAGCATCCTCCTAGTGGAATAGCCCTTAGTCGCCTCTTTCTTATGTAATTGTGTGATGTTTGCATGTATAAATAATTATAGGTTTAATTAGCGTCGCAGGACCTTAGGTCACATGACTAATGTTAATTCTAGTAAGGTGTGTTGAAGGACCTTAGGAGGTCTCGTGTGTGGTCACATGGTCGCGTGGCGGGAGTCAGGAGCCAATGTATCCCAGTCGGGTAAGGTGGTGAACTTGGGGTTATGTTCTGAAATTTGCCAACTGTGTCTCCTCTGTGTATGATGGAGTCTGTGTCTTCTCTGTATGTGGGTATATACATCAGCAGGCCAGTCGGTACAGTTTCCATGGGCAGACACATGCAGACAATGCTGGTTTGAATTGGGTCTTGCCTTTAGTTTGGTCATGCATTTCAGCTGCTTTCTGTACACCTGCCTGCTACACTTTAGCAGCTGGTGTGGTAGTTGGGAATACATGCGGTATGTGTTGCTGCACACGCCTGTACAAAGTAGGATGGTTTCTGAATCAGGTCCGATATGTCGGGCGCAAGAGCCATCAGTAGTCTGACTGCTCACTAGGTTAACACAATATAAGGTAGATTTTGAAACACTGTGTGTTTATTCCCCAAAGTGCTTATATACCAGGTATACGTCACCATATGCACCATGCACACATCAAAAAACATATGTATCATGCACATGTCACTATATCATATGTACCATGCATATGTAATATAAACACATATACTATGTATATGTCACCATTTCATGTACAACAAACACGTCAATTAAACATATATACCATGTTTGCATCACGGTAGCATAGGTACTAGGTATGCATAACATTTTTTTTTACCATGTTAGATGGCTACCGTGTATAGGTCACTTACAGGTCCTGTTTAGGCTGGTAGATACTATCACTGTCTGCGTCTTTTGTCTGTTTTTTGTCCACCTGCCCTGTCAGGTGGATGTCACTTTATGGTGTCTGCTCTGGCAGCTCCAAGTGGAAGTGTCATGTATTTTGTGATTTCTATCTGTTTACTGTAATTGTATGCTACAGTCATGGAAAGAGTTAACTTTATTTCTGTAGGAGGATGCATGGGAAACCACTTCCTGGCCTTCTCCACCCAGGTCTAATCAGATGGGGAGGAGTTAGCCAGTCTAGAGTGAGTGGAGGTTAAGGCAAGACCTCTGCTGTGTTACATGTCCTTCACCACATGGGGACAGGCCCAAAGACCCTGTTGCAGCAATTCTTATCTCTGAGCAACTTCACTTTTCACTAGGTTCCTGCCGACCAGGTCGTCAGTCCAGTCAAGTCTAAGCTTTGAGGAGAACAGAAGAGTCTCACGGGCACCATAGCAAGCCACGGATACAAGGGTGAAGATCCTCTGGCCACTCTTGTCCACCCTGGCAGTTAGCACCCCCTTTGGATTTCATACTGTGAAGTAGAGGAAGGCAGTGATAGTAGGCTCCCAAGTCAAGTCTAATTCAGTCTAAAGTATGCTGAAGCCAGTACAATTTGTGATAACACTATTGATCTGGATAAACATCCACTTACAGGTCCAAATTAGGCTGAGAGGTATAATTTGGCCAAATGAGAAAAGCTACAGTAATGAATACACAGACAAGCTGGTACGTAGACAATAATGTGCTGATCTGTTTATTAACCAGAGCTACCCACTTCTTATACACTGGGTATATACTAGGTGTACAGTTATACAATTATACATACCAATTATACATATCAATTATTAAGAGGACACCTGCTTGCTATCTCAGCCCTTGGCCAATCTCCCAGAAACTCCTCAGCTCACTGTTATCAGCTAGCCATTCCTTCCTGAGAACTCATACACTGATACAAAGTAGAACCAACTTATTTAGCCTTTCTCAAATTCAGCTTATTTTCCAACAAATTCTGTACATTGAGAATATTAACTGTCTAGTTTCCATAGCACTATATTAGTGAGTTATATATCTTGGGGTAATATTTCTATTTAAATGCAATTTTCTGTAACTCTATAACCCTATAAAATCCTTGGGAGTATCGTGAATTAGGTTTCCATGGGCAAGCAGCAACATATAAGTCTGAAGTCATCCTGTCCAATGTCCAGCATCATCTAGAGTCGTGGAAAGTGTACCTAGCAGTGCAATTGTGTGCTTTGGAATAAATTAATCATGAATCACCCTTTGGAAGACAGATTTATATAAATATGGCTGATAAAAATAATGGCACACATAATCTGTTAGATAGGCTTCCAGCAACCAAAGGTTGTTTCAAACCTGATGCCAATAACTTTTGATCCATATTTAAAATGACAAGAATACCATAGGACAGTAAAAAGAACATTGGCCCAGATTTATCAAACCGTGTGAGAGAAAAAGTGGAGTCCTTTTCCCACAGCAACCAATCACAGTTCAGCTTTCACTTTACCAGAGCTTGTTAGTTGAGCTGCGATTGGTTGCTGTCGAAATTGACTTTGACAAAAATTTGACAGTTTGGCAAATAAGGGCCATTATGTATTTTGGAGAATATTCTGATATTGCAGTATTAATTTGTATTATTTTGGTCTAACTTTTTACTCCACAAATTTACTCATTCTCTGCTTTGTCTTGCTTAGTAAAAGAATCATGTGGAAACTCCTGGAGATCATATTGGATCTCTTAAAGCCATACAAGAAGTGTTGGGACAGATAATGGTTGTCCAAACAAATGTTTGGCTAACAGTGATGGAATATTTATGGCCATCTCAAGAATATCAACTTCTGTTATTTTTGGGAAAATTCATTTTTACTACATTTGCAATGAAAAACAGGAAGTACCGTATTTATCGGGGTATACCACGCACCGGCCTATAACACTCAAAAGTTTTTTACCCAAATATCCATGGTAAAATGAGGGTGCGTGTGTGCACGTGTATACCCCGATACACCCCCAGGAAAGGCAGGGGGAGAGAGGCCGTCGCTGCCGGCTTCTCTCCCCCTGCCTTTCCTGGGGTCTAGAGCCCTGCTGCCGGCCCTTCTCTCCCCCTGGCTATCGGTGCCGCTGCCCGTTCTGTCTCCCTGACTATCGGTACCGGCGCCCCATTGCCGGCACCGATAGCCAGGGGGACAGAAGCGGCGCCGACAGCCAGGGGGAGAGAAGGGGCAGCGCCCGTGCCCCGTTGCTTCCCCCCATCCCCGGTGGCATAATTACCTGTTGCCGGGGTCGGGTCCGCGCTGCTTCATGCCTCCGGCGTGCGTCCCCTGCGTCGTTGCTATGCACTGCACAGCGCGGCGCAGTGACGTCATGCGCCGCGCCGTGCAGCGCATAGCAACGACGAAGGGGACGCACTCCGGAGGCCTGAAGCAGCGCGGACCCGACCCCGGCAACAGGTAATTATGCCACCGGGGATGGGGGGAGGCAACAGGGCAGCGGCGCCGGCAATGGGTGCCGCTGCCCCTTCTCTCCCCCTGGCTGTTGGCACCGCTTCTCTCCCCCTGGCTATCGGCGCCGGCAATGGGGCGCCGGTACCGATAGTCAGGGGGACAGAACGGGCAGCGGCGCCGATAGCCAGGGGGAGAGAAGGGCCGGCAGCAGGGCTCTAGACCCCAGGAAAGGCAGGGGGAGAGAAGCGGGCAGCAACGGCCTCTCTCCCCCTGCCTTTCTGGGGGTGTATCGGCATATAACACGCACATAGACTTTAGGCTAAAAATTTTAGCCTAAAAAGTGCGTGTTATACGCCGATAAATACGGTAATTTCCAAGATATATAGGCTGTCGCAAGCACAATTGGTAACAGCAGGTAACATAGAATGAAGCTATGACTTGTGAATAAACCCATTTAATGTAATTGTATTCTCTTGTATCAAGAAACTCCTGTAGTGTCCACACAAATCTGATGACTTGTATAAATAATTGTATTCAAGTGATTGCTTTTCCATTTGGTATGATATTTGTTATGGTGACGGCAGGTGGAGGATCCTCTAGGCCTGTGTGGATGATGACATGAGCCGTGCCAGGGAGTCTAAGCTGCCGCTGGTTTTCACCAGAGCCCGCCACAAAGCAGGATGGTCTTGCTGCGGCAGGCGGCACCCAGGTCGCTACCCCTGGCACGACTCGTCCTCACAGGTAGCTGGGAGGTGGCGTGGCACAGAAGGAGACTGGCAGGACATCGCAAGATGGCAGTAGGTCAGGGCAGGAACACAGGTGCAGGATAGGAAGGTAGCAAGGAACAGGTACACAGTAACAGAGACACAGGACTTTAACTATGGCAATAGACAACCAAAGATCTGACAGGGAACCAAGGGAAAAGCTGATATTTAAGGACCAGGGTGCAGGTGTAGACACTTGACTAAATGAGCACTGGCCCTTTAAGAGGGAGAGCTTCGTGGGCCACCACACCTAATATTTGTAGATGTTGAAATGTATTCATGTGTGATATATGCCTCTGTGGGGTGCCCTCCGTCACAGCTTCTCTTCCTGTTTGTATGTTTTCTTATGAAAATGTAATAAACATTTACTATATAAAAAAAATAATAATAATAATTAAAAAAAAAAATCTCCCCCATTGTTTCTGGTCCCATGGAATGCTGGAAAAGGTCAGAGCTAACAGAAAAATAAAAAAATATTTGCACTATAGAACATCCGGGTGTGAGTCCAGTGCATGAAAACGGGACAAAGCGGTACATGAAGGTAATAGAAGCATTTTACTCGTTTAAATCTTTTTATTGAGGATTTTCCCAAATGTAACAACATATAGAATACATTAAACAACTTATGTCAGGTATGTTGAAAACGTATAAGCATATATATATAACAACAAGGTTCACATCACCTTCGTGTTAGTGAGTAGAGTAAGAGAGACACTTTAAAGACAAAAAAGATAAAATTAGAGATTGTTACAGTCAAGGTACATAGTATTCAGAGATTTCCCAAGTAATCCATGTACATTTGAATTTATCTTCGCAGCTTTCTGAGTATGCTATTGCTCTTTCATACTTATAGGCAACATTAAGAAGAGAGACCACTTCTGTCACTAATGGTGGTTCGTCAGATTTCCATCTACGTGTTATAATCAATTTAGCTATGGTTAGGATTTTACAAATTAGAATTCTCATTGAGACTGGCAGGTCTTGTACCCCCACCAAGAGGAGGGCTAATTTGGGGGATAAAGACCCCGGTAATCCGAATAATCGTTTCAATACTACCTCTATGTTTTCCCAAAAGCGGATTATTTTCGGGAATCGACATAGTATATGGTATAGAGTCCCTATTTGACCACATCCCCTCCAACATAGGTTCGAAGTCTCTGGGAACATTTTTGATAATCGCGAGGGAGTGAGGTACCATTGTAGTCTCGTTTTCAATGCTGCCTCTAAATGTGAAACACATCCTAGGGATCTAGACATCCATTTCGCTGATTGTACCCACTCAGCCTCCGATATAGTACATGCTAGTTCTTGCTCCCATTTAACAAAGGGGGTCCTTTTAAAATAATCCACTTGCGTGTCTAAGAGGGTATATATAGGTTGAAGGCCTTTTATTGCTAATTGAAATAAGCGAAAACCCTCCTGAGAATACCGCCATACTCTGGATTTACTTGACTCTAGGATATGTCTAAAACGTAGATATTTATAGAAATCATTAGTGGATATTGCGTAAGTGGAGCAAAGATCAGTAAAGGGGCGCATCACACCTCTCTTACATATGTCACCAAGACAGGTAACATTACACCTGATCCAGGAGGATACATCTAGGTCAGGACTAGCATGAGCGATTATGGATAGGGGTGTGATAATTGGATAGGAGAGCTGCACAGCGCCATGACTATTGTGAAGCCTTGTCCAGCACTGTAACCCAGCTAGGGTCAGAGGTGACATGTTCTGGGGCATCTTCAGGTCCCACAGTGAAAGATACAAAATAGTTCTTGGTTGTATTACATTTGCTAATGTGCTTTCTATTTGTATCCAAGGCATAGCGGGGACATCTGACCAAAGAGTTTTAAATTGGGAGATTAGAGTGGCATCATAATATTTCTGTAAGTCCGGCAATCCAATACCCCCTTTCTGTTTATTTAGGCACATCACTCCCCACGACACCCTTTGTTTTTTAGATGACCAAACAAATTTGTTCATTAATGATTTAAGTTGAGAATGGTACGAGGTCGGGAGGGAGATTGGTAATGTACGATATAAATATAATAATTTAGGGAGTAGCAGCATCTTAAAGGCTGCTATTTTCCCCGCCCAAGACACTTCATATTTATCTAAATTGTCCAATTCCTTACGTAATTCAATTAAGAAAGGGGTGTAGTTTTGTCTAAACAGTGTGTCAAAGGAAGGGGTCAGTTTGACACCTAGGTATGTGATGTAATCATCTCTCCAGTCTAAGGGATATCTAGCCGACAAAGAGGTTCTTACTGCCCTCGAAATATGAATGGGTAAGATCTGGGACTTTTGCATATTCAATTTATAGTATGATAATCTGCCAAAGGTATCTAGCAATTGCAGGGAGCTCGGCAGGGACTGCTCCGGATTTGTCAGTGTTATGATAATGTCGTCTGCATAGAGCGAAATTAAATGTTCATCTGAACCAACCTTAACACCCTCAATTGTTGAACAGGCACGCATCGCTAAGGCTAAGGGCTCTAAACATAAAATAAAAATTAAAGGCGACAATGGGCAGCCCTGCTGAGTTCCATTTGTAATTAGAAATTCTCTAGATAGGGTGCCGTTTGTGAATACTTTTGCGTTAGGCGCTGTATATAGGGCTTTGATTGCTCCAAGAGCCGCGCCTTCCACTCCCATAGCGGAAAGTACCGAGAAGGCGAACGACCAGTTAACCCGGTCGAACGCCTTCTCGGCATCAAGGGACAAAAACAATGTAGAAATATGATTGTTCTCCACATAATGCAATAGGTTAAGTACTCTGCGGGTATTGTCATATGTTTGTCTGCCTTTAATAAAGCCTACCTGGTCTTTATTTATTAATAGGGGTAATAGTGGCGCCATTCTGGATGCAAGCAGTTTGGCAAATATTTTTAAGTCTACATTTAGTAGTGATATAGGGCGAAAGTTACTTGGGGTATCAGGAGTTTTACCCGGTTTTGGAAGGGTTACAGTTAAAGCGGATTGATTTTCTTTAGGAAGTTCACCCGATCTAAAGGCGTGTGCTATGAACGCATGCAGATGGGGGAGAAGAGTAGTACGGAATCGCTTATAATAGGCCGTGCTAAAACCATCTGGGCCCGGTGACTTACCAAGGGGGAGAGAGGTAATTAATTTATTTATTTCGTCCTGAGTTATAGGGGAATTTAGGGAAGACAGCTGTATGGAGGATAAACGTGGGAGTTTTAGTGTTCTCAAAAAAGTATTTATGTCCTCCTCAGTAGGAGCACAAACTAAATTTCCTGCGCTTAAGTTATATAGTCCAGCATAATATGTCATGAATTTGTCAGCTATAAGTTGCGGATGGTATATTTTCCCCCCCACCAAAGTCGTCTTTCAGGTAAGGGATCCTGGATTTTGTTTGCCTCTCTTTTAGCCTGTTGGCAAGTAATTTACCTGCTTTGTTATTATGCGCATAATACTTAGCTTTAAGTTTATGAAGGGATTTAGCATATTGTTCTATGAAGTGGGTCTTTATTTCAGATCTCACCTTGTTTAATTCTGCTGCTATAACATTGGATGGCGCTATTTTATTTTGTTGTTCAAGCGTACGTTGCTTAGTTAGTAGAGTATCTAGCTGTTCAGTTTTTAATTTTTTGTACGTGTGTCCTAGCTTAATAAAACTACCTCTAATGTAAGCTTTGTGCGCATTCCAAATTGTAGTTTTAGATATGTCAGATGTCGCATTGATTGTGAAATATGTATGTAAGTCTTTTTCTATCTCCATTCCATACTGCGTATGGTTCATAAGAAATTCGTTACACCTCCATAGGTATGTTGGTGGGGAAGCCTCTTTTTCATCCAATACTGTTACTAGTGGGGCATGATCTGACCATCTAAGTGGCTCAATAGTCGCAGATTTTAAAAACCTCAGAGCCGTCCTATCCACCAAGCACAAATCTATGCGCGAATATGAATTATATGTTGCAGAGTAATGGGAAAAATCTTTCTCAGTGGTGTGGAGAAGTCTCCATGTATCATACAGCTCTTCTCTATGGATAAGCTTAGATATTGAAATTGGTTTAGTGCGGGGCATGGAGGATACGTCTATGTCGGCATCTGGGACCGCATTAAAATCCCCGCATAGGACCAGAGAACCCTTTTTATGTTTGGAAAGAAGTCTAAATACTTTATTACAGAATCGTATTTGACCCTTATTAGGCGCATAAATAGAAGCTATTGTATAAACCGTGTTATTTATAGTGCAGACTAAAATTATGTATCTACCATGTGGGTCTATTACACTGTTGAGTAGGGTGAATGCAACAGTATTTTTGATCGCAATCAAGATTCCCCTTGACTTCGTATCATAGTGAGACTGAAAAACATGTGGAAAACTATTATGCTTAACCCTGAAAGCATCCTGCGAAAGGATATGCGTTTCCTGTACACACAAGACATCGCAATTAGTTATCTTTGCCTCCGCCCATAAATAAGAGCGTTTTGCCGGCACATTCAGTCCATTTACATTTAGAGACATAACAGTTAGTATCATACTATATATAGGTGATGCTTCCATATGTCCCCATCTCCTGGTAGGCAATAATGTAGAGTAGTTGGTATGGGAAAGTTCAATGTCTTCAAAGTTGTCTCCTTTAGTACCTGACAAAAACAAACAAAACACAACAACACTAATAGAACAACAGTAAGGTCGGTTCTCAGGTGAACCATTCTATAGAAACAGGAAATATACGGTGACTGGGCACCGTCAAGTTGGAGGGATGACAAAGTCTCCTGAATGCCAGACTTGGACCACATAGGATATCAGGAAGAGTCCAGAACTTTAAGAATGCTATTCAGCGGTGACCTCTATGCGATTTCCCTGCAATTTGCCAGTCAGCTTGAACAGATCTCGGGGAAGATCTTTGTTTATCAGTCGGGTTGACCACGGATAATCCTCATTTTTGTAAGAGACGGGATCCTTCATCCAATGAGTGGATTGCATGCGTTACGCCGTCCTTGTGGATTAATAAGCGGGATAACCCCACTTGTTAGGCATTTTTGCATTCTGGAGAGCCATTGTTACTGGTTGGAGTTGTCTGCGGGTTTGAAGCGTCACAGCAGAAAGGTCAGTATATAGAGACACAGAGCTGAATTGATCCGGAAGAGCATCTCGTTGTCTAGCTCTGTACATCAGGGCATCTTTAATGTGATAGAAATGCACCCTAACCAGCACGTCTCTGGGTATATCATCAGCCAAATGCTTAGGTTTTGGTACCCTGTGGGCTCTGTCCAACAGTAGATCCCGTTGAGAACAGTCCGGCAGGACACTTTTAATCAATTTCTGTATATACGCAGTGAGGTCTTTAGGTACCACAGTTTCAGGTATTCCCCGCAGTTTTACATTATTCCGTCGCGACCTGTCCTCAATGTCTGCCACTTTTGATCTTAAAGTTTGCACTTCAGATTCAAGATTGTAGTGGGCATCAATAAGGTCATTATGTGAACCTGCATATTCAGCCATTTTCGTTTCTGCATGATCCACTCTAGCACCAAGCCCATTTACAGATGTCTGCAGTGGGTGCAAGGAATGCATAATGCTCCTATGTATAGAAGCACTTAAAGCTTGCAGCATGGACTTCAGCTTGTCTCAGAAACTGGGGCCTCCGTGGTGGAGAATGCAGAGAATAGATCAGGGGTTTGAGCAGTCTCTCCTTCAGGGGAAGACAGCCGCGGCCTCTGTTTCACCGGGCTATCTGACACTGGGGATGCTGGAGCAGAGACAGCCGGGGCACGTACCTGCCATGTGTCAGCTGGGGAATCTGCTTCTGCTTGCGGAGATCTGCTTTCCATAGGTATCTCCATCTGAGTAAGCGGGTTGTCAGGCGGGAGAGAGGAGCTTCTGCAGCTCCGAGCTGGGCTTAGGGCGCCCCGTCTGCTGCGGTCCCGCCTGCTGCTGTAGGAAGATGCCGGAGAAGACGCGTGCTGTGAGGAGGCAGCTCCATCTTGGTTTCAACCTCGGCCTGCAGTTCTGTAGAAATTGGTAAGTTTTTTAGGTCTTCCCGACGATTTACCCCTCTTGCGATGCGGCATCTTGATCAGGAGAAGGTCCGACACCTCTGTAGTTAATTGTAGAGGTTCAGCCGCTGACAGTCGCCTAAATCCAGTCGCTTAGCTCAGGAGCTATGTAGCTATGCGTCCATGCAGTCCGGCTGCCAGGCCACGCCCCCCTAGAAGCATTTTACTCAGTATTATAACTTCCTGAGCATCATGGGCTCATAGGCTGATGGAAAAAAAAAGTGGAATACACTTTAAACCATTGGGTTTAGTTCCTAGGATGGTAAAAGGTTGTGTTTTGCAGCTGTCAGAGGCTCGTATTTAGCCATATTGTGGCCATCTGAAATCAGGATAAACCTTCATACAAATACTCTTTTTTGTAAAGTCATAACAAAGCACCCCAAGATGTTTTGTTTTTAATCCAAAAATTAAATCCAAAACTTAAATCCCAGCTCCGCCGGCAGCGGGGACATGACAGAGCGCTCACAGCCAGCGTGTCTGGCCAGAGAGCGGATGTTACAATGTTAAAGTGACAACACTGAAGTGCCATCACTGTCATCATTTTTTTTCTTCAGCCTTTAAGCCCATGATGCCCATTATGTTATAATAGTGTGTAATACACTTCTATTACCTCTGTGCACCACTTTGTCCCATTTTCAAGAACGGGACCCATGACTAGAAGTACTAAAATGGAAGTATTCTTATTTCACTGTTGTTTCTGACCTTTCCCAGCATTTCATGCTGCCAGAAACAATATGGCATAAGTCACATGGTCTCCAGGTGGTGTGGCTATGCTGCAGTGGGTGGGTGGATAGGATTACTTCAGTAAATCCTTTCCACTCTGCAATCCACCCAAACACTGCAGTATAACCACATGCCCTGGAGACCTTGTGACTTATGACATATTAGGGGAGATTTATAAAAACCTGTGCAGTGTAAAAGTTGTCCAATCAGATCGCTTCTTTCATTTTTCACAGGCCTCTTTGAAAATGAAAGAAGCAATCTGATTGGTTGCTATGGGCCACTCTTCCTCTGCACAGGTTTTGAGAAATCTCCCCTATTACCCTCTGCTTATTCTACTTCTCATACTTTTCTTTCTTCTCCCTATCTCAATGGTTTTTGATCCGTTCCCTTTCTGCCTTCCTTCTCTCTCTCTCTCTCTTTCTCTCTCTCTCTCTCTCTCCCCATTTATTGTTAGTACATTATTGATGAATATGGAGGGGCAACCCCTTCTCCGTCTCCCTAGTCAATAATTGATTATGTTCCCCATTATATCTAAAGGTTGTTGTTCATTGCCAACATTGGTAAGCGGTCTTATACCTGTGTGGTAGAGAGTATTGGAAAGGCAGATGATGTAACCCTTAGGGCAGATGGTATTAAGCCTTAGTGTTCGTGATGCCATGGCGTGGTTATCCTCTACATCACCGAGGTATGGCTGCTGGTTCCTGGGCCAGGCGCGGGGCAAATAATCACTCCGATGCAAGGTTAGGGAACAACGGCAGCTTTACTGAGGCAAACAGATTTTAAAGTCTCTACAGCTCAGTTTAGGCCCAAGGAGGTGACCAGTGAACTTCAGGAGGCTTGTTGGCTCGTTGGGACATGTAGTGGACTTGGAAATAATTATGCAACCTCACTGACTTTAGACTTGACAGATTTGACTTATGCTGACTAGACTTCTCCCCTGTATTTGTGCTTTCCCCTGTAGGGGGTTCCACGGATAGTGGCTGTGTGGCTGCCTGGTTAGGCCTTGGTCTCCCTCAGGAACACCAAACACTCTCAGGTCTTCACTTGACTGTAGCTCAGCATGTACTAAAACTAAAACTAAACTGACTCCTCCCAGCTATATAAGTGAGCAATTTGGAGAGGTCCCATATGTCACCAACAAGTCACCTGGTCACTTACACCTTCCTTGGTTACATTGGGCTTAACAACAGTATTTAAAGGTACAAACACTTATTAACACATTAATGCAATACATTAACTCTTGATGGGCAAAGAGTTCTGAGAAGTGTGGAGGCCAGGGTACTGCGAGTCCACCTGATAGGACCAACAGTGTACAGAAGGGCCACTTCTGTCCTGGGCTACCACACCTGATATTTGTAGATGTGGAAATTTATTCATGTGCGATATGTGTTAAGTAGTGTTGAGCGGCATAGGCCATATTCGAATTCGCGAATATTCGCGAATATATGGACGAATATTCGTCATATATTCGCGAATATTCGCATAGTCGTTATATTCTCGTTTTAATTTTGCATATGCGAAAATTTGCGTATGCGAAAATTAACATATGTGAAAATTAGCATACACGAAAATTCGCATATGCGAAAATTAGCATATGCGAATTTTCGCACGCTAGTCTCACACAGTAGTATTACAGCCTTCTTTACACCACACAAGCTGGAAGCAGAGGGGATGATCACTGTGATGTGTACTGTGAAGAAAAATAAATAAATAAACGAATATTCGTCATTACGAATATATAGCGCTATACTCGCAAAATTCGCGAATTCGCGAATATGCGATATTCGCGAATAATATTCGAATTGCGAATATTCGTGAGCAACACTAGTGTTAAGGCTAATTTATTAGCCTGTGTTTGTGGGAGGGGCGGGTTTTCGCTATAAGAACCCGCGGCAGTACCTGTGCCTGACGCCGCTGGTTCATCACGCGACGTTGATCAGCTGACGCGCAGAGTCAGCTGACCGGAAGAGTATGCAGGACGGCGTTCGGGTAAGTGGCCAGAGCTGGCCAGGGGAGCGGCGCTATTTCGCAGCCCGATCTCTGGAGGTAAGCCGCAGATCGGAGGGTACCCCCGGCCAACCCGGCCCCCGGTTTCAGCATTTGGGGACCCGCGTCCCTTGCGGTTGTTGAGGACGCATCCTTATTTTCATGTGTAGCATACGTGGGGTAAGCGTGGGAGCACTGGTGGGGTTCCAGGCCTACTGTCTGGTTGTCGGGCCCACTCCCCCAGCGATCCTAATAGGGGGATCACGCTGTGGGTTTTTGGGGAAGTCTCTTGTGGGACCTCGCTCCCCCACGATTTATATGGCGGTGGGGGGGCGGCGCCTCACGGGCATTGCCTGTGCTTACACGCTCGGTCCTCAGCGCTAGCATTGCCACCCCTTCCCCCCCTCCCTTTTCCGCTGCCTTTGCGCTCTCATGTGGCAGTGACAAGGGCACGGCGGCAGGTATGTGGGAATGTCTGTCGTCAGACCTCGCTCCCACACGGGCTTTAACTCCAGGGGAGTTGTCGTGAGGGGGGTCCACTCGTCAGGGGTCCACATGCTCGGCCCCACCACTGGCCCCCCTCCCTTCCCCCCATACTCTATCCTTAGGTCCCCCACCCCCACGCCTTGGTATCAGTAGTGCATGTTTCCATGGCTCACTATAGAGAAATTATATAACATGGCATACCTGTACATGTGTCACAGGTGGTTCCCCCCTGTAGACGGAAAAAAAATAAAAATAAATAACACTCTTATCGCTGCTTGTTGTTAGCTCATGTATTTCCGCGCATACGGTCTTATCATTTATTCGGTACATAGGTTACCTTGTTCCGTGCACACGCTCCCATAATTAGTGCTATGCATATGGTTGGTGCTTGTCAGTTCACAATTTTTTGTCTGTTTTACACGTTATTTGCGCAAATTACGGTTTTCATGCGCTTCGCTATGTTAGTTACGTATCATCGCATAATAAATAAATAAATAAATGTATGCTCATATAGTCATTCTATATACACGTTCCTTCCACATAGACGGTCACGTAGTTGTGCCGTGCACACGCTTCATTATTCTACGCATATGGTTACATAGTTGTCGGTGTACACGCTCCTATAATTTAATCTATGTACACGGTCATATAGTTGTTCTGTGTATGCTCATATAATTTGTTCGCTCCTACAATTTATTCTTTGCATACGATTATATGGTTGTTCCGTGCACACACCCTCATAATTGCTGTACACATGTTTGTAGCGTTCATACTATACACACGCACGTTTGTAGGATTTATACTGTACATACGCTTGTAGGATCTATACTGTACACACGCTGGTAGGATTTATGCTGTACACACGCTGGTAGGATTTATGCTGTACACACGCTGGTATGATTTATGCTGTATATACGCTTGTAGGTTTTTTATAGTTCATACGCTTGTAGGACTTATATTGTACACACGCTCGTAGGATTCATGCTGTACTCACGTTCGTAGGGCTTATACTTTACACATGCTTGTAGGGTTTATACTGTACACATGCTTGTAGGATTTATACCGTACAGATGCTTGTAGGGTTTATACTGTACACACGCTTGTAGCACACGCTTGTAGGATTTATACTGTATAAACGCTTGTAGAATTTATACTGTACACTCACTTGTAGGATTTAATACTGCACACTTGCTTGTAGGATTTATACTGCACACTCGCTTGTAGGATTTATACTGTACATATGTTTGTAGAATTTATACTGTACACATGCTTGTAGTGTTTATAGTGTACACACGCTTGTAGTGTTTATAATATACACTTGCTTGTAGGATTTATACGGTACTTACGCTTGTGCAAGTTTGTAGGATTCATACTTATTTATACTGTACACACGCTTGTACATGCTTGTAGGATTTATGCTGTACACACACTTGTAGGATTTATGCCGTACACTCACTAGTAGGATATGCTGTACACACGCTTGTTGGATTCATACGCTACACACGTTAGGATTATACTGTACATTCACTTGTAGCATTTATACTGTACATTCGCTCACATAATTTATACTGTACACATGCTTGGACACACTTGAAGGATTTATACTGTACACTATACTGGATTTAGACTGTACACACGCTTGTAGGTTTCATATGGTACATACGCTTGTAGCATCCATACGGTACACTCGCTCATAGGTTTTATGCTGTATACACGCTTGCAGGATTCATACTACACACGCGCTTGTAGGATTTATGCTGTACACGCGCTCGTAGGAATTATACTGTGCGCACGCTCGTAGGAGTTATACTGTACATACGTTCATAGATTTATATGGTTCTCACGCTCGTGGGATTCATACTGTACATGAACTCGTAAGAATTGTGCTGCACACCCGCTCGTAGGATTTATATCATGCATGCTTGTAGGGTTGTATTATATATGTGTTCGTGGGAATCATGCTGTGTGTGCGCTCGTGACATGTGTGCTGTGCATGCGCTTGCGGTGTTTGTGAGGTTCACACGCTCGCAGCTTTGTACCGCGCACATGCTCGTACAGTGCATGGGGTGTGGCACTGTGCGCAGGTATGTGGTCATAATAGTTACTACATGCATGCATATTCTTTGTCATCGGTTGTGGTTGGCCACATGTGCGTTCGCTTTGGTGATGCATACGCGCATATAGTTGGCCTGAGTATAGGTTCATCAAGTTTGGTGTTACAGCCACACATAGCTGTTATACGACAGTTTCGCACATAGTCATTTTGTACACATCTGTATATAGGCAGGGAGATACATGGCGTAGTTGTTGTTACTGACACGTCTTCAGAACAACAATAACACGACACACAGGCTGTGTATACCCATTAAGCCTGCCACGCCTGCAGGGGGGGTACATTGCATTATTGTTGTTACTGACACGTCTTCAGCTCAACAATAACACGACACATAGGTGGTGTATACTCATTATACCTGCCTCCTCTGCAGGGTGATACATTGCATAGTTGTTGTTACTGACACGTCTTCAGAGCAATGACATTACGACACATAGGTGGTGTATACCCATTATACCTGCCACGTCTGCAGGGGGATACATTGCATATTTGCTGTTACTGACACCCCTTCAGAGCAACAACATTACGACACATAGGCGGTAATATACTCATTATTCCTGACACGTCTATAAGAAAGAAAAAAAAAGAATAAAAAATAGAAAAAAAAAATTTTGCCTCACATACAGTGGGACAGACACCGCATGAATAAATTCATGTGTTGTATTATACATCAGTGCTTCATGTAGCTATATAGTTGTACTGGGCATATGTGTGGATAAGTTGCTCTGCGCATCTGTTCATATAGTTTAGTACATATGCTCACCCATGCAGTTCATTCTAGTCACTCGTTCATAGTTTGTTCGGTGCACACGCTCAAAGCTTTATACATACGCCCATATAGTTTTGACTGTGTATACGGTCGTGGGTTGTTTGAGCATGTGGTTGTGGTGTTAGTGAGGTGCATCTGGCCTTGATGATTATGCCGGGCAATATTTATATTTTCATGGTCTGCATATGGATCAAGAAGTCATGCTAGGTATATATTTATGGTGCAGGATTGTTCTATTCGGTATAGATTCATAGGTTCATTAGGTACACATGTGCTATGTTATGGTATTTAGACCATACACCCATGTCTTTGACACTGCCCAGGTTTCATGGCATTGAGCGAATCTGCACGGATAATTCGGTGAGTTACCATTTTATTAACATTGAGTAGTGCATATGGAAATATAGCTGGTGTTCAGTTTGTTACTTCCCTAGTCGACAGGTCAAGCATGGTTACGACCTGTCTCAGCTTCGGGTTGACATCGACACTAATAGTCTTCTACATTGGTTGAGGGTTTTTTTTTAATTTTGGCTACGCCAGTCACATCTTCAGGTCAGTCTGGACATAATCTGACATGCCTTTAGGTTGGCAACAATGTCTTTGTATACGTTGTGTTCTCTCAGCACTTGGTTATGCTACAGGGATAGCATTGTGTTTCCATTGTTAATTTCCACGTCTATAGGTATATCATGGTTACGACCGGTTTTGGTTCAGGGTGACGGTCATACTGTTAGTTACAGATTTGGTTGGGTCTTTCATTCATGTTTCGGCCTGTCACGTCTACAGGTCAGTTCAGTTGCGACCTGACACGATTTCAGGTCGGCGGTAACGTCATCATGTGTTCATATGTTTACTTAGCATTAGGGACATAGCTTGGTTCTGTGTGGTTGGTTTTGTTTGTCTTGGCTTAGATTGACGATGATAATAGTCACATGTTGGTTGAGTCTCATCATGCTGCATAAGGGGTTGCAATGCCGTTCACGTCCACAGGTTGGTTATAGTGGTAACCTGGCACAGGTTTAGGTTGGTGATCACGTAGTCCTTTGTGTATACACATTGTTGGCACTTGGAGTTGTGTATACGGGCATAGGGTTGTTCTCAGTTGAGACTTTTCACGTCCACAGCTCACAGAGAGCCTCCAACACGTAACCTGGAATACTTACGCGATGTTTTACATTAGATACCTAGTGGATGTCTCATGTGCCATTTTATTCCTACTTGCATTCATCAGGTTTTGACACTTTTTTTTGCATCCAGCATAATACTATCAAAGTATATCTGTCAGGTATCCAGCATAACATCACATGGCTTTCCTCTGACAGGGCGTCATTGTTTGCATTCCATGCCATCAAATCTACCCTGAAGAGTGCACGAAGAGGGAGGTTGCAAGCCCTCTAGCCGTCAGCTCTGGCAGCTGGCTTAGTTAGTTGGTTAGCTGACGCTTTAGGTAATTCCCCATTGGGACGTCAGGACAGCTTAACGTTAGAGGCCGCGCTGTCCTTCAGTTGTCATGGTTTCCTAAGGTTTAGGGGAATTACATGCAGGTGCATGGCCGTAGTTGCAATAACTTTGCAGGGATGTAAATAATTACTTATTGAAAATGTATAACAGATTAATGTTATTGTCAGATTATCATCATACGGCATTTTCCCAAGTCCCACGAGTGATGCTCAGCTCGAGTATTGCAATCTTCGCTTCCATATGTCAAGGGTCCAACAGGATCAGCCGCTGCCATTATTTAGGGGGCGGCACTCACTGCTAAGTTGTTTGTCAAGCATGTATGTATTCTTGTTAAATTCTTTTAGCGATTCGTCCACTATATCCAGCCATTCCCTTAGCATTGGGCCTGCTGCACCGATGTCACATCATGGTGTGCCAGCATACGTGGTCAGGAAATAGGGGTGCTGGGAAGCCAGTAACTACATGCGCTATACCCTCATTCCATAGTCGGTAATGCATGATGCATTTCAGTCATTGGTCACGGGGTTGTTGCACGAGTTAATAGCGCTTTGTTCTCATTATGAGTTTTGCTCTCTATTTTTCAGGTGTACTCCTATGTGGCAGTATATGGCATAACTCAGACTGCTTAGATAGGTTACAGGATGTAGTAGGGATCAGGAGTTTAGCAAGAGGTTCAGTTAGGTAGGCTTGCTATACGATTGAGCACCGACCACAAGTATTAAGGCTAATTTATTAGCCTGTATTTGTGGGAGGGGCGGGATTTTGCTATAAGAACCCGCAGCACTACCTGTGCCTGATGCCGCAGGTTCATCACGCCCCAACCAACCCTCCCTCAATTTCATTTTTCACTCCATGACTATCATTATACATCAGGGTATGCCCTCTATTTTTCAGGTGTACTCCTACACGGCAGTATATGGCATAACTCAGACTGCTTAGATAGGTTACAGGAAGTAGTAGGGAACAGGAGTTTAGCAAGAGGTTCAGTTAGGTAGGCTCGCTATACGATTGAGCACCGACCACAAATGCCTCTGTGGGGTGCCCTCCGTCACAGCTTCTCTTCCTTTTTGTATGTTTTCTTATGAAAATCTAATAAACATTTACTATATAAAATAATAATAATAATTAAAAAAAAAATCTCCCCCATTGTTTCTGGCCCCATGGAATGCTGGAAAAGGCCAGAGCTAACAGTAAAATAAAAAATATTTGCACTATAGGACTTCCAGGTGCATCCAGTGCATTAAAACGGGACAAAGCGGTGCATGAAGGTAATAGAAGCATTTTACTCAGTATTCCTGAGCATCATGGGCTCATAGGCTGATCTAAAAAGAAAAGTGGAATACACTTTAAACCATTGGGTTTAGTTCCTAGGATGGTAAAAGGTTGTGTTTTGCAGCTATCAGAGGCTCGTATTTAGCCATATTGTGGCCATCTGAAATTAGGATAAACCTTCATACAAATACTCTTTTTTTGTACAGTCATAACAAAGCACCCCAAGATGTTTTGTTTTTATAAATCCCAAAATTTTAGTCCAACATAAAACGCATTTTTCCCTAAAAACATTAGTACTAAAAAATATTCATTTTGACTTATGATCCCATTCTATTATGTAAATGACCAGTACTGGAAAGACATTTTATACCTCATTAGTGAGGTGTATGTTTGCCCTGTTGCTTGCTGGTTGTTCAGTATGACATTATAATATGTTTTGTTATTTTCATGTTGATCTCCCTGTTGCACCGAGCAGTCTTTGACTATGCAAGTTTTCTAAAGTGTGTAAGATCTACCTATAGTACAATAAGACAACTGAAAGGCTGTACATCAGGTCACTGACTTAAAGGGATTCTCTGGTGGAAAAAATATATTTTCATATCAAAGCCAGGAAGTTAAACAGGTTTGTAAATTACTTCTATACAAAAATCTTAATCCTTCCAGTACTTATTAGCTGCTCTTTACTCCAGAAAAATTTGTGTAGTTCTTTCAAATCTGAATACAGTGCTCTCTGCTGACACTTCTCTCCCTGTCAGGAACTGTCCAGAGCAGGGGAGGTTTTCTATGGGGATTCGCAGAGAGCCCTGTGGTCAGCCTGGAAAGAACTACACAACTTCCTCTGTAGTATACAGCAGAAGATAAGTACCGGAAGGATTAAGAGTTTAAAATAGAAGTCATTTACAAATCTGTTTAACTTTCTGGCACCAGTTGATTTGAAAACATTTGTTTTCCACTTGATTTCCACTAGAGTACTCCTTTAAATCCAATTTTCAAAGTAAATATACTATGATCCTAGTGATAGATCAGATGCATAGTGACATATCCCCTTCTCCTAAATGAAATTAAATAAGTCAGGAGAGATAGTAGTCAGCTGAACCAGTTTCACTTTATATGCATATGACCTATAGCGCACACTTATAGCACATAAACATGGCTATACTACAATACCAAAATATTCAGCATTTGACATCCTGATATTTTCACAAAACTAGGTTATAAATGATGGTTATAAATGATGGTAGAAATACAACAGCTCATATAAATCAGGAACAGATACAAATCTAGAAGGGTAATATAGGCACAAGACATATAACATATCCATAGAGCTTTATGCTGTTACTATAGCCTTGCAGCCAGTTTCAGTACAGTTAAAGCTTTAACCAGATCTGGTGAATGGAGTTGTTTAATAATTCCTAGAATGTGCTTCTTTTACACAATCCATAAAAATAATACATTTTTCTCTGCTCAAATCCTGCAAATAAACCACTCCGAAGCCAGTCTCTCCCATTAAAGTTAATGGGATCCATCAAGGCAACAGGCTGTCTGGCTCAGTTATTTTTTCATGAGGGGACTCTCAGATGTGAACATAGACCTAGCTATACAGCAGGACTGTCATTTGACAGGTTACTACAGGCAGTTTGCACAAAAATACAAAAAACTGTGCAGGATGAAGGAATTGGCCTTCTTCCATGAATTGTTGTCTTAAAGTGGTACTCCGGCACCTAGACATCTTATCCCCTATCCAAAGGATAGGGGATAAGATGCCTGATCGTGGGAGTCCCGCCGCTTGGGACCCCTGCTATCTTGCACGCCGCACCCCGTTAAAATCAGTCTGATTACTGTCGATCACGGGCCGGAGCGTTGTGACATCACGGCTCCGCCCCCCGTGTGATGTCACACTCCGCCCCTCAATGCAAGCCTATGGGAGGGGGCGTGACGCCCGTCACGCCCCCTACCATAGACTTGCATTGAGGGGCGGGGCGTGATTTCACACGGGGACGGAGTCGTGATGTCACACTCTTTCGCTCGCGTGGTCGGGATCCGAAGCCTCCAGTGATGCCGGAAGCCGTTGAGGTGGGTGCTGCAGCCGAGATCCCGGGGTCCCCAGCAGCGGGACCCTCGCCATCTGACATCTTATCCCCTATCCTTTGGATAGGGGATAAGATGTCTAAGGGCGGAGTACCCCTTTAAGTTAGAGTTTTTTTTCAATATTAATGCATTTCTAATTATTTAGTAATAACAGACCTTTAAATCTAGTGTGACTATTTTTACCACTTTCTTTCATGTAGTCTATGGCTGGTATTTATAGGGCTCTTGCTGGCACAGGGGCAGCACTGACTGCTGTAATTTTGGGGGCACTCTGGCTGTCACAGGTTTTTTCTGGTGTTTTTTTTCTTTTTTAAACTGCCTCTGCAGCTTTTGAGCCAAAGCCAGAAATGGATCCAACAGGAAGAAGTATAAGTCCTTTCTTTATTTTTCCCATTCTTTTTGAACACACTTCTGGATTTGGCTATAATACTGCAATGCCAAAAAAAAAAAAAACTGTGCGCAAAGCTACACTTAGCATCAAGGATTAAAAAATAAATAAATAAAAAATAATGCAATTGATTTAAATTAAACCAAACAAAATAATAAAACGTTATTGTAAAAACAATTATCTAAGCTGGCGAATTATACACCAAGAGGTGATATATAAACACCATTCCCATTGTCATACTCCATAGAGGTGTTTTCTCCTAAGTTCAATGACTGAGGTTGTAATTGTCAGAAAAGCTTCTTTTAGACCAGTTTTTCCCAACCAGTATCGGTCTAGCTGTTGCAAAACTACAACTCCCTGCATGCCCAGAAAGGATTTGGCTGTCCGGGCATGCAGGGAGCAGAGGCATTCTAGACTTTGAGTTTTTCCTAAGGCCTCACAATCATGAAGCCCCCCCCCCACCCCCGAGCCTGTGAATTAAAAAAAAAATGATGGTGCATACAGTGTATTTATCTCTGCTCACCAGGATTTTCCCACGGGTTGCGGTCTAAAAACAGAAAATAATACCTCCACACCAGGATAACATATTACTACTGCAGTGACTAATGCTATGTTACTGTTATTATATAGAAACCACTACATAGAGACCATTATCACCACTATACAAGGGACAAATATTTCCACCACACCATGACCACTACCATTACCACTATATAGTGACAGGATAATGCTACCATATTGATACTGAATAAAACCCACTAAACATGGGCCAGTATCACCAATAACACCACTATACTAGGGACAAATAATTCCGCCACACAACAAAAAAACGTTACCATCATATAGTGACTGGATAATACTGCCAGACTGATAATGAATAACACCACTATACACAGACCAGTGGGGGTTTGTATCAATAATGGTATTGCAATGTGTAATTTTATGTTTTTTTTGTTTGTTTTTTTGGTCAAATGGAGCGTAGTTGCACCAAAATTATCAGTTGTCGCACGCAAGTTTGTAATTTTGGCACAAATGCAGCTCTACAAAAGACTCCTGCCCCAGAATTCCAGGCAGAACTTTCTGACTGTGTGGCACTTAAATTTGACCTTGGGACTTTGGCTGGTTTACAGAGGTAAAGCTTGCACAGCCAGGGACTTTTTTGTTGCTTTTAATTTGTGCATTGGGGGGATGTTCATCCAGACCTCTGCCTTGGAAAAGTGTTGCATTTTCCCCTAGCAACCAATCAGGTTGCTTCTTTTATTGTTCAGGATCCTTTTTCCACTTTCTGGTTGTCCATTGTTTAAATGTCCTACATTCTATTGTTGTAGCTATTTCAACTGAAATCACAACTAACACCGTCACTTCATTGATAATGTTCTAAACCATTTGGCGCAAACGATTGTCGCAAAAAGTAACATATAAAGGAAATTGCGACAAAACTGTTAAAAAAAACTGTGTAAAAGCCTTCATACATACCCCCCAGTATCACCAACAACACCACTATACAAGGGACAAATAATTGTACGTGACCATGACCATTACAATTACCAACCTTACAGTGACTGTACTACCATACTGATACTAAATAAAACTACTGTACACAGACAGTGCTGACTCCGGCTCTGCACAGGATCTGCAGACCATATGAGCAATTAAATGCAGTTAAATCCGGTGACGTTTTCTCTAATTAAAGTCGTTCACTTTTCTTTTTCTTCTCTATCCGGCCCAGATCATCATGATGATTTCTTCCAGCCACAACTCATCTCCACAGAACCTGCCAGACAAACATTTTAGGCTCTGCACTTTTCCAGCACCTAGAGCAATTCATACAGTAATAATAACCACCTGGGTGTTCTACATAGTAGAGTGGGTAGATAAGTGGGTTGAGGAAGATTAGGTAGGTTCCCCTTATTAGGTAATTAGGTCCAGTAGGTAGACAGGTCCCTTAACTTTGTCCCTCCCCCCCCCAATTACACAGGTGCCCCGAGTAGGTAGGTGCCACCTGTAGGTAGTTACTCCCTGTAGGCAGTAGAAGCCCCCTGTAAGTAGAGTATACTCCCAGTAAGTAGGTCTTCTTGTAGATAGTAGCCCCCTGTATATAGCTGCAGACCCCCCTCTCTCCGCATACCACATATAGTAGCCCCCTTTTTGTAGTAGTAGCAGCAGCCATTTTAGGTAATAGTAACCCCGTTAGCTAGTAGTAGTAGCAGCCCCCTTTAGGTAGTAGTAGCAGCAGCCCCCTTTAGGTAGTTAAAAGAGCAGCAGCAGCAGCCCCCTTTAGTTAGTAAAAGTAGCAGCAGAAGCAGCCACTTTAAAAGTGGCAGTAGTCCCCTTTAGGTAGTAAAAGTAGCAGCATGCCGGGAACAGTACAAAATGCCGGGAACAGATCTGGAAAGGAGAACATGTATAGAGAAAAGATCTGTTTCGCCTGTTTTCAAATCGATTCCTTGCTTTGCATTCAATAATAGCAATAAAAGCTGAATGTGTGAACACAGCCTAAGATATTTTGTGATCTAATTATGTTTTATGGAAATGATGGTTCAGGATGTCCTGTGGAGCTACAAGACACACTATCTAATCGGTTGTATCATGACCCCCTGCACTGCTATAATCCGGCATCCAGTTGTAGTACAGGTGCTTTGTGTAGTGTAGGGAGAGGTCAGTATACTTTCCCTGCCCCTTCTCCTCCTCTAGAGATTTACAACCAGCCCCAAGCAGCTTTAAGAATCTGCAGTGAGGAGCACTTGTCACACTCTGCTCACCTCCTGGGAACACAAGAACAAGGTAAGGGGGAACATGAGAAGGACCTTGTAATAGTACTTTATAATGCACATTCTGTGTTCCCTGCTGTATGAGTTGTAGTTGGACTATGACTCTTTGTAGTAACCTGTTGCAACTTTTGTTTGATCACAAAATGTTATGTTAAGCTGTTACCAAACTTGGCAACTCTCAGTAAGTCAGCTGTTCCCACCTGTAGGTCTATGATCTGTATGGTTCATGAGCTCACTTACCTCTTACCATACTTCTCACTATCCACCCATGGCAAGCGTGTGGCTATGAGCTTGTATGTGCTGCTGTCCTGACTAAACATCCTTAGGCTAAGTTTCCACTTGTTTTTTTCTGGCAGTTTTTGGAGATCTGCCACTGCAGTTTTTGAGCCAAAGTCAGAAGTGGATCCATAAGGGAGAAGTGTAAGTCCTTCCTTTATATGTCCTATTCCTTATGAATACATTTCTGGCTTTGGCTCAAAAACTGCAGTGGCAGATATCCAAAAACTGCCAGAAAAAAAACCAAGTGGAAACTTAGCCTTACTGTAATGTTTAAATTGCAACATGTATTTCCAGGCTAGTTGATGCCGTCTTCAATTGTGCCATTATGTAGTAATATAGTATATGCTATTTCAGAATAATAGTAAGGGTGTGTACCATAAAGTCCCCTTGGCAGAGGGTACCAAGTCCTACCAGTTTATTTACCCAACTAATAAAGGGAATGAGGGGGAATGAGCATCAGGTCGTCCTGTCCTTGGATGTGATGGTGTGGTAGCATAGGAATATAAAGCTACAATAGTATACTGTGGGGCTGAATGAAATGAGACATGTTGGGCTATGTCCACACAACAGAATTCTGCAGTAAATTTTGCAGAAATGAATTGCCCACTTCCCTTCAATGGAATTCCTTCAGCGGAAATTCTGCTGAGTGAACGGGTCAGCAGAAATCCAATTGATGTTTATTGGCTATAAATGTATGCAGAATTTTAAAGGGGTATTCCAGGCAAAAACTTTTTTATATATATCAACTGGCTCCAGAAAGTTAAACAGATTTGTAAATTACTTCTATTAAGAAATCTTAATCTTTTCAGTACTTATGAGCTTCTGAAGTTGAGTTGTTTTTTTTCTGTCTAACTGCTTTCTGATGACTCACGTCCCGGGAGCTGTGCAGTTCCTATGGGGATATTCTCCCATCATGCACAGCTCCCGGGACGTGACATCATCATTGAGCAGTTAGACAGAAAACTTCAGCAGCTAATAACTATTGGAAGGATTAAGATTTTTTTAATAGAAGTAATTTACAAATCTATGTGGATGTATGCAGCTCACAACTATTACGCACCGAGGTCAAACAGGGCAAGCAACTATACCTTAATTGCTAAAAGAAGGGAAACCAGAAAAATGCAATGTAGCCCGGACCTTCTAGGTGAGTATAAAATGGATATACGAGGATCGTGCTTCAATAATAATTATCATTTATTTATAAAAATGAGATTTCATCACTTCTCACAGGGCCCTTGTGAGAAGAGCATACATAATAAAAAGGCAACCTAACAATGTATTAGGCAATAGTATTAAAATTAAAATTCTACACTTGGCATAGAGTAATAGAATAAAATAGCAGAGTAAGAGCTGTACCATACAAATATATTAGAAAGTTGCTCTTCTAGATGTTTAGGGTAAATATGTCCCTTTTTTGGATACAGTGGCAAACAGTCTGTATTGATAGCAATTGTTACCGGTCTGTAGATTGTAGCTCAGGCGGTGAATATTGCTCCCGCAATAGCTGAGTGTCCGTAGTGTATACAGTCCACTGTGTGGTGCCTCCAATTATGAGCCTGGTCCAGTAGGGTCTGAGCGTGGTGGCAGTCGCTGTCGGATAAGGCGCTGGCAGGCGCCAAAGATCGTGATGGTGTCCGGGGACTGCTGGCGCTGGCGTGCGCTAGAGTTGATATTCCTCACCGCTTCATTGGTTGGAAAATAGGACCATATACTGGAAGGCTGGAAGTTCACCTCGTGGTGCCGGCGTCTGACGTCAGAGCCGGGATGGTTACAGCAGGATAGTTGCACCGGGATGATTGCGCCGGGATGGATCTGAACTGCTGGACCGGGTGGATAGCAAAGCGAGAGCACAAATGATGGTACAGTTCATAGAGTGTAACTGGCCATAGAATTTGGGCACAGTTTTAGTACTGCTATGCCAGTAGATAAAGACTAGACGCGTTTCAGGGTTGTATGATATAACCCTTTCCTCAGTAGTCATTCCTGACTACTGAGGAAAGGGTTATATCATACAACCCTGAAACGCGTCTAGTCTTTATCTACTGGCATAGCAGTACTAAAACTGTGCCCAAATTCTATGGCCAGTTACACTCTATGAACTGTACCATCATTTGTGCTCTCGCTTTGCTATCCACCCGGTCCAGCAGTTCAGATCCATCCCGGCGCAATCATCCCGGTGCAACTATCCTGCTGTAACCATCCCGGCTCTGACGTCAGACGCCGGCACCACGAGGTGAACTTCCAGCCTTCCAGTATATGGTCCTATTTTCCAACCAATGAAGCGGTGAGGAATATCAACTCTAGCGCACGCCAGCGCCAGCAGTCCTCGGACACCATCACGATCTTTGGCGCCTGCCAGCGCCTTATCCGACAGCGACTGCCACCACGCTCAGACCCTACTGGACCAGGCTCATAATTGGAGGCACCACACAGTGGACTGTATACACTACGGACACTCAGCTATTGCGGGAGCAATATTCACCGCCTGAGCTACAATCTACAGACCGGTAACAATTGCTATCAATACAGACTGTTTGCCACTGTATCCAAAAAAGGGACATATTTACCCTAAACATCTAGAAGAGCAACTTTCTAATATATTTGTATGGTACAGCTCTTACTCTGCTATTTTATTCTATTACTCTATGCCAAGTGTAGAATTTTAATTTTAATACTATTGCCTAATACATTGTTAGGTTGCCTTTTTATTATGTATGCTCTTCTCACAAGGGCCCTGTGAGAAGTGATGAAATCTCATTTTTATAAATAAATGATAATTATTATTGAAGCACGATCCTCGTATATCCATTTTATACTCACCTAGAAGGTCCGGGCTACATTGCATTTTTCTAATTTACAAATCTGTTTAACTTTCTGGAGCCAGTTGATATATAAAAAAAAGTTTTTTCCTGGATAACCCCTTTAATGCAGAATTCCATGCAGAAATTCTGGCGTGTGAACATAGCCTTACTGCTAGGAATGATCCTATGAACAACAAACTGAAACTATTCAATTCTAATCACAAAAAACGGAACAATGGGAAGCTTTAGATTTAACATCCCGTGGGCTCCTTATCTAGAATATGTAAAAGGTATAGTCACATTGGGCAGATGTGACATTTCTGAGACTGTCCTATTCATCTTGGAGTGTTCAGAAATCCATGTGCATCCAGCAGAAACAACCTCTTTCACTTGAATAGATATGATTTTTAGTTGCAGATTTTTCTGTACATAGCCTTTTTTATTTACCATACAATAAGCTGAATGCTGTGAGTTTACACTAGTGTTTGAGCTTCATCACAGTCTCTGTTCATGCCAGGAAAAACTGAGCTGAATGCTCCATTGCACAACGGACCCAAACAGGTGCCATTGACTGTATATAAGATAGATGATGTTGTGGTGGCTCAGTACAGAAGTGGCCCTTCTGTACAATCTATGGTCCTTTTCAGGTGGACTTAGTCCTAGTTCCCTGGCCCCACACTTCTCAGGACTCTAGTTATCTAATTGTCCCTACAAATGGTTAATGTATTTGCTTTTGATGTATATGCCTTTAAGTCCGGCTGTTAAGACATGTAACCAGGGAAGGTGTCAGTGACCAGGTGACCTGTGTGGTGACCTATAGGACCCATCTAAATTGCTCCCATAAATACAAGGGAGGAGCTAGCTAGTCAGTTCTGAGTCTACAGTTTGCTGAGCTTCAGTCAAGACCTGAGAGTGTCTGGTGTCCTGAAGAGACCCAAGGCCTAACCATGCAGCCACGCTTCCACCAACCAAGTGCCCCTTCAGGTGAATGCCAAAGCCTGGTAAGCAGTCACAGGGGTGATGCCTAATCAGTCATAGTCAAGTCAGTCAAATCTGCTAAAGTCAGCGTGGGTCTGCATTATTCAGTCAAGTCCACTACAAGTCCCGTCCCAGCAAGCCCGCAAGTCTCCTTAAGTCACTGGTCATCTCCTTGGGCCTAACTGAGGTGTAAAGACTATTCTTTACAGACATCTGCCTGCCTCAGTAAAGCTGCTGTTGTACCATAACTTTGCATCAAAGTGATTATTTGCCCCACACCTATCCCAGGAACCAGCGGCAATACCTAGGGTGGTGTAGAGGATTACCACACCCTGGCGTCACGAATACAAGGGGTTAAAAACATCTGACATAGAGTAATAACATCTGCCCTTCATCACACCCTCACCACAATGTTATCACTAGAAAAGATGCTCAACTCTTAGAAATACATGAAATTCAACAGTCCTTCAAAGCTAGTGACACTGTAAGTAGTTCTGTCAAACAAAAAGGGATCCTCATTACAGAACGTCCATCTATTAATTTCTCTATAGGGTATATGGAGAAATGGGTACTTGTCTTTGGGGCACAGGCCATCAATGTTTTTATCTGGTGATGCCCCTGGTCTAATGTACCATGAAAGTCTTTGGGACTTCTGGGGGATCTCTTTATCACATTACTCTTGGCTTCAGAGATTGCCCGGGACTGTTAAACATCCTATCGACTGTACAGCAGGCTGGTGAAGAAAATAGTGCGGGGGATGCGGTCAGGATATAAGGACAAGAGTGTGATCGTTGCCTTTCCCCGCCCACAATGTTAAAGGGGTACTCCGGTGGAATTGTTTTTTTAAATGATCTGGTGACAGAAAGTTAAACAGATTTGTAAATTACTTCTACTAAAAAGATCTTAATCCTTCCAGTGCTTATTAGCTGTTGTATGCTACAAGTTCTTTTCTTTTTGAATTTCTTCCAGCTGACACCTCTGTCCATATTAGCAACGGTCCGGAGCAGGTGAGGTTTGCTATGGAGACAGTTCCTGACACAGACAGAGGTGTCAGCAGAGAGCATTGTGATCAGACATAAAAAAATAACTTAACTTCCTTTGTAGTATTCAGCAACTGATAAGTACTGGAAGGATTAAGATTTTTAATTAGAAGTTATTTACAAATCTTTTTAACGTTCCGGAGCTAGTTAATAGGAAAAAAAAATTGCTTACCACTGGAGTACCCCTTTAAGGTAGGAAGTAAGGGCAATGCTGGGTACTCATCTACTCAAGATATAAATAAAGTTGTATAGTTGTTAAATAAGAAATTAAGAGGACAAGATCTTTCAATAGTGAACACAGTAATATCATAAATATGCTGTTGAAGGTTTTTTCGATATATCCATTGGACCTCTGCTGATTTAAGAAATAATACCTGTTGATGGTGAAATGCATGACCATCTTTTATTGAAGTCCATTAAAGTCTATAAATGACGGGAGTAGAGAGAGAGAAAAAAATGGAGAGAGGACAGCGCCTCGTGTGATACCGTAAAACAACGGACCCCAGTTGGAAACCCTGGCAGGGTAAACTCTCACTTGGTGACCCTCTTGAGGGTTATGCGTATCTCCCCGTTTCCAGGGGTGTTGGAAGTGTCCGTGCTGCAGCCGAGGTGCCTTGACTGGTATCCTATGCAGGAACCCGTTGGATAATGGATTATGGAGAGAAAGAGGAGGCCCTTAGGTCCGGCGCTGCTTGGTCCACAATGCCAACAGCCAGCAGTCAAAACTCCGGGTCCTGGGCAGATTCTGCCCAGGACCCGGAGTTTTGACTGCTGGCTGTTGGCATTGTGGACCAAGCAGCGCCGGACCTAAGGGCCTCCTCTTTCTCTCCATAATCTATAAATGACGGGGGCACAATGGGGTGCCATTTCTAGACCTGTAATGGTGACTGGCACCTGCACAAATTTCACACTATTGTTGCAGTAGCACAATGTTCACTTCACTCTTTACAAGCTGTGGTTTTAGATCAAGTTCCCATTACAAGTACACCATTGTTTGTCATCACTGCTTTATGCCAGGTAATACGTTGGAATACAGGACTGTTTTTCAGTAAGCAAGATAGGGAAGTGTTGAGCCCACAGGTCACTCTGTATACTTTATTTTGTACCGTACTTGGTGTTATAAATAGGTCATTTAACTTTGGATTTAGGTTCCGTCATAAAGGCATCTGTGAAATATTCCAGGTGATACCTGTGTTATTGAAAGGGTCCTTTGATAGGGAATTGACATTTCCTTTGATGTACCTCCAGACACCTGCAAAGTTTAGTGCTCATAAAGCAGAACATGAGGGTGGGTGGGGGTTTGAGTAGAGATATCCGTCTTTCATTTTCCACCGCTGGGTGGATGTACCCCCCAACCTTTCTCCTGCAGGGCAGTTCTGCATGGAGATGTAGAGAAGGGTACAAAACATTTTCTGCTGCACTTCAGTGGCCTTTAAAAGGGTACTCCGGTGAAATCCTTTTTTTCTTTTAAATCAACTGGTGGCAGAAAGTTAAACATATTTGTAAATGACTTCTATTAAATAATCTTAATCCTTCCAGTACTTATTAGCTGCTGAATGCTAGAGAGGAAATTCCTTTCTTTTTGGAACACTGATGACATCACAAGCACAGTGCTCTCTGCTGAGATCTCTGTCCATTTTAGCAACCATGCATAGCAGATGTATGCTAAGGGCAGCATGGTGGCTCAGTGGTTAGCACTGCTGCCTTGCAGTGCTAGGGACTTGGGTTCTAATCCCACTAAGGACAACAATAAATAAAGTGTTATTGTTATAACGTCAGCAGAGAGAACTGTACTCGTGATGGCATCAGAGAGCATTCCAAAAAGAAAAGAATTTCCTCTGTAGTATTCAGCAGCTAATAAGTACAGGAAGGATTAAGATTTTTAAATAAAAGTAATTTATAAACATGTTTAACTTTCTGCCACCAGTTGATTTAAAAGAAAAGTCCTTTTAGAGGACTGGAAGCTGTAGTTGCTAACAAATAAGTACCAAGTAAAGGGTCTGAATAGTTTTCAGGTTGGGGGTGGGGGGCACCTTAATTTTATGTTATGCTACTTTAGCGCACGGCTACAACATAACAAAATGTGAAACAATTTAAATGGTCTAAAAACCTTTCAAATGCTTTATAATTCTATGTGACCACTAACTGTTCAGTGTGATCCTACCCTTAAAATTAAAGTGCATGGTGGGAAAAGAATGTATCACATATTCTTGGCTGCTTTGGTGTCATCAGTTAGTCCATTCCCGGTAGAAGAATAAACTTGGATACAACAGTGACAGTAGTTCCAAGTAAATGGATAACCTGTGAGTGTGCTAAGGCTGGAGAGTGTTGCTACCCAGGAGTGCTCCCAATTCTTAAGGAGTTTAATTAAAGTATGCCTTAATGAGCCTATATGGGTTTAATAACTAAAGCAATTCTGTTATTCCAAGGTATTAAATATAAACCAGTAACCCTTGGAAAGCTCTGCTAACAGACTGGTAGAAATAAGTAATTTAGTGCACAGTCAAGGTGGAACATTTTACACTTTCCTTCATAGAGTTATCAGGGTTATATAATTAACTTGCCATAATTTTGTAATTGAACCTTATTATAAATTCTGCTTTTTTTTAAACACATTTTTTATTACATTTCCCCCTGTTGCACCTTCACCTGCGCTGCATAGTCTAAAAAAGCCTATGTATCTAAAACTATACCATTCCTTTCCTTTTGTGTAAGTTAGGCCTATTTTTTTATGTTATAGAAGTTGTCTCATGAATACAAACAATGTATAAAGGCATGTCTGTGATAAAGAGTCGTAACCCACCCGAAACGCGTCCAGATGATGTATGTCCTGGTGTGTATTACCTGCTTTTATCTTCAAGAAAGCTGAGTTTCTGTATGCTGGACTTCCTCTACTTTCCTCAATAAAGGCATATGGACATCATTGTGACATATAATTTGCTTAAAAGGGTACTCTACACCTAGACATCATATCCCCTATCCAATGGATAGTGGATAAGATGTCTAATAGCGGGGATCTGGCCACTGGGACCCCCCACGATCACCATGCAGGCACCCTGTGTCCTGAACATTATGTTCAGAATGCTGGGTTCGGGCGGCTGTGGTTGTGACGTCACGCCATGCCCCCTCCATTCATATCATGAACGCCGGGTGCATGCGCGGTGATTGCAGGGGGTTCCAGTGGCCAGACTCCCACGTTCAGACATCTTATCCCCTATCCTTTGGATAGGTGATAAGATTTCTAGAGCGGAGTACCCCTTTATGACCCCACTCTGTGAATCAGAGCAGAAAGCTGGTAACAAAGTGCACGTCTTGCTCTGGTGGACCAAGTTTTGTCCAATGATTTGAATTCCAAAATGTAATAACACATGTATGGCCAGCATAAACTCTTTATTTACTTTCTATGTTGATCTTTTTGTTGCAGGAATAAATCTGTTCTATAGTACAATACATATTTTTTGAATGTATTGATTATGTAAGCAGAGCTAGGTATGTGGTGGCCCAGTACAGGAGTTGCACTCCTGTACCATTGCTACCCTGTCAGGTGGACTCTATTTCAGTGACCACTGGGCCCCCCCTTTAAACTACATTCCCTAAATAGTTAATAAGCACCTATGTTATCTAATGTAATGTGTATATATTGTTATGTGCCTTTAAATACTATTGTCATGTGTTGTAACCAAGGAAGGTACCAGTGACCATGTGACCTATGGGACCCCTCCAGAGTCTCCCCAATAAAACCCTGGGAGGAGCTAGTTCATTCTCTTGTGTAGTTCCCTACTGAGTGCAGCAAGGTCAAGTCCTGAGAGAGTGTCTGGTGTCCTAAGGAGGACTAAAGCCTACCATGCAGCCACGCTTCCACAAATCCAGTAAGCTATATACGGGGTGAAGTCTGTGAAGTCAGTCTAGTCAAGTCAGTCAAGATCAGTCTGTATCAAGACAGCGTGGGCCTGCAACAAATTGTCCAAATCCACTATAAGTCCCAACAAGCCCTAGAGTCTCTGAAGTCATTGGTCACCTCCCTGGGCCTAACTGAGCTGTCAAGACTATTACACCTGTCTACCTCAGTAAAGCTGCCGTTGTTACGTAACTTGGCGTCGGAGTCATTATTTGCCCCATGCCTAGCCCAGGATCCAGTGGTATACCTTCGGGTGGTGAAGAGGTTAAATCACGCCCTGGCATCACAAACACAAGGGGTTAATGCCATCTGCCCCTAGGGTAACAACATCTGCCCTTATCACACCCTCACCACAGATACATCTCAGGGGTACGGTGATGGGCATGATAATGGTTAGCTGAACAAGGTTTCATCTGTTTAATACCCCCCAAATGGGAGAGCAGTGCAGTTTATAGCATTGTATAAATGATATAAAATTATATTTGTATCTAAACAAATAAGGATAGTAATAAAAAAATGTTATTCTGCTCTATTCCTGAAATAAATGGTTTTATGATTATATTAAGAAAATTAAGCAATGTAATGAAACTGTTTTACTGCCCTGTTATGTATGATCCAGGATGAAATGTGAATAAAGTAGCTTTTAACCAGAGTTTGGAGTGCTGGATTCTCTGTTATTTTTTCATTATTATTAAATTATTAAAATTATTATTCCAATTATTGTTACGATGCAAAAGGATCAAACAAGAATATCTTTACTTGTCAATAAAGGTCTGTAATTTTAGCGAATGCCTGAATGATAACAGGTATGGAGTGCCCCTTTGACAAAGACTTCTACAATCTAAACACAAAAAAATTCAAGCTAGGAATTCTGTGTTTAAATATTGACAATTTCAAGAACAGAAAAAAGGTAAAATTATATTAGGTGGGGCTGATGATGTCCATTTTTGTTTAGAGCTGCCTGCTTATTTATGGTACATAAAAGACAATGCTGTACACAAACCAAGGCTGTGATCACATTACACAGCATCTATTTAAATTAATAAAAATTCTGTGTAATGCAGAAACATTCTGGTTCCTTTAAAGGAAGAATGTTCTTTGAGATGTACGGTTACTTTGTGATAAATGAGGATCTTTATTTGAACAAAAAGAATCCCAACCTATTTACTCTAGTAGAGTATATATTATTATTATGTTTTACAATGAAGAGGCAACACCATTAAAGTGTTCCTGTCATTACAAACAACTTTTGACATGTTGCTCAAAGTTGTTGTTGTACCGAGTCTCACTCCTAAGACCCACTGCAATCATGTGATATAAGCTGGGGAAGCGGGCAGCATTGTTGTTACGCCGAGCGCTCCAGGTCCCTGCTCCTCCCCGGAGCGCTCGCGGCGTTCTCCTCTCTGCAGCGCCCTGGTCAGACCCGCTGACCGGGAGCGCTGCACTGACACTGCCAGCGGGGATGCGATTCGCATAGCGGGACGCGCTCGCTCGCGAATCGCATCCCAAGCTACTTACCTGTCCCGGTCCCCAGCTGTCACGTTCTGGCGCGCGCACCAGCTCTCTAAGATTTAAAAGGCCAGTGCACCACTGATTGGTGCCTGGCCCAATCACTGTAATTGGCTCCCACCTGCTCCACGCCTATATACCTCACTTCCCCTTCCCAGTATTGCCGGATCTTGTTGCCTTGTGCCAGTGAAAGCGTTTTGTGTATGTCCCAAGCCTGTGTTCCAGACCTTCTGCTGTTGCCCCTGACTACGACCCTTGCTGCCTGCCCTGACCTTCTGCTACGTCCAACCTTGCTCTTGCCTTGTCCTTCTGTACCGCGCCTGTCTCAGCAGTCAGAGAGGTTGAGCCGTTACCGGTGGATACGACCTGGTTGCTACCGCCGCAGCAAGACCATCCCGCTTTGCGGCGGGCTCTGGTGAATACCAGCAGCAACTTAGAACCGGTCCACCGGTACGGTCCACGCCAATTCCTCTCTGACACAGAGGATCCACCTCCAGCCTGCCGAATCCTGACAATTGTGCTCCCATTCCCAGCCCTTCTGCACATTTGTCCTTTTCTTTGCATTAAAGTCTTTGTATAGAATAGTCTTTGCAAATATATATGCAGCTTCTCCAACTTCTGCAGCAGGTCTCAGGAGTAAGACTCAATGCGGTCAACAACTTTTGACATGCCCGAGCAACATGTCAAAAGTTGTTTTTGATAACAGTAATGCTTTAAATGGGCACTGTCAGATACAAAAACTTTTGATATGTTGTAAAGCATACAAAAACAATAGGTTTTGCAAATGCTTTCATTAGAACATTTTCAGTATTTCATACTGAAAAAGCCAGTCAAACAACTGCCCCCCCCCTGCCTGCTTGGTCACATACTAGTCCTGCTGTGTCCATGCATCATCACCTATGTCATGGACACACTTCCTTGATTGACAGTTGTGAGTCCAGGGCTCACAGCTAGAGGAAAAATCCTCCCACTGTCAGCTTGTGTCCCACTACTGTCAGTGAGGATAGGCTGGGACTTGTAGTTTTTGTTAATGCTAGGAGAGATGTGATCAGACAGCATACTGAGGGAGGGGGCGGAGATGGCACAGTGAGGCCACGCCCCTCCCTTTGAGAGGAATTCAGACTAGTGAGATAAATAAAAAATGTAATAAAAATATAAAGGTACTAGACACATAATAATTAGATGTACATGGTCAGGATTAGGTACGGAATGAGATATATAAAAAAAAGGTTGGAGATGTGCGGGAGGAGTGGCCTCCCAGCCAGTAGCCGGGGAGCCAATGCGCTCGCTCCCGCCTGTCTGATTGATAGGCAGGGAGCGAGTGCAGCCTAACTGAAAAAGGACTGATTGCCACTCCAAAATCAGTCCTTTTTCAGTAGCCGGTTTTTAAATGTAAATTAAACCTTTTTAATGAAAAAATAAAAAATAAAAGTATATTAGAGATATGTTGTAGTACATAAGTACTACAACATATCAAAAAATAAAGTTGGTTACAGTGCCCATTTAACATAAAATGTAAAAAAAAGGCACCTAGTAAGAATTCAGCAGTAAGTTAGTGGGGATTTATGTCACACCCTTAGTTTGTGTATTTCTACAACTGTCCTTGTAAACTGTGGTCCCCACTAATTTAGGTGTTTTTAAATCTTATCTAGATTTTTCTGGACCATAATAAAGAGCATTAGCATTTCTCCTGGGAGCTATTATCCTCATATCTTATTTGTTGCATCTTGCAGGATCACAGTTGCTGTAGTCAGTTATTGATAACATTTATGCTATTGTATTGTTCTTTAAATCTGCTTGCATTTTCTGGGGTCTAAACAGACATCTAGCTAGAGATAGAGAGCAGAGAATTAGGAGAACTGTCAATGCTCATGCTAGTAGAACAGATGGCTCTGCCACCCACTCATTCTTCCTATCATGGCTTCATATTGCCAATGCGCATCACATAAAAATGGGCACAGTTAACTCCTGGTTTTATAGAGAAATGAACATTAGAAAGATGAATTCACAAGTCATATATAGCATTTGTGTAAATATATAGTAAAAAAGCAATGACATGATTGCAATGCCTATAATACAACAGACCTAGGCCATGTTCACATGGGTTGTATTATAACAACAATCTGTATCCAATGCATGTGAAATTAAACATACAATGGAGAATTTTCACAGTGGCTGCAAAAATCTGCTGTGAAAATAAGTGGTATTTCACTTATTTTGGCTGCAAAACAATAAGCCCTACTGAGGGGCAATAGGGTATAATCTATGGGTGAATCTGTTTATTCATAGCAAATCCACAGAATATTGGCAGCAGGAGTCCAAGGCACAGTCTTGGATTTTTCCTGTGGAAATACACAATGGATTTACAATTGAACATGTGATCATACCCATAAAATGCAACCCAATTAGATACCTGGGATTTTTAGATATAGAGGTTCTGTGTATTGACATGGACTAATTGCTACAATAATAATTGACCTTTATTGGAATAGATTGGGCACCTTCTGATATTCAGATTTTGTATATTTATTACTATATATATATATATCATTATATTCACATAGAAAAGAAACACTATACCATGTAAATTAACAAGTTATGTGCTCTGCTGTTGGATGGGTCTGCCTATGTTTTTAGATTATGCAGTTTTTGTAGTGTAAAATGTTCTTACTATTATGAGTACATATATATGACTCTTTTCTATGTGTAGACGGTCTAGGGACTTCTTATATCATTACATTTGCAGAGATGGCCTAACATTGGGCATTTTTGGTCACTTTTAGAAGGCATTAATATGTGCACTGTAAGGGACACAGAAGAAGTGGATCCGTTAAACGAGTGTGGATGATGGCGTGGGCCGTACCAGGGAACGGAGTCTAAGGTGCCACTGGTATTCATCAGAGCCCGCCGCAAAGCAGGATGGACTTGCTGCGGCAGGCGGCAACCAAGTCGCTACCCCTGGCACGACTCATCCATACAGGCTGCTGAGGTGACGCAGGCACTGGAAGAAAGAAGCAAACTTGTGGTCAGGAAAAGCAGAAGGTCAGGGCAGGCGGCACAGGAGCGTAGTCAGGAACAAAGCAAGGAGGTCAAAACACAGCAAGGCAATACAGAACAGGAACGCTTTTTCTTGGCAATGAGCACAAAGATCCGGCAAGGGAAGCCGGAAACCAATTAAGGGCGTATTGGCCCTTTAAATCGCAGAGAGCCAGCGTGCACATGCCCTAGAGGGAGGGTACACACACGCCACCGACCTGGGACAGCAGAGGAAGCAGGAGGTGAGTAATAGGCCGAAGTTCGCATGCGAGCACGTCCCGCGATACGAGCCACAGCACAGCTGGCAGAGGAGAATGAGGCAGGTGAGCGCTCACGGCCAGCGTGTCTAGCCGGAGCGTTAGTTGTAACATGCACTTTTTAGTTTTTAAACTGCCTGTGGTTCTGTTAAACAAGACTTAAAAGGATCTATACTATTTATCTTTTTATTTCATTCCCTAATTTAGAATTCACATTCTATTTTTTATCTGACAATTCCAAAACAAGTTCTGTAGCAAAATTAGCAGGGAATGGGTGTATGGGTGTATCAGCATCTTCTAAACCCAGAAATGTTTACACAAGAAAAACACACGTCAAATAAAGACAAGGGCTTCATACATTAATACCTTCTTGAGGCTTAGTGTTGCTAAATTTATCATGAGGTTTTGCAATTTATAGGCAGATCTTTATTGTAAGCTTAATGTAGATGTGTCATCTAGCTTTTTACTTTCTCTTTCTTTCTTTCTTTCTTTCTTTCTTTATTTCTCTGATTAAAAAAACATGTTTTAGTACCAGTATCAATATTCTGATTGCATATTTGTTACTAGTACATTATTATGGGGGCAGGTCTCTTGTTTTTCACAGCATATAGTCATATGCTTTACAGATGGACATATACACAGGACCTGGCCCATTCCAATCAATTGGAAACATTGCTAAGCATTCTCTGTGACCTTTTTAGAGGTCATTGTACAGAGATGGGTCGAGACTGAGCTTCTATGGTCTTCCAGCAGCCTCTTCCAAATAATCACAGACTAATCAAGATTATTTTCTAATATAGATAGTAAAATGGAAAAAAAAAAAAAAAAAAAAGCACCAACAATTATTTTCTAAAATAAAATTAAATTAAAATGTTTAACATAAAAACTTGATTGAAGCATTGGGTCATTTTCTGATAACACCTTCCCTTTAATATAGCGGAGCTTTCTATTAGACTGCAAAAGAGTAGAAATGTATACACTTGGAGGTCAGGTTGATTTTTTTTCTTTTCTTTGTGGGTGTTGAAGTACACATGGGAAGATTTATCAAAACCTGTGCAGAGGAAAAGATGACAAGTTGCCCATAGCAACCAATCAGATTGCTTCTTTCATTCTTCAGAAAAAAATAAAAAAAAATAAAAGAATCAATCTGGTTGCTATGGGCAACTGGTCAATATTTCCTCTGCACAGATTTTAATAAATCTCCCAAAGATCTCTAAATTAAGCATTTCTTTATACATGAATAATCATATGAATGGAAGAGATTAAAATGTTACCTTTGCCATATTTGGTTTACAAAGAAATGTCCATAGCCTGCTGTCAACACCATGGTAAGTACCCATTTTGCCCGTTTTTTTTCTTCCTAATGCTTGTTGGGGAGGAAAATCAACAAAGGTGGAAGCTTTTGACTTCACATCCAATCCTCATATATTGTTGTCATATCCAGTCCTCATATCTGAAGCTCATATCCCGACCTCCTATCCCGTCCTCCTATCTCGTCCTCCTATCTCGACCTCCTATCTCGACCTCATATCCCGTCCTCCTATCCCGTCCTCCTATCCCGACCTCCTATCTCGACCGCATATCCCGTCCTCATATCCTGTCCTCATAGGCCAACAGCCTATCCCATCCTCCTATCCTGACCCCATATCCCGACCTCCTATCCCGTCCTCATATCCCGTCCTCATGTCCTGTCCTTATGTCTTTATCCTCATATCCTGTCCTCAGGTGGGACTGATTTCTGATGAAGTCTTTGTAAGCTGAAAATAGAAGGGGACGTGGCTTTGTGGGACTGGGCGTGATTTGCACCCCAGACCGATGCTCAAAAAGGCTAGAGAATAAAAGGGGTGGGTCTTAAACAAGGGGCGTGTCTTTGTGAGATGGGGTGTGGCTTGCAAGCTGGACTGATGCATTCACCAGGAGATGCAGAGCGGAGCTTGTGGAGTAAGGTAACAGAAGAACCATATACTTGCATGAGACTTGAAACAAAAACCCATCTTTTATATAAGGGTGTAGGTAAGAGTTAATTTATCATATTTTTATTTGACATATAAGTAATATGTGAACCAGTTATTATTAAAATATCTCTAGCCGTACTGTAGTTATGTGGGAACATACATTTCCCATTGATTTGCATGAGACGTTAAATAAAAAAAACCTCGACCCTCACAAATGGGGGTAGTTAAGGGTTAAATAAACTATCTATATTTTAAGTGGACATATAAGTAACATGTGACCAAGTATTATCGAAATATCTCCAGCCGTTTAGAAGTTATGCAGTAACATATATTTCCCATAGACTTGTATGGGACTTTAAACAAAAAACGTGACCCTGGCAAATGGGGGTGAGTAAGGGTTAAATGACCTATCCTATGTTTGTTGTTGACATATAAGTTACATGTGTGCCAAGTTTCATGTTAATATCTTTAGCCGTTTGGACGTGATGCTGGAACATACACACATAAATACACACACATTGGCCCTGATTTACTAAGAGTGTTGTGTAGGTTTCTTTGTGGGTTTTAATTCCCTACAATTTATTTTCCACGGTATTTACTAAGGTTTCCCTACATTTTCCACTTTCCTTACATTTTGCTTTTTTTACACATGCTCTGATCTGTCAGGTTTTTCTCAGCTCAAATCCACCACATTTTATGTGGAAACCTTAGTAAATATGTAGTTTTTTTGTGAAAATGTCGGGAACCCACCCCTTTTTGGAGACCACGCCCCTTTCCCCGGCAGTCCCGCCCCTTTTTCGGTTTTCTTAGCAAAATGGAGAGTTAGAGTTTTTTCAATTCTGGTGCAAATTCTGGCGCAAAATTTGGCGCAGACAGAATTTCTGGTGAAATGCGACAGAATCTGGCGCACAACCCAACAAAACATGTTGGGTTTGCAATAGTAAATGAGGGCCCTTGAGTTCTATATATATATATATATATATATATATATATATATATATATATATATATCTACCTTCTTATAAGAAACAATGGAGGGAATTTATCAAGCATTTGCATGTCTTTTGGTGTATAAAAAAAAAGGTGAAAATTTGGTGAATTTCTGTTTTTGTGACTTTTTGTGAGACTTTTTGTTCTGCACGAATTTATTCCAAACTTGCTTACTTGAATGGTTTTGCCCTTTGAATTAGGCACACATACACATGACTTGAGCCTGGTAAGTTAGTTTAAAAAATGTGTTTAGAAAAAAATACATGGATAAATCTCCCCTATTTTCTTCCATCTTCTATCTCCAGAATGGTTTATCTTGGACCATCATAGATTAAAGATATTGACTGTCCTCTGCCTGTAGGTATTGATTATATATGGCCAGTTTGAACAACTGTAATGGTTAATATAGAGTAAAATGTGTATGGTTGCATCAGAAAAACAATCCTTTAACAAACAACTATTTCTATGTAACACTGGGTTCATATTGAGAAATCTTTCTGGTCAGAGATCCTGTGGGTGGACAGAACCAACTGTATCAGTCAGCACTAGAACTGCACAGACATTGCTGTCCCCATAGACGTGTTTTTGGTCCCAAAAAATGCCATGCAGAATGCATGTCATTTTTGTCTGTTTTCAGCCAGTTTCTCTAGTGATTTTTTTTCCTCTAAAAATTCTGTTTTCATGGCGATTTCTGCCATGGATATAGGCAGACACTTTCTGGAGCAGACTCTATTCACTTCTATGTAAGAGTTCTCTAGGCATGTTCTGTGACCTGTGCTGAAAAGTGATCTATACTGAATAGGAAATGCCAGCTTATTATTAGGATTTGTGGTCAGAATGGAAAACTGAAAGATTTCAGGATTACTTTATAATATAGATAGTAAAATAGAAAAAAAAAATCACTATGAAGGAGATTCATCATTCTTTTCAAAAGCATTGTTTTTTAAATTACAATTTTTTTTTACTTACTTTTGATTACATGCGACCTATTAATGAAATAGTCGCACGACCTTGATAAATAATTCGCACGTAAGCAAAACCCGGGAAACCCGCTTACAAAAGCATTTTTTAAAGCAGAAAAGTTTTCCCTTATGTTAATAGCCAAAGTTCTTTATCTACCCTTTATTATCAGTAGCGTTGCTAGAGAGTAACAGGGAAAGGGGGGGGGGGGGAGCGTACCGCATCGGGTGACACCCTGACTGGCCTACTTGGCGCTAAATAGCTGCACTTCAACTATCCCGCATCAACCCATCCACCCTCCTCAGAAATTAAAAAATATTAAAAACATTATGCCACAGCATGAATATCCGTACTCTTGAGGCTTTTTTGTTTAATTTTGAGCCCGCATTTTGTAACGTTGGTGGGCGGAGTCTTACGTCGCTGCTCTGAGGCCGGAGTTTACGTCAGGAAGGAAGACAGCGCAGCACCTACAGGCACATAAACAATAGTGAAGCCAAAAAAAAACTGCTTGGTACGTTACCCACCCCAAAATGTGCATGAAGCTATATTACTATGGATGTTTCTCTCTTTTTTTATCTTTTTTTTTAAGGAAAAATTTTAGTGCCACAAATGGGTTATTTACGTAGTCTGTAAAAATTCTTACACAATTATTTTGTGCCTTATTCTATTTTAACGTTATTAGTTATATAATAAATTTTTTCTATAATTAACATTAACATTAATGTAGTAGCTTTGTTTCATGATACAGAACTATAACAGTTGTTAAAGTGGGTGTTAATGTCCTTTTCTGCAGATGTAGGCACTTTCTGTAAGCCAGGTTGGACCTGGAATACATATGCAACTTTTAAATGGAGATGCAACTTTTTTCTTCATAAATAGCGACTATCGCATGTGATAAATACATGACCACTGCAAAGTAAAAAAAAAAATTGCTACGTGAGCAGATTTCAGAAATGTGCTTTGGAATAAGCAAAAATCTAAAAGTCGCAGCATGTAAAGTAAACTTGCACGTGTGCAAGTACGTGCGACTTTTTTAGGCAAAAAAAATCTACGGAGCTTGATAAATCTCCTATATGTTTTTTTTTTTTTTTTAAATAAATGATGATTTTCTGATCACACATCCCCTTTAAAGGAAACATGTCATATTGGTTATGGTCCCCTCACTGGGGACAGCCCAGATTTCTCCTTATGGACAGTAATAGGCAGAAACCTGTCAATCATCAAGGGTGAGCAGAGCAGCAACAGCTAATGAATAATAATGACTCTGGCAATGCTCTGCAAGTAGTTTTGTTCTATTAAACTACTGTACATTACTGTGTAAATGACAGATCACTGAAAACTGTGTCTGTTGCTATAATATGCTGCCCTCATTGATGTTCCCTTTAATCATTCTATAATCTCGGTGGTTGTGCTGTAAGGTAAAATAAATGGTAATAAAAACAAGAGTGTGACCAGTTGTGTTTAATATGTGATCCAATAAAGCTTCACAATAAAGAGTTTACTAGCTCATATAGTATTGCAGTGGGTTCATACAATTGAAACAGATTCAAGTTAAAGGGGTACTCCGGTGAAAACCTTTTTTCTTTTAAATCAACTGGTGGCAGAAAGTTAAACATATTTGTAAATTACTTCTATTAAAAATCTTAATCCTTCCTGTACTTATTAGCTGCTGAATACTACAGAGGAAATTATTTTCTTTTTGGAATGCTCTCTGATGACATCACGAGCACAGTTCTCTCTGTTGATGTTATTATAATAATAATAATGCTTTATTTATTGTTGTCCTTAGTGGGATTTGAACCCAAGTTCCCAGCACTGCAAGGCAGCAGTGCTAACCACTGAGCCACCATGCTGCCCTTAGCATACATCTGCTATGCATCTGCTATGCATGATTTCTAAAATGGACAGAGATGTCAGCAGAGAGCACTGTGCTCGTGATGTCATCAGTGTTCCAAAAAGAAGGGAATTTCCTCTGTAGCATTCAGCAGCTAATAAGTACTGGAAGGATTAAGATTTTTTAATAGAAGTAATTTACAAATATGTTTAACTTTCTGCCAGCAGTTGATTTAAAATAAAAAAGATTTTCACCGGAGTACTCCTTTTTAATGCTTTTTTTTTTTTTTTTTTTTTTTTAGCTGTAAAAAAACATTCCAGCTCACTTCTAGCAAACTTGGAAAAAGTGAAGTGGAACCCAAAGTTGTATAACTGTTACACAATGATTTCGCTTCAGTTACAGAAAGCTCTTTACATTAGTTTCCTCTTTTGAAGTTTCCCAAATGATGGGAAGTCACCCGAAAGAGCAATAGGTTAAAACTTTCCATTGCACAAATGAAAAAGTATGTTCATCTATGTGCGGTATCCACTCCAGGTCAGAGTCACTCACATGACTGAGCTCAGGCACCAAATATGTTCATATAACCATGAGCACATTTTTACCAGTTCTTGAATTTGTGCTAGAAATCTAAGATGAGGGTGTGCATAATCCAATATGATCAAACAAATTACATACCTAAGCTTTCCCATAACCTTAGTAATAGAGATAAGCATACAATAAGCAAACTGGGATATATAGCTCTACTACTGAAACCATAAACTCTAAGGCTTAGGATTCTAATGTACTGTACATCACTGCTTTTCAGGGTTTACAATCACAAATTACTGTGACTCAGGTCAATTGCTACATTTTTCTCGAGTAGTTTTCTTTTTGTATACACTGCATCACTTACAGTTTATTGGATCAGCTTACCACATTTAAGGTGGTCTATTTTTACTGTGTCATGATAAAAAATGAATAAAATGTGCATAAGTATTCACTCTCTGATAGTTGATACTTTGTGGAGCCCCCGTTAGATGTACTTATAGAGGCAAGTCTCTTGTGCATTAGCTTACCAGCTGCGGTGCGGATGCCGGACAGGATCATTATCCAGCTCTCACACTGAACACCAATGAAGTTTGGGAACTGTTAAGTGGACCTGAGGAAGGCATCAGCAGATGCCGAAACGCGTTGTCCTATTACTTTCAATAAAATTTCGTTATCCTGCACTGCCTGAGTATTCCTGTAATTTCGCCATTTGAGCAGCGCCTCCATTGTACCGGCTTTTTCCCACATTGTCTCCCTATTTAGCACATCTAGACACTGGGATATTACCCATTCTTCCTGGCAAAAGTGCTCTAAGGCTGGGATTCCACTATTTAAGCCAAATCAAGAAGTTTATTATAAATGAATGGGAAATATATAGGAAGGACTTATGCTACTCCTCCCTCATAGATCAGGTGGCCGAGATTGTAGAGAGGCTGAGGGCACAAAGAAAGGAAAGATATGGGCTGAAGCTGCTGCCATATGAGGTGCGACAAGCGCAGTAGCAGGACACAAAAGCATTGGAGGCCCTGTACATTAGGAAGCTAGAACATCCCTGAGAGGGAGAGCCACCCCTGGAACATCGCAGAGCCACGGTCATAAAATTTAACAAAGTGCGGGGTAATAATAATAATTGTAGATGCTGTATAAACAATAGGAAATCAGGAAAATATAAGAGGTCAAATCAGTGGCGTAACGTGAAGATGCTGGTCACTAATGCAAAACTCTGTAATGGTGCACGAGTTTGGGCACCCCAGGTAAAAAATTGTATTAATGTGCATGAAGAGGCCAAGGAAAGATGGAAAAATCTCCAAAAGGCATCAAATTACAGATTAGACATTATTATAATATGTCAACAAAAGTTAGATTTTATTTCCATCATTTACACTTTCAAAATAACAGAAAACAAAAAATGGCGACAGCAAAAGTTTGGGCACCCTGCAGAATTTATAGCATTCACTGCCCCCTTTGGCAAGTATCACAGCTTGTAAACGCTTTTTGTAGCCAGCCAAGAGTCTTTCAATTCTTGTTTTGAGGTATCTTTGCCCATTCCTCCTAACAAAAGTCTTCCAGTTCTTTGAGATTTCTGGGCTGTCTGTCCCGCACTGCTCTTTTAAGGTCTATCTAGAGATTTTCAATTATGTTGAGGTCAGGAGATTGTGAAGGCCATGGCAAAACCTTCAGTTTACGCCTCTTGATGTAATCCCTTGTGGATTTCGAGGTGTGTTTAGGATTATTATCCATTTGTAGAAGCCATCCTCTCTTTAACTTCAACTTTTTAACAGATGGCATCAAGTTAGTATCCAAAATTTGCTGAAATTTTATTGAATCCATTTTTCCTTCTACTCGTGAGATGTTCCCTGTGCCACTGGCTGCAATACAACCCCAAAGCATGATTGATCCACCCCCATGCTTAACAGTTGGACAGAGGTTCTTTTCATTAAATTCTTGTCCCCTTCTTCTCCAAACGTACCTTTGCTCATTCCGGCCAAAAAGTTCAATTTTAACCTCATCGGTCCACAGAACTTGTTTCCAAAATGCATCAGGCTTGTCTATATGTTCATTTGCAAAGATCAAACGCTGATTTTTGAGATGAGAACGTAGAAGAGGTTTTCTTCTGATGACTCTTCCATAAAGACCATATTTGTACAAGTATCTCTTTATAGTGGAATAGTGTACTACAACTCCAGTGTCTGCCAGATCTTTCTGGAGGGATTGTGCAGTCAAACGTGGGTTTTGAATTGTTTTTCTCACAATCCTGCGAGCTGTTCTGTCTGATATTTTTCTTGGTCTTCCAGATCTTGCTTTAACTTCCACATTCCGAACAGAGGATATTGACATCTGAAAACATTTTGCTATCTTCTTATAGCCTTCTCCAGCTTTGTGAGCGTCAACTATTTTCCGTTTCAGATTTCTAGACAACTGCTTAGAAGAACCCATGGTGCTGATTGTTGGGGCAAGGTCAGATGAGTCTGGGCATTTAAAACCTTTGAGATTGACATCACCTGGTCTTCCCAGATGATGATTGAGAACAATCCATGACACTGGAAAGTCTCAGCTTTGCAAAGGGGGCAGTGCATGCTATAAATTCTGCAGGGTGCCCAAACTTTTGCAGATGCCATTGTTTTGTTTTCTGTTATTTTGAAAGTGTAAATGATGGAAATAAAATCGAACTATTGTTGACATATTATAAGAATGTCTAATCTGTAATTTGATTCCTTTTGGAGATTTTTCCATCTTTCCTTGGCTTCTTTATGCACATTAATACAAATTTTTACCTGGGGTGCCCAAACTTTTGATCCCCACTGTCTGTGAATAGATGATAGGGTGGATTGTGCTGCCTCAACTACATTGGGACCAAAGACCACAGACATAAAACTATTTTAGAAATAAAATATTGGCTTTGACAGGCCTGGTATGTAATGTTAGATCATTTATATTTCTGTCAAAGAGTAAATCTCTGGGTGTCCTTTTTGTTTTTTAGTATGCTTACTGGTAAATTCCTAAATTATCTGCTTCATTATTTCTTTTCATTGTATGTTTGATATTTGATCTTTTGTGTTAATGGTTTTTTGCTAGCAGAAAGCCAGAAAGATTTATGGATTTTTTTCCAGGTGGAATTCTCTGTTATTAAATAACCAACAGTATATCCAAGGACACTGACTGCAAGATTAATACTGCTGTTGTGAGATTAATTGCTGTGCCCTGTCTGTGGGCCTCTAGTGATGTCACATTATGCGGGCAGCGCTGGCACCATCCGAGCCAATTGGAAAAGTCAGGAGAATGCTGGCAGCATGAAGTATTGCCAAGCACAGGCAGCTTCTTCTTGCAGCACGAACCCAAGGCAGACCCTGCCTAACTGTATATCTTCTGATATATTCAGAGTAAAATGGGCACATATTGTTTCCCTTTTATTTATATTATGATTCATAAGCGTATACCTGAAGATTAAGAAGGTAGGGTACACAACAATAAAAAAATATATAGTTGTACCTTTAGTGAAGCATATTGCAAAAATTTATGGTTCTTAGTACATAGGATCCAGGAATAAAATTGACAGTTTAGAGAATATTTCTAAAATCCTAAACCAATTGTTTGCATCTTCCTTAACCCACAGAGCCATGGGGAGACGTGCAGTGATCATAGGAATTCTGACTGCCCTAGTGTTGGCACTTACTCTGTTTTTGGGATTGTTCTTTGGACTGCGCACTCAACCTGTTTCTGTTCCACACATCTATGAAAGAGCAGCTATAGCAACAGATGCTGGGAAATGCTCCGAGATTGGCAGGTAAGTCTATTTCATTTGCAGAATTCATACAGTATTGCAGACATGTTATTGTATTATTATAAAAATGACTATAAAAGGAGACGTATGTATGAAGGAATTAGACCACAGGCCTTAGAGAGACATAGGGTATAACATGTACTTTTATATTTCTATGATGTAATATTTGTTAAGTGAAGATTTATCTGCATGTATTTAGTGTAGGGCATCAGGTTTGTCCTTATGGCAAGCTAGGATGTTTGCTATGCTTCACAGGAGTTATCGGCATGAAATGTCAGTCTTCTTCTTTACCCATGGCATGCACTATTGCTAAATCCTTGAATGAGAAGGCCACATAATTAGATGGAGCATATTAATAATTTGAGACTGAGTGAATGTAATGCAACCACAAATATGAAATTTGGACAATGATGCAATGTTGTAGGCCTAATGAGAAGATAGACTGTACAGTGCAAGGCAGCAATTCCCAACTAGAGCCCTGCGCGGAACAGTTTTCTTCATCCCGTTCCCACCCGCTCACACTGGATTTCTGACCATTACCCCCTGCTCCTGCAACAAGTTTTGCACTCAGGAGAGCTTCCTATGGCCCATACTGTACGGGCAAGAGGAAGCGCCCCTGAGTGTGAAACTTGTTGCCGCCCCTGTGTTACGCCCCCGCCTTACCTGTATCACCCAGAGCTCCCTATGCACCTGTCCTGTGAATGGAAGTCTTTCACTGCTCATAAAAATAAAGCTTGAACTTTGTGCATTGTTACCTGCGGTAAGTGCATTAGCTTCATTCTTCTATATGCTTCAGTTGTTACATGTCCGGACAGCTAACGGCATGCCAGGAGTTGTAGTTTTGCAACATCTGGAGGTCCGCAGGTTGAAGACCACTGGTAGGAGGTAATACTCACGTGTCCCCGCCACTCCAGACCCGTCACCGCTGCCCTGGATGTCGCCCTCCATCGCTCTCGCCGCGTCCCCGGGGTGTCCCCGTCGCGTCCTCGTCCCTCCAGAATGACTCTGCTGCCCGGTATCCTTGCTCTCCATCGCCGCCATCACGTCGCTAAGCATGCCGCTATGCACACCACTCCTATTGAATGACGGAATGGCGTGCGTGACGACGTGATGACGACGAAGGAGAGCGCCGGCCATGCAGGGGATCCCGGCACGGAGCAGACACCGAGGAGGCAGGTAAGGTTCCTCCCGGTGCAACCGGGTTAGTGTCACTTTCCCTTCAGACGCGGATGTCAGCTTTGATCGCCACGTCTGAAGGGTTAATACAGGGCATCACCACGATCGGTGATGTCCTGTATTAGCCACGGGTCCCGGCCATTGATGGACAGGGTTTTAATGTGTATTCGCCGTATAAGACGCACCAACTTCCCCCCCCCCCCCTCCCCCAGTTTTGGGGAAGAAAAAGTGCGTCTTATACGGCGAAAAATACGGTAGATGTGTTTTTTTTTTTTTATAAGGTACAGAAGTGCTAATTTAAGTACAAAGGATTAATTATGTATTCATGAAATAAAAGTCAAATAACTGTGTTTCATCCTCTCATCCTCAATAAAACAATGGAATGTTATTTAGACTATTCTACATGTAAATTGACATTATAGCTACATTTTGTATGAATACATTACAATCTTTCAGCATAAGCCATAACAATTCCTATGATAACATGACAGGTGATTAAAACAGTCTAGCTTGCCACATACTGTATATCATTTTTCTGAAAGATCATTGCATTTATTTTTCTTTGTTACATTTGATATATAAATGGATTGGGTAGGATCTGTCTCATCAAAGATATTGTACATATAACAATACTTCATGCCATTTCCATTATTACAGGGATGTTCTTAAAGAAGGTGGCTCAGCAGTGGACTCTTCTATAGCTGCCCTCATCTGTGCTGGTCTTATGAATGCTCATAGCATGGGCATTGGAGGAGGAGTGATCTTTACTATATATGATCCAAAAACAGGTGAGATACCTTAAAGGCAACCTGTTTCTATAAAAATGAGGTCAGGTTTTAAAAGATTTAAAATTTGGTGAGGAACATTTCCTCGCATAAATTTCCTTGATAAAATCCTCTTATTAGCAGAAATTATGTTGAACTGGAACTTATCTTACAGAATTTAGTGCAGAAACTTAATTTTCCATTAAATGGGATTGTACTTGTAGATTCTGTCGGACGGAAAATCGGCAATTGCGCTGTGTGCACAGAGTAGCTGAAAACCCTTTAAAGACAATGAGAGTCTGATTCATGGCAGAATCCGCACTGAATTGAATGCAGATTCCACCTCGATTTTCCATAGTGTGAACTCGCCCTACCCTTTACAAAATACAAAGTGAAAGCTTTGTGAAAGTGAAAAAGAATGAACAAAGGACGGCGCCTCGTGCATTACCCTAGGCAGAGGAAAGGGGGTGTCCCTTGTTAGAGGGGGGTGCAGGCTATATAGAGTGGCTGCTCACCTTGAGCGTATAGGAAATACACATATCACCCCATGTAGGAGTTGCAAAGATAGTGTGGATAGAGAGATACGGAAAATTACCTTGGCAGCAGGCACACAGTAATCCAATTGGAAGTATAACACTCAGGTCACGGAGTAAGGAAGTTCAGCAACTTTATTCATGTACAGCAATGACACGTTTCGGGGTTAATCTTCAGATTGATAAAGTACATACACAGCATAAAACATGGGGGGGTTTAAAGGGGTACTCCGCTGCCCGGTGTCGGAAGCTCCGCTCGCAGCGACCGGAAGTTTATTGTTCCGAACGCTGTGTGCGGGCTTCCGTGTTCAGGGCCGCCCCTCATGGAGCATAAAAGTATAAATATATTAAGCACTCCTATATCGGTGGTTAAAACACATTCTGTAGGCCGCAGGAGCACTCTAATAAATATATGACGTAATTGGAGTGAATTTACACAAAATTTTAATATAAAAATTTAGCACCAAGAAAAAAAATTTTTAAAAACACAAAATGCTCATACAGCCCCTCCTTTTAAGTAAAATAATAATAATAATAAAAAAAATAATAATAATAATAATATGCATGCATGTTGAAATGTTGCAGGAAAATGCATCACATGCTTTATGTGTGTCCAAACAGTGACACATAAAAAGCCATAAAAATAGTGCAAATTGCATTAAAGCAATAGGTGCTTTCTGTGACCCATTTATTACTTTTTGGTGTCTTTTCGGGGGTCCATAGTGTTTGTTTTTAAAACACAGCATAAAGTTTTTAGGAAGAAAAATGATAAGATTCACAAAGATTTTCACTAGCAAGAAAAAATACTACAAAAACAGCTTGGACATATGCAATAATTAGCTCACCAATGTGTAGGCAGTGGTGAGTAGATGGGGACACAATGTCCTAAATCCCAACCGAATTTCTGTTGAGTTCATATGAAATATAAATACCCCACTGTCTCTAATGGTCTAGTGTGTCATCAGACTGCAGTGCCTATATCAGCATGCTTGATGCTTGCCTGGCAACATGCAAACCCTATTTGTTTCTGTATTTCCATAAGACCATTGCAGTTTGTAATTGTGTCTCTTTAAGAAAAGTATTTGATTCTCTCAACATTTCATCCTTAGTCTGCTTCTACATGAATAGCAGAGGTACTGCCTGGTAATTTTTCTTGACTTGGCATAAATCTTCTGCCGTCATTGTACCATCTGTTTCACTGTGTAAATAACAATCTTCAGTTTGGAGTCCAACAAATTCAAGAGCAGACAAGCAAGGCAGGGTTTATATTTTCTCAGAAAAGACAGCTGGCTGTGTAATAGAAAAATCCTTCTTGTCCTTAGACATGGACTATTTCTACAGATCATTGATGTCTGCGCTATATTTAAAGTTGTAACACCCGATGCTTGTTGTGTTGTGTTGGCATCTTACGAGTGTTACAACATTAAGGTTGTATGAATAGACCATAAAGGTGTTTTCTAAAAAATAATATGGTGCTGGGGCAGGGGGACAATAGGAAAAAAGACACATCTATTGCAACTCCCTTTTTGATTCCATCCAGTCCATTGATCTACTCTCTTTCCCTTGCTTCTGAGATGATCGCTTATTGCAGGACCTGCCAGCTCACCCAATTACTGCCACAGTGGTGACCCATCTCTCGGCCAGTGATTGACTGAGTGGACAGGTCCTGCAACGAGTGCTTATCTTGGCAGCAGAAAGAAGACAGAAGATTAAGTGATCGGACGGAACCAAATAGGAGCTGCAGGGGACTTGGGCTAGGTATGTATGGCTTTTTCCTATTCTGTCTTGTCACCAACAGTCCCCCTCGGCACCATATAATTTTTTTTAGAAACTACTTTTAAAGCCGCTTTTAAAGGGGTACTCCGCTGCTCAGCATTTGGAACAAACTGTTCCGAACGCTGGAGCCGACGCCGGGGGCTCGTGACGTCATAGCCCCACCCCCTCAATGCGTCACGCCACCTCCCATAGACTTGCATTGAGGGTGCAGGGCGGGACATCATGAGGGGGCGGGGCTATGACGTCACAAGCTCCCGGCTCCAGCGTTCGGAACAGTTTGTTCCAAACGCTAAGCAGCGGAGTACCCCTTTAAGGTCTGCAGACTTGTAATACTGGAGTCCCATTCTTGGTACTGATGTACAGGCAGTAGCAAATTATTCTAGGTTTACACCGCGTTTAAGCAGTGTGTCCATCAAGAAAGGCAAGCCAACGTATACTGTGGCATACTGCAATGGACCCCATTCATTTCAGTAGCCCAAACATAACTAGGTAGTAACTATGCTTTGGCTGCTTCTCGCTGGTATACGCTAATATGCCGGGACACAATACTGCAACAGGCTATGCTTTTGATTCCCTGTAAATTAGCGTATACCAGCAGGAAGCAGCCAAAGCATAGTCATTGGCTGACTGTTCAGGCCGTACAAATGATCAGGGCCTGCTGCAGTTTGCCACAGTATACGTCAGCATTCCTCTCTTGACAGATAGCTGTGACACACTGCTTACACACATATCGTTGTGGCAGAGTGGAGAGAGGGCGAAGCTATGAAAGGATGATCGCTCCTATTGGCGCTCATGCTATTTAGGTAATATGTACTGGCATGGGCTCGGATGCCTAAGCAGAAGCGCTACTGCAGGGTGAAAGTGCTACATGTGGACACTTTACTTTGATGTCCACATATAGCACTTTCACCCTGCAGTAGCGCTTCTGCTTGGGCATCCGAGCCCATGCCAGTACATATTGCCTTAATAGCATGAGCGCCAATAGGAGCGCTCATCCTTTCATAGCTTCACCCTCTCTCCACTCCGCCACAATGAATTTTTTTTTATTTTTTACCTATCTGAAATAGTTTAATGGGATCCAGCCATATGAAGCATTAATATAGAAAAAGAAAATGGATACAAGAAGAATTGTTGCAGAATACATACAGATTGTAACTCAAAGGAAGTTTAGCAAATTTGTGTCAATTTACTGGTTAATTCCAAACTGAAAATTTCGGATTACATAATAAAGTTAAGAGAATGTTCTGAGGCTATATAAAATAGTCATAATACATACAGTGGTCCCTCAAGTTACAATATTAATTGGTTCCAGGACGACCATTGTATGTTGAAACCATTGTATGTTGAGACCATAACTCTATGGAAACCTGGTAATTGGTTCTAAAGGCACCACAATGTCATCCGAAAATAGGAAAAAGTGAGAATTAAAGAAAAATAAGTAGATAACTAATAGAGATAAAGCAAGTCCTTACATATAAAAGTAGGAAATATCTGCTGGGAGCTGTAAATCACTGTCTATGTCAGTGTTTCCCAAGCAGGGAGCCTCCAGCTGTTGCAAAACTACAACTCCCAGCATGCCCGGACAGCCAAAGGCTGTCCAGGCATGCTGGGAGTTGTAGTTTTGCAACAGCTGGGGGCACCCTGCTTGGGAAACACTGGTCTACGTAGAGGACGGGAGCTTCTTTGGGGGTCCTGTACAGAACACGCAATGTACTAAAAATAGTAATGGAGTCGCCCTCACCTGGTGTCCAAAGGAGCAGGTAACCCTGGCACAGGTAAAGTGTATAGAACATGTAATACCTCCTGTACTGTAGGGGGCGCTATCAGACACCAGTCAGTGCATATGCTTCAGTAATACAGGGGTTTTACCAGTGAATGCCCATTCTGATTGGTCGGTTCTTCCAACCATTGACACATTTCACAGATCTGTACTGTCCGTACATTGTATATTGAGTCTGGTTTCAACTTACGATGGGCCAGAAAAGACCATTGTATGCTGAAACTATTGTATGTTGAGGCCATTGTAAGTTGAGGGATCACTGTATTACATTGTAGCTGATGCCATTTTACCCTTAGAAGATAATATTTGAATTCTATAGTTCACTCTGCGGATGCTCTCTGTGTGACCCAACCCTAGTGGAATAAATGTAGTTAACTAGTGACTACAGTTGGGACATTTCCAACATCTATAGTACTGTGCAAAGGTTTAGGGCAGGTGTGGAAACAATGCAACAAAGTAAGAAGGCTTTAAAAAAAAAAATTTAAAAAAGTGTTAGAAGTGTTATTAGTTTAATTTTACCAAGTGAATGAACAAAAGAGAAATCTAAGTCAAAGCTAAATTTGGTGTGACCACAGTTTGGCTTAAAACCAGCCCCAATTTTTCTAGAGCAGGAAGGTTGTTTCCAACATTTTTGAGAAGTAACCATCTTCTGAGCATGCAGGCTTGCCCAAATCCTTCTGTTCCTTCATTTGATTCGATTTACACTGGAGATTGTGTGTACATCATAAGTCACTTTCTTGACGTAACTCTTTAAGATTCTCTGAGCATCTCATAGAGTTATAGTGGAAAGGTTACTTCCGGTCCACTCAGTAAGCACAGGGTAAATCAGCACTGCAGCGAGAACTGGAGGCAGTGTTCAAAGCCTTACTATTGTGAAAACACACAGAACGCCAGTAAGAGGGGGGAGCAGGGCAGCCGTTTACCCTCACATGCTTGTGCTAGGAGGGGAATAAACAATGCGCTGGAGCGTCGCTTTTACGTTATCGTTTTATTTTTCTTGCAGGTAAGGCTGAAGTGATAAATGCTCGTGAAACTGCGCCAATGAATGCCACAGAGAATATGTTTGGGAACAGCACTGCGTTATCACAAAAAGGTAAACTGACAAAGTCCTGAATTTGCTTAGCTTGACTATATTATAAAATGTAAGCTATTCCTGTACATTATAATCATGTTTCCTTTTTGTAAATTGATCATTTATGTCCTCTCCTTCCCATAAAAGTTGGCACTAGTAGAATATAAAAGAGTTGATATGAAAACAAAAGTGTCCTCGTCATACAAAGCTAGTGTGGCATGAGGAAGAACTAAGGTTTTTATCTACATTTTTATGACATACTGTAGGAGATAAAAGTATGAGCCACCAGTGCGGGGTGGGCTAGTGACTTACGGAAAGAGAAGGATGGGGGTCATAAGTAAAAGTGTGCTGTATCAATGAAGGGTTGTGGTGATTTAGTGATGGGGCAGCGATCAGCAGATCTTAGAGAGAAGTCCATGGAGGGTGAGGTTGGGTAATTGAGTCTATGCATGGGGCTTTTGTGGCCTGATTGCATGATCAGTTTCCTTTACTGTCTGCATGACCACACCAATGGGCAAATGTATTCATATGGCTCATTAGGCACCTTGACAAATGATGTAGCTGCTCAGTGATCTGGGTCATGAAAAAATATTCAACGCCAATCAGACCACAAATGCTCAGTGCGGATGCCCAGTTAGAATTACCCAACCCCATTTCTATTTACTAGCCCAAGTGAGGTGCTGTTGTGTCTCTTTGGCAGCTCTGTGATCAGTATCACTTTGCCCAATATAGCATCTGCATTCCTTTGCAGTCTGTCTGACCTGTGCTTCACTGAATATTTAAAGTTCTGTGAGAAACCACCTTGTGATATTTCGTTCCTTGGTCTGACTCATCCAAGTAAGAGGAGAGTCCTCTATAATCACCCTTAAATGTCGGCCCAACAAATAATATCTTGGTGATTCTAAGGCCCAATTTATTACCAAGCATTTTCATTCAACAATGCTATAGTCTTTTTCAGGGGGCATACGCTTTCTCCTTATTAGTTGACTGGGTGTTCTTCAGCTCCAAGCTCCAGCTCCAAGAACTGCACCTAAACCCACATCAGATGCATCAGTCTGGACCACAAATTGTGAAATCGTGTGTTATCAAAACCAGTTCTCTACAGAGAACTGACTTCAGCTTTCGATACCCACCCTTTGGCTTCGCATTTCCCTTAGTAAGTTCTGTCAAGGGAGCTGCTATGGTATCTGTTATAAACCTGCAGTAGAAACACACAATTCACAAAAAAAGATCTCACTTGTCACTTTTGTTAGGTCAAGTGTATAAAAAAATACCCTTGGCATCAAGCATGCGCACGGTTTACTACATTCGCTCAGATCCCTGTGCATGTGCTTGTAGTAGCAGCAGATTGCTACTATGAGTGGACACAGGCACAGACAGGGGGCTCGCACTAGGGTTGGTCATTGGCGGATCCACAGTCTAAAATAGGGTGTGACCCTACCCTAAAAAATCTGCTATCAGATATTTCTTAGCCCAGTATTGACGTTTCAAATGTCTTCTTTGGTGGTGGTCGGGTTTTAGCCTTCCTTACCTTAACTATGTGTCTGAACCCTGAACAATTTGTATTGCTGGCCACTCCAGGTAGGTTGCAGTTCTTGAGTATGACAGCACTGGAGTATAACAGTTCCCTGGTAGCTTCACGTTTGATTCTCCTCAAATCTTTAGTAGTTAGCTTGTGTCTTTCTTTCATAGCCTGTTTCTTGTGACCCTGTTGTTCATTTGCATGTGATCATGCCCCAATATCTTAGCAATTTGAAGAGTGCTAAAAAAAAAAAAACTTTTTACAATTTTCAACATTTTAATTGGTTAAAGGGTACCTCTCATCAAATAAACTTTTGATATATTTTAGATTAATGAATGTTGAATAACTTTCTAATACCATGTTAATGAAAAATATGCTTCTTTCTATTGTATTTTTCCTGATCAGTCCTGTCAGCAAGCATTTCTGACTCATGCTGGAGTCCTAAACACTCAGAGCTGCCAGCCTGCTTTGTTCACAGCCAAACAGGCTGTGAACAAAGCAGGCTGGCAGCTCTGAGTGTTCTCCTTTGTGAACAAATCAGACTGGCAGCTCGTAGTGTTTAGGACTCCAGCATGAGTCTGAAATGCTTTCTGCCAGGACTGGTAGGGAGACCCCTAGTGGTCATTTCTTCAAAGTGGAAAATTAAATAGAAAGAAGAATATTTTTTTAATAACATGCAATTGTCAGGTTATTCTGCATACATTAATCTATAATATATCAAAAGTTTCTTTGATGAGAGGTACACTTTAATTAAAATTTTTTTTTTTTTGGCCCATTCTGCCTGAGGAAATAATAATGCACACCTTGATATAGGGTGTTCATCTCCTTGGACCACATCCTCCTGTATTAAACAAATACACATCATCTGATATGCTAAAATCCAATAAGTAGAGTTTATACAGCTTGAAGTTGAAAAAATATGCATAAGAAAAATGGTATGGACAAAATACTGCCCTAATAATTGTACAAACAGAGATTTATCAAAACATGTGTAGGGTAGGAGTGACACAGTTGCCCATAGCAACCAATCAGATCGCTTCTTTCCTTTTTAAAAAGGCCTCTGAGAAATGAAAGAAGTAATCTGATTGGTTGCTAACCCTTCCCCTACACAGGTAATGATAAATCTTCACCACAGTGTGCATATTTTGCTGCTTTGGACTTTCCAGACTGCCCTATACTGTTTTCATGTGTATGCCATACCTTTATCTCGTAAGAAGATAATTCTTTGTTTTCGTAGGTCTCTTGGTCAATATTATCAGTTGATATCAAATTAATTATATTTAGTTAATAGCAAAATAAATGTGGTCTTTTGGTGATGTCCAAAGCAACAAGTCAGATTCCAATTGCTTGACTAATTGCCATACGCTATAACACTTTATATTTATTGTTCATTCTTTGCTTGCATGTATTTTACTCCCTGCTATTTACTTTCTATTAACAACAATGTCTTTTACAGGGGGCTTGTCTATAGCAGTGCCAGGGGAGATTAGGGGATACCAAATAGCACACCAACGGCATGGCAAGTTACCATGGAAACGTTTGTTTGAACCAAGCATTAAGTTAGCTCGTGAGGGATTCCCTGTTGGCCTGGGTCTATCCCAGGGTCTTACTTCAGCCAAGGCAGTTATTGAACAAGACAAGTCACTTTGGTAAGAAACACCATATTTTATCTTGTAGTCTGAAAAAATAAGCTTCTGGAGTCCGGTAGGAGGGAGTAGGAGAAATAAGTGATTAAATCAGGCCTCTCACATTGACTAGTATTTTTCTGTACACAGGATATACAAGGTAGTTGTAGAAGTTGTGATAAGACATTAGTCCCATCACACTTTAATACACGAGATAGAATGTTATTTCTTTAGACTTATACTTTTTCTTCTCATTGATTGATTATTCATTTTGTGTCATTTTTCTTGTGATACATAGGCCTTTATTTTATACCAGTACCTTTTTGTGATATTGTAGGGGAAATATTAAAAATAAAGTAGTTTTTTTTCTCTTTTTTGTTCATTTGTCATACTTTCTTATTTGATGAATAGCAGACAGTGGAGGGGGGGATTTATCAAAACCTGTGCAGAGAAATAGTTGACTAGGTACCCATAGAAACCAATCAGATCACTTCTTTCATTTTTAAAAAGGCCTCTGGAAAATGAAAGAAGTGATCCGATTGGTTGTGCCTCTAAATTACTTTTTAGCTGTCTTTTAGGCCATATGCTTTGTGGTTTTGCTTTATTTATTTACTTATTTGTTCATTCATTGTTTTATTTTTTTGTTTGCTTAAACAAAAGCAGAGGAAAAGTTGCTGAGTTGCCCATAGCAACCAATCAGATTACTTCTTTCATTTTTCAGAGGCCTTTTCAAAAAAGAAGCAATCTGATTTGTTGCTATGGGCAACTCAGCAACTTTTCTTCTGGACAGGTTTTGATAAATCTTCCCCTTAGTGTAGCACTGACCTCAGGCGATTTTTCCATCATGAACTTAAATGAGGGTGGAGAGGAGATTACATTCAGTAGGCAGTGCTGTGTAGATAGTAGGAACACAAGTATTTACACAAGAGCCACCTGCCCTTGGTGATAAGAGATAAAAGGGAAGACTTGGTTTACCTTTAAATGGGCACTGTCATGAAATCTAAAAATTGATATGTTGTAGTACTTAAGTACTACAACATATCTCTAATATACTTTAATTAAAAAAAGTGATTTTAAACAAGTTTAAAATCACTTTTAAATTCGGCCACTAGGGGTCGCCCTCCTAGTGGCCGAATGCATTCTGCAGTGACGTCACTACTGGATTTCGACTCATTTCAGCCTGGCAAATGAGTCGAAATCCAGTCACTGCGGTGCTCGCTCGCGCCTGTCAATCAGACAGGCGAGAGCGAGCACGCTGATAGCTGGGGCTGCGCGCATTGGCCAGCTCCACTGGCCTCGTGCGCGGCCCCTCCCCCCCCCCCCCCCTTACCCTGTCCGGAGGCCGTTACCCTGTCCGGAGGCAGCTCATTGATCCTCTGGTAAGTCTTCCTCACTGGAGGAATGGGGTGGGGGAAGCGGGGTTCGGGGGAGTGCCGCCGCTCAGCACTAGAGGTATGGGGGTGGGGAGCGGGGTTCGGGAGAGCGCCGCCGCCGCCGCTGCTGCTGCTCCCGAAGTAGCACTGCTTATTGTTTTCACCACAGGGTGCCTCCAGCTTTTTCACCACTACAACTCCCAGAATGCCCTGACAGCCAGTAGATGTTAGGGCAAGCTGGGAGTTGTAGTGGTGAAACAGCTGGAGGCACCCTGTATAGTGAGCTAAGGGCGGAAGTGCCGGCTCCAGCAGGCATCAGTGACGTGGTGCCTGCTGGGGAAGTCTGCCTGGTAGTGAGCACACTACCAGGCAGACAAAAAGGGATTTTAATATAGTAAAAAAAAAATGTAAAGGGAGGGAGGGGGTTAGGGAGAGATGGGAAATAGGCAGGGACAGAAAGAAAGAAAAAATGGATGGTGGGAGCTACACTTTAAGGTATAGTATGGACTCTCTGGAGTACCAAATAGCCCATGTGAAAGAGGCACTCAGGATGTAAGCACACAGTGCTAAGCTTAGCAGAGAGCCTGCACTAGCTAAGCCCCCACCCCCACAACCTATGTTCCATCTGGCTTGCTGTGCTGCTAGAGACAGAATTCCCCTAACAGGCACTGGACAACAGTGTGCAGAGAAGTGAAACACCTAATGAGCAAGATTATTTGTGCTTTTTTTGGGGTAAGGAATCATTTTCATAAATATTTACAAATATGTTTAGAAATCAGATGACGTTGTTTGAAACAAAAGTGACTATTTAGAGTACTCAGAAGATGTCAATTTTATAAAAAAAAAAAATAGATAAGCAATGGCATAGGAATTCCTGGAGTACACAATTACCTCTTATTTTTATTTTAACTAACCAGTGTTTTTTGATGACTGACATTTATCAGTGAATCTACCAATGCTTCTTGTTAATGTCTTTCCAGTGAGGTATTTTGTAATGCACAGGGAAAAGCCTTGCAGGAAGGAGATATTGTGAAGTTTCCTAAACTAGCAGACACTCTTCAGGTCCTGGCGGATGATCCTGATTCCTTCTATACTGGCGCACTTGCCAAGCAGATTGTAAGAGACATCCAGCAAGCTGGTGAGAAAATACATAAGCTGTTCTGTTTTGTAGGTGGTAGGCATGGACAGCTGGACTTTTAAAGACATGCCTTCACTTTCTTCACATTGTGCTGCAGATGGAATTATTACAGAGGAAGATCTGAGAAATTATCAAGTTGATGTCAACGAGGAGCCGCTTAGTTTCCAGCTAGGAGACTATAGTCTAATCAGCCCTACTGCGCCTCTGAGTGGTCCTGTCCTTGGACTCATACTGAACATTCTAAAAGGTATGAGACTCAACACTCACTGTTTTGTGACAGTTTATAGCCTCTAAACATAGACAAAACTGTTTATGGTGTACCGTAGTTATAAAAAAGCATCATGCACTGTACAAAATGGGGGGCTTTCTTAAGTGGTTTAGTCTAAGCTTACACTGTCTAATAATAAGACAGTTTAAATAAATCTGCCACATATTTTCTGATGGGAAAACCACGTTGTTCGTTGATATGTACTATAATCGGAGATCAAGTCCTGAGAAAAAAAAAGTGTGGAAACTCACCCAAGATTTCTACTGAAGGGCTGGACTCCTGCTAATGGGAACAGTGTTCCTGCTGTGGAAAAAGTGTAGGAATTCCATTCCCATGTGTTCCTGCTGGACTTGAGCCCTGATTATAATATTGTATTTCACTGTGTTGTTATACATTATGTAACATGTTATAACAGTAACTGTTATACATATACTACTATACATGTAGCAGTAATAACAATGTTCATTTGTGCTCGTGGCTACAAACATTGCATATGCATCTGTATGAATAACAAAACAGACCTTACAATAGCAGTTGAAATATGCCATAAGCAAACATTGCATACGTACCTGTATGACTGATAGTTGACCCTACAATAGCGGTTGGAGTGTGCCTTAAACCACGTCAGAAGGCACGCTTATAGAGGGCATACCCTATAGATAGTAAAAGAGTAAATAAGGGAGGGTTGGGTGGGTTCAGCCCAAACCGTATGCCCCACCTACAGGTACAGTTATATAGCCCCGCCTGGACAAATATAGCCTTAACAGGCTTTATACTTATTGTCTGTTGGATTGCATTTCATTCTCTCATGTTTTGTGCAGGTTTTAGCTTTTCTGCCCAGAGTATAAAGCCTGCATCTCTTGGACTGACCTACCACCGCATAGTAGAAGCTTTCCGTTTTGCCTATGCTAAAAGAACTCTGCTAGCTGATCCCAAGTTTGTGGATATAACAGAGGTAAAGCAGCTCGATACATGGAAGTGTACACTGAATAAGGGCTCATGCACAAAGTCATATTATGGCATAGAAATCTACAGACCCATGCTCCACCTCCTTGTGCCTCCGATAGCATACAGAGATTTTTCGCATGGATTTCAGTAGGAAAAATGTATGGCATTTCCCATCATATGCTGTATAATGGGGTATTATTTCATATAATTTCCTAGAAAGATTGACAAGAAGAACCCAGCACTCTATGGAGAGACTATATAGCACCCCACAGATTGCCTACAGTTTTGTGATATGAAACCATAGGGACAATACAGATGGCCTGATAGTCCATGTTAAACTCTATTTCCGGTGTCTAACATGCAGCATAAATAATTATGTATATCAGAAGAAAAGCAAAGAAGTCCAGCGCAAAACTCATGGAACGAGGATTTATTTCATGTTCACACGGAGCATATACAAGAACATTCACAATGGTACAGGTGATGCGTTTCAGCTGTGGAAGTGGGCATGTCTAAGGCCAACTTCCACAGCCGAAATGCGTCACCTGTACCATTGTGAATGTTCCTGTATATGCTCCATGTGAAAATGAAATAAATCCTCGTTCCATGAGTTTTGTGCAGGACTTCTTTGCTTTTCTTCTGATGTTTGTTGGGTGTAGTCCACACCTGTCCGTGCAGCAATTTACAGATTAAGGGTGAGCTGAAACGTACCTGCTATTTTCTATTGTTATGTATATATCCATATGTCATTTGTTTCCTATAGCTGTATTCCTCCTTGCAGGTAATGAAGAACATAACTTCGGATAACTTTGCTGCAAATCTAAGAGATAAAATTTCAAACAATACCACCCACCCATCAGAATACTATGAGCCCATATTCTACACTCCAGAAAACCATGGCACAGCACACCTGTCAGTTGTGGCAGATGATGGAAGTGCTGTGTCTGCCACCAGCACCATCAATCAATAGTAAGAGAAAAGTTTCTATATTTCTTACTCTATCATATTCCTGTGTGTTGTTCTAATCACTATGTAAAAAACAGAGCTATTCAATTAGTTTATTTCTACTATTTTAGTAGGATTTATACATTGTTTACTTTCTCTCTGTTACTTCTCTAAAGATTTGAATGAATGCATTGGCATAGCTATAGAGTGGGCAGAAATCAGAGTCAAACCTGGGCCCTGGTTCATATGAATAAATATAAACCGGTCCCTATTGTGCATATGTTTAACCCAATATCTGTATGTATGTATACTTATATATATATACTAATATATACTAATATTTTTTTATCTCTATGTTCCAGCTTTGGATCTAAGGTTCGCTCCAATGTAACTGGGATCATCTTCAATAATGAGATGGATGATTTTAGCTCACCACTCATAACCAATGGATTTGGTGTTCCACCCTCACCAGCTAATTTTATCAGACCGGGTATCTCTGTCTTCAGAACACATTAAATGAAAGAATATGGCTCCAATGAAACATTAGAAATCTTGACTTTATAAACTCTTGCAGGTAAACGTCCTCAGTCTTCCATGTGTCCATCAATCATACTGGATAAGGACAGAAACGTACATATGGTGATTGGAGCTTCTGGAGGGACTAAAATCACCACATCAACAGCACTGGTAAGAAACAATTACTTTAAAATGGAATTCAAATCTAGATCATGTCATTCATATCACTATTAAAAAAATGTTTATTGTTTAATGAACCTTGGCCAGTCCATCATAGCTCTAGAAGCATTTAAGCAGAAAATTCAGTGTGACTTCCATCTTCTCATACTTGCTGGGATCCAAGATATATGGGGACGTTAAGTGGCTGTCAGAACCCGTAGGGTTAATCTGCCCCGAAAGTTTTTGTTTTTCTTGGTTGCTGGGACTACGCCTTTGTGCTTCTGGATGTGGTTCAGTTTCCAGCCAATTAGAGTCCTCTTGTTAGCTGCACAGGCATACAGTAATGGCCGTAAATGTTGGCACCCCTGAAATTTTTCTAGAAAATGAAATATTTGTCACAGAAAAGGATTGCAGTACATGTTTTGCTATACACATGTTTATTCCCTTTGTGTGTAATGGAACTAAACAAAAAAAGGAGATAAAAAAGCAAATTGGACATAATGTCACACCAAACTCCAAAAATGGGCTGGACAAAATTATTGGCACCCCTAACTTAAAGGGGCATTCCAGGATTTTTTTTTATTTGACTATGCTACAGGGGCTGTAAAGTTAGTGTAGTTTATAATATAGTGTCTGTACCTGTGTGTGATGGTTTTCTCACAATTCTTCTGTGATTTTCACCCTACTATTTATTTTTAACAGCATACAAAATGACTGTTGTCTTGGATTTTTCCCAGCTTGCAATGCGGCCAAGACCTGACTCACTAGTCAGCTGATGACAGGGAGCCTGTCTGCTTCAATGGGTGGAGGGATCACTTGGTGGGAGAGAGATCAATCTGCAACTAATGCAACAGCTGTAGGCACCCTGATTGAAAACCACAGGTCTTTTGTTTGAATGGGTGGGGTGGCTGATGTGTGGGGGGAGAAAATGGAATTGTGGGATTTGTAGTAAAAAAAAGAAAAGTCAAACAGGAAATACAAGTTCACAAAAAGCTAGCCACAGTGTTATGGTAATTTTATGACATGCCATTTAGCCCCAAGACAAGTGCAGATCCTTCCTAAGCATGTCCATTACTGCCTGCCAGGTACATACTATAATCACCTTATGGTGGATAACCCCTTTAATATTTGGTAGCACACCCTTTGGAAAGAATAACTGAAATCAGTCGCTTCCTAAAATCATCAATAAGCATTTTACACCTCTCAGCCGGAATGTTGGACCACTCTTCCTTTGCAAACTGCCCCAGGTCTCTCTTATTGGAAGGGCGCCTTTTCCCAACAGCAATTTTAAGATCTCTCTACAGGTGTTCAATGGGATTTAGAGCTGGACTCATTGCTGGCCACTTCAGAACTCTCCAGCGCTTTGTTGCCATCCATTTCTGGGTGCTTTTTGACATATGTTGGGGTCATTGTCCTGCTGCAGGACCCAAGATCTCGGACACAAACCCAGCTTTATGACACTGGGCTCTACAGTGCGACCCAAAATCCGTTGGTAATCCTCAGATTTCATGATACCTTGCACACATTCAAGGCACCCAGTGCCAGAGGCAGCGAAACAACCCAAAAACATAATTGAACCTCCACCATATTTCACTGTAGGTACTGTGTTATTTTCTTTGTAGGCCTCATTCCGTTTTCGGTAAACAGTAGTGCTGATGTGCTGATGTGCTTTACCAAAAAGCTCTATCTTGGTCTTTTGGCAGAAGGCTTACTCAAGTTCATTTTGGCAAAATGTAGTCTTGCTCTTAATGTCTCTGCGTCAGCAGTGGGGTCCTCCTGGGTCTCCTGCCATAGCGTTTCGTTTCATTTAAATGTCAACGGATAGTTTGTGCTGACACTGATTCTCACTGAGCCTGCAGGAAAGCTTGATTATCTTTGGAACTTGTTTGGGGTTGCTTATCCACCATCCAGACTATCCTGCATTGACACATTTCGTAAATTTTTCTCTTCCGTCCACGCCCAGGGAGATTAGCTACAAACTTTTTGATAATGTTGCACACTGTGGACAAAGGCAAATCTAAATCTCTGGAGATTTTGGTTCTAAAGTCCTCAGACAGTTCTCTTCTCCTCTTTCTGTTGTCCATGCTTAGTGTGGCATGCACAGACACACAATGCAAAGACTAATTGATCTTCTCTCCCTTTTATCTGCTTTCTGATGTGATTTTTATATTGCCCACACCTGTTACTTGCCCCAGGTGAGTTTAAAGGAGCATCACATGCTTGAAACAATCCTATTTTTCCACAATTTTGAAAGGATGCCAATAATTTTGTCCAGACCATTTTGGAGTTTGGTGTGACATTATGTCCAATATGATTTTTTTTCCACCCTTTTTTGGTTTAGTTACACAAATACACACAAAGGGAACAAACATGTGTATAGCAAAACATGTGTCACTGCAATCCTTTTCTGTGAGAAATACTTCATTTTCTATAAAAAATTTCCCAGTCATTCCTTGCCTGTCAAAGTTCTTGTAACTGACCTAAAAATGAGGAGATGCTTAGTTTTTAGCTAGGAGACTACACGCTGACCTACTGATATTGTATATTCTGGTACTGTGACTCTTGGCTCGGCTTTTGACTACCATTTGACACTCTGCTATTGTACTTCGTTCCCTCCTGGCTTGGACTCGGCTCATTGACTGCGTATTTGTGTGTATGTGTTTAGGTTTATTTGTTAGTTTTGTGTGCCTCCAGCTGTTCCCAACCTTTATCAATTTTTTGTAGTTTATTGTTGAGACTGTGACTGCCCATCACTTATATAAGAAGGGCAGGGTACACAAGTAGGCAGGGAGAGAGGGAGTGGGCAAGTTCAGGACTGCACTCTATCCCTGCCCAACGTGACAGTGGCCCTGTGACTGCCTAAGACATAAATGAAAACTATTGTCACTGATGGTGGAATCCTGGCAGGATCGATATATAGGGATATTTGACAACGTCATCAGCAAGTATTGAGTTCAGTTTTGTCTTTTCTTTTGCAGACCATTATAAATTCACTATGGTTTGGCTATGATATAAAGAATGCAGTGGAGCTGGCACGGGTGCATAATCAGCTATTCCCTAATGACACTACTGTAGAAGATACAATAGAAAAGGTCTGTGAGATTTATTGAATTATTTTTATTTTGCCAAGCATGAATAATTGGTTTCATAACAGTGATCTCTGGTGAATATGAGTGCCCAAAAAATATAAACCCCATCCTCTCATGTTACTTATACATACCTGCTGTTATACATACCTGCTTATTCTCCCATGCTGCCGTCTCTTTTTACTTTTTTTTTGTTGCAGTATATTGCTGACTGCAAGATGGGGGGTATCTTTCTGTACCTTCATCCAGAAGTCAGCCAAAAAAGGGTCTCTTAAAGGGGTATTCCAGAAAAAAAAAAATTCTTTTTATATCAACTGGCTCCAGAAGGTTAAACATATCTGTAAATTACTTCTATTAAAAAATCTTAATCCTTCCAATAATTATCAGCTGCTGAAGTTGAGTTGTTCTTTTCTGTCTGGCATCTCTGCTTGTCTCGGGAACTGCACAGAGTAGAAGAGGTTTGCTATGGGGATTTGCTTCTACTCTGGACAGTTCCCGAGACAGGTGTCATCAGAGAGCACTTAGACAGAAAAGAACAACTCAACTTCAGCAGCTCATAAGTACTGAAAGGATTAAGATTTTTTTCATAGAAGTAATTTACAAATCTGTTTAACTTTCTGGATCCAGTTGATGTATATGAAATTTTTTTTCCTGGATAACCCCTTTAAAGGGGTTATCCAGGAATAGGAAACAGAGCTAATTTCTTTCAAAAACACTCCTTGTATGTCTCCAGGTTGAGTGTGGTCCTGCAGCTCAGTTCTATTGAAATGAATGGAGCCAAGTTGTAATACCACGCAACACCTGGGGAAAGTTGTGGAGCTGTTTTGAAAGAAATTAGCTCTGTTTGTCTATTCCTGGATAACCCCTTTAAGGTCCATTGTATGAATGTTTAATTTTTGCAAACAATTATATATACCTAAAGACATTTTTAATTTAAAGTGTACCTGTACATGTCAAAAGTTTTGATCAGTTGGGATCTGAGCGTTCAGATCCCAAACAATTAGTGAGGAGTGGGGAGAAGAGCATTGTTGACTTAGACAATCCCATAGACTAACATTGTAAGTTTGTCTTACTTAGCTAGAACTAGCTGGGAGAAGGGCGAGCTATCTGTCATGGACTGAACCCCAACCAATCAAACCTTTTGACAGTGTCCATTTACATATTATTACACAATAAACCGGAATAGAACAATTTTTATGATCTGTATTGCACCCGATGATGAAATAATATAAAAGTTGGGGTCCAATGTACATATAAGAGCCAGGCAGAAACTTTCTGGAGCAATGTAGAAAGTGTATTGTTGTGCACCTCTTTCCGAGTCAAAAAGAAGGAACAAAAGCAGAGGGGTCAAAAGTCAGGACTGTCTCTCCAGAAGAGGGATACTTAGGACATATAAGGAAGACTAAATTTAGAAAGTTAATTTGTTTTCCCTTAGTCTCCTCAGCAGCACAATGTGGGTGTGTCTCCGCCCCTGTGAGCAAATGGGACCTGGGATTTTTTAATGATTTAAATAAAAATTACCCCGGGACCTCCCCCCCCCCCCCCCCCCTGGTATAAAGCACCAGGATCGCACTAGAACAGTGAGTAGATTATAAAGCAAAAAGAAAATAAGGGAGGGAAGCTTGTGCTGCTGAGGAGACTAAGGGAAAACAAATTAACTTTCTAAATTTAGTCTTCCCTAGCGTCCCTCAGCAGCACAATGTGGGGATCTAGCAAGAATCACCCCTAGGGAGGGTTTTCCTGCATAGCAGTTTGTATAATAGACTTAGCGAAAGTAGTTTCGCTAGACAAAAAGGTATCCACTCTATAATGTTTTAGAAAAGTGAGTGGAGAGTTCCAGGTTGCGGACTGGCAGATATGTTCCAAGGGAACAGAATTACACTCTGCCCAAGAGGCAGAAACAGATCTCGTAGAGTGCGCTCTGGTGAACTCTGGTGAAGTTAACCCTCTAGAGGTATAACATAAATTTATGCATTCGCATATCCATCTTGAAATGGATAGTTTAGATGCCTTGGCACCTTTCTTTACACCCTGGAATAAAATGAGTAGATTCTCCGCTTTCCTGAATGTTTTTTTTCTATCTAGATAGACCCTTAGGCATCTTACCAGATCCAGGGAGGTAAGGTCCTTCTGGGAAGATTCAGAGTCAGGAAACTTTGGGAGACAGATAACCTGGTTAATATTTGCGAAGGAGGGGACCTTAGGCAAAAAAGAAGGTAGGAATCTCAGAAGGACTCTGTCCTGCAAGAAAACTGTGTAAGGTTCTGCCGCAGCTAATGCTTGAAGTTCACCAACTCTCTTGGCGGTGGTGACAGCTAGAAGTAGCACCACCTTAAGAGTGAGGAACCTAAGTTCCACTTCCTCTAAAGGTTCCAAGGGTTGAACCCACAATTGTTGCAAGACCAACGCCAGATCCCAGGGTGTCACTGGTTTCACCGCTCTAGGATGAATTCTAGTGATGGCCTTGATAAATGACCTTATCACTGGTTCCTGAAACAGTCGTCTTTGTAAGGTCGCCGACAGTGCGGCTAGTTGGACCTTGATGGAATTTGGAGAGAGACCTTTGTCAAATCCATCCTGTAAAAATTCGAGAATTGATGGAGTGGATGGAGAAGAAGCATTGATCTTCTTGGTGACACACCAGGAGATATAAATCCTTTTGATTCTAGCATAGGCCTTGTTGATTGCCTCACTCCTAGAGTGAGATAGTGTTTCAAGGATGCGGTCCGAAAACCCTCTGGCTTTTAATAAGGACCTATCAACTTCCATGCTGTCAGATTGAGCGTCTTGAGATTGTGGCAGAATTGAGTGACCTGAGACACAAGATTCTGCCTGACAGGAAGTTTCCAGTATATTCCCTTGCTCATCTGAATGAGCTGGGAGAACCAGGATCTTTTTGGCCAAAAGGGAATGATGGCAATCACCGAGGCCTGATCCTGCCTGATCTTCATTAATACCCTGGGTATCATCGAGATAGGAGGGAATATGTAGGCCAGTTTGAAATTCCATGGAATCGACATTGCATCCAGATAAAGAGGTTTGTCCATCTGGTAAAGGGAGCAGAACTTGTCTAGTTTGCGATTGGATCTTGTGGCCATAAGATCTATTTCCGGGAGACCCCAGCGGTCTATGAGCTGAAGGAATATATCCTGGTCTAGAGTCCATTCTCCCGATACCGTAAGACCTCTGCTTAGACGGTCTGCTATGATATTGTGTACGCCCCTTATGTGGACTGCGGAGAGCCTGAGAACTCGAGTCTCGGCCCATCGAAAGATCTTTGCCACCTCCTGAAGCAGTGGAACTGATCTTGTCCCTCCCTGCTTGTTTATGTAGTAAACAGCCAACATGTTGTCCGTCCTTATTTTGACGGCTTGTCCCAGGAGAGAGGGGGCGAAGTGGAGAAGGGCATAATATATTGCCCTTAGTTCCTTTATATTGGAAGAAAGAGGAAGTTCTTCTGTACTCCACCAGCCATTCACCTTTCTCCCTAGCAGGTGGGCTCCCCATCCTGACCCTGAGGCGTCTGTCGTTAGGATTGACCACTGAGGTTCTACCAGGGACATTCCGTCCTGGGGGTTCGCCCACCAGTTTAGAGATCTGTGGACTGTGGGAGAAAGTTTTAGACACCTCTCTAGAGAGGAACTCCTCCTGTCCCAGGCCTGGAGAACCTCTGTCTAGAGAGGTCTCATGTGCCAGAGTGCCCAAGGGACAGCTTCTACTGAGGAGAATAGGAGTCCTAGGAATCTCATGAGAGTCCTCAGTGACGCTTTGCGGGGGACTCGAAGGAATTGATATCCCCTGGATATCCTGTCCTTCCGTGCTGGAGACAGATAGATTCTCATGTTGTGGGAATCCAAGTAGAACCCTAAAAAGGTTATTTCCTTTGTGGGGAATAGTCTGGATTTCTGAAGATTCACTATCCAACCTAAACTGTGGAGTAAGTCTAGTGTGGTGGTGATGTGATGGCTGAGCTCCTCCTGAGTTTTTGCTAGAAAAAGCCAATCGTCTAAATAGGGTATGATTCTGATGCCCTGTATTCTGAGAATCGCCATCATGGATGAAACCACCTTTGTGAATACGAACGGGGCTGTGGACATGCCAAATGGCAGAACCTTGAACTGGAGATGATGGAGAATTCCCTTGATAAAGACAGCAATTCTTAGGAATTTCCTGTGCCCTGGAAATATGGGAATGTGAAAATAGGCGTCTTTTAGGTCTAATGACGCCATGTAATCGTCTCTCAGAATGAGGGATTTTACTGATCTTATAGTCTCCATCCGAAATTTCTTCTTGACTATAAATTGATTGAGAAACCTGAGGTCTATTATAAGCCTCCATTTTCTTCCAGGCTTGGGTACTAGGAACACTGGGGAATAGACCCCCATGCCCCTCTCGTGTCTGGGAACAGGTTCTACCGCACAACTTGAGATAAGCTCTAGGATGGCTTCCTCTAAAGCCTCCTGTTTTGCAGAAGCTAGAGAGGGGGATATTAGACACCTCTCTGGAGGGAGATACGTTAGGGGAAGGAAATAACCATTCTCCACTACATTTATGACCCAAACATCTTTTATTAGAGTTTTCCAAGCCTTGAGAAAAAAATGAAGGCGCCCGCCTACAGGTAGACTTCTCGCGTCAGAATTCTGGCTTCTTTGAGCCTCTGGCTCTAGATGATCCCTTCCTTGTGGATCCTGATCCTCTGCCACGTCCAGAACCTCTATATTGCCTGTTACCTTGTGGAGATCGATCTCTCCTGGGTTGATTATAGCGCCCGCGAAAGGACTTCTCTGATAAAGGAAGGTTTTTCCCCTTCTTATTGGAGAGCTCCTCCATAATGGTGTCAAGTTCAGTACCAAATAATTTAGCCGGATTGAACTCCAGATTACCAAGAATGTACTTGGAATGACTGTCTCCAGGCCATGGTCTTAACCAAAGAGCCCTCCTAGCAGCTGAAGATAGGGCCATGTTTCTAGAAGCTAACTTCACCTGTTGACAATTTGAGTCATATAGGTAGTCCATACCTAGGTTAACATATTTAAAGGACCTAAGTAAGTCCTGTCTACTGACCCCAGAGTCTTACAGAATGTCATCCTGTATTCTTGAAAGCCAAGATCTCATAGCTCTTATGACCTCAAAGGAGGCATTCCCTACAGCACACTGGCTGGAAGATGCCGTATACGATCTTCTGAGAGTGACCTCCATGCGTCGGTCCATGGGATCCTTGAGACTAGAACCATCATCAGATGGGATAATGGTTCTCTTAGAAAGTTTGGCGATGGCGTAATCCACCTTTGGTGGGTTGACCCAATCCTTAGATCTTTCTTGATCCATGGGGTAAAGAGTTTTAAACCTTTTATTTATAACAGGTGCCTTCTCTGGGTTTATCCATTCTGCCTTCATTAAGTCTAGGACCGTGTCCTCAATCGGGAAAACTCTAGGCCCCTTGGAGGTAGAAGGAGCGTCCTCGCGGGTGGCTGGTGCATTCTCTGCTTGCACAGCTCTGATAAATTTCGGAAATTTCTCCATAGGGAAAAATACTTTCCCCTGTAGCTCCTCTTCCTCTGAACTAGATGATTTTGTCTCATCTATAACCCTGAATTCTTCATCAGAGTGTACAACTACAGGCCTATCGCTTAGTCTGGGCTTCTTCTTAGGAGGAGGAGCAATGGTTAATGAATCCTTCAATTCTTTGATGGAAGAAAAAACAAAATCCTTAACCCAGCAGAACATGTCCTGCATAGAAGGCTCAGTGTCTGGTGGTAACCTGGGGCGACAGGTGGAACAAATAGGATAATCGTATCCGTCTGGAAGGGGAGTCTTGCATGAGTTACACTCCAAATGCTTCCTCTTGTGGGAGGATTTCCCATGGGTCTCCCTGCGCCCTCCTGAACCTCCTGAATCCATAGAAGACATCTAAGAGGTAAGAGAAAGGATTTAAAATGTAAGGAAAAAAATCAACTCGCAAGTATAAATGAACTCCTCCTATCAGGGCAGTAAGAATACCTATTTCTCAGGTATATTAAGTGTGGAAACAACACACCGAATAGGGTAAACGTCTAGTAGCTTTCAGACAATAGTCTTCTGGCTCCAAGAGACCAGAGCCAGGCTAGGGGGCGTTTAAATAGCTGCAAATTGCGCCCAAAAATATAAGCCCCTCCCACTTCCGGGTCTTGTGCCCGGAAACTTAATAATAAATCAAATCTCTTACCTCAACTCTAGGAAACCTTTACCTAACCATATCACCTAAGCACCCTTGATCTCTAACATATTTGGGCTCCCCCTAATAAGAACCGACTCTATACTGCTCTGTACGGATCCGCCGGAAGTGATGTCCCGCAATCCTCGGGCTACAGGAAAATGGCGCCGAAACCGGAAGTGCGGCTAGCGTGGGGTCCGCGAATCCTCCCGGACCCAGGAAAGATGGCGGCGTGCAGCAAACCGGCGGATCACCTGCAAGAAAGGAAAAGAGAAAAGAGAAAGTAGGTAGGGGGAGCGTGGACGTCCATGCTCACACTAGGACAGACAAAAAACTCACTGTTCTAGTGCGATCCTGGTGCTTTATACCAGGGGGGGGGGGGGGGGAGGTCCCGAGGTAATTTTTTATTTAAATCATTAAAAAATCCCAGGTCCCATTTGCTCACAGGGGCAGAGACACACCCACATTGTGCTGCTGAAGGACGCTAGGGAATATGTCAGTAAAGCTACTGCACAGATTTAGCAAAGCTTGGATATGTCCTGTGCAATGGTGGAGGCAGAGAAGCAAGGATACAACAGTAAAATGTATTTTACACTTTATTGATGGTCACAAAGGTTCTGCCTCTTAATTGTTTTTATTGGCACTGGATTTTGGTAACTTTTAGTATTTATCTGATATGTTGGCAAATAATTATACCATGGCGGTCAAATATATATATTTTATTTACTGTCCTACCCTACTGGGGCAGACATTGTTAATAGTCCTGAATGTCTCCTTTATTAATTGTATCATATGTGTTTGTTTTTTCCCCCAGAGTATAGTGAATGAGCTCCAAATGCGTCATCATAATGTAGTATATTCAAGAAGAGCTGGATCTGTGGTTCAGGCCATTTTACGGACCAAGGGCAAATGGGCTGCAGCTTCAGACTCCAGAAAGGGAGGTTATCCTGCAGGCTACTGACCTGTAACCTACATTGTCAAATTATTGTGAGCTGCTTATTGGAGTCTATGTTCACATTGTCCTCAGTGGATTTTAGCTTTCCTTTAATACATTTCAAGACACTTTGACTCAGGGATCAAATGATGTTGTCCATGTGTGTAATCCCTACCTGTGGATACAGAGACACACACTGAATCCTGTCTTCTTCATAAGAAAGGTATAAAATAGAGCATTAAATGAAGGTAATCCTGCAGTTCTGCTATACAATTGGACCACGTCTTTAGGCCATGTCCAGATCACAGAATATGCAGGTGGGATCACATGATAATGCGGAAACTACACTGGACAATACAAACTGTGCCTTTATCGGTTGCTCACTTTGTGACAATTGAAGAACTCCTTCATTGATTTAAGCTGTTTTGTCATTGGATAAAAAGGAAAAGGTTCCTTGAGGGAGAAAGAAGGATTTGCACATCTCTTTCTGGAGATCAACGAATTGTCATCGGACATCGATTATCTACTCTGGCTGACATAAGGTCTACATTATGGTGGTGGATGGATATGTTGCACAATTTTGAGCCACTTTATTGCTTTTTGATCATTACTTGGAAAGGAAACTTGTGTGCATTAATAGCTTTACATTTTCTGGGAAACATCTTTTAAGTAGCCACTAAAACGGTATCATCAAAGTCCTGTTCTGTCCATCCACATTTACAATTTCATCCATCAAAGCCATAAAAATATTTTTGGTGAAAAAAATGAAATTAAGAGTTAAAGGGATTGTCCAAGTTATCATCAATAGCTGGTGCTAGAATTGTGCTGTCTTAGTCAATGTCTAGTGCCTGTAGACCCATGTCAATGCGGCATCACTAACATATGGAACAAGACCACTGAGGTCAATTATTGGTGACTGACGTGGGTATATTGGCACATCATGGCCATGTAAGAAAAAACGTCTGGGAGGACATGAATAGCAGGGCAGGAACGCAACAAAGATTGAAGGGATGAGTCCAGCTTCTTTTTTTATTTTATTATTTTCATATAAGTGCCAGACACTTTTTTTTTTTTTTTTTTTTTTAAATCAACAAACGCTTTTTCTAAAGATGAAACCTATTTTGAACTGCCTTATAAATAAACATATATTGGTAAATAAAGCTACTTTACTACCTGTGGTCTTTACCTGTAGTAAAATATATTCATTAGACAGTTGAAAATAGGTTTCATTGTTGGAAAACCCCCTTAAAATAAAGGATCGGCAGAATAAAAACCTACAACTTACAAGTGTACAAAGCCAATGATATCCAGTCAAAAAGCCTAGTGTATATGGTCATGAAAACAGATAATGTAAGTCTACTTGTATTTTATTTACTGACAGTAAGTGTTTTTTGGTTGTCAGCCCATGACTGGATACAAATAAATACCATTCAGACATAGATATGTGCCAGCTGCAATTATAGTTATTTTATTAACAGGTACACACACACACACATTATATATATATATATATATATATATATATATATATATATATATATACACACACACACATACATAGTATATATGCCTTTTAAAAAGTAGGAAATTTGGTTCTGCTTGTAATTTTTCCAGAAAGGTATACTTCTAGTTCCTCTATTCTTCCTTGTCTAACTTTTAAGTTTCATTGTTCTGTCTCTGTCCATTAAATTTAAGACTTTTATAACCTGTTGTATTTGTTTTATTGTTGTATTTGTTTTATTTTCCTTTTTGTATATAAAAGACCTTACAGATGCTCCGTATACACTCTTAAACAGTTACTAGCAGGGAGAGACACAGAGGATTTCCTACACTGGTCTTAGTCAGCCCAACAACTAACTATGGCCTACCAAGCAGCAGCATAGCCGGGAGACACAACTTCTTACTTTTCTGGCCAGGGCTAGACTACAGTGATTGGTTCTAACCCTTTAGGAAGAGAGAATTCTACTAGGTGACTCCTCCCAAAGACTACTCCAGGAGGCTCTAGCAGCCTGCGAAGGATGTGTAGGTCATGTAACTAGCTTCTCATACACTTTTACAGAGCAATAAATAAATCCACCAGTAGGTGGCAGCAAAGGAGAAGTAAACCATTGCACAACTTTATACCTCAGCGTATGTACATGTAAAGCAGTGTAGAAGCAAAACAATATATGTTAAAGGGGTTTTCCAGCAAAAGAAACAGCTTGAGTATGGTTTTAAAAAGTATAATAAAGCAATTTACAAATATATCGTTATTAGCCATAGTGCACATATCTTCCATATCAACTCTGCTATCTGACTTGTATCTGTGACATCATGTCACACTCAGAGCTCCTGTTCCTGCTCCCCCTCCTCTCCTGTCTGGAGAGGGTAAGACCATTGATGTGAAGAGGGAAAACTCATATTACTGCTAATTAGATTTTAAGGCAGAAGGATCCTTTCTCAGTCCCAGTAGTATCAATCAGAACAGGCTAACTGCTGTCTTATCTGAAGTAGGTTTCTTGCTGACTTAAAGTGTACCTATCATTTGCAAAAACCTTTTATGCAATGTATATAATAACGGTATATGTATATTTGTCATATACTTTGGTTAAAATTAGGGATGCACCGAAATTTCGGCTGTCAGAAATTATCGGACGAAAATGCCCCTTTCAGCCTTTTCGGCTAAGGGGATTTCCTGCCGATAATTTTGGTGGGCGTGGCCTAATATAGGGAGTGGCTTTCACTTTATATGCTGTCTGGTGTGAGGTGCAGAACTGCACATCGGCTCCTCACATCCACACTACACTGCTTCATCCCCCCTGTGCTGTGGGAGGGAACTCGGGCAGTTGGCAGTACAAGCCCCCCGCGCCTTTCACTTCCCCAGGTCTCATGCAGCGCAGTCCGATCCAGGTGACTTAACCCTTACACAGCTGACCGCCGTCTGTATACAGCGCAGCCGTGCAGTGAGCGTATGAAGTGAGCTCAAGAGCTGAGCTCTCTTCAGATTGGCTAATGCCAAAAAACGCTGGTCCATGTGATGTCCAGCATTAACCCTTTAGACGCCGTGATCAAAGTTGATCGTGGCGTCTAAAGTGCTGAAAACAATCTGCGGTAGCTCAATGGAGCTGATCAGGGCACCCACGGAGACCCGCGGGGTCCCGATCAGCTGAGAGGACGGTCGAAGGTTCCCTACCTTCATCCGTCCTGCCTTATCGGTGCTCCAATTATGCAGGCCTTAGCAGCCTGTGGTAATGGAGCGCCGATAACACTGATCAGTACTGTGCTATAGGCTCCTATAGAATAGCATTGATCAGTATCTAGAAGTAAAAAAATTACATCTGTATGTCTCCAGCTGTTACAAAATCACAACTCCCAGCATGCCCTACAGCCATTGGCTGTCTGGGCATGCTGGGAGGTGTAGTTTTGTAACAACTGGAGGCAAACTGTGGAAAACACTGCCCTGTGGGGATAAAAAAAATATTGTGAAGATAAATTTGTAAAAAAAAAAGGCAATAAATGCAAAAAAAAAAGCCCCTCCCCCTAAATAAAAGTTTAAATCACCCCCCCCCCCCCCTTTTACAAATAAAATAAACACAGCATGCATAAATGTCTGGACTCTTACAATATAATGTTAATGAAACCGCATGGTCAATGGCGTAAATGTAAAAAAAAAAATACCAACGTCCAAAATTGCTGATTTTTGTTCACTTAATGTAGCAGAAAAAAAGTGATCCCATCAAAATAAAAATGGTGCTGATAAAAAAAAAATACAGATCACAGCGCAAAAAAATAGCCCCTATACAACCCCATATATGGAAAAATAAGTAAGTTATAGGGGTCAGAAAAGAACATTTTAAGCATACTGATTTTATTTATTTATTTTTTTAAGATATAAGGGGGAGATTTATCAATACGTGTTGAGGAAAAATGGAGTAGTTGCCCATAGCAACCAGATAGGTGTGTACCCCAATAGTGTGTCCTGGAGTCAATGTATGGTGAGTGGCAGTGCTGTGGCTCCAAGCCCGGCCAGTACTTTCTTTAGCCACCTGTATGTGTTCGGTGTCACCTTCAAGTACATCAGTAACTTAAATTCTGAGAATACAATTTTACAAAAACTATATTGAAAAAAAGTGGGCAATGCATTTTTGGTTTCGGTTTTTGGCCAAGCACAGCCGAAATTTTCAGCTTCTGTTTCGGCCCAAAGTTTCCCTTTCGGTGTATCCCTAGTTAAAATGTGTATATTTTTTGAAGAAAAAAATGCTGTCTAGTCTCTTCAGCTATTGTCTGTGTGCAGGGACAAAATACAGGAAGTATGGGCAGGACAAGCAAGGATATGTTCAGTGAGGCTCTCACACAGCAGGCTGACTGACAAGCCGAAAGCTTACACAGACCCTGCTTGTCCCACCTACACTTCCTGTATTTTGTCCCAGCTTAAGAGACACACATTCTCTGCTTTCAGATGTCAATGCCACATGCCAGACAGCTTAGCTGATAAGATCTGTGCAGTATGGCTAATAATATTATCTTAGTAAGTTGCTTTATTATACTTGTTGACACCATACACAGGTTGTTTCTTTCCCTAGAAACCCCTTTTAAGCATATTTACACAATATGAGACAGGATTGAATTGACAGGAGAAAATCTACAGCCTCACTACAACCTATATCATTCAGCAGAGTGTAGACAGTTATTGGGACACTTACTGCACAGACACCTATCAATTTCTGTGTTTGGTAAAACTCTTCTTGCACACTCATTGTGAGATGGCAATGACAAAACATTAGGATATTATATCACCCTGTATATTTAGGTTAGAGCAGGTGATGCTGCTGTCAGTTTCCATTTAAAATAGGTTTCTACAACCATTTTCTAAACCACATGTGATAGTTTAAAAGCAACAGAATACAAAAACACACACACACACACACACACAAAATACAGCCAGTCTAAAAGGCCTACTGTGGACATCTAGTGGCCAAATTGATTTATTACACCCACAAAAGCTTCCTTAGAATAAGACTAAATTGCATAGGCTTTTCCAAACTTCTGTAGCCTGCAGAAACAAAAACGGCACCACCTACTGCTTTATATTTTATCTTACTTTACCCATAAAATTTAAAGTGGCATAGTGACATCAGCTGGCCACAGAAACTTTTTCCATTGGCTGGCTGTGCCCTAGGTGCACCTTAAGTGGCTGCCTAACTTCCCTAGTGGCAGCGCAGGCTCTTCTGGTGACATGCTAGTTGCTTTTACTATACATCCCTGCGATGCTGCTGGCAGTGATAAAAGGGCGCCAGCTCCTCCTATCTTTTATTTGGTGCCTGAAAACGCAGGAAGTGGTGATGCAGACACAGCCAGTCAGCATGGTATCCAGCTGCTCCCAGCCCACCCAGCAAGAGCAGAGGCCTTCTCCTGAAGCTGGACATGCATGTGCGGGCAGCTAATGCCAGTAAGTGTGTGTGTGTGTAAGGTGGGGGGTGGGATGGGGGCATACGATAGCAGGCAGGTCCCGGTCCACTTCTCTATTCCCTCTTTGTTTTCCCGACCTGGACCCTAGTTTGTAAGTGTTATCTATATATTATAGGAGGGTTAACTCTTTCAGTTCCGCTCTACAGTTATCTGAGAAAATTGTGTAATAGGTAATGAAACGGTTATACAAACACTGACCAGTGATAAGGAGATAAGCTGTCACACATCACCCTGCTGTAAAAATCATTGTATACTATCCAGAAACAGTGTCTGTTAGGTAAAGTGAGGAGCCAATGTCTGAGCTGGAAGACGTCATCGTGCCTGGAGCAGAAGAGGAGGGAAAAGAAATTATAGAGAAGACGTTACATGTGAGTCATATGATTGGATATTGTGTCGGACTGTTCCATGACTGCTACAACTCCCAGCATACACCTCACCACTGCTTAGATCATACTGGGTGCTGTAGTTTTACATGATTAAAAACGTATTTAACACTTTCCTCTTACTTGGCAATTGGTATATTCGATTAATATAGTTAAAATTATTTTTCTGACTCCATCACGGCAAAAAGGGAACCTGTTAAAAACTTGGATCCTACTCCGGACTCCATCCGAGTGAAAAAGAAAGCCGGCAGTAGAAAACAAGAAGGAGGGAAATTGTGGCTGGCCTGGCCTAGGGGCAAAATAGTCTAGTATCGGCTAGCATAGTCTAGTCTAGCTAGACGAGAATGAGTGTCAGGGGCTGACATATAAAAAATAAGGCCTAAAAACAGCTTTTGACCTCACTCCCTTGAATGCGTCCCCCGCTGTCATGAGATTTTAGCACAGTCTGCAGATAGCAGGAAAAAGCTGGACGCTGGCACGGCAGGATGTACTGATGGGCTGCACACACCATCTAGGGGCTGGCTTGTCAGGCAAAACGAGAAGCTTACAAGCCTCCTGTAATCAATCAGCTAACGTCGGATACAATGTCTGGAGCCTTTCCTGGCTTCATTTGCGGCTACAGACAATGCGTTGAAAGTCAGCTGGTCAATAAAAAAATACAAAAAAAAAAAAAGGGGTGATCCACCCCTGACAGTTAATAGAAATTAATTTAAAGCATACATAACCTTTCATCAGGTGTACATGATAAGTACTAAAATACTGGAATACCCCTTTAGGTCAGTTGAGATCTTAGTGCTGAAACCACCTCCAATCGTTAATTATAGTAGTTAAACAGTAGAAACTTGCACCTAGGCACAGCTGGAGTTCTCAGCTCCTGAATCTATTCTCCATCTCCGATCACTGCTAGTGGGCTGGTGGTGCTACCGCGTTCACATAGTACCAGTAATGGCATAAACATACAGATAAAAGATAAGCAGTGCACTCACCGCATTGTCCAGTTCAACGGTCACAGTTCCTCATATGGTACTAGCCGTGTAGCGGGAAGGTAGTGGCATGCATGTGGGTGGGGGGGTGGGGAGAGAAAGATAGAGACGACAGCCTGTTTCACTGACGCTTCTTCCGGTCTCTGGAATGCTCAGATGTTCTATGTCTCTTATACACCATGGCCCTCATTTACTATTGCAAACACGACATGTCTTTTCGGGTTGTGAGCCACATTCTGGCGCATTGCGACAAAAATTCTCACTGCACCAGATTTTGCACCAGAATTGAAAAAAAAAACCCGACTAACTCTCCATTTTACTAAGAAAACCCTAAAAGGGGCGTGGCCGTCGGGGAAAAGGGGCGTGTTCTCGACATTTTCACAAAAATCCAACATATTTACTAAGGCTTCCACAGAAAATGTGGTGGAGTTTAGCTGAGGAAAACCCGACAGATCAGAACATGTGTAAAAAAAAAAAAAGCAAAGTGAAGGGAAAGTGGAAAATGAAGGGAAACCTTAGTAAATACCGTGGATAATAAATTGTAGGGAATTAAATTAAAACCCACAAAGAAACCTAAACTCCACTCAGGGCCAATGTGAAAGGGGCCTGAATAATTACAAAATGCCTAATGTGAACTGTGCCTGAGCTAGATTGTGCTTACAAACAGAAGAGTTTCTCCATGGATAATTGCCTTTTGGGACAGCACTTTCTAACCAAGTCATCTTTTTCTGTTTATTTTTACACTTCCTATTAATTAGAAATGTCCCTATGGTTAGAGTTTTCTTTATAATTGATGATAGGTTTTCTGAGAACTGTTTCACTTATCTCTTTGTCACTTTCCAGAATAAGGGTGGGTTCACACGACGATTTTCTATACAGTTTTTAGATACTTTTTTTTTTTTTAAAACCGCATACAATCGTACAGAAAACCGTGGCCATAGACTTTCCATTCAAAACCGTATGCACCATATTGCATACGGTTGTCTCCGTTTTTCACACCACAGGGTTTTTTACTTTTTTTTTTCTGGACAGAAAACCGTGGCCTACCGCGGTTTTTGGTCCAGATGAAAAACCGTATTGACCCGTATATGTTTTTTTTTTTTAACATGGGAGTCAATGGGAACAGTACAGACCTGTATGTGCATACGGTTCCATCCAGTTTTTACCATACGGTTTTTGACTTTGCACAGTTTTTTTTCTTGGAATTTCAATCTAACAAGTGAAACTTTATTCATAATGGAGTGAAAAGTTCAAAACATATATGTTTTTTTTTTCTTAAAAAACGGATGCAACCGGACATCATTTTTCAAACCGTATACGGTTTTCAGCCATATACAGATAAAACTTAGTACACACAGTTTAGTCAGGTTTTGAGGAATCCGTTTTTTTTTTAATCAAAAACCTGATAAAAAACTGTATTGCAAAAACATGGTGTGAACCTACCCTAAACCAGTTTTTGTGTATAGCTGAACCTATCATTTTGTTCAAATGGGTATTGTCAAACATGAATATAAATCTTTTTTCTTTATTACATAATTGCTGTTTTTTCCTGTTCTTTGAGCTCTTTTTTTGTGTTCACTTTTTCTGCTCTCTCCTATGCTTTTTGAATGACATCTTTGTTGTAATAACCTACCTGTTAACTCTTTCACTTGTTCTCTGTATGTGTTTTCTTCTGAGTTAATCCTTTTAAGTTGTAAAATTTGGCTGTATGGTATGCTATCCCTTACACGCCTAGGTTGTGCACTCTTGTATTGTAGTAACACATTTTTAATTATTGTTTTTTTGTGTCCTGATGTTAACTATAGTAGGGTAAAGCATGCAGTAGCGTACTTCCCTCCCCAGTTTAGCGTGTTGTCCTACAGATTACGGGAGATAGGCTACATTATGTTTTGAATGACAACCTAGAACCCCTAGAAGAGTTCCAAAAATATCCTCCAGTATCATATGTCTTTGATAGAATAAAATGTAACTTTTATTATGATATTTAAAACGTAAAGAAAAATAATTGTGATCAGGAGAGTGCAAAAACTAAAGATTAAAACTACAGTCTCAATTGGTCTCTTATTTTTGTTCCCGGTCTAGAGCAAATTGTTTTTGTACTTTGTACACAATACACTTAATGTACACCACTATTCATATCATGCACTTATGAAGGAATTAATAACCAATATAAGACACTTAACCCCATGCAAACCCCTGGGGGGGTCCTGACACCCCCCCCCCCAGACCGGTGATTTGCGGCGATTCCGGGTCAATCAGGTCTCTGGTGACCCGGAAAAAAAGGGTGAATGGAGCTGTCCGAGACAGCCTCATTCACCCTTACCCAGCAGGAGTGAGGTGGCAAGGGTGCCACCTCACGATTACGTGATTGAAAATCACAAAATTTGTAACGCAATTTCTCATGAGTACGGAAATACCCCATATGTGGATGTAAAATGCTCAAGGGGTGGCTGATTGTTACAGCGGTTCGGTGAGAAGGCCCAATGGCGCTTCTTCTCTTTTGAGCATTGTAGTTCGCCTGCAGAACACTTTACATCCACATATGGGGTATTTCCATACTTAGAAGAAATGGGGTTAAAAATTTTGGGAAGCTTTTTCTCCAATTACCCCTTGTGAAAATGAAAAATTCAGGGTAGCACCAGCATTTTAGAGAAAAAAATCTATTTTTTCATTTTCATATCCAACTTTAGCAGAAATTTGTTAAACACCTGTGGGGTGTAAAGGCTCACTATACCCCTTGTTATGTTCCTTGAGGGGAGGTGTTTCCAAAATAGTGTGCCCCATGTTTTTTTTTTTTTTTTTTTGCTGTTCTGGCACCATAGGGGCTTCTTAAATGCGACATGCCCCCAAAAAACTATTTCAGCTAAATTTGTTTTCAAAAAGGCAAATGTGGCTCCTTCTCTTCTGAGCATTGTAGTGCGCATGCAGAGCACTTTATGTCCACACATGGGGTATTTCCATACCCAGAAGGAATAGGGTTACAAATTTTGGGGGGCATTTCCTCCTATTACCTCTTGTAAAAATGGTAAATATGGGGAAACACTGTATTTGAGTGAAAAAAATAAATTTAATTTACACATCCGACTTTAACGAAAAGTAGTCAAATACCTGCGAGGTGTTAAGGCTCACTGGACCCCTTGTTACGTGCCATAAGGGGTGTAGTTTCCAAAATAGTATGCCATGTGTTTTTTGTTTTGCTGTTATGGCACCATAGGGGCTTCCTAAATGTGACATGCCCCCCCAAAAATCATTTCAGCAAAATTCACTCTCCAAAATCCCATTCTTGTTACGTCGCTTCTGAGCCCTCTAGTGCACCCACAGAGCACTTAAAGGGGTACTCTGGTGCTTACACATCTTATCCCCTATCCTATGGATAGGGGATAAGATGTGTAAGCACCGGAGTACCCCTTTAACATCCACATATGAGGTATTCCCTTACTTGAGAGAAATTGGGTTACACATTTTGGGGGGCTTTTTCTCATTTTACCTCTAGTAAAAATTCAAAAACTGGGTCTACAAGAACTCCTTTTCTCCTTCACTTTGCTGCTATTCCTGTGAAACACCTAAAGGGTAAATAAACTTTCTGAATGTAATTTTGAATACTTTGAGGGGTGCAGTTTCTATAATGTGGTCATTTGTGGGGTATTTCTAATATGAAGACCCTTCAAATACACTTCAAAACTGAACTGGTCCCTGAAAAATGCCGATTTTGAATTTTTTTTTTAAAAATTGGAAAATTGCTGCTGAACTTTGAAGCCCTCTGATGTCTTCCAAAAGTAAAAACGTGTTAACTTTATGATGCAAACATAAAGTAGACATATTGTATTTGTGAATCAATATATAATTTATTTGTTATGTCTATTTTACTTACAAGCAGAGAGCTTCAAAGTTAGAAAAATGCAAAATTTTCTAATTTTTTCATGAAATTTGGAAATTTTTCACCAAGAAATGATGTAAGTATCGATGAAAATTTACCACTATGTTAAAGTAGAATATGTCATGAAAAAAGTATCTCGGAATCAATATCATAAGTAAAAGCATCCCAGAGTTATTAATGCTTAAAGTGACAGTGGTCAGATGTGCGAAAAATGCTCTGGTCCTTAAGGTGAAAATCGGCTTGGCCCTTAAGGGGTTAATATTCAAGAGATTTTATACAGAAGTCAAAGGGAAGGAGAGGGGGACAGTATGCAGCTGTTTATTCGGAGTTATTAGAGTTGGACAAAGAGAAGGAGATAAAGCATCTCGACTGTGGCCAAAGCTAACATTGAAGAGATTGAATCAACCTGCTGCCAGAAAACTCCTTATTGGTTTATTTCCCAGGAGAATATTACAACCTTACATTTATTGGGCACAGTCAGGAGGCCTTCATACATAATAGATTATCTGCAGATGACACTGGTTTTGGTGGCATTTACCCTCATTAATGTGCATTGCCTACTTAACTTTGTATACTGCATATACCTCCCAAGTGTCTCCTGTGTCCAAGACAATGGCCCAAATGTATCAAAATGTGTGAGTAAAAGTGGAGAGATTTTCCCACAGCGACCAATCACAGCTCACCTTTCACTTTACCAGAGCCCCTTAGCTGAGCTGTGATTGGTCGCTGTCAGGGCCGCCTTTAACGCAAGGCAAAAGGGGCAGCTGCCGTGGGGTCTGTCATTCCTGGGGCCCCAAAGCAGCTAGCCCTTTAGCCCTTTAAAATAGGCCCAGCAGCCTGCACAGGTGGCCCGCATAGGAGGCCCACTGCAGCTACATTTGCAGAAAAAGAGGGCAGGCCCTGCGATGTCCCAGGCCGACCCTGTTTCCTTACCTAGGCCCTGGGTGATGACGCGGGCTGCGTAACCTCCTGACCTGCGTGCGCACTTACTTTCCTGCTGCGTACCCCATGTGACGTCAGGGTAGTGTAGGAGGCTCCTCCCCCTAGTGGCTGCCACCTGCCTGAGGTCCCACCGGCGGTCTCTGCCTCTGGAGTCTCCCCAAAGTTACCACCAGTCCACCAGGCATGAACTGATTAGCCATTCAGGTACATAGAAAAGCTGGGTGACAATTCTCACCTAGCTTTTCCATGCTCCTGAATGGCATGTCTGCTTATAATAGCTGAGCTTTTATACAGTAAGCATACATGCCAAAAAGCTATAGGTAAATCTGTCTATAATAGAGTTAAGATAAGCAGACATGCCATTCAGGAGCATGAAAACGCAAGGTGAGAAATCGTCATCTAGCTTTCCCACTGCTGTTGTGCCCTGCCCTTAAATGGCCGGTAGGCTCTTTTATTTCAGCCTTTAACTGACTTTTTTGGGACGTGGCACAACGGGCAATAACAGGTCCTGATGGATCCCATTTACTATAACGGGCGCCGTTATTTTGTAATGGGACTAGCAGGAGAAAATTATGGCGCAAGCAGTAATTTTTCTCCCACTATTCCCACAGGCTCCCCCGACAGCCGTCACACTACCGTGTGTGACAGAAGCCTTATGCATATGAAATTGCTAGCATAGGCAAAAAAAGATGTTGATGTATGGATACTTTGCCTATTTTCATAGATGCACCACTATTTTTTAGGGGTGCATTGATTGTCAAAGAGGTGTGGCTAGGGTGCGCTGAACTACAGAGCCCCAAAAAATTGCTTGCCCAGGGTCCAATCAAAATTAAAGATGGCCCTGGTCGCTGTGGGAAAATCTATACATTTTTTCTCTCACACAGTTTGATAAATCTGGGCCAAGGACTTTAAACAAGAGTGTTATGTTTGTATTTGCTTTAGTTTGTAGGACATACAGTGGTTGCTCAACATACGATGGTAATTCGTTCCAAACGACCCATCGTTTGTCGAATTCATCGTATGTTGAGGGATCCGTGCAATGTAAAGTATAGGAAGCTGTACTCACCTGTCCCCGTCGCTCCGGACCAGGTCCTCACCGCTCCCGATGCTGTCCCAGGGGCTCCCGATGCTGTCCCGCTGCTCCGGTGTCTTCTTCGCGATCCTCCGGTGTCTTGCGCATCTTCTGCAGGGTCCGGGCCTCGCTTTCTGGTGACGTTATTACGCTGCTGCGCCGGCGCGGCGTGCGTAGTGACGTAATAACGATGCCGGAAAGCAAGGCCCGGACCCTGGAGAAGATGCGCAAGACACCGGAGGATCGCGAAGTGGACCCGGAGCAGCGGGAATAGGTAAATGAACCTGCCAGGGATGCTTAAACTGCTATCCGACAGCAGCTTAAGCATTTTGCGCTGTCGGATAGCAGTTAATGCGATGGCCCCGACATATAAAAGCATCGTATGTCGATGCTGACATCGACATGCGATGGCCTCTGAGAGGCCATCGTATGTCGATTTTATCATATGTCGGGGCCATCGTAGGTCGGGGGTTACTGTATCTTTTTATATTTTACATACTTTACATATTTATTATGGATTCAATATTTATATATATATATATATATATATATATATATATATATATATATATAAAACTCAATGGGGGGAATTTATCATTGTATATAGAGCTTTTTTTGGTGTATTTTTTAATGCAAAAATTTGCGCAGGAGGTTTTTTGCAAAAAATTTTTGCGCAAAATCTGATGAATTTTTCATGGCCATGTCTACGGTTACGTTTACCATAGAGCACTTTCTACTGTAGAATCAAATTTATTAACTGCGGTTTGTTTGTTTTTACGGAAAAAAATGCGCAAAAGCACTTTTCTTGCGCAAATATACACCACCTCGGAGAACACGTACCGAAGTGTCTATTTTGGGACAGTAAGGACTGCTACTCCCATCATGGACAGACTCTGCCCATGATGGGAGTTGTAGTCCAGGGGCTGAGGTGCAGATCGCAGCAGGTCATTATCCAGAGACCCTCTGCAATCCGCATTTATTAATTTAAAAAGCCGGCGGTACATGCTTCTTCACTGCGCTGCCCGCGGCTCCTGTATACACTGTCATAATTCATAATCCCCGCCGCCGGGATACAGGAGCTCTGATTGGTCAGTAGCTATCCACCAATCAGAGCTCCCGTCTCCCGGCAGGGATTATGAATTATAAGAACTATATATAGGAGCCCGCGGGCAGTGCAGTGTAGACGCTAATATAGTTAATAAATGCGGATCGCAGCAGGTCTCTGGAGAATGATCTGCTGCAATCTGCCCCTCTGCCCTACTACTCCTATCATGAGTCTGTCTCATGATGGGAGTAGTTGTAGTACCGCAGCGCTGAGGGATGGCACTTGCACATCCCCCGGCTGCGGGACTTTATAGGACTACTACTCCCATCATATACAGACTCTGCCCATGATGGGAGTTGTAGTCCAGGGGCTGAGGTGCAGATCGGACTGGTTCATTCTGCAGAGACCCGCTGCGATACGCATGTAAGTCAACAAGCCGGGCGGTACATGCGGCTACATCACGCTGCCCGTGGCTTCTATATACACTGACATAATTAATAATCCCCACCGGGAATGGGGAGCTCTGATTGGTCAATAGCTATTCTCCAATCAGAGCTCCCGTGTTCCGGCGGCGGGGATTATGAATTATGTCAGTGTATATAGAAGCCGCGGGCAGCAGGATGTAGCCGCATGTACCGCCCGGCTTGTTCACTTACATGCGGATTGCAGCAGATCATTCTCTGGAGATCTGCTGCGATCCGCATTTATTAACTATACAAAGCGTCTACATTGTGGCTATTATATACACTGTCATAATTTATAATGGCCGCCGCCGGGAGAGGGGAGCTCTGATTGGTGAATAGCTGTTCTTCAATCAGAGCTCCCGTGTTCCAGCGGCGGCGATTATGAATTATGAAAGTGTATATAGAAGCCGCAATGTAGACGCATGTACCGCCACTTTGTATAGTTAATAAATGCAGATCTCAGCGGATCTCCAGAGAATGATCTGCTGCGATCCGCATTTAAGTTAGCAAGCCGGGCGGTACAATTTTTTTTTATTAATGTGTCGCGCTGCCCGCGGCTTCTATATACACTGACATAATTCATAATCCCCGCCGCCACAACACAGGAGCTCTGATTGGAGAATAGCTATTGACCAATCAGAGCTCCCCTCTCCCGGTGGGGATTGTGAATTATGTCAGTGTATATAGAAGCCATGGGCAGCGCGATGTAGCCGCATGTACCGCCCGGCTTCCTAACTTAAATGCGGATCGCAGCGGGTGTCTGCAGAATAACCCATATTTCTTGTTTTTCTTTTCTTCTCATTTCAGATACGTGAATGCGGAGGACTACGTCAGATTCGCTGGACTGCGACCATGACCAGCATTTTTTTTTTATTTCAATAAAATGGTTAACAAGGGCTGTGGGGCAGTGATTTTTTTTAAATAACATTTTTTTATTAATGTGTCGTGTTTTTTATAAATGAATTTTCAGGCTTAGTAGTGGAAGCCATCTTATAGACGGAATCCATTACTAGGCCAGGGCTTAGTGTTAGCCCCAAAATCAGCTAGCACTAACCCCCAATTATTACCTCGGTACCCACTGCCACAGGGGTGCCAGGAAGAGCCATTATCAACAGGCCTGGAGCATCAAAAATGGCGCTCCTGGGCCTAGGCAGTAACAGGCTGGCGTTATTTAGGCTGGGGAGGGCCAGTAACAATGGTCCTCATCCACCCTGGTAATGTCAGGCTGTTGCTGCTTGGTTGGTATCTGGCTGATACTGAAAATAGGTGAAACCCTATGCGTTTTTTTTATTTTTTGGTAAATAAATAAATGTAAAAAAAAGTGTGTGGTTCCCTCATTTTTTCAGTATCAGCCAGATACCAACTAAGCAGCAGCAGCCTGACGTTACCAGGGTGGGTGAGGACCATTGTTACTGGCCCTCCCCAGCCTAAATAATGCCAGCCTGTTACCGCCTAGGCCCAGGAGCGCCATTTTTGATGCTCCGGGCCTGTTGGTACCGGCTCTTCCTGGCACCCCTGTGGCAGTGGGTACCCGGGTAATAATTGGAGGTTAGCGCTAGCTGTTTTGGGAGCTAACGCTAAGCCCCGGCTTAGTAATGGATTCTTTCAACAAGACGCCTTCAACTACTAAGCCTGAAAATTAAATTATAAAAAACACAACACATTGAAAAAGAAATTATTTAAAAAAACACTCCCCCACAGCCCTCATTAACCCTTTTATTGACATTTTAAAAAAACACTGTTCATCGTCGCAATCCACCAAATCTGACATAGCCCTCCGCATTCACGTATCTAAATTTTCAAAGAAAAAAAAACAACAAAAAGTTTAGTAAATTTTTTTGTTTTCACACACCAGCAAAAACGCAAGTAAAAAATGCAAGAAAAAACACGGGAAAAAGCTGTGACAGTTTTTCTTGCGTTTTTTGCTGATGGACAAAAAACCTCAATGGAATCCTGGCCTCAAAGCAATAGAACAAAATCCCTACGTCCACTTTTCCTGAGGGGAAGAGAAGGAGTGTACAATAGAGCGAGGGGGGCGTTTCTATATTTGCACAAGATTTATCAAAGGAGTGTACAGCCTTAGTAAATTCTGAGCAAGAGTGTATAATAGACAAGAGTGTAAAGGGGTAGAACTGTGTCTACAATAGACACATAGGGGGACATGTATCAAAGATTTTACCCCTGTTTTGTGTGTATTTTTTTGCGCAAAATTTTGCGCAAGCCCTTTTTTTTACGCATTTTTTTTTTGCGAACGTTTTGGTAGAGCATGTCCTCCAGATGTGGCCGAATCAGGGTACCTTGGAGTGACATCTATAGTACACATGGATTTATTAACTGCGTACTTTTCCTTTACACCAAAAATGTTGCCCCAAGAGCTGTTTTTTTTGCGCAAATATAAGCCATCTTGGACTTAACGTAGCAAGATGCTCTAAATCATCGATTCTATTTTCCATAGAGTGGATTGAGGAGATCACTATATTTACCCGCAATTTATGAAGCTCATTGCGTTTGATTGATAAATTTTGCGCTTCTGCACATAATTTAGAATTTGGGAAAAGGGGTAAACTGCTTCTACCATACACAAATAATGATACATGTCCCCCATAATGATAAATTCCCCCCCAATGTGTGTATGTGTGTGTGTGTGTATGTTCCAGCATCACGTCCAAACGGCTAAAGATATTAACATGAAACTTGACACACATACATAGGATAGGCAATTTAACACAAACATAGCATAGGCAATTTAACCCTTACTCATCCCCATTTGCCAGGGTCGGGGTTTTTGTTTAAAGTCCCATACAAGTCTATGGGAAATATATCTTACTGCATAACTTCCAAACGGCTGGAGATATTTCGATAATACTTGGTCACATGCTACTTATATATATCCACTTAAAATATAGGATAGTTAACCCCTTAACGACCAAGGACATATATTTACGTCCTTGGCCGCCTCCCGCGATATAACGCGGGGTCACGCGGTGACCCCGCGTCATATCCGGTCAGTATCGGCATGTATCTGAAGCCGGGACCCGGGGCTAATAGCGTGCAGCAGCGATCGCGGTGCAGACCGCTATTAACCCTTTAGACTCGGCGTTCATAGTTGAACGCCGTGTCTAAAACGTAAGTGAAAGCTGCCCAGCTGCTCAGTGGGACCACCGCAGTGAAAATGCGGTGTCCCGATCAGCTGGGACACGAGCAGAGGTCCTCTAACCTTCCTCCGGCGTGTCCCTTCGGCGATTGATTGCTCTAAGCCTGAGATGCAGGCTTGAGCAATCGAACGCCGATAACACTGATCAATGCAAAGCTATGTCTTTGCAGTGAACAGTGTATAACATCCATGTGTGCAGTGTTATAGCCCCCCTATGGGAGCTATAACACTGCAAAAAAAGTGTAAAAGAAAAAGTTAATAAATGTCATTTAACCCTTTCCCTAATGAAAGTTTGAATCACCCCCCTTTTACCATAAAAAAAACAATGTACATAAAAATAAATATAAACATATGTGGTATCGCCGCGTGCGTAAATGTCCGATATATAAAAATATATAATTAATTAAACCGCACAGTCAATGGCGTATGCGCAAAAAAATTCCAAAGTCCAAAATAACGTATTCTTGGTCACTTTTTATATCATGAAAAAATTAATAAAAAGCGATCAAAAAGTCAGATCAATACAAAAATGGTACCGCTAAAAACCTCAGATCACGACGCAAAAAATGAGCCCTCAAACCAATCCATAAGCGGTAAAATAAAAAAGTTATAGGGGTCAGAAGATGACAATTTTAAACATATACATTTTTCTGCATGTAGTTATGATTTTTTACAGAAGTACGACAAAATCAAACCTATACAAGTAGGGTATCATTTTAATCGTATGGACCTACAGAATAAAGATAAGGTGTCATTTTTACCGAAAAATGTACTGCATAGAAACGGAAGCCCCCAAAATTTACAAAATGGCTTTTTTTCTTCAACTTCTTCGCACAATGATTTTTTATTCCGTTTCAACGTAGATTTTTGGGTAAAATGACTGATGTCACTGCAAAGTAGAATTGGTGGCACAAAAAATAAGCCATCATATGGATTTTTAGGTGCAAAATTGAAAGGGTTATGATTTTTAAAAGGTGAGGAGGAAAAAACGAAAGTGCAAAAACGGAAAAACCTGTGGTCCTTAAGGTTTTTTTTTAACCCTTAACTACCCCCATTTGTGAGGGTCAGGGCTTTTTTTTTTTTTAAATCCCATGCAAATCAATGAGAAATGTATGTTCCCACATAACTTCCGTACGGCTGGAGATATTTCAATACCTGGCACACATATTACTTATATGTCAAATAAAAATATATGATAGTTAAATCAACCCTTACCTACATCCTTATATAAAAGTATGATGGGACTTCCATTCTCACAAAGACCCAACCACTGTTTAAGCCCCACCCCTTTTATTCTCTACACTTTTTGTGCTTCGGTCTGTCTTGCACATCACGCCCAGTCCCACAAAGCCACGTCCCCTTCTATTTTCAGCTTACAATAGCTTCATCACAAATCAGTCCCACCTGAGGACAGGATATGAGGATGGGACATGAGGATGGGATATGAGGACGCATATGAGGACAGAACATTAAGTAAGGACGTGAGGATGGGACGTGAGGATGGGACATGAGGTCGGAACAGGAGGACGGGATATGAGGTCAAGATATGAGGACGGAATATGAGGTTGAGATATGAGGACAGGATATGAGGACGGGATATGGGGTCGGGATAGGAGGTCGAGATAGAAGGTCAGGATAGGAGGACGGTATATGAGGTTGAGATATGAGGTTGGGATATGAGGTTGAGATATGAGGATGGGATATGGGGGTGGGATATGAAGTCAAAAGCTTCCTCTTTTGTTGATTTTCCTCCCCAAAAAAGGATTAGGAATGAAAAATCGGGCAATGCCAGGTACTCAGCAGAGTGTTTTATATAATATTACCTTGTGTATATCTATCTATGCATCTATGGTTACAAAAAACATTTATGCAGCATTAAGACACATTTGTTTTATGCAGAAATTAAATTTCCATACAAAATATGTTATTTTACAAAATCATTTATTAATATAATATCATAGACAGTACACATCAGACACACAGTGGTTCTCTTTTTCAAGCAGGTAATTTGAAACATTAAGAGTATGTTCACACTGCGGAATTCCACAAGTAGAATTCCCCACTGTGAACATTATCATCAGTGTGAACCGGAGTACTGCATAGCCCTCAGTGTTGACCTCACAGTGCCCCGCAGTCCTACCGTGAGTGGAGATTCCGAAAAGGGAATGTCCCAAAGGGCATAATTGTAGCATGTGAGCTCTGGCTGCTATAAAAATGAAAATAAAACTATACTCATCTGCCCCATTTCCCTGTTCCTACTTTTATTTTGGCATGGAGGAAGCGCCCACTCAGCCATTCTCTAGCTACAGTGGTGACCTTCCATAGGCAGTGTTTGGTGGGCACTTCCTGGGTATTCATAGGAAAATAGGAACCACTACTCAGCCATGGCCTGCCAGAAAAGAGCAAAACACAGGATTGGGTCAGGTGAGCATCAGTTTTTTTTTCGTTTTTTTTTTCATCTTAAACAGAGCCCATCCTCCACAATTATGTGGGCAACCCCTTTAAGTAAAAAGTTTCAAATTACAGAATAAATCCATTGCTCTAACTTGTCATGTATTCCCTATATACATTGATATATGGGTATTTGTACAGGCAGATGAAATAGTAGCTATATGTTTGTTTTTCCTTTTAATAGTAGTATTTTTGGTACATATTACAAATATACTATGGAAGCTGCCATCTTCAATACTTTACAACAAAACTGACAAGCGATTCACCTGTACTAAACCCAATACACAGGCTTATAGTGCAGGTGAACCACATTAAAATGAGGTATCATTTATCTGGATCCACGGGAGATTGACCTGTTAGCTGGACCGTGAATTATACCTCAAGTAATACCTCATTTTAATCCATTGTATTTGCACTATAAACCTGTGTATTGGGTTAAATGCAGGTGAACTGGTTGGCAGTTCTCTTGATAGAATATGGCACTGATGGAACATTATATTTTTCAGCAATATTTTTTTTCTTGTGAAGCAGAAAAAAATCAGCTCACCCCCTAACCTAGAAGTCATCTGGGGGCATGGAGACCACGGTGCAGTGGAAGCAGGATACGGACAAGGAGAAATCCAGTGCTGGACAGTACAGACATATACAAATGAAGCAGGACTCAAGCTTGACGCGTTTCGTGGTGTCCCACTTTATCAAAAGCATACTGCCAGTGTTATGCATGATGTTAAAATAGGGTGCGTCTGTATTTGATAATAATCAGCCAGAAGCCCACAATTAGAACAAAGGATAACACGGGTGCATCACTACTCATGAAATCAAAGGGTTAACTTTAACCCCTACAATGATCACAACATTACATAATAAAGAAAAAAAAACAGAAGACAAAAACAACTCCAGTATGGATATAAAATACATTAGGTCTCAGGGTATATAAAATCACGTCTATATACGTTAGGTTAGCAAGTAGAACTGAAATCACATATGTTATGATTCGGCAGGCTGGAGGTGGATCCTCTGTGTCAGAGAGGGATTGGCGTGGACCGTGTTGGTGGACCGGTTCTAAGTTGCTATTGGTATTCACCAGAGCCCGCCGCAAAGCGGGATGGTCTTGCTGCGGCGGTAGCAACCAGGTCGTATCCACCGGTAACGGCTCAACCTCTCTGACTGCTGAGAAGGGCGCGGTACAAAAGGACAAGGCAAGAGCAAGGTCGGACGTAGCAGAAGGTCAGGGCAGGCAGCAAGGGTCGTAGTCAGGGGCAACAGCAGAAGGTCTGGAACACAGGCTTGGGACATACACAAAACGCTTTCTCTGGCACAAGGCAACAAGATCCGGCAAGGAAGGGAAGGGAAGTGAGGTTATATGAGCAGGGAGCAGGTGGAGGCTAATTAGACTGATTGGGCCAGGCACCAATCATTGCTGCACTGGCCCTTTAAATCTTAGAGAGCTGGCGCGCGCGCGCCCTAGAGAGCGGAGCCGCGCGCGCCAGAACGTGACAGCCGGGGAATGGGACAGCCGGGGACCGCTATGCAAATCGCATCCCCGTCGTGAGTGTCAGTGCAGCGCTCCCGGTCAGCGGGTCTGACAGGGGCGCTGCAGAGAGGAGAACGCCGCGAGCGCTCCGGGGAGGAGCAGGGACCTGGAGTGCTCGGCGTAACAACATATGAAAAAAATGGCTACTGGGTTCAAAAAACAATTTTTCTCTTGTTTTTCCTTTTTTTTCTTTCTTGTTTTTTTTCCTCAATATTTTGGCACATCTAGAAATAATGGTTTCAGTGGATTTAAATCTATATTCAATATGTGAGGATTAAACCATGATGTAAATTAAAGCCATCTGGCTGTCTGCTCCCCAAAACAAAAATCCCAAAACTTTTTCAATACCCTGTATTTCCAAGCTTTTAGTGTCACCTCCATGACGCTCTGATGCGCAACTTTAGAGAGTTAACCGTACAGCCCACATACTGTTTTCTGCAAGTAATGCAAGCTCCCAGATATACAACTCCTTTTGTATTACAATTGATGAAATTCTTGTGAGTATATTTCTTTCCTGTGGTATAAGAGCTGAATTCGGAAGTTCTAACCATACTGTATATGTGCAAGTAATACATCGTCTTCTGGCACATTTATAATGACCTTTTCAGGTAAGCCAGTGAGATGTTGTGTAGTGTTGCTCACGAATATTCGCAATTCGAATATTATTCGCGAATATCGCATATTCGCGAATTCGCGAATTTCGCGAATATAGCGCTATATATTCGTAATTACGAATATTCGTTTTTTGTTTTTTTTTCCACAGTACACATCACAGTGATCACCCCTCTCTGCTTCCAGCTTGTGTGGTGTAAAGAAGGCTGTAATACTACTGTGTGAGACTGGCGTGCGAAAATTTGCATATGCTAATTTTCGCATATACGAATTTTCGCGTATGCTAATTTTGCATATGTTAATATTCACATATGTTCATTTTCGCATACGCGAATTTTCGCATATGCGAAAATAAAACGAGAATATAACGAATATGCGAATATTCGTGAATATATGACGAATATTCGTCCATATATTCGCGAATATTCGCGAATTCGAATATGGCCTATGCCGCTCAACACTAATGTTGTGGGCTGCAATTAGTTAAATTCACTGGGAGAAAGAAGATTGCCCAGGGAGGGTGCTTTTTAGGATACTCACATTATTCCTTCATTTACTATTTTTCAAAATACTATCTTGTTCTAAGATGGGAATGTAGTGTTGTATGATACGTTTGTATTTGCGTGAATTGTCTACTGTAAGATGCGACGAAAAAGGTTTCATTTAATCTTAATCTATGGAATTCTCCATAGGAAATAGTGTTAGTGACATGTTTAGGGGGGTACGACTTTTTCAGCATTTATTAAATAAGATAAAGTAAAAGTACCGTATGTTTTTCTTCAAAAACGGACATAAAATACTTGCAAATGAGGGGGAATATTTAGCTCCATAGAGGCCCCCCGCGTTTGCAAATAAATTTGTCCGTCAAACACAAAAAAATTATTAGTCAGTAGGAATTCCACAGCCATGAACAAAAAAAATTTCAGAGAAGGTGAGTATGTACTATAGTGATCCAAAAAATATCGTAGTGCTGATAAGCCCTCTCCCATAGCAATGGAAGAGTAAAGGCCAGTGACATCACACGTGCCCCACTTAAGCTTGTCAGTCCAGAATTTGGTATCGAGAATAACTAAAAGATGTTTAGTGTCGCTAATAGATGACGGGGTGATTTTAGTGAGGGGTTGCAGATATCCATCCACCCATTCACCTAACTTTTCACCATACGAGCCTATGCCCCCCACAATGGGACAGGAAGGTGGGGGGAAAATCCCCTTGTGCAATGTATGAAAAATCAGGGTGACTGGGTGGTCCACATATAGATACTCAGCTGTCCTCTAGTCCAACACTTCCATAGCTTGTCCTTCATTTAACAAAAGTTTCATTTTATTTTGAATGGTTCTAGTGGGATCAGAGGCGAGTTTTCTATATGTGGTCTTGTCATTTAGTAAATCCTCATTAATTTCTTTTGTATAGACCTGCATTAAGCACAACCACTGACCTTCCCTTGTCTGTGCTGCGCACCACAAGATCGTTGTCATTGTGCAGCGCAGACGAGGCAGAACTTTCAGCTTCAGCCAAGTTGTTATTCACACGTTGTGTTTTACCTTGTGAAATTTCTCTTTGTAATATAACCAAATCATGCTTCACTAATTCCTGGAAAATATCCAATGCCTCACAATGGAAGGCAATTGGGTAGAATCCAGGATTGTGTGTGGTAAAATAGGTAGGGGCCACATATGAGAGTCAGGAGCTCCTGTGGTATTGGATCACTCCCAGCTTCAGGTTGTAGACCAAACATAGTTGCAGCTTTTGTGTTCCGTTCAGCATTGATAGGAACATCTTTTTTGATGCCAGTAGGTCCTTGTGACTCAAATACCTCTCCTCTCCAATACCTGTCCTTGTACATGAAATAAAGGTCCACCCTTCAAAGGTATTGTTGGGGGGTAGCACGAAAACACTAGGAAATGTGAAAATTCAGCTCACCCCCTAACCTAGAAGTCGTCTGGGCGCACAGAAACCATGGTGCAGTGGAAGCAGGATACAGACAAGGAGAAATCCATTGCTTGACAGATGGAGTAAAATCTCAAACTTTATTATATTCTTTTAAAAGTGCAGTACAGGCATGTACAAATGAAGCAGGGCTCAAGCTTGATGCTTTCCTGGTGTCCCACTTTATCAAAAGCATTCTGCCAGCGTTATGCCCAATGTTAAAAAAGGGTACATCTGCAGCTGATAATAATCAGCTGGAAGCACACAATTAGAACAAGGGATAATACGGGTGCACCGCTACTCCTGAAATCAAAGGGTTAAAATTAACCCCTACAATGATCACAACATCAACATGTGATCGTTGTAGGGGTTAATGTTAACCCTTTGATCTCACGAGTAGTGATGCAACCGTGTTATCTTTTGATCTAAGTGTGTGCTTCCGGCTGATTATTATCAGCTGCAGACGTACCCTATTTTAACATTGTGCATAACACTGGCAGTATGCTTTTGATAAAGTGGGACACCACGAAATGCGTCAAGCTTGAGCCCTGCTTCATTTGTACATGCCTGTACTGCACTTTTAAAAGAAGATAATAAAATTTGTGATTTTACTACACCTGTCAAGTGCTGGATTTCTCCTTGTCTGTATCCTGCCATGCAGATTCCCCCCCCCCCCCCTTCTCGTCCCATTGTGGTGGGCATAGGCTGGTATGGTGAAAATGTAGGTGAATGGGTGGATGGATATCTGCAATCCCTCACTAAAATTACCTTGTCACTTATTAGGAACACTAAACATCTTTTAGGTGTTTTTGATACCAAATCCTGGACTGACGAGCTTAAGTGGGAGCTTAAGTGGGGCAAGTGTGATGTCACTGCCCTTTACTCTTCCATTCCTATGGGAGAGGGCTGATCAGCACTACGATATTTTTTGGAATACTATAGTAAATACTCACCTTCTCTGAAAGAATTTTATTCATGGCTGTGGAATTCCTACTGACTAATAATTTTTTTGTATTTGACGGACAATTCTATTTGCAAATGAGGGGGGCCTCTATGGGGCTAAATACTCCCCCTCATTTGCAAATATTTTTATGTCCGTCTTTGAAGAAAAATATATTTTTACTTTATCTAATCCATTTTTTCTTGATTTGCACTGGGTAGGACGCTATATTGATGATATGGTGGTGATTTGGAGAGGTGAAAAAATGGATTTAATGCTTTCATTGAATATCTAAATCACAATGCCATGAACCTGAGTTTTACATCATGTTATGGACCTGAGGAAATTCCATTTCTTCACATGATCCTCGTGAGCCAAAATGGATCCATAGTAGTTAAACCTTACAGGAAACCCATAGCAGGCAATACAATTTTGCTGAAAAAGTTGTGCCACCCTAAACATGTCACTAACAATATCTCCTATGGAGAATTCTATAGATTAAGAAGGAATTGCTCTGATGTCGATACGTTTAATAATGAAGCTAAAAAACTCACTGATCGTCTTCTCCAATGGGGCTAATGTAAACAGAACATTGAACATGCCATGATTAGAGCCCTGTCTATAAATTGACAGGACCTTATTTCTGGCAAAAAAAAGATAAATGTAAACAAAAAGAAAATGAAACTTTTTTCGTTACACTTTACAGTAGACAATTCCAGCAAATCAAACGTATCATACAACACCACATTCCCATTTTAGAACAAGATAGTATTTTGAAACAAATAGTAAATGAAGGAATAATGTGTGTATCCAAACTGTTCCGAACGCTGGAGCCGGGAGCTTGTGACGTCAATGCCCCGCCTCCTCATGACGCGCATCAGAAGGCACATTTCGGACATCTCCAACAACGCTGTTGGAGTGTCAGTTCTAATGCGACATTTCAGAGAATGTCATGGAGGTGACACTACAAGCTTGGAAATACAGGGTATTGAAAAAGTTTTTCTGCTCAAAAGGGGGGTGACTTCCACAAAACATTTTTGAATAGGAAAAGTTTTTGGATTTTTGTTTTGGGGAGCAGACAGCCAGATGGCCTTAATTTACATCATGACTTAATCCTCACATATTGAATATAGATTTAACTCCACTGAACCCATTCTTTCTAGATATGCCGAAATATTGAGAAAAATTAAAAAAAAAAAAAGGAAAACAAGCTAAAAATTTTTTTTAACCCAGTTCACACTTGCGTTTTCCCATTTTTCATATGTGATTTCAGTTCTACTTGCTAACCTAACTTGATATTGTCCATACACCTTAGACATGATTATATATACCCTGAGACCTCATGTATTTTATATCCATACTTGAGTTGTTTTTATCTTCAGTTTTTTCATCTTTATTATGTGAGGTTGTGATCAGTGTAGGGGTTAATGTTAACCCTTTGATTTCATGAGTGGTGATGCACCCGTGTTATCCTTTGTTCTAATTGTGTGCTTCCGGCTGATTATTATCAGCTACAGACGTACCCTATTTTCACATCATGCATAACGCTGGCAGTATGCTTTTGATAAAGTGGGACACCACGAAACACGTCAAGCTTGAGTCCTGCTTCATTTGTACATGCCTGTACTGCACTTTTAAAAGAAGATAATAAAGTTTGTGATTTTACTCCACCTGTCAAGTGCTGGATTTCTCCTTGTCCGTATATTTTTTCTTATTTTACAATACTGATTTGTAAGCTAGTAGAGGACTTCTCTGACTTTTTCTACTCAAGTGTAATAAGCCAATCCATAATTATGTCCAGGGCTCAATAGCAAATACAAATATTACTGTGAAGTACATTTTAACTCTGTAGAATAACCAAATACCCCCATGAAGCAACAACACACCTCCCCAGCAGTGCTATATACCAGTGTAAAACAGAATTCCTCCACAGTAGCAGTGCATACCACAATGCAACACAAAATACCTCCCAATAAGCACCAAAAGCACAAAGCAGCACAATATACCTTCTATGCAGACCCATGTTTAATTTATTTTCTGCCTGGAAGCATAGAAGAGACAGAAGTTAGAATAAACCCCACTTCTGGGACCTGCACTTAAAGGTGTTTTCCAGAACAAACAGTTAATTTACTTATCTTCCCAGGCTCCCTATGAGAGTAATGAACACTTTAACTCACCTTCCACCGCTCCCTTGTAGCTCTGGTATCGGGGCATCCCATTCATGGCCAGTGACACAGCTTTCCCCCCGAGCTGCAGAGCATAGTGTCTACAACCGAGGGAACCGACACCACTTCTCACTAATAACTTCCTGAGGCAGGACACCACGACAGCCAGTAATTGGTGGAGCGGTGTTGTGATGTCTTCAGCTCTGGCTGGCTACACTGATGCAGACTGTCAGTGGAGACAGGCCAGATATGGGGCAGCCAGATCCCTGATCGCTAAGCTATGAAGAAGCGTAAAAAGGTGAGTTAAAGTGTTTATTATTTTTGTAGGCAGCCTGGGAACAATAGTAAATTAACAGTTTCCACTGGACAACCCCTTTAAATTTTTACATATGTGTTTGAAATTGACAGTGGCCTCCCAGCTAAAATGCCCTAAGTCTTTGGTACACTTTACAGAGTTAGCATAACCAAACAGACTAATTCAGTGCTGCAGCTGGTTAGTGCTTATACAGCCAAGTATGGGTTATGATAGACAGCTTGCACTTTTACAGTTCTAGGGTCTCTTTAATAATTTTGTTTTGAAGAAAAAAAACATCAGTAACAAGGATGATGTACGGATGTAAATTAAAGAATTGAGTTTCCATGCTTCACTGACTTTTATGAGTAATGGTGACATTTTAAAAATAAGGAATGGATGTAAAAATACAGTTTTATAGACATATGAATGTACGATAGCATAAAATATCATTGCCTCTACACCTGGTGCATGATCACATTCTTGACTTCTTCTATGTAGCCCTTTCACTTCCATGTAGCCTTGTCTCCTCTCTGCTTCTGACCAGCCGCCATATTAATTTTCAGATTTCAAGCTGCTATCTACAGTATCCCTCTGTGCATTTCTATCAATCCTATGATGTATTACTACAGTATTGCATGGGTAGCTGCTGGAGCCAGTACCATCTCTGTCAGCTGGCTGGACACTGAAATAATTCTCCCATCTACAGTGAAAGAACACATTATTTGATCCCCTGCAGTGTGAGAGACAGAATAACAAGAAAAATCATGGGTGATTGTGGCATTTATATGACAAATTGATAGCTGCCATGTGTGTCGGAGGTTTAATCGGCACCCCTGCAATGCGATCACAGGGTGCCGATTGGTTAAAATGACAGCAGGAAGCCTTTATCAAGGCCTTTAACATGCCTGCCATGTTAAGTCTACTAATACAACCTTAGGAATGCTGTGCTAGCAAGGCACTGCTTATGTAAATCAGCACAATGGTAAAAAAAAAGGGGGGCTTAAATGCTGCTCTAATATATGTAATATTTTATATTCCTCATAAGCTACATTCTTTGTATTACCAATAGGTGAATGCTTAACTTCAAACTGATTTTTTTGAGAATAGGCTTCCCTGTCACTGCTGCCTAATATAAAGTACAACTACATAAAAATATGGTACAATAAAATAGTTTAAATGTCAGAATGTTGAACCAGTACTGTAAACACTTGATAATATAAATAAGACCACTGGAGGTATCACAAATATATCACAGAAAATATAAGCACCAGCTCTTTAAAACATTGATCTGTATCTAGCTGTTGATTCCCACTATATAAAACAATCACATTTTATTTGTAATCGATTAAAAAGGTTATCCAGCTAATAAAATATATCCCCTAACCACAAAATAGGGGATAAGTGTCTGGTTGCAGGGGGAGGGGGCAGTGATCGGACCCTCTGCAAGCTCCAAGATGGGGCACATCTCTTATCACGTAGTGATCCGGCACGCACCTTCCTAGATTTACTAGTCTCGACAGTAGACGGCCCACTCAATTAATTTTGATTAATTGAGTGGGCCGTCACTAACGAGACTAGATCGTCTTGGAAGGTGGGGGCCACAACACTTAGTGGTAAGAGACGGCCCTCTTCTGGAGATTTAAAGTGGAGGGGTCCCAGCTGTCAGACATTTATCCCCTATCCTGTGGATAGGGGATATATTTTATTAGCTCGATAACCATTTCAACTTTGATCTTGTAATATTTGGATATCCTTTGTGTTCTCATTGGAACCTCTAACCAAAGGTGGTAAAATCCACCATTAATTCTGCTTGCAATGTGCAGTCATAAAAGTCTTGCATGTATTGTATTAATAGCCTGCAGCTTTTCCTAATTTCCTAGTGTCTGAGTAGGGAAATAAACAGCTTTTGTCTTTGTAAATCCCTTGGACCACATTAAGTGCAAACTTAGCTTCAGTAGTGTTATGTTTTTTATCCTTGAGCCCCTTCTGTATTGTCTGTAAGAGATAAAAGAACATAGGTATGATCAATAGATGGACAAGATATCTATAAAGATACAGTAGATACATAAATAGATAGTCTACATGGCCAAAAGTACATTCTTCATTATTGAGTTTAGGTGTTTCAGTAATGATCAGAAAATCCTACCTAGCAAAACAGTGTCACATTTTAAGTCGCATAAGTTAGAGATGGGCGAATTGAATTGGAGGAATCCGAATTCATTCCAAATTTTATTGAAAATTTGATTCGGAACGGATCCGAATTTCTACATGATTCGTTATAACAAATCGCTTCATTAACTCTAAAATGCCGGCTACACGTGTGAGGACAAGGGGCAAGTAATTCTGGGAAGGTGGGTAGGAGGGATCACCCTGAATCACATGGTGGCATGCGGCCTATCAGCAGCCAGCCCTGTGATGTCACAGCCCTATATATTCTGCTGCCATTTCTGGGACTTTTTACACAGAGAGCAGACACAGTGTGTTTCTGACAACACAGAATCAGATCTTTACAGCAGTAAATCCATTCACCACAAGCCTGCATCACTGCAGGCAGGCAGACAGGCAGAGATAGTTCAGAGTGAGAGAGAGAGTACGCTTATTTCTGGTGCAACGTTTTTGGGGCATATTATTTCGAACATAAGTGAAATATATACGCACACAGCATTTCTAAATTTTTTCTGGTTAAAGCTAATAGAGGGCAGTTAGTGTAAAAGCACAAAAAGACTTTGCACTAGATTGTATAGCTTATTTCTGGTGCAACCGTACTATTATCCGCAAATAAGTGAAACATATACGCTCTCAGCAGTTCTACATTTTTTCTGGTTAAAGTTCATAGGTGGAAGTTAGTGTAAAAGCACTAAAGGACTAACTCACTAGATTTTTACACTTATTTCTGGTGCAACCGTACTGGGGCGTATTATCCACAAATAAGTGAAATATATACGCACTCAGCAGTTCTACAAGTATGTCAGGCAGAGAAGTGCCAGACCGTGCACAGATGAGTGGCAGAGGCCTAAATTCATCAGGCGCAGGCAGAGGTCGCAGCACACTAGGGGCGTGTGATAGCAGGAGTTGCAGCGAGTGGTCTGAGCTCCCGGTAACAGCTAGCAGTCATGTCTCGACCAGTAACCCATCTGCCATCATTGATTGGTTAACATGGTCATCCACTTCATCCCAAGTTACTTCTGACAACCCCAGTCAACAGTCAGTGGGTTCCTCAGACTCAACCCTTAGTTGGCATGACCGGGGAGCAGTCCCTGTCCTCCAACCGCCTCTGTCCCATGCTGTTCCCTCCTCAAAAGAAGTATTGTTTGCTGTGGGCTCAGCTCCACTATACAGCGAGGACGATCTACTAGAGGACAGTCAGCAGCTTCTGCCCAGCCAAGAAGTGGAGGAGACATCCACTGCTTTCTCCGCTAGGCAGGCAAGTAGTGATGAGGAGAGTTGCGTGGGAGGTGGTGTTGCGAGCGTTCAGTCTACTGAAACAGACACTGTTGAGGATGACACCAGTGACGTGCAGACACAACTCGATGATGATGAAGCCAATCACACTTGGGAGTTGGGTGCAGAAGGGGCTTCATCATCATCAGGAGAAGAGGGTTGCAGGTTGCCCATGAGGCAGCAGCTGAGCCAGCAAGGTGGTAGCATGGTTGGGAGTCAGCATGGTGGCAGAAGTGGAGAGTATGGAGCCAAACGTGCCTGGGGTAGACCACCTGCTTCGCGGAAACCTACCTACCGAGGAAGAGGAGGAGGAGGGGGACAGTGGAGCCCAGGCAATGTGTAGCAAAATGGGTGGTTTTTATACTCATCTGACAGGAGAGGAGGAGCAGGAACAGCCAGAGGAGCTATAGGGTGATGAGGAAGACGAGACAGAGGACCGAGACACACCATGGCAGTATGCAGTGGAGATGGAGACAGGGAGTCCCTCCGAGTCACTTGCACAAATGGCATGATGCATGCTCACTTGCTTGTGTAGTGACTGACGAATTGTCACCATTCGGCAGCAGAGTGACTTCTGGCTCTCCACCTTGTTGGACCATCACTTCCGGCACAAAATAGGGGCCTTTTTTACACCCACTGAAAGGGAGGACAAACTGACCTACTACAGAGACATCCTACGTAGTCAGTTGGCCAATGTCTATCTGCACCATCGTCCATCTTCTCGCAGGTCTAACTGGGGGGGCTCTCTGCACTCACGTTCCACTACCATGGCTGCTGGGGAGGGGTGGGGTGGCAGGAGCAGTACCAGCTCCATCAGCAGCAGTCTGAGTCTACAGCCACGGATAAGTAGCTTTCTTCAACCGCATAGTGAAGCAAGTAATCAGCAGCAGGTAGACCTTGAGCAGGACATGAACCAGTGGGTGGTGGCATACTTGGACATGACCCCGTCAACCCAGATTGAAGATCCACTGGACCAAAAATGTGGAGAGACTGACCTTTGTCAAGATGAATCAGGCTTGGATCAGCCAGGATTTCTATCCACCAATGCCTAATGCATCATACTAGATTAACCATGGTGCCATACCAACATTTTACAAATATGGCTACAGCAAAAATTATTTAAGGTGCTATTCCCCCCCAATTACAGTAATTCCTCCGCATCAGACCACAAGTAATTATTGAGGATACGCATTAGCTAAAACTTAACTTTTAATAATATTCTCACGATAAAATATATGGACCCAAATTTTTTTTTAAATCAAGCAAAAGGAAAAGTGTGCAAAAAAACTCTGTGCCACCTACACCAAGTATTGGTGTGATGCAAAAACCTCTAAAAGGTGGAAGGGAACAACATATGGTCCATTGTAACAGGTGGGGGTCAAAATTGACCCTGTAAGGCCCTACTCTCGCCCTATTAATTCACTTCTTGGCAAGTGTTACTCACCCTAAAAAGGGCAGCCCCACACAGGAACCTCTCCCTATTTCCACCTAAAAACCCTGTTATTTCCCAGGGTTTTTGGGTGGAAATAGGGAGAGGTTCTTGTGTGGGGGTGACCCTTTTTAGGGCAAGTGATACTTGCCAAGAACGGAATTAATAGGGCGGGAGTAGGGCCTTACAGGGTCAGTTTTTACCCCCACCTGTTACAATGGACCAGACGTTATTCCCTTCCACCTTTTAGAGGTTTTTGCATCACATCAATACTTGGTGTAGGAGGCACATGGTGTTTTTTGCACATCTTTCCTTTTGGTTGATTATAAGATATTTTTCGGTCCATATATTTTATCCTAAGAATATTATTAAAAGTTAAGTTTTAGCTTATGCATATCCCCAGTACTTACTTGTGCTCACCAACACTTTGACAAAAGACCATTTTCTTCTGCCTACCTGCCTCAGCTACTATTCTGATCATGCCATCCACCTGATGCCACAAATCTGATGCCAAGTGCTCCTTCTTTCACCCACCTTCATCAGCGAGTACTGGTATTGCCACCCACCACCCCACTCTGTCACCAGGCCACGTCATTGTTCCGCCATATGGTCTCCTCATGCTGCTGCCACCTCCAGGCTGTGTCATTCTGCCACCATATGGTATCCTCATGCTGATTCCACCTCCAGGCGCTGTCATTGTGCCGCTCTGCGGCCCACATAGGCCGCCGCCACCTCCAGGCTGTGTCATTCTGCCACCATATGGTCTCCTAATTCTGCCACCACCTCCAGGCTGTGTCATTCTGCTGCCATATGGTCTCCTCATGCTGCTGCCACCTACAGGCTGTGTCATTCTTCCACCATATGGTCTCCTAATGCTGCCACCACCTCCAGGCTGTGTCATTCTGCCGCCATATGGTCTCCTCATGCTGATGCCATCTCCAGGCTCTGTCATTGTGCCGCTCTACGGCCTACATAGGCTGCCGCCATCTCCAGGTGGTATCATTCTGCCACCAGATGGTCTCATCATGCTGCCGCCCCCTCCATGCTGTGTCATCCTGCCGCCATATGGTCTTCTCATGCTGCCGCTGCCTCCAGGCTGTGTCATTCTGCCGCCATATGGTTTCCTCATGCTGATGCCACCTCCAGGCTCTGTCATTGTGCCGCTCTGCGGTCTACATAGGCTACCGCCACCTCCAGGCTCTGTCATTGTGCCGCTCTGCGGCCTACATAAGCTGCCGCCACCTCCAGGCTGCGTCATTGTGCCGCCATATGGTCTCCCCATGCTGCTGCCACCTCCAGGCTGTGTCATTCTGCCACCATATGGTCTCCCTATGCTGATGCCACCTCCAGGCGCTGTCATTGTGCCGCTCTGCGGCCCACATAGGCCGCCGCCACCTCCAGGCTGTGTCATTCTGCCACCATACCGTCTCCTCATGCTGCTGCCACCTACAGGCTGTGTCATTCTTCCACCATATGGTCTCCTAATGCTGCCGCCACCTCCAGGCTGTGTCATTCTGCCTCCATATGGTCTTCTCATGCTGCCGCCACCTTCAGGCTGTGTCATTCTGCCGCGATATGGTCTCCTCATGCTGCCGACACCTCCAGGCTGTGTTATTCTGCCACCATATGGTCTATTTATGCTGATGCCACCTCCAGGCTCTGTCATTGTGCCACTCTGTGGCCTACATAGTCTGCCGCCATCTCCAGGCTGTGTCATTCTGCCACCATATCATTTCCTCATGCTGCCTCCACCTACAGGCTGTGTCATTCTGCCACCATATGGTCTCCTCATTCTGCCCCCACCTCCTGGCTGTGTTATTCTGCTGCCATATGGTCTCCTCATGCTGATGCCACCTCCAGGCTCTGTCATTGTGCCACTCTGTGGCCTACATAGGCTGCCGCCACTTCCAGGCTTTGTCATTCTGCTGCCATATGGTCTCCTCATGCTGCCGCCACCTCCAGGCTGTGTTATTCTGCCACCATATGGTCTCCTCCTGCTGCTGCCGCCTCCAGGCTGTGTCATTCTGCCACAATATGGTCTCCTCATGCTGATGCCATCTCCAGGCTCTGTCCCTGTGCCGGTCTGCGGCCTACATAGGCTGCCACCAACTCCAGGCTCTGTCTCTGTGCCGCTCTGCGGACTACATAGGTTGCTGCCACCTCCACGCTCTATCATTGTGCCGCTCTGTGGCCTACATAGGCTGCTGCCACCCCCAGGCTGTGTCCTTCTGCTGCCACATGGTCTCCTCATGCTGCCGCCATCTCCAGGCTGTGTCATTCTTCCGTCAATTGGTCTTTTCATGCTGCTGCCCCCTCCAGGCTGTGTCATTCTGTTGCCATATGGTCTCCTCATGCTGATGCCACCTCCAGGCTCAGTCATTGTGTTGCTCTGCAGCAGTGATTCTAATAGCGATGCCGGTAATCTGCATGTCATCCCGAATAACAGTATTATTTCACTACCCCAGCACACTCCCTATGCGTGTTACGGCAAGGCAAAAGTTCTCTACACCCCTATTGAGGCTCTATGTAGCCAGGAAATAGTTTTTAATAGAGATTTGCCACAAATAAATTCGGATTGAAACAAATTTTTTCAGAAAATTCGACAAAACAGCCAAATCGAATTTTAGAAAAATTCGCTCATCTCTACACATCATGTAACAGTTTTGTGGGAGCAAATTGCCTAACAGATGTGGGCATTTAAAATAGTAAATTTGCCACATAATTTAACAAGGTAGCAGAATCTTCAAAAAGCTCCTAAAGGTGGATGGTATGGATGGAGCATTATTTTATTGATCAATTAATAAAGATAGATTTAAAATGAATTAATAGAAATTTTACTTAATATAATAAAACTGTGACATGAATGCAAACCTAGGCAAATGTACTATATTTGTAACCCCTTAAGGACACATGACGTACTGGAACTTCATGTGTCCGCTCCCGGGTCGGCCGGGACCCGTGGCTAATAGCGCGCGGCATTGATCACGGTGCCGCGCCCTATTAACCCTTTAGACGCGGCATTCATAGTTGAACGCCGCGTCTAAAGTGAAAGTGAAAGTATGCCGGTTAGCTCAGTGGGCTGTTCAGGATAGCTGTTCAGGAAAGCTTATGTTCCTCCACGTCTTCGCCTCCAGACTCTCAAATGGGGTCATTCCTCCCATCTGACTGGTCATTCTGGAATCAAAAAGTCCATACAGTTAATTGCCAAACACTATTGGTGGTCTTCCCTGGAGAAAGATGTGACCGATTTCGTACGGGCCTGTACAGTGTGTGCACGTGACAAAACTCCACGCCAGAAGCCTGCTGGTCTTCTCCTTCCTCTGCCTGTGCCTGAACAGCCATGGTCCCATATAACTATGGACTTCATCACTGACCTACCTTCATCTCATGGCAACACTGTCATTTGGGTGGTCGTTGATCGTTTTTCCAAAATGGCTAATTTTGGCCCGCTTCCAGGTCTTCCTTCTGCGCCACAATTGGCGAAACAATTTTTTCTGCAAATTTTTCATCTCCACGGGCTTCCCACGCATATCGTCTCTGATAGAGGCAATCAATTTGTCTCTAAATTTTGGAGAGCACTCTGCAGTCAATTAAGAATCAAATAACTTTTTTCTTCTGCTTATCATCCTCAATCCAATGGACAAGTGGAAAGAGTGAACCAGATTCTTGGTGACTACCTGTGACATTTTGTCTCCTCCCGTCAAGATGATTGGGTCGACCTTCTGCCCTGGGCTGAATTCTCGTACAATTTAAAAAATTCTGAGTCTTCCTCCAAATCTTCATTTTTTGTGGTGTACGGCCGTCATCCGCTTCCCCCCCTCCCCATTCCCACTTCATCTGGAGTTCCTGCCATAGATGAATTTCCTTCTCCTCTATCTGGAAGGAAACTCAAAAGTCGCTCTTACTGGCCTCATCTCGCATGAAGAGACATGCTGATAAAAAGAGAAGAATTCCTCCTGTCTTTGCCCCCGGCAACAAAGTGTGGCTCTCTGCCAAATACATCCGTTTCCATGTCCCTAGCTACAAGCTTGGTCCTCGGTCCCTCGGGCCATTTAAAATCAAAAATCAACTCAATTCTGTCTCCTACAAACTCCATCTTCCTTCTTCTCTTTGTATTCCCAACTCTTTCCATGTTTCTCTTCTCAAACCTCTCATACTTAACTGCTATTCTCCCAAGGTCACTGTTCCTGCTCCTGTCTCTGGATCCTCTGATGTCTTCTCTGTGAAAGAGATCCTCGCCTCCAAGTTTATCCGAGGTAAAAGATTTTTTCTTATTGATTGGGAGAGTTGTGGAGCCGAAGAGAGGTCTTGGGAACCCGAGGCCAATATCCTTGACAAGGAACTCATTTGTAAATTTCTGGGTTCCAAAAAGAGGGGGAGAACCATGGTGGGGGGGGGGGGTACTGTAACGCCGAGCACTCTGGGTCCCGCTGCCTTCCCGGAGCACTCGCGGTGGCCCTTTGTATGCAGCGCTCCGGTCAGTGCCGCTGACCTCAAGCGCTGCTCCTCGGTCAGCGGGACAGGACGTGCCCGCTCACGGATCGCGTCCCATGTCACTTACCGCACGCCTGCTGCTGGTTCTTCCCGGCGAACGCGGCCCTGCTCCCTAGGGCGTGCGCACCGGCTTACTAAGATTTGAAGGGCCAGTGCACCACTAATTGGTGCCTGGTCCAATCTGTGTAAATGTATAAAAAGCCACTCCCCCTTCCTGTCCTTACCGTATCTTGTTGCCCTAGTGCCCTGAGAAAGCATTTTGTATGAATCCCTAGCCTTAGTATCCAGACCCTTTGTTGTTGCCCCTGACTACGAACCATTGCCACCTGCCCTGACCGTCTGCTTCGTCTGACCTTGCTTTTGCCTTGTCCTTGTGTACCACGCCAGTCTCAGCTGCCAGAGATGTCGAGTCGCTATCAGGGGATACGACCTGGGAGTTACCGCCGCAGCAAGTCCATCCCGCTTTGCGGCGGGCTCTGGTGAAAACCAGTAACTCCTTAGAACCGATCCCCCAGTACGGCCCACGTCATCACCTCTCTGGCACAGAGGATCCACCTCCAGTATCCTCACCAGCCGCCAGCCCAGACCCTGACAATATTTATCCACTGATAAATATTATCAAATATTTGTCATTCAAAATAATTATTTTTAGACAGGAAAGTTGACATCACATATAGTTTTTAAAATATTGCTGCAATCGTACGATGATACAATGGGCTAGACATCATTCCTAATACGTATTAATGAACCATAAAGAGCACTCCTGGGAAAAATATCACCAAAAATTCATAACAGGTAAGCTCCGGCTGCTAATGGGGACTCACTGATAATGGCGGATATCAGCAATCATTAGCCAGCTAAAGCATCTGCGGGACTTATCAGACCACCCATGGTGCAATTGCGGGGGTCTGATGAATCAAGATGGCCACAGAAGGTTCACTTACCTGCTCTTAGTCGTCTGCATTGATCTTCTCCTCTGGTCGGCCTTCTAGCAGACCAGAGAAGGAAGGTGGCCGCGGATTGCGGGCTAAAACTGGTGCAGTCGGTGCTCTTCTCCGGTGAGATGGATTGCTTCTCTCAGTCACAAAGGAAGGCAAGCGGTAGGTATTCCAAAAATTTTTATTTTATTACATAAAAGCACAATGTGAAGCAGGTACCAAAATTGACGATGCGTTCCGAGGGGCGTGACCCCCTCTTCGTCAGGTCAGATAATTGGACAGCAGAAAATGATGAAATTTATGCAGGAAAAGGCCTCGAAAATCCAAGAAATTTTTAAATAGTATACAAATGCATGTAACCAAAAGTATATATATTAACATCATGTTTTTAAATAAATAAAAGACATTCTAAAATATATATTATTTCTAGCATTTTTCTTTCTGAGAACCACCGTTGAAAGAGCACTATTTTGAATGCTCAGCTGGTCTAATAATCTAGTCTATTGTTAAATAGAGGGAGTGAATTAACAGATGTGTTTGTTGCAGCGGAGCCTGTTCGGGCACATAGTGCTATGGGAGACCGTATGTTTAAGGTAATCTCTCAAATAGATAAATAATTTAAAAGGGAAATTAATGTGCTACGTATGTATAATGATGCAATGTGACCTTTTTTTTTTTTTTGCCAATAAGTACAGAAAAATATTATATTTATATTTCAGATTTTTCCATTGCCTTATATAAGATTCACTAGCAGTGAAAAAAGAAAAATGTATTTTAACCGCTTGCATCGGTGGATTGTGGCTATGTTTGTTAATATACCTGTGGACAACATCTGATATTTTATGTTTCTATATTCCTATACACACTTGTAATATACTAAAACAACATGTACGGAATGCTGTGGAAGAAGGTCACATTGCATCATTATACATACGAAGCACCTTAATTTCCCTTTTAAATTATTTATCTATTTGAGAGATTACCTTAAACATACGGTCTCCCATAGCACTATGTGCCCGAACGGGCTCCGCTGCAAAATACACAGCTGTTAAACAGTTAGACATTAGGTCTATCTGATATAATTGGAATTCACTCCCTCTATTTAACAATAGACTAGATTATCAGACCAGCTGAGCGTTCAAAATAGCACTCTTTCAATGGTGGTTCTAAGAAAGAAAAATGCTAGAAATAATATATATTTTAAAATATATTTTATTAATTTAAAAACATGATGTTAATATATCATATCTGAGAGAAGCAATCCATCTCACCGGAGAAGAGCACCGACTGCACCGGTTTTAGCCCGCAATCCGCGGCCACCTTCCTTCTATGCTCCTGACCGTCCTGGAGGTTTCCAGGATGAAGTGGTGCCGGCAGCACTCCCGGGTCCCAACTTAAGGCTATCCGCCTACTGCTACCTTTTGTTGCCAAGGGTAACGGCATATGTTTGCGCCTGTATTTCTGCTTCCTTTTTATATTATTCTTCTGCTTCTAGCAGACCAGATAAGTAGATCACCAATAACACTGATCAGTGCTATGTCCACAGTAAATTCAATCAAAAGATTGCAATAAATAGTCCCAATAAATAAAATAAATAGTCTGGATAAAATTTCCAATAAATAAAATAAATAAACAAACATATTTGATATCCATGTATGTGGGAATGTCTGAACTATTAATATATAATGTTAATGATCCTGTATGGTGAACAGTGTAAAGGTTAAAAAAACTAAACAATAAGTCCAAAATTGCTGCTATTCGGTCACATAACATCCCAGAAAAACAAAAGAATAAATATTTTAAAAGTCACATATATCAGTCAAACTGGACCATGACTGATAAATTTAGACACATTACATTTTTGCATGTTATATGCACCCTGTTCCAAATTACTATGCAAATTATATTTTTCTCATTTATCTAAACAATTGATGTAAATAACAGTCAGCATAATTCTCATGTTATCAACTATTAAGAGTACAATTAAAATTTTATTGAACAAACCTCCTAATGATAACAGTAATTTTTTTAAACATAAAAACTTACGATTCACTGTTCCAAATTATTTCACTTTAAAGATTATAAAGAACTGAAAGTTGTCATTTGTATTGTTTGCAGCATATTTACTGAAATCAAAAGCTATTTCAATCAAACTTTTCACCACATTTTAACTTTTTTAACATTTTAACAGGTCACGTTCCCTTTTAACATAGGACCTCTTGTTTGATAGCAGCTTCACAAGTCTTGTATACATTGAACTTATGAGTTCTTGGACAGTTTCTGCTTGAATTTCTTTGCAAGATGTCAGAATAGCCTCCCAAAGCTGCTGTTTGGATGTAAACACTCTCCTTATCCACTATTTGTTGACTCATTGGCCCTCATTCACTTAGAAAATCGGGTTGTAAGTCTATCTTGCTTTCTTACCCGACTGCTTTTTTCCCCTGTTATTTATTATTATGTCGCATCCTGTTTGTCGCACTGGGTTTTGTTGGTTTTGGTTTCCAACTCCTCTGAGTTGTCAGGAAAAAATCCACAACAATTCAACAAATTCGGTTGGAAACCTTTATAAATACGTGAGAAAGCTCAGAAATGTCGGGTTACGCCCCTTTTTCGGGTTTGGGAGAATCCACATCGGGTCCGTCGGGAAAAAATGTTGCATCATGTCGCAGACTGGCGCACGATGTCCGCGACATGGCGCAGACAAAGATGCGCCAAAAAAAACAGACAAAACAAGTCGGGTTTAGAATAGTAAATGAGGGCCATTGTCTTAAACCTTTGGATATTAAAGGGGTACTCTGGTGGAAAATAATTTTTTTTAAATCAACTGGTGCCAGAAAGTTAAACAGATGGGTAAATTACTTCTATTTAAAAAGCTTAATCCTTCCAGTACTTATCAGCTGCTGTTTGATCCAGAGGAAGTTGAGTTCTTCTCTTCTGTCTGACCACAGTGCTCTCTGCTGACACCTCTGCTGTCCATGTCAGGAACTGTCCAGAGCAGGAGCAAATCCCCATAGAAAACATCTCCTGCTCCTGGCAGTTCCTGACATGGACAGATGTGTCAGGAACAGAAAAGAAGAACTCAACTTCCTCTGTATCATACAGCAGATGGTAAGTACTGGAAGGATTAAAGGGGTCCTCCGGTGAAAACCTTTTTTCTTTTAAATCAACTGGTGCCAGAAAGTTAAACAGATTTGTAAATTACTTCTATTAAAAAATCTTAATCCTTCCTGTACTTATTAGCTGCTTAATGCTACAGAGGAAATTCTTTCCTTTTTGGAATTCTCTCTGATAACATCACGAGCACAGTGCTCTTTGCTGACATCATTATAATAATAATAATAACTCTTTATTTATTGTTGTTCTTAGTGGGATTTGAACCCAAGGCCTCAGCACTGCAAGGCAGCAGTGCTAAGCACTGAGCCACCATGCTGCCCTTAGCATACATCTGCTATGAACGGTTGCTAAAATGGACAGAGATGTCAGCAGAGAGCACTGTGCTCGTGATGTCATCAGTGTTCCAAAAATAAAGGAATTTCCTCTGTAGCATTCAGCAGCTAATAAGTACTGGAAGGATTAAGATTTTTTAATAGAAGTAATTTACAAATCTGTTTAACTTTCTGGCACCAGTTTATTTAAAAGAAAAAAGGTTTTCACCGGAGTACCCCTTTAAGATTTTAAAATAGAAGTAATTTACAAAGCTGTTTAACTTTCTGGCACCAGTTGATTTTAAAAAAATCATGTTTTACACCAGAGTTCCCCTTTAAGAGATGAGTTAAAGGGGTTATCCAGTGGGGAGGCATCCTAATTATTCCTTATGTGTAGGATATTAAAAAATAAACCTCTTCTTACCTTCAGCGCTCCCGCATTGCCTTGGGTGTCCTGCTGCAGTCCCCCTATGTGATCATTTTTGTAAGCTGCAGCGTGATGTGTCAGGCCTAGGTGCTTTCTGGGCCCGACATGTCATGCTGCAGTTCACAAATACGATTGTATCAGGGGACCGGAGCAGGACACCATGGGAGCGCTGGAGGTAGTTGGAAAAAAACAACCCCTCCTGCTGGATAATCCCTTTATTAGCTAGACAGCAAAAAAAAAAATAATAATAATAATAAATGAAAGGTAATGTTTATTAAGTACTGACTATTTCAAAATCTACCTTCATACAGTGTGATACTTGTTTCTTACCGTACTGAATGATTTCTCGAAATCCACTGTATTATCTAGTTGTACATGGAGAACAGGAGCTGAGATTGCTTCTTTCATGTTATAGCCAAACCACAACTTGTTTATAATAGCCTAAATAAAAATTGAGAGAGAGAGAGAGAAATTTGACTTGAAAAAGAAGAAAAACCACATGCAGTTATGACAATGGTGCTTTTGTATGGAAAAAAAACATTTTAGAGAGGAGGATACAGTACTATAATAGTGCTTCAGCCATTCACTCCCTCAATTAGTGATGGTCTCAAAGGTCAGAGCAATTCAAGCGACTTCATGTCCTTGTAAAGTGTTATCACTTCATATGATGGGGATATGATGGGACCCTGCAACTGTATAGGGGTAAAATTTTAAAATAATAAAACATTTAATAAAAAAAAAATAATATGGTATTATTATTTAGTGATTATGCAGTGGAAACATGTGGTCATGATGTGGTGGTATTCTTTGTCACCTTCATACTGGTAATAATGGGAATATTTGTCTGTATAGTCGGATTTATTCAGTAACATTCCAGTAACTATGTATGGTGATAATATTTCCTCCTTGTATATTGCTACTATTTGGTAGCTGTATTACTATTGTTTATTTATTTTAATTATTTTTCAACTTTTTATTAGGATTAGGATCCTAGTTATTTTATACTACAGATTATCTAACTGCATCCTTTTACGAAACTCACTTGATTGGGGGATATCAAATGTGGAAGGACACTATTTAATCTCCTTGCTAAAATGGAAGCCTATAGTTTTAGGTCTGTATTCAGCAGAGCGATTGGCCTAAAATGAGCTGGTTAATCAGGGGTTATCCCCTGTTTGGGGAGAGTTGCCATAGTTGTTTTCAACATTTCTGGGTGAAATGAACCCTGAGACATAGCTCTGTTAAATATCCTCCTCAGATATGGGACAAGGAGGGAACCATGCGTCTTATAATAATCATTCGATAGCCCATCAGGGCCTGGGGATTTGTGTTGCTTTAAAGACGCAATAGCTCCCCGGACTTCAACCTCAGTAATCCAAGCAGAGAGGTCAGTCAACTGATCTTTTGTAACCTGGGGCAGCCTCAACGCCTCTAAAAAGGAAGAGATGTCATGGTCCAGCGGCTGGCATGTAAGGGGTCATTTTTTAAGTTATATAGTCTGCTGTAGTAATCTGCCAAAACATTGGCTATACCCTTGGGATCTATAATTTGGTCTCTATTGCTATTGTAAATATAGGGGATATGAGATTTGGCTTGCTGTGATTTTAGCTGCCTGGCCAACAAGGCACCTGGTCTGCCGCCATGCCAATATTGAGACCCCCGAAGATGTCTTAAAGCCAGATCAAACTTACAGTATATGATTGTAAAGAGTGGAGCTTGGTCGTTAGTTCTGAAATTTGGCTTACCCTTTGTGGATCGAACTGGCATTTATTTAAATTATGTAACTCTGCCAGACGTTGCTGTATATCCAGAAGAGCCTTAGTAGATTGTTTATAAAGTGGCCTTTTACAGTTGCCTTATAGGCACACCACAGGGTAGTGTTGGACGCAGCACCATTATCATTAATGAAAAAGTATGTTTTCAACAACTCAACCGTTGCCGGCATAAACTCCTGATGATGCAGCACTTAAGTATTGAGATGGGGAATCATAGGAATGAGAGTAATGTTCTTGGAGTCTAAGAAAGATAGGACGGTGATCGGACCATGTAATAGTGCCAATGGACGTGGCCTCCACCAAATGCAAGTATTGCCTCTCTAAGAGGAAGAAGTCAATTCTAAAATAAGTGTGGTGCCTTGCAGAGAGGAACGTAAAATCCGATTCCACGGGATGCTGTGCTGTCAAGGGGTCTAGCATTTGGTGGCGGCTCAATGTCCTAGCGTATGGGGTCGGTTCTTGTCTTACTCCCAAGGAGGTGGAGTCCATGGATGGCCACACTGACATGTTAAAGTCCTCAACCATAATAATGGCTCCCTGTTTAACTTCTTGTACAGTTTTCAAGATCATCTTTAGAAACCCATGTTATTTAGTATTTTGGCTGTATAAGGATACCAAAGTGTATTGAATATTATTTAACTTGCATACCAAAATCGCATATCGCCTCAACTCATCTATTATTTGTTGAGAAATTGTGACAGCCACTGAGTCTCTGATAAAAATACATACCTCGCCATTCTTTCGTATTGCTGGGGAAGACACCACCACTGAAAATGATTTATGGTTCAAACAGGGGAGATCCTTCTGGTTTAAATGTGTCTCCTGTATGCAGTACACATCCATAGCATGTGTCTTAAATTCCTTATATAAGAATGATCGTTTATAAGGGGAGTTAAGCCTTTTAACATTCAGGGAAAGTATTTTATGAACCATAAGTCAATGCAATAATTTTTACTTGAAGTAGTAATAGAATATAAAAAAAAAACTGGCCGTGCACCCACCCAGCTTGGGGGCCGGCCGCATTATCCTGTCTGGAAGCAGCCAAATCATAGAGTAAGAAATACTTAATCTGTGGCAACAACATATAGAGTCACACAAGTACAAGAGGTAAAAAATAAAAGAGTTGGGAGAAAAAGCATATAAACAACACATTAGAATAGGAGACATAGCATTTATAATGAGTATCATTCCACCATTTAAGAATAGTGATTAATTCTTACAGACCAATAAACAAAGATAAAAAAATAAATAAAAAGAAAATCATATGGGCGTTCCTCACACGCCCAGTTTTGGGGACGTTGGACATCTTCCAACATTCTAAAATAAAAAGTAGAGAATTTGGCTGGTTCTCAAGGATTCTAAATCAGCAGTGAGAGAGAAACTGTATCTGATCTAGAAATGTGGCAGTGGAAAAAAGTAAGCTGAGAATGTGGATGTAGTCAATAAAGATAATGAGGATACAGTGTTATAGATGTATCAGGGAAAATAGTGTGGTGGGTGGTAATAATAGTATAGGTTTGTCAGTTATATAGGGGAATGGTTAAGAGTGTGGTAGTACAATATGTTGCAGAGTGGATCAACTGTTATATTGTTTAGTGTTGCAGAATAAATATGGATACAATGTTTTGAATGTATCAAGAAGAAAGTATGTGGTGAGTGATTGTAGCAGTATGAGTTTGTCAGTTATAAGGGAGAATGGTTATCAGTGTGGTAGTATGGTATGATGCAAAGTGATCTGTTACAGTGTTTAATGATGCAAAATAAATGGTCTAAAATCCTATGTCCAAGGTATAACACTATTTTAATTGGTATAAATAAAAACATAAGTACAACAGTTTATTCAAATAGGAGTGCTGGATCCTAGCACTCCCCTATATTCTGCTGGTACCAAGGTAAATGTATAAAAGTATTTGTGGTCGGTGCTCAATCGTATATATAGCGAGCCTACCTGACTAACTTCTTACTAAACTCCTACGTCCTGTAACCTATCTAAGCAGTCTGAGTTGTGCGATATACTGCCGCGTAGGAGTACACCTGAAAATAGAGGGCATACCCTGATGTGTAATGATAGTCATGAAGTGAAAATGATATTGAGGGAGGGTTGGGTGGGACGTGACGAACCCGCGGCGTCAAGTGCAGGGACTGCCGCGGGTACTTATAGGGACTCCCCGCCCCTCCCACAAATACAGGCTAATAAATTAGCCTTAACACTTGTGGTCGGTGCTCAATCGTATATAGCGAGCCTACCTGACTAACCTCTTACTAAACTCCTACGTCCTGTAACCTATCTAAGCAGTCTGAGTTGTGCCACATACTGCTGCGTAGGAGTACACCTGAAAATAGAGGGCAAAACTCATAATGAGAACAAAGCGCTATTAACACGCGCAATAACCCCGTGACCAATGACTGAAATACATCGTGCAATACTTACTATAACGCATGTAGTACTGAATTCCCAGCACCCCAATTCCTAACCACGTATGCTGGCACAAAATGATGTGACGTCGGTGCAGCAGCCACAATGCTAAGGGAATGACTGGATATAATGGACGGATCACTATAAAGAATTTAACAAGAATACGTATATGTTTGACAAACAACTTAGCAGTGGCTGATCCCGTTGGATCCTTGACATGTGGAAGCGAAGCTAGCCACACTCGAGCTGAGCATCACTCGTGGTACTCTGGAGAATACCGTATGATGATAACCTGACAATAACATTCATCTTCTATACAACATCAATACGTAACTATTTACATCCTTGCAAAGTTATTGTAACTACAGCCATGAATCTGCATGTAATTCCCCTAAACCTTAGGAAACCATGACAACTGAAGAACAACGCAGCCTCTAATGTTGAGCTGTCCTGATGTCGCCATGGGGAACTACCCAAAGCGTCAGCTAACCAACCAACTAACTAAGCCAGCTGCCAGAGCTGACGGCTAGAGGGCTTGCGACCCTCCCCCTTGCACACTCACCAGGGCAGATTTGATGGTATGGAATGCACACGATGACGCCCTGTCAGAGCAAGACCACTTGATATTATGCTGGATACCTGACAGATATACTTTGATAGTATTATGCTGGATGCAAAGAAGAGTGCCAAAACCCGATAAATGCAAATAGGAATAAAATGGCACATGAGACATCCTCTAAGTATCTAATGTAAAATATCGTGAAAGTATTCCAGGCTACCTGTTGGAAGCTCTGAGCAGCAGACGTGAAAAATCCCAACAGAGTACAACCCTATGCCCGTATACACAACTCCGAGTGCCAACAGCGTGTATACACAAAAACTGCGTAACCACCAACCTAAACCTTTGTCAGGTTACCACTGTAACCCCAGCCTGTGGACGTTAACGGCAATGAAACCACTTATGCAGCAACATGATGATGAGACTCAACCAACATGTGATTACTATCGTCTTCAACCTAAGTCAAGACAAACAAAACCAACCACACAGAACCAAGCTATGTCCCTAATGCTAAGTAAACATATGCACATGATGACGTCGCCGCCGACCTGAAGGCATGTCAGGTCGCAACTGAACCGCCCTGTAGACGAGACAGGCCGAAACATGAATGAAAGACTCAACCAAACCTGTAACTAACAGTTTGACCGTCACCCTGAACCAAAACAGGTCGTAACCATGATATACCTATAGACGTGGCAATTAACAATGGAAACATAAAGCTATCCCTGTAGCATAACCCAACTGTTGAAAAAACACAATGTATACAAAAACATTATCGCCAACCCAAAGTCTTGTCAGATTGTATCCAGACTGACTTGCAGATGTGACTGGTCTAGCCTAATTAAAGCCTCAACCAGCACATGACTGCTAGTATCGACGTCAACCTGAAACCGAGACAGGTTGTGACCATGATGGACCTATAGACGTGACAATTCGGATTGGAAAATAAAGCTATGTCCCTGTGCATAACCCAACAACTGAATAACACAACATATGACGACGTAGTCGCCAACCTGAAGTCGTGTCAGGTTGTGCCCGGACTGATCTGAAGATGTGACTGATCTAGCCGAATTAAAAGCCTCAACCAATGTACATGACTATTAGTATCGACATCAACCTAAAGCGGAGACAGGTCGCAACCATGCTTGACCTGTCATCTTAGCAAGTAATAAACGAACCCCAGCTATATTTACGTAAGCACGACTCAATGTTAATAAAATGGTAACCCACGGAATTATCCGTGCAGATTCGCCCAAAGCCATGAAACCCGCGCAGTATCATAGACACGGGTGTATGGTCTAAATACCGTAACATAGCACAACAAAATATCATGAAACGTGTACCTGGTGAACCTATGAATCTATGCCAAATAGAACAATCCTGCCCCAAGAATATATGCTTTGCATGACTTCTTGATCCACACGCAGACCATAACAATATAAACATGAGCCCGGCATAATCATCAAGGCCAGATGCACCTCACTAACACCACAACCACATGCTCAAACAACTCACGACCGTATACACAGTCAAAACTATATGGGCGTATGTATAAGCTTTGGGCCCATACACCAAACAGACTATAAACGTGTGGCTAGAAAGAACTGCATAAGCGAGCATATGCACTGAACAAACTATATGAACAAATACATGGAGCAACTTATCCACACAGTCAGGAATAATGAGTATGCCACCGCCTGTGTGTCAGTAACAACAATTATGCAACGTACACCCCTGCCGCCGAGGCAGGCATAATGAGTAAACAACACCTAAATGTCGTAATGTTGTTGCTCTGAAGACGTGTCAGTAACAACAATTATGCCATGTATCCCCCTGCAGACATGGTAGGTATAATGGGTATACACCACCTGTGTATCATAACGTCGTTGCTCTGAAGGCGTGTCAGTAACAACAATTGTGCAATGCAACGCCCTGCAGATGTGGCAGGCATAATTAGTATACACCACCTATGTGTCATGTTATTGTTGCTCTGAAGACGTGTCAGTAACAACAATGCAATGCATCCCCCTGCAGACGTGGCAGGTATAATGGGTATACACCACCTATGTGTCGTGTTATTGTTGCTCTGAAGGCGTGTCAGTAACAACAATTGTGCAATGCAACGCCCTGCAGACGTGGCAGGCATAATTAGTATACACCACCTATGTGTCATGTTATTGTTGCTCTGAAGACGTGTCAGTAACAACAATGCAATGCCTCCCCCTGCAGACGTGGCAGGTATAATGGGTATACACCACCTATGTGTCGTGTTATTGTTGCTCTGAAGACGTGTCAGTAACAACAACTATGCAATGTATCCCACTGCAGAGGTGGCAGGTATAATGGGTATACACCACCTATGAGTTGTGTTATTGTTGTGCTGAAGGCGTGTCATTAACAATAATGCAACGTACCCCCCTGCAGGCGTGGCAGACATGATGGGTATACACTACCTGTGTGTCGGGTTATTGTTGTTCTGAAGACGTGTAACTACTATGCCATGTATCTTCCCGCCTATGTACAGATGTGTATAGAACGACTATGTGCGAAACTGTCGTATAACAGCTATGCGTGGCTGTACCACTAAACTTGATGAACCTATACTCAGGCCAACTATATGCGCCTAAGCACCACCAAAGCGTACGCTCGTGCGGCCAACCACAACTGATGACAAAGAATATGAATGCATGAAGTAACTATTATGACCACATACCTGCGCACAGGGCCACACCCCATGCGCTGTGCAAGCGTGTGCGCGGCACAAACACTGCGAGCGCGTGAACCTCACGAACACCGCAAACGGATGTACAGCACACGTCACGAGCACATGCACAGCATGATTCCCGTGAGCCCATATTTAAAACAACCCTACGAGCATGCACGGTATAATCGTACGAGCGGGTGTGCAGCACAATTCTTACGAGTGCATGTACAGTATGAATCCTACGAGTGCGAGAACCATATAAATCTATGAACATGTGCACAGTATAATTCCTACGAACGCGTATACAGCATAAATCCTACAAGCGCATGTGTAGTATGAATCCTACAAGCGTGTAAACAGTATAAAACCTATGAATGCGTGTACTGTATGAATGCTATAAGCGTATGTACCGCATGAAACCTACAAGCGAGTGTACAGTATAAATCCAACTATTGTGTGTACAATAAAAATCCTACAAGCGTGTGTACAATATAAATCCTACAAGCGTGTCCAAGCTTGTGTACTGTATAAATGCTGCGAGTGAGTGTACAGTATTCAAGTCCAACAAAATCCAACAAGCGTGTGTACGGCATATATATCCAACAAGCGTGTGTACAGCATAAATGCTACCAGTGTGTGTACAGCATAAATCCTACTGGTGTGTGTACAGCATGGATCCTACAAGCGTATGTATAATATAAATCCTACAGGTGTGTGTACAGCATAAACACCAGCATGAGTACAGCATAAATGCTACAAGCGTATGAACAATATAAATCCTACAAATGTGCATAGTATAAATGCTACAAGTAGTGTGCAGTATAAACACTACAATCATGTGTACAACATGAATCCTACAAGCGTGTGTACAATATAAATCGGACAAGCGAGTGTACAGTATAACCGTTACAAGCGTGTTTACAATATAAATCCTACAAGCAAGTGTACAGTATAACCACTACAAGCATGTGTACAATATAAATTCTACAAGCGAGTATACGGTATAACCACTACAAGCGTGTGTACAGTATAAATCCAACAAGCAGGTGTGCCGTATAAACGCTACAAGCGAATGTTCAGCATGAATCCTACCAGCGTGTGTACAGCATGAATCCTACAAGCATGTGTACAGCATAACCACTACAAGTGTGTGTACTGTAGAAATCCAACAAGCAGGTGTGCCGTATAACCACTACAAGCGAGTGTACAGTATAACCACTACAAGCGAGTGTACAGTATAACCACTACAAGAGTGTGTACAGTATAACCACTACGAGCAGGTGTGCCGTATAAACGCTACAAGCGAATGTACAGCATGAATCCTACCAGCGTGTGTACAGCATGAATCCTACAAGCGTGTGTACAGCATAACCACTACAAGCATGTGTACAGTATAAATCCTACAAGCAGGTGTGCCGTATAAACGCTACAAGCGAGTGTACATCATGAATCCTACAAGCGTGTGTACAGCATGAATCCTACAAGCGTGTGTACGGTATAACCACTACAAGCGTGTGTACGGTATGACCACTACAAGCGAGTGTACAGTACTACAAGCGAGTGTACAGTATAACCTCTACATGCGAGTGTACAGTACAACCACTACAAGCGAGTGAACAGTATAACCACTACAAACGTGCGTACAATATAACCACTACAAGCGAGTGTACAGTATAACCACTACAAGCGAGTGTACAGTATAACCACTACAAGCGAGTGAAAAGTATAACCACTACAAACGTGCGTACAATATAACCACTACAAGCGAGTGTACAGTATAACCACTACAAGCGAGTGTACAGTATAACCACTACAAGCGAGTGTACAGTATAACCACTACAAGCGAGTGTACAGTATAACCACTACAAGCGAGTGTACAGTATAACCACTACGAGCGTGCGTACAGTACAAGTCCTACAAGCGAGTGAACAGTATAAACCCTACAAGCGAGTGTACAGCATAAATCCTGCAAACGTGTGTATAGTATGAATGCTACAATCGTGTGTACAGCAACTACGAGGGCATGTGCACGGAACAACTATATGATCGTATGCGTAGGATAAGTTATTGGGATGAACAAATTATACAAACATGCACAGACCAACTTATATGCATAGTAGATGGACTAAATAACAAAGTAGATGGACAAAGCGAAAATACAAATGCTGTTGTGGCTTCAAACCGGCTCAGTAACACAGTCTTGATGACAAGGGAACAGGCGGAATCATCTGAATCCATATGATTTGGACTATACTGACAACAACTGCCACCTTTTTATTTTTATTTATTTATTTTCTTTTTTCTTTTTTTACTAGCATGAACCATGGCAAGAAGGGAGGAGCGAATGAACAGCCTCATATACTAAGACGTGCAATACTGGTGGCCACATACAGTTTTATATTGCCACACATATAGCCTAGGTTTAGGAAAGAGAAGGGGGGGGGGTTTGGGACTGGAAATGCAATGACCCTCGACATGACACACACACCCCTCCCTGAAGAAATGGGGTGTTCTGCCTTTAACTCGATCCAGATATGCAGGGCTCGTGGGGGGAGCGAGGTCTTGCCATAAGACATCCCCTTCTAAATACCTAAATGCGAGCACCCAAGATGGCTCCCGATGCTGAATTACATGCGCTACCAGCTGCCAACGGGGCGCACACACGAGCCATGAAGCACGTGGAACGCCGCGCTAAAACCAGGGCCGGGGCTGACCGAGGGTGCTCTACATACTCCGGCTTACCTCCGGAGAGAGGGCTGCGGCGGATGCCGCCACCACGGCCGGCCCCGGACGCTTACCATTACGCTGAACCCGGAACTGCTGTGCATCAGCTGACTCGCGTGTCAGCTGATCCCGTGTCACGTGACGAACCCGCGGCGTCAAGTGCAGGGACTGCCGCGGGTACTTATAGGGACTCCCCGCCCCTCCCACAAATACAGGCTAATAAATTAGCCTTAACACATACAATTTACTTAATAAATAAAAGTATAAATAAAGATATAAATAATAGCAGATTAGACTGATACAGTGAGTGGGGGGCGCCTGCACTGCACTTGCAGGCGCTGGAGACTCACAGTTGTGAGCCCACTCTTGATGATACAAAGTTAGAATAGATGCAGAGGGCACCGGATTTGCCGCTAATGGTCTGTATATAGTTAATAGATCTTCGGCTACAAAGTCTTAGATTAATGAATTATTGTTAAATTCTTTAGAAGACGGCTCGGCGGCCGTGTAACCCAGAACAGCGCGGCGGCTGTCCGGGGGTGAAGGAACAGCACGGCAGCTGTGACGAGATGCAAGGCACGGCGGCCGTTAAGAACAACAGAGTCCCGCTGGTACAGTGTACCTCTTACCCGGCGGTGGAGGATATGGCAGTCCTCTCCCACGGCAGTAGTGGAGGGTATGGCAGCCCTCTTCCTAGGTGGTATGTGAATCCTTTTCAGTGTCCGGGTCTGCTTTGCAGCAGTCCGGTCACGTTGGTAGTACTTAGCCAGGGATCGGGTATGGCGGCCTCTGGGATGTGGTGCGCACTGGAGTTGTGTGATCTTCCAACATTCTACTGCACAGCTTATACCGGCAAGTAATTAGGGGGGGAGAAAAAAATGATAATTGTTTTTTAGAATGACAGGGACTTAGAGAGAGTCCTTTTAACAACTAGGGCAAGTCATGTTTTCCCAATATGCCCGATGCCCATCTGTGTCAACACCTGTATGTTCAGCACGTTGTCTCAGCCCTTCAATGCCTGATGAAGCAGATAATCTGTGAAATGCGTTGCATGATGGGTGATTAAAGTTGATTTTACCCTCCGAGTGTGTCCAGCGCCTCCTGATGTCCGCCACCTCCTTGGAGGCTCCTTGTTTGTTTGTTCAGCTCTTCAAGGGAAGGGTCACTGCGCAGAGCTTCCCGGAAATGCTCATTTCCCACCCCCCCCCCATCTCGTGGTATCAGGGAGCACATTTCCCCCAGGTGAACTAGCATCTCCACCTTCCTCTGCTGTGGCTTGCATGTCACACAGCTTGCCCCTTGCATCACCATCCTCCCTTCTTTATAAAGCTGCAGCCCTGGCATGCTGCTGACGCGTTACCACTGCCACCATTGGTATGCCTCCCTGGGGTTTACCTTCCTCTCTCTCAGTTCCAGACATAACAATACAGGCATCATACACAGGGCTATCACTCCTTCCCTCCTCCTCCTTAGGCTCACAGGATTGGGATATATCACTCACTCCTGGTCCCTCATCCTTACATGTCACCAGGGGCACACCAACCCCTCCCCCTAGCCCATCTCCACTAGGTTTTGGCATTGGCAATTCATTGTCACCACATTTTACAATATACCCCATTTCACTTTTGGAAAACATTACTGGTTCAGTCACAGGTAAACATTTATCAATCCCCTGCACTCCCTCCCAGTTACCCCATTTCACAGTGTCTCCCAAAGTCTCGCACAGTACCTCAGAATGAACAGTGCTCTCTCCTAGCCCATCCGGTGTGCAGGTAGTGTCCTCTGGAGCATAATGACAGAGCATCCGACCCAAATCATTCCCCAGCAGAACATTAACAGGGATGTCCTCAGAGACCCCCACCTCCCGCAAACCTTTGCCTGTACCCCAATCCAGGTACAGAAGCAGTTGGAGTTTCATATTGGCATCCACATTCCCAAGGTGTTGTAAGGCAGTCCGCATATAAGAGTCCAAGGCCTCATGTGGAGTACTGTCCTGATGGGGAGTTACATAGTTACATAGTTACATAGTTACATAGTTAGTACGGTCGAAAAAAGACATATGTCCATCAAGTTCAACCAGGGAATTAAGGGGTAGGGCGCGATATTGGGAAGGGATGAGATTTTATATAATGTTGTATTCCCCAGGAGATATCAGTCCTTGGATGGCAGTTCCAGCTGTAGGACTTTGTCTCATGTCACTCAGCTCTTCTGCACGGGCATCATAATCCACAAGATCAGCAATAAGTTGTTCCTTGTTCTTTCCTGCAGTAGGGATGTCCTTTTCTTGGCACATTAGCTCCAGTGCAGGCTTGGACTGCTTGCGATATGCCTCCATATTTCCGAGATGAGACAGAGGAGGTAAAACAGGAGAGGGGGAGGACAGAACTGTCTTGCACTCTTTTTGTATGTCTTTTAAACCAGCACTGAGCTCTGTCTTTGGAATTTACACACAAGAATATGTATGCAATTTCTTTTTTAGTGCTAAGATTTCCTTACAGGTAAAATCCAGCAGGCACTAAAAATCTCTAAATATATCCCAACGCTGCCACCAGTTGTCAAGATCACACCCTATCGGTCCAGCTATGACACTAGAGAGAGTGTGATGGTACAAGGGTTAAAGCCACCAGACCTCTGGGTATCCACTACTAGTCCCAGCAAGTCACCAAATTAACCCTTAGATAAACGTGTTTCCAACAGAGCTGCCTTCAGAAAGATGAGCTCATATATTTAGAGATCAAAGACCAGAGCTGATTAATTAAACATTTAATCTGATAAAAGGTATCACAGTGCTGACTATATAAAAATACAGAAACAAATGACATACAGTTACAAAAATATATAAAAGAGTTTTGCAAGACAAGTTCAGAAAACAAAATATGAAGTTCTTGCAGCATGATGGTATCAGTCCATGAAAGAGAGAGTCCAGCTGTTCTTAGGATGTTCTTGTCAGCTTTGGGCACAGCCTTCCACACCCTGAGTCTAGCATTGTTTTAAATATCATATCTGCTTTCTTGGGAGGGAGACTCCATTCCCCCTCCCCTCTGATCCCACCAGGGGGTCTTCTCTCTTCCTGGCCCCTTATCTGTTTGATTATAGGATGGGACCAGAGTGCATGACTTCAAAAAAGCCTTTGACTTCAAAGGAGATGTAAACAAACAGCCAGACCCCCAATAAAATGCAATACACAAACCCACAGTCTGAATGACCTCTCAACCATGTCTTGGATAATACATCACACAGTTATAATTATAATACACATATAGGATTTTAATAATCAGGCCTTGGGCCTGACACCATCTCAAGGGCAGACTGATACCAAAGGCACTGGATCACAGAGGGCCTACGCGATCAGAAAAGAAATGGCAGGTACCTGCGGGGACTGGCAGATGTGACACCAACAAAAGATCAGTGACCCAGGTAATCTGAGGAATGTATCTAAAAAGGACCCATCCGAAGCTAATGTGGATGGGGACTGCCACCTCTGTCTATAGAAAATATGTATGACAACAAAGTGCCATGTCCTGGGAATATGCTAGGGGCTAAATATCGAGGGACAATAAGATAAACATGGCACAAAAAATTTCACCTAAGCCTGATATGGGGCAAGAGACTGTCAAACTGAGTATGGTTTTACCGCATTCACCGTCATTAGCAAGGCTGTCGCCTCCAATAGCCTTCATTACAGCTGCACGACCATCAGCCAACCTTAGCATGCTATTCCTATAATTATTGTTTAGAACTATACAGTATTATCAGACATAGAAAATTGTCCTATAGCTATCTAGCATTAAGATTTACACACACACATATATATACACACACTTTTTTTTAACCCTTCCATGACTAGGCTCATTTTACTTTAATGGGGAACTCTGCAGATTCCGCAGGATAGGGGATAAGTGTCTGATCAGAGAAGGTCCGACCACTGGGAACCCCTGTGATTTCCTACCCAGCTCTCTTCATGCACAAAGCGACCACCGTGGGTGACACGCCTTCCATGCATTTCTATGGGAGAGCCAGAGATACGCTGTATCTCCATCTCTCCTATAGAAATACATGGAGGGGGTCTGTCGACTTCCGCTCTGTCACCAGTCTGTGCAAAGAGTGGTGGTCATTTTGAGCATGAGGAGAGCCGGGTGCCAGGCAGTTCTAGCGGTCGGACTCCCGTGATCAGACACTTATCCCTCATCCTGCTGTTAGGGAATAAGAAGTTCAATATCAGAGTTCGCCTTTATATATCAGGACAATTTACATATTTGCATTTAATTTTTTTCCTCCTCGCATGAAAGTAGACATAACTGTTTTATTTCCCCACCTAAAGAGCTTTGTATCGGCTTGTCTTTTGCATGGCCTATTTTACTTTGCAATGACACCTTTCATTTTACCATAAAATGTAACCTTAAAATGCAGTGATTGTCATGGTAAAGTTGACATGTTAAATTTATTCTGTGGATCAATATAATTTGTAAAAAAAAAAAAAACAATGTAAATAAGTGTGTTGTATTTTTCTACTTTATAAAAAAAAAGTTACACTTTTTAACAAAATAAATATCATCCCAACCCCTATAACTTTTTTATTTTTCTGCTTATGGCTCACATTTGTATCGGTATCATTTTGATATAGATAGGACTTTTTTTTTTTTTATCTTTTTATAAATTTTTTTCTGACATATGATGTCACCAAAAATTAGCACTTCAATTTTTATTTTTTTATTTTTTCCATTTAAGCCTTATTCTATACAGGATTAATAGCCTTATTCTATACAGGATTAAAAACAGCTGTTTTTAATGTGGTGTCCCGGTACCGCATCTTATACGGTACCTAGGTCTGTGTGGGTCCCCATAGCCAGAGTCCCTAGGACGTAGGAATCCCTGTGATGCAGTCTTCCCCTTGTCGCCTCTATTCCAGCTCATAGACCAGTAATTTATGTAAAGGTAATGTAAATATAGTAATATATATGTAAATAAATAGTTAATTACCTGTTCCATAGCGTTGTAGGACCTGCGGGTCACGTGACTAGGTAAACCCTATGGTATTAAGCTTAAGGACCTTTGGAGGCCCTGTGACATAAGCAATCCCATTACTCTCTGTAATGGTGAGTGACAGATGTTCGGACCAATCGGATTCACCCCGCCCCCTGCCCATATAAGGGAGCGGCGGCCATGTTTTCGCTCTCTTGCTCCTGTACTCCTGACGTGGAAAGACCTGTACAGCAACTAACGCAGTGAGTTAGGCCCGAGCCTTGCGGCAACGGCTGAGTAATTCAGAATATAGAGTGTATCAATTCCCAGACAGCAGCATCACCGAACCTAATATAACCCCTAAATCCGGACGAATCTGCAAATATCTACCCTATATTCAGAGACTGTCTAAATAGCTCAAGGTCCGCAACAACTGTCAGTCACTAAGCAATATAAGGACTGTTTGTACGAGACTGTTACTGTGCCTTAGATGTATCGCAAGCACTTAAATAAAGTTGTTCAAGTTCAATCTCCTTGTGGACCTTCAGTCATTTCATGCACCTATCGTTACTGGGATGGGCGGCGATATGCCGGAGCATTGCCTCAGCATACCAGCCCTCAACCTGGCGTCACAAACTATAGGGTTAACATTAACCCCTCATATACCGATACCATACCACCACTACCATACACCCCCCAAGGGCTACCACATTAACATAGCACAGGTCAGTGAGCTCTGCGCTCTGCTAGTAGAGTCTACTTGAGGCATACTCTATTAGTAGATCACTCTATGGCAGGCACAGAGGCCTAATGAAGGCCTCCTGCGTCCATAGAAACCAATCAACATCCAAAGAATATGTAATGCGAGTGCTGTTTGGGCACTTGACCTGTCATTCAAGCTCCTAAATGCCATGATTGCTGTTGATCATTACACTTAAAGGGTTAATCTGATAGCAGACATCACTCACATTCTATGAAGCGAGAGCAGCTTGAGGACCCCTGCACTGCATTATGCAAATGAACGGTCCGGTGTGCCGTACAGTTACATCCATTATCGGGAAGAAGTTACTTTCTGAACAACATATTTATTTATTTATTGATTCTCAAGGAAAGTAGCACATCCAAGTTAGTGAGGGTCAAAGGGTTAAAACTGATGTAAAAAAACAAGAATGCACAGCAGCACCCCAGGGTGAAAATTCAATGTGGGTCTTTATTCATTAAGGAATTTAAGCTATCTCAAACAACCATTATCCAAGATAATAGCTGCATAAGACGGACAAAATGTGTTTCCGTGCTAAAAAAAAGTCACACATTGAAAGGGGTGCTGCTGTGCTATAAGATATATAAAGAAATATTGCCAGAATTAGGGTTATTTTGTTTCGAAAATTGCTTAGGGGTGACCTAATAACTATGTAATTCAAAAGAGACCTGGACATGTTTCTGAAGAGTAATAATATTTCGGTACATCTTATGAATAATAGATCTATATGGATAGAACATTGATCCAGGGATTTATTCTGATTGCCATATTTGGAGTCGGAAGGAATTGTCACGATGCCGGCTGGCAGGTAGTGGATCCTCTGTGCCAGAGAGGGATTGGCGTGGACCGTGCTAGAGGATCGGTTCTAAGTCACTACTGGTATTCACCAGAGCCCGCCGCAAAGCGGGATGGTCTTGCTGCGGCGGTAGTGACCAGGTCGTATCCCCTAGCAACGGCTCAACCTCTCTGGCTGCTGAAGATAGGCGCGGTACAAGGGAGTAGACAGAAGCAAGGTCGGACGTAGCAGAAGGTCGGGGCAGGCAGCAAGGATCGTAGTCAGGGGCAACGGCAGAAGGTCTGGAATCACAGGCAAGGAACACACAAGGAACGCTTTCTCTGGCACTAGGGCAACAAGATCCGGCGAGGGAGTGAAGGGGAAGTGAGGTGATATAGGGAAGTGCACAGGTGTAAACACTAATAGGAACCACTGCACCAATCAGCGGTGCAGTGGCCCTTTAAATCGCAAAGACCCGGCGCGCGCGCGCCCTAGGGAGCGGGGCCGCGCGCGCCGGGACAGAACTGACGGGGAGCGAGTAAGGTACGGGAGCCGGGGTGCGCATCGCGAGCGGGCGCTACCCGCATCGCGAATCGCATCCCGGCCGGAGGTAGTAACGCAGCGCCCCGGGTCCGTGGAACCGACCGGGGCGCTGCAGTGAGGGAAGTGTAGCGAGCGCTCCGGGGAGGAGCGGGGACCCGGAGCGCTCGGCGTAACAGTACCCCCCCCCTTGGGTCTCCCCCTCTTCTTGGGGCCTGAGAACCTGAGGATCAGACTTTTATCCAGGATATTGTCCTCAGGTTCCCAGGACCTCTCTTCTGGACCACAACCCTCCCAATCCACTAAAAAAAAAGTTCTTCCCCTGACCTTTTTAGAGGCCAAAATCTCTTTGACAGAGAAGATGTCCGAGGAGCCGGAAACAGGAGTGGGAGGAACAGATTTAGGAGAAAAACGGTTGAGGATGAGAGGTTTAAGAAGAGAGACGTGAAAGGCATTAGGGATACGAAGAGAAGGAGGAAGAAGAAGTTTGTAAGAGACAGGATTAATTTGACACAAAACTTTAAAAGGACCAAGATAGCGTGGTCCCAACTTATAGCTCGGGACACGGAAACGGACATATTTAGCGGAGAGCCATACCTTGTCTCCAGGGGAAAAAATGGGAGGAGCTCTTCTTTTCTTATCTGCGAATCTCTTCATGCGAGAAGAAGCCTGTAAGAGAGAATTTTGGGTCTCTTTCCATATGGTGGAAAGATCACGAGAAATTTCATCCACAGCGGGCAGACCAGAGGGCAAGGGGGTAGGGAGGGGGGGAAGAGGGTGACGGCCGTACACCACGAAAAACGGAGATTTGGAGGAAGATTCAGAGATTCTGAAATTATACGAGAATTCGGCCCAAGGTAGAAGATCTGCCCAGTCATCCTGGCGGGAGGAAACAAAATGTCGTAAATAGTCACCCAAGATCTGGTTAATTCTCTCTACTTGTCCATTGGATTGAGGATGGTATGCAGAAGAAAAATTTAATTTAATCTTGAGTTGTTTACAGAGAGCCCTCCAGAATTTAGACACAAATTGGACGCCTCTATCCGAGACGATCTGTGTAGGCAACCCGTGAAGACGAAAAATGTGTACAAAAAATTGTTTAGCCAACTGAGGCGCTGAAGGAAGGCCAGGAAGAGGGATGAAATGTGCCATTTTGGAGAATCGATCAACGACCACCCAAATAACAGTGTTGCCATGGGATGGGGGTAAGTCAGTAATAAAATCCATACCAATCAGAGACCAAGGTTGTTCGGGGACAGGTAGAGGATGAAGAAAACCAGCGGGCTTCTGGCGAGGAGTCTTATCCCGGGCACAGATAGTGCAGGCTCGCACAAAGTCCACCACATCAGTCTCTAGAGTCGGCCACCAATAGAAGCGAGAGATGAGTTGCACAGATTTCTTGATGCCCGCATGACCTGCGAGATGGGAGGAGTGACCCCATTTGAGGATCCCAAGGCGTTGGCGTGGAGAAACAAAGGTCTTTCCTGGAGGAGTTTGCCTGATGGAGGCTGGAGAAGTGGAAATCAGGCAGTCAGGAGGAATGATGTGTTGAGGAGAGAGTTCAATTTCAGAGGCATCTGAGGAACGAGAGAGAGCATCGGCCCTAATGTTTTTATCAGCAGGCCGAAAGTGAATTTCAAAATTAAATCGGGCAAAGAACAGAGACCACCTGGCCTGACGAGGATTCAGCCGTTGGGCAGACTGGAGGTAGGAGAGGTTCTTGTGATCGGTGTAAATAATAACTGGAAATCTTGATCCCTCCAGCAGATGCCTCCATTCCTCAAGTGCTAATTTAATGGCTAGAAGCTCTCGATCCCCGATGGAGTAGTTCCTCTCCGCCGGAGAGAAGGTCCTGGAAAAAAAACCACAAGTAACAGCATGCCCGGAAGAGTTTTTTTGTAGAAGGACAGCTCCAGCTCCCACTGAGGAGGCATCAACCTCCAATAGGAAGGGTTTAGATGGGTCAGGTCTGGAGAGCACGGGAGCCGAAGAAAAGGCAGACTTGAGTCGTTTAAAGGCGTCTTCCGCTTGAGGAGGCCAGGACTTGGGATCGGCATTTTTTTTTGTTAAAGCCACAATAGGAGCCACAATGGTAGAAAAATGTGGAATAAATTGCCTGTAATAATTGGCGAACCCCAAAAAACGTTGGATGGCACGGAGTCCGGAGGGGCGTGGCCAATCTAAGACGGCAGAGAGTTTATCTGGGTCCATTTGTAGTCCCTGGCCAGAGACCAAGTATCCTAGAAAAGGAAGAGATTGGCATTCAAACAGACATTTCTCTATTTTGGCATAGAGTTGATTATCACGAAGTCTCTGAAGAACCATACGGACATGCTGGCGGTGTTCTTCTAGATTGGCAGAAAAAATCAGGATATCGTCCAGATATACAACAACACAGGAGTATAGTAGATCACGAAAAATTTCATTAACAAAGTCTTGGAAGACGGCAGGGGCGTTACATAGACCAAAGGGCATGACCAGATACTCAAAGTGTCCATCTCTGGTGTTAAATGCCGTTTTCCATTCATCCCCCTCTCTGATGCGGATGAGATTATAAGCACCTCTTAAGTCCAGTTTGGTAAAAATATGGGCACCTTGGAGACGATCAAAGAGTTCAGAGATGAGGGGTAGGGGGTAGCGGTTCTTAACCGTGATTTTATTAAGACCGCGGTAGTCAATGCAAGGACGTAGAGAGCCATCTTTTTTGGACACAAAGAAAAATCCGGCTCCGGCAGGAGAGGAGGATTTACGGATAAAGCCCTTTTTTAAATTTTCTTGGACGTATTCAGACATGGCAAGAGTCTCTGGGACGGACAGAGGATAGATTCTGCCCCGGGGTGGAGTAGTGCCCGGGAGGAGGTCAATGGGACAATCATAAGGCCTGTGAGGAGGTAGAGTCTCAGCTTGTTTTTTGCAAAAAACGTCCGCAAAGTCCATATAGGCCTTAGGGAGACCGGTTACATGAGGAAGCACAGGGACACGGCAAGGTTTACTGGGAACCGGTTTTAAGCAGTCCTTGGAACAAGAGGGCCCCCAACTCTTGATCTCCCCAGTGGACCAATCCAGGATTGGGGAATGGAGTTGAAGCCAGGGAAGTCCAAGAAGGATTTCAGAAGTGCAATTGGGGAGGACCAACAGTTCAATCCTCTCGTGATGAGATCCGATGCACATTAGAAGGGGCTCCGTGCGAAAACGTATAGTACAGTCCAATCTTTCATTGTTTACACAATTGATGTAGAGGGGTCTGGCGAGACTGGTCACCGGGATGTTGAACTTGTTGACGAGAGAGGCTAAAATGAAATTTCCTGCAGATCCAGAGTCCAAGAAGGCCACAGCAGAGAAGGAGAAGGCAGAGGCAGACATCCGCACAGGCACAGTAAGACGTGGAGAAGCAGAGTAGACATCAAGGACTGTCTCACCTTTGTGCGGAGTCAGCGGACGTCTTTCCAGGCGGGGAGGACGGATAGGACAATCCTTCAGGAAGTGTTCGGTACTAGCACAGTACAGGCAGAGATTCTCCATGCGGCGTCGTGTCCTCTCTTGGGGTGTCAGGCGAGACCGGTCGACCTGCATAGCCTCCACGGCGGGAGGCACAGGAACAGATTGCAGGGGACCAGAGGAGAGAGAAGCCGGGGAGAAGAAACGCCTCGTGCGAACAGAGTCCATATCCTGGCGGAGCTCCTGACGCCGTTCGGAAAAACGCATGTCAATGCGAGTGGCAAGATGGATGAGTTCATGTAGGTTAGCAGGGATTTCTCGTGCGGCCAGAACATCTTTAATGTTGCTGGATAGGCCTTTTTTAAAGGTCGCGCAGAGTGCCTCATTATTCCAGGATAATTCTGAAGCAAGGGTACGGAACTGTACGGCATACTCGCCAACGGAAGAATTACCCTGGACCAGGTTCAACAGAGCAGTCTCAGCAGAAGAGGCTCGGGCAGGTTCCTCAAAGACACTTCGAATTTCCGAGAAGAAGGAGTGTACAGAGGCAGTGACGGGGTCATTGCGGTCCCAGAGCGGTGTGGCCCAAGCCAGGGCTTTTCCAGACAGCAGGCTGACTACGAAAGCCACCTTAGACCTTTCAGTGGGGAACTGGTCCGACATCATCTCCAAGTGTAATGAACATTGGGAAAGAAAGCCACGGCAAAACTTAGAGTCCCCATCAAATTTATCCGGCAAGGATAGTCGTATTCCAGAAGCGGCCACTCGCTGCGGAGGAGGTACAGGAGCTGGCGGAGGAGATGATTGCTGGAGCTGTGGTAGTAACTGTTGTAGCATAACAGTCAGTTGAGACAGCTGTTGGCCTTGTTGCGCAATCTGTTGTGACTGCTGGGCGACCACCGTGGTGAGGTCAGCGACAACTGGCAGAGGAACTTCAGCGGGATCCATGGCCGGATCTACTGTCACGATGCCGGCTGGCAGGTAGTGGATCCTCTGTGCCAGAGAGGGATTGGCGTGGACCGTGCTAGAGGATCGGTTCTAAGTCACTACTGGTATTCACCAGAGCCCGCCGCAAAGCGGGATGGTCTTGCTGCGGCGGTAGTGACCAGGTCGTATCCCCTAGCAACGGCTCAACCTCTCTGGCTGCTGAAGATAGGCGCGGTACAAGGGAGTAGACAGAAGCAAGGTCGGACGTAGCAGAAGGTCGGGGCAGGCAGCAAGGATCGTAGTCAGGGGCAACGGCAGAAGGTCTGGAATCACAGGCAAGGAACACACAAGGAACGCTTTCTCTGGCACTAGGGCAACAAGATCCGGCGAGGGAGTGAAGGGGAAGTGAGGTGATATAGGGAAGTGCACAGGTGTAAACACTAATAGGAACCACTGCACCAATCAGCGGTGCAGTGGCCCTTTAAATCGCAAAGACCCGGCGCGCGCGCGCCCTAGGGAGCGGGGCCGCGCGCGCCGGGACAGAACTGACGGGGAGCGAGTAAGGTACGGGAGCCGGGGTGCGCATCGCGAGCGGGCGCTACCCGCATCGCGAATCGCATCCCGGCCGGAGGTAGTAACGCAGCGCCCCGGGTCCGTGGAACCGACCGGGGCGCTGCAGTGAGGGAAGTGTAGCGAGCGCTCCGGGGAGGAGCGGGGACCCGGAGCGCTCGGCGTAACAGGAATTTTTCCCCATGGTATGGGGCAATCGACATCAGCCTCATGAGGGTTTTGTTTGCCTTCTTCTGGATCAACACAGTAGGGAGGACACAACAGGGATATAGGTTGAACTTGATGGACTTTTGCCTTTTTTTAATCTCCAGAACTATGTATGTATATATATATATATATATATATATATATATATATATATGCTGCAGAATCTTATAATACCTTTTTAATTGCACTGCCTATATTTTGTAAAGACAAGCTTTCGCGAGTCCTCTCTTTATCAAGTCAAAAGCATTTCTGAGCATCTGAGCACACAAGAAGAAAAAACACACAGGTTACATCTCTTAAAATATGCAGGGGTTAAAACAACAGATATGGAGAATTCACACTAAGTTGGGTCATAAATTGTACAGCTATAGGACTCTAGACTAAGGATGAGAAGGGGGAAGCAGGGGTGAGAATTGTGTTACAGCAGGACATGGGGAGATGCAAGAGAGAAGACAATACAGCACAGGTTATAGGAGGTTTTGATAATGGGCTAATAAGCTCAAATCCACATTGAGTCCTTCCACATTTTTTCTTCAAATGTCTTTCTTTCATGGGTGTTTTTTAAGTTTCCTTTCAGAATCTTGATTTAAGGTAATTTATGGAGTGACCTGTTTGGGTGAAATGGTGTCCAACTGGGGTGTAATAGTCCTTTTCTTTATGGTTGTTGATGGAAGATCTGTGTAGGTTCATCCTTTTATTTAGTTTCTGGCTGGTTTCACCAATGTAACATCCTATGTCACACTTGAAGCACTGTATCATGTACACCACATTCTCAGTTGTGCAGGAGTATGGCCCTTAATTTTGTATGTCCTATTATTGGGGGTGGCCTCAGACTTTGTGAAGATGTGTTGGCAGAGTTTACAACGAGGTTTGGTGCACGGTTTGGTCCCTCTGTCTGTATATGATGTTTCTGTGGGTAGTTTCCAATTAACCAGCTTTTGTTTTAAATTGGGTGGTTGTCTGAAGGCCAAGATGAAGTTTGTTTCTCTCTGTATTGTAGCAGGTGTTCGCGTGTTGTTTGAAGAGCAGTGTGGATTTTCTTATTGTTAGTCCTTGGTTTGTAACCTTTTTGTTTAAATTTCTCAGCTAGCGTTTGCAGATGCATGTCTCTGTCATCAGTGTTAGAGCCGATGTGGTGGTACTTGGTGGCTTGGCTGTATATGATGCCTTTCTTAGTGTGTGATGGATGGAAACCTGAATTGTGTAGATAGCTAGATCGGTCTGTGAATTTTCTGTATACAGATGTTTGTAGTGTGTTCCTGTTTATAGTTACAGTAGTATCCAGGAAGTTCAAACTTTCTGTAGAGAAGTCCATTTTGAGTTGGATACATGGATTAAATGTGTTGAAGGCATCATAAAACTTTTTGAGTTTTTCTTTGCCTTCAGTCCAAATAATGAAAATATAATCGATGTATCTGTATTATCTGTAGGGTTTGTGAATTTGGGTATCGCTCTTCTAGGTCAGCCATTAATAGATTGTGGTGCCATCCTGGTCCCCATAGCAGTGACCATCATCTGTAGATATATGTCACTGTTGAAGCTGAAGTAGTTGTCGGTGAGGATGAATTCTGTGAGTTTGGTAATGATTTGAGGGCTTTATTTCTGGTTGTGGGTTTGGGAAGAGAGGAACAGAGAGCAGGTATCATTTCCATCTTTGTGTGGGATGTTACACCCCTCAACCCTGTCCCCCCCCCCCCCTCCTACTCATCCTTATCTATGTAGTCTATAGTCCTATAGCTGTACAATTTTTGGCCCAACTTAGTGTGAATTCTCCACATCTGTTTTAACCCCTGTAAATTTTGTGAGATGTAACCTGTGTGGTTTTTTTTCTTGTTTGCTCAGAAATGCTTTTAACCCGAAAGCTTGTCTTTACAAAATACTGTTAGTCCAATAAATAAGGTATTACAAGATTCCTCAACATCCTGTGATTTTGCATCTGCATCACTAGACTAATACGGCTATGCCAATATATGTATGTGTGTGTAGGACAGTGAATGTAGCTGTTACGCCGAGCGCTCCGGGTCCCCGCTCCTCCCCGGAGCGCTCGCAGCATCCTCTCATTCGCAGCGTCCCGGTCAGACCTGCTGACCGGGTGCGCTGCAATATCTCTCCCAGCCGGGATGCGATTCGCGACGCAGGAGGCGCCAGCTCGCGATGCGCATCCCGGCTCCCGTACCTGACCCGTTCCCCGTTTGTCTTGTCCCGGCGCGCGCGGCCCCGCTCCTTAGGGCGCGCGCGCGCCAGGTCTCTGCAATTTAAAGGGCCACTGCGCCACTGATTGGCGCAGCAGGCCTAATCAATATTTTCACCTGTGCACTCCCTACTTATACCTCACTTCCCCTGCACTCCCTCGCCGGATCTTGTTGCCATTGTGCCAGTGAAAGCGTTCCCTTGTGTGTTCCTAGCCTGTGTTCCAGACCTCCTGCCGTTGCCCCTGACTACGATCCTTGCTGCCTGCCCTGACCTTCTGCTACGTCCGACCTTGCTCTTGTCTACTCCCTTGTACCGCGCCTATCTTCAGCAGTCAGAGAGGTTGAGCCGTTGCTGGTGGATACGACCTGGTTGCTACCGCCGCTGCAAGACCATCCCGCTTTGCGGCGGGCTCTGGTGAATACCAGTAGCAACTTAGAACCGGTCCACCAACACGGTCCACGCCAATCCCTCTCTGGCACAGAGGATCCACCTCCAGCCAGCCGAATCGTGACAGTAGATCCGGCCATGGATCCCGCTGAAGTCCCACTGCCAGTTGTCGCCGACCTCACCACGGTGGTCGCCCAGCAGTCGCAACAGATAGCGCAACAAGGCCACCAGCTGTCTCAACTGACCGTGATGCTACAGCAGCTATTACCACAGCTTCAGCAACAATCTCCTCCGCCAGCTCCTGCACCTCCTCCGCAGCGAGTGGCCTCTTCCAGCCTACGATTATCCTTGTCGGATAAATTTGATGGGGACTCTAAGTTTTGCCGTGGCTTTCTTTCGCAATGTTCCCTGCACTTGGAGATGATGTCGGACCAGTTTCCTACTGAAAGGTCTAAGGTGGCTTTCGTAGTCAGCCTTCTGTCTGGAAAGCTCTGTCATGGGCCACACCGCTCTGGGACCGCAATGACCCTGTCACTGCCTCTGTACACTCCTTCTTCATGGAGATTCGAAGTGTCTTTGAGGAACCTGCCCGAGCCTCTTCTGCTGAGACTGCCCTGTTGAACCTGGTCCAGGGTAATTCTTCTGTTGGCGAGTACGCCATCCAATTCCGTACTCTTGCCTCCGAATTATCCTGGAATAACGAGGCCCTCTGCGCGACCTTTAAAAAAGGCCTATCCAGTAACATTAAAGATGTGCTGGCCGCACGAGAAATTCCTGCTAACCTGCATGAACTTATTCATCTTGCCACCCGCATTGACATGCGTTTTTCCGAAAGGCGTCAGGAGCTCCGCCAGGATATGGACTTTGTTCGCACGAGGCGGTTTCTCTCCCCGGCTCCTCTCTCCTCTGGTCCTCTGCAATCCGTTCCTGTGCCTCCCGCCGTGGAGGCTATGCAAGTTGACCGGTCTCGCTTGACACCTCAAGAGAGGACACGATGCCGCATGGAGAATCTTTGCCTGTACTGTGCCGGTACCGAACACTTCTTGAAGGATTGTCCTATCCGTCCTCCCCGCCTGGAAAGACGTACGCTGACTCCGCACAAAGGTGAGACAGTTCTTGATGTGAACTCTGCTTCTCCACGCCTTACTGTGCCTGTGCGGATATCTTCTTCTACCTTCTCCTTCTCTGCTATGGCCTTCTTGGATTCCGGATCTGCAGGAAATTTTATTTTGACCTCTCTCATCAACAGGTTCAACATCCCGGTGACCAGTCTCGCCAGACCCCTCTACATCAATTCTGTTAACAATGAAAGATTGAACTGTACCGTGCGTTACCGCACGGAATCTCTCCTAATGTGCATCGGACCCCATCACGAAAAAATTGAATTTTTGGTCCTCTCCAACTGCACTTCAGAAATTCTTCTTGGATTACCGTGGCTTCAACGCCATTCCCTTGATTGGTCCACAGGAGAGATCAAGAACTGGGGTACTTCTTGTCACAGGGACTGTCTTAAACCGGTTCCCAGTACTCACAGTCGTGACCCTGTGGTTCCCCCGGTATCTGGTCTTCCTAAGGCTTATATGGACTATGCTGATGTTTTTTGCAAAAAGCAAGCAGAGACTTTACCTCCTCACAGGCCTTATGACTGTCCTATTGACCTCCTCCCGGGTACTACTCCACCCCGGGGCAGAATCTATCCTCTGTCTGCTCCAGAGACTCAAGCCATGTCGGAGTACATCCAGGAGAATTTAAAAAAGGGGTTTATCCGCAAGTCCTCCTCTCCTGCCGGAGCTGGATTTTTTTTTGTGTCCAAAAAAGATGGCTCCCTACGCCCTTGCATTGATTACCGCGGACTTAATAAAATCACGGTAAAAAAACGCTACCCCTTACCTCTTATCTCGGAACTCTTTGATCGCCTACAAGGCGCCCACATCTTTACCAAACTGGACTTAAGAGGTGCTTATAATCTCATCCGCATCAGGGAGGGGGACGAATGGAAGACTGCATTTAACACCAGAGATGGACACTTTGGGTATCTGGTCATGCCCTTTGGCCTGTGCAACGCCCCTGCCGTCTTCCAAGACTTTGTTAATTAAATTTTTCGTGATCTCCTATATACCTGTGTTGTGGTTTATCTGGACGATATTCTGATTTTTTCTGCCAACTTAGGAGAACACCGCCAGCATGTCCGCATGGTTCTTCAGAGACTTCGGGACAATCAACTTTATGCCAAAATGGAGAAATGTCTCTTTGAATGTCAATCTCTTCCTTTTCTAGGATACTTGGTCTCTGGCCAGGGACTACAAATGGACCCAGATAAACTATCTGCCGTGTTAGATTGGCCACGCCCCTCCGGACTCCGTGCTATCCAACGTTTTTTGGGGTTCGCCAATTATTACAGACAATTCATTCCACACTTCTCCACTATTGTGGCCCCTATCGTGGCTTTAACCAAGAAAAATGCCAATCCTAAGTCCTGGTCTCCCCAAGCGGAAGACGCATTTAAACATCTCAAGTCTGCCTTTTCTTCTGCTCCCGTGCTCTCCAGACCTGACCCATCTAAACCCTTTCTATTGGAGGTAGATGCCTCCTCTGTGGGAGCTGGAGCTGTCCTTCTACAAAAAAATTCTTCCGGGCATGCTGTTACTTGTGGTTTTTTTTCTAGGACCTTCTCTCCGGCGGAGAAAAACTACTCCATTGGTGATCGAGAACTACTGGCCATTAAATTGGCGCTTGAGGAATGGAGGCACCTGCTGGAGGGATCAAAATATCCAGTTATTATATACACTGATCACAAGAATCTCTCCTATCTCCAGTCTGCCCAACGACTGAACCCTCGCCAGGCTAGGTGGTCGTTGTTCTTTGCCCGTTTTAACTTTGAAATCCATTTTCGCCCTGCTGACAAGAACATTAGGGCCGATGCCCTCTCTCGTTCTTCTGATGCCTCTGAAGTAGAGGTCTCTCCGCAACACATCATTCCTCCGGACTGTCTGATCTCCACTTCTCCAGCTTCCATCAGGCAAACTCCTCCAGGGAAGACCTTCGTTTCTCCACGCCAGCATCTCGGGATTCTCAAATGGGGACACTCCTCCCACCTCGCAGGCCATGCGGGCATCAAAAAATCCTTGCAACTCATCTCTCGATTTTATTGGTGGCCGACTCTGGAGACTGATGTTGTTGATTTCGTGCGGGCCTGTACTGTCTGTGCCCGGGATAAGACTCCTCGCCAGAAGTCTGCTGGTCTCCTTCATCCTCTGCCTGTTCCTGAACAGCCTTGGTCACAGATTGGTATGGACTTTATTACGGACTTGCCCTCATCCCGTGGCAACACAGTTGTTTGGGTGGTCGTTGATCGATTTTCCAAGATGGCACATTTTATTCCTCTTCCTGGTCTTCCTTCAGCGCCTCAGTTGGCAAAGCAATTTTTTGTACACATTTTTCGCCTTCACGGTTTGCCCACGCATATCGTCTCGAATAGAGGCGTCCAATTCGTGTCTAAATTCTGGAGGGCCCTCTGTAAACAGCTCAAGATCAAATTAAACTTCTCTTCTTCTTATCATCCCCAATCCAATGGGCAAGTAGAAAGAATTAATCAGGTCCTGGGTGACTATTTACGGCATTTTGTTTCCTCCCGCCAGGACGACTGGGCAGATCTTCTACCATGGGCCGAATTCTCATACAACTTCAGAGTCTCCGAATCTTCTGCTAAATCCCCATTTTTCGTGGTGTACGGCCGTCACCCTCTTCCTCCCCTCCCTACTCCCTTGCCCTCTGGTTTGCCCGCTGTGGATGAAGTGACTCGTGATCTTTCCACCATATGGAAAGAAACCCAAAATTCTCTTTTACAGGCTTCATCCCAGATGAAAAAATTTGCTGATAAAAAAAGAAGAACTCCCCCCATTTTTGCTCCCGGAGACAAGGTATGGCTCTCCGCTAAATATGTCCGCTTTCGTGTCCCCAGTTACAAACTGGGACCACGCTATCTTGGTCCTTTCAAAATCTTGTGCCAGATTAACCCTGTCTCTTACAAACTCCTTCTTCCTCCTTCTCTCCGTATTCCCAATGCCTTCCATGTCTCTCTCCTTAAACCACTCATCCTTAACCGTTTCTCTCCCAAAGTTGTTTCTCCCACTCCTGTTTCCGGTTCGTCTGACGTCTTCTCTGTGAAGGAGATTCTGGCCTCCAAGACTGTCAGAGGTAAAAGATTTTTTTTTTTGGTAGATTGGGAAAACTGTGGCCCAGAGGAGAGATCCTGGGAACCTGAGGACAACATCCTAGACAAAAGTCTCATCCTCAGGTTCTCAGGCTCCAAGAAGAGGGGGAGACCCAAGGGGGGGGGGGGTACTGTTACGCCGAGCGCTCCGGGTCCCCGCTCCTCCCTGGAGCGCTCGCCGCATCCTCTCATTCACAGCGCCCCGGTCAGACCTGCTGACCGGGTGCGCTGCAATATCTCTCCCAGCCGGGATGCGATTCGCGACGCAGGAGGCGCCCGCTTGCGATGCGCATCCCGGCTCCCGTACCTGACCCGTTCCCCGTCTGTCTTGTCCCGGGGCGCGCGCGGCCCCGCTCCTTAGGGCGCGCGCGCGCCGGGTCTCTGCAATTTAAAGGGCCACTGTGCCACTGATTGGCGCAGCAGGCCTAATCAGTATGTTCACCTGTGCACTCCCTACTTATACCTCACTTCCCCTGCACTCCCTCGCCGGATCTTGTTGCAATTGTGCCAGTGAAAGCGTTCCCTTGTGTGTTCCTAGCCTGTGTTCCAGACCTCCTGCCGTTGCCCCTGACTACGATCCTTGCTGCCTGCCCTGACCTTCTGCTACGTCCGACCTTGCTCTTGTCTACTCCCTTGTACCGCGCCTATCTTCAGCAGTCAGAGAGGTTGAGCCGTTGCTGGTGGCTACGACCTGGTTGCTACCGCCGCTGCAAGACCATCCCGCTTTGCGGCGGGCTCTGGTGAATACCAGTAGCAACTTAGAACCGGTCCACCAACACGGTCCACGCCAATCCCTCTCTGGCACAGAGGATCCACCTCCAGCCAGCCGAATCGTGACAGTAGCTAGGAGGGTATTTGCATGAGTATACATTAAAGCTTTAGCATGCACCAGAGTGTCAAGATTAAGCACCTGTCTGAACAGGTGACAGAGCACCTCACCTTTGTTATGTGAAGAGTTTTTCAGGACAAGCAAATGATCGCCTGGCCACAGCTTTCTATTTGAATGTTATTAAACAAAATGTATGTCTTTTTTTCATATTCTTCAGCCTCTTTTATTTTAATGTTATGGTACTTCTATATTCCCCAGGAGAGAAGTGTATCAGCCATTAGAGAATTATTGCAGGGATCGGGGAAAAAAGCAAGCCTACATTGACTTTGTGTGTGATTCCATCTATCTTATACTAACTTGCAACACCTTCAAGTTCGGAGAAACTTGGTATAAACAAACAAGTGAAGTTTCCATGGGTACACCTGTGGCATGTACCCTAGCAAACTTATATGTAGCAATTTTTGAAAATAAATTTTCAGCCATTAACCCCTACTTGAAGTTTGTGGCAAGCTATCACCGCTTTGTCGATGATATATTCATATTATGGACAGGCTCAGAGCCTGAGTTTCAGGAATTTGTGTTAACACTCAATAGAATCAATGATATGAATCTGTGTTTTACATCAAAAGTGGGGGAAGAAAGAATTAGAGTTCCTGGATGTGCTCATGGTGATAGAAAATGAAGACACTGTTACTAAAGGCTATCACAAGCCAACAGCCTGCAATTATCTGCTTCATTATAGCAGCTATCACCCTGAGCACGTCAAGAAAGCAGTGCCTTATGGCCAATTTTTAAGACTCAGGCGAATAAACAGTAAGGAAGAAGACTTCCTTATACAAGCACAGGATTTGTTGGATCGCTTACTCGCAAGAGGGTACCAAAAACACGCCCTTTTAAAATCAATGGATAGGGCAAAGAATCAAGACAGGAAGTTACTTCTGACAGGTAGAAAAAAATATAATAATAAAAATAAAAAATTTGAAAAAAGAATAATACAGAATCATGAAGGTAGGCACTCCCCCAATATTCCCATTTCCAGAATCACTGCATCACAACAAAGAACAGACAGGTCCTCCCCCTCCTATATTATGTCGTCCTCTGAATCCACCTCCCGTTTTTCTTTTTCATTTTCTTTCAGCCCAATGGCTAAACAGATTAAAAAGTCTATGAGCAACAATTGGTTTTTGATCCAGAATGATGCTGATTTATCAGAGAGCACGAAGCAAAAACCTCTGGTCGCTTTTAGAAAATGTAAGAATATAAAAGACGTCTTAGTGAAGAGTCCTTTCAAAGGTCCCCTAAAAAAGATAATTGGTTAAATAAATCAATTTGTCCCGGGATGTACAAATGTGGTTGTTACGCCGAGCGCTCCGGGTCCCTGCTCCTCCCCGGAGCGCTCGCTGCATTCCTCTCTTTGCAGCGCCCCGGTCAGACCCGCTGACCAGGAGCGCTGCACTGACACTGCCGGCGGGGATGCGATTCGCATAGCGGGACGCGCCCGCTCGCGAATCGCATCCCAAGTCACTCACCTGTCCCAGCCCCCGGCTGTCATGTCCTGGCGCGCACAGCTCCGCTGCTTAGGGCGCGCGCGCGCCAGCTCTCTAAGATTTAAAGGGCCAGTGCACCAATGATTGGTGCCTGGCCCAATCAACCTAATTAGCTTCCACCTGATACCTGGCTATATTACCTCACTTCCCCTGCACTTCCTTGCCGGATCTTGTTGCCTTGTGCCAGTGAAAGCGTTTAGTGTTGTCCAAAGCCTGTGTTCCAGATCTTCTGCTATCCACATTGACTACGAACCTTGCCGCCTGCCCCGACCTTCTGCTACGTCTGACCTTGCCTCTGTCTAGTCCTTCAGTCCCACGCCTTCTCAGCAGTCAGCGAGGTTGAGCCGTTGCCAGCTGATACGACCTGGTTGCTACTGCCGCAGCAAGACCATCCCGCTTTGCGGCGGGCTCTGGTGAAAACCAGTAGCAACTTAGAACCGGTCCACCGACACGGTCCACGCCAATCCCTCGCTGACACAGAGGATCCACATCCAGCCTGCCGAATCGTGACAGTAGATCCGGCCATGGATCCCGCTGAGGTGCCGCTGCCAAGTCTCGCTGACCTACCCATGGTGGTCACTCAGCAATCGCAGCAAATTGCCCAACAAGGACAGCAGCTGTCGCAGTTGACCGCCACGTTACAGCAACTTCTGCCACTGCTACAGCAGCAACCATCTCCTCAGCCAGCTCCTGCACCTCCTCCGCAGCGAGTGGCCGCTCCTAGCCTCCGCTTGTCCCTGCCGGACAAATTTGATGGGGACTCTAGACTCTGCTGTGGATTCTTATCTCAATGTTCCCTACATATGGAGATTTTGTCGGACCAATTTCCTACAGAACGGTCTAAGGTGGCGTTCGTAGTGAGTCTTCTTTCTGGAAAGGCCTTGTCTTGGGCCACACCGCTCTGGGACCGCAATGATCCTGCCGCAGCCACAGTCCAGTCCTTCTTTGCTGAAGTCCGTAGTGTCTTCGAAGAACCAGCCCGAGCTTCTTCTGCCGAGACTGCCCTGCTGAACCTTGTCCAGGGTAATTCTTCAGTAGGCGAGTACGCCATCCGATTTCGTACTCTCGCTTCCGAATTATCTTGGAATAACGAGGCTCTCTGCGCGACCTTTAAAAAAGGCCTATCCAGTAACATCAAGGATGTGCTGGCCGCACGAGAGATTCCTGTCAACCTGCAAGAACTTATCCATTTGGCCACCCGCATTGACATGCGTTTTTCTGAGAGACACCAGGAGCTCCACCAGGAAAAAGACCTTGATCTCTGGGCCTCTCTCTCACAGTATCCTTTGCAATCTACCCCTGTGCTTCCCGCCAAGGAGGCTATGCAAGTGGATCGGTCTCGCTTGACCCTTGAAGAGAGGACTCGCCGTAGGGATAACAATTTATGTCTGTACTGCGCCAGTACCGAACACTTCTTGATGGATTGCCCTATTCGCCCTCCACGTCTGGGAAACACACGCACCCAGCTCACGTGGGTGTGGCGTCTCTTGGTACGAAGTCTGCTTCTCCACGTCTCACTGTGCCCGTGCGGATTTCTCCTTCTGCCAACTCTTCCTTCTCGGCCGCGGCCTTCTTGGTCTCTGGTTCTTCTGGAAATTTTATTCTGGCCTCTTTGGTGAATAAGTTCTGCATCCCGGTGACCCGTCTCGTCAAGCCGCTCTACATTTCCTCGGTCAACGGAGTTAAATTGGACTGCACCGTGCTTTACCGCACAGAACCTCTCTTAATGTGCATTGGACCCCATCACGAAAAGATTGAATTGTTCGTCCTTCCCAACTGTACCTCTGAAGTCCTCCTCGGTCTGCCATGGCTCCAGCATCATTCTCCCACCCTTGACTGGACCACCGGGGAGATCAAGAATTGGGGCCCTGCTTGCCGCAAGAAATGCCTCACGTCTCCTCCCAGTCCCGTCAGGCAAGCCTCGGTGCCTCCTCCTACACCTGGTCTCCCCAAAGCCTAACAGGACTATGCTTTGCCTCCTCATAGCCCCTGTCCTGGTAACACTCTGCCCCGTGCCAAGCTTCACCCTCTGCCCTCCCTCCCCATTCCCACTCCTGCTGAACTGCCTACATTTGATGAGGAAACCCTACAATCGCTCCCAGTGTCCTCGTCCCACGTGAAGCAATTGCAGGACAAAAAAAGGGGGAGACCTAAGGGGGGGTACTGTTACGCCGAGCGCTCCGGGTCCCTGCTCCTCCCCGGAGCGCTCGCGGCGTTCCTCTCTCTGCAGCGCCCCGGTCAGACCCGCTGACCGGGAGCGCTGCACTGACACTGCCGGCGGGGATGCGATTTGCATAGCGGTACGCGCCCGCTCGCGAATCGCATCCCAAGTAACTCACCAGTCCCAGCCCCCGGCTGTCATGTCCTGGCGTGCGCGGCTCCGCTCCTTAGGGAGCGAGCGCGCCAGCTCTCTAAGATTTAAAGGGCCAGTGCACCAATGATTGGTGCCTGGCCCAATCAGCCTAATTAGCTTCCACCTGATCCCTGGCTATATTACCTCACTTCCCCTGCACTTCCTTGCCGGATCTTGTTGCCTTGTGCCAGTGAAAGCGTTTAGTGTTGTCCAAAGCCTGTGTTCCAGATCTTCTGCTATCCACATTGACTACGAACCTTGCCGCCTGCCCCGACCTTCTGCTACGTCTGACCTTGCCTCTGTCTAGTCCTTCAGTCCCACGCCTTCTCAGCAGTCAGCGAGGTTGAGCCGTTGCCGGTGGATACGACCTGGTTGCTACCGCCGCAGCAAGACCATCCCGCTTTGCGGCGGGCTCTGGTGAAAACCAGTAGCAACTTAGAACTGGTCCACCGACACGGTCCACGCCAATCCCTCGCTGACACAGAGGATCCACATCCAGCCTGCCGAATCGTGACAGTGGTACTTGCAACTGGTGTACCCAAGCCTGCACAGACAAAAGTGTGACATTAGGGGATATTGTTATTTCCCCTAAAGATTTATTTTGTTGTAGAACTAGCAATGTAATTTATGCCATATTTTGCCTGTGCAGGCGGTTTTACATAGGGTGTACAATTAGACCCTTAAATGTTAGATTTAGGGAACATTTCTGCTCCATTACAACTAAGAAAGGATCTCCCAGACTCATTACACATGTGTTAGAAGAACATGGAGGAAATGCAAGAATATTAAGATTCATGCCTCTGGAAAAAGTCTTTGCATCCTCAAGTATAGATAGTCGCAAATTACTATTACAACGCAAAGCGAGATGGATCATACGGACCAACCTCGGTCTCAATGATCGCCTTGACATGAGCGTTTTTATTTCATGTGGATCATTTATTTCATGTGAATTTCCTCAATTCCTGTCGAAGATCTATTTGTTTTCTAACTGTATGTGTTGTTGTTACTACTTGATGTAGAATTGTGTATGCAGGTGTGGAATGCCCTTACCTGCTGATGTGGGTGTTCAGGAAGTATTTCACCTGACCCCTTACACACAGGTAGGCGTGACCTGAAGAAGTGGCAGGACCGGCACAAAATAGCTATCGTGACCACACGCTCCTTCTTGGCGCCCCGCCAGAATATGTGTTCTACTGCACCTTGATCCTGAATAAAGAAGCCAGCATCTGATCCATGACATGTGAGTGTCCCCGTTTTTTTCTTTCTTTTGCTACATTGAGATTGCCTTTCCTCTAATGGCCAGAGCACCTGTGGGATTGGATTTCGGTAGGGTTGCAGTCCTGCTGCTGTCTCACCCGTGAGATTCACAACGCAATGAATACTGCTTGACCAGTGCCAGCACCTGTTTTCTATGCGAGTATGTTATATCTACACTGTCTGTTCCTGCACATTAGACTTAGCCAATTACTTCTCTTGGTTGATGCATTTACATATTTTTGTAGGTATTTTCTTACTTACCTGTGCAGTAGCACTTATAATCCTTAGACCACCCGAACCACCTATTACCAGTTGAGACATCTTGTCTTTGGACAAAAGAATGGCTGGTGTCATGGAAGATGGTGGCTGCATCCCTACAATGCCATGAAAGAATAATAATTCTGGTTTAAATCTCTAAAAAATTATTAACACAATAAAATCCACATTTATAGAAAAATCGGACTGATGAAAAATAGCATTGTGTTACTGCTAACACACAGCTTTACCCATTCTCTGCCTGAGCCATATTTGACAGATCAGTTTTTAAGCATTCAAATAGTCCAAATAGTAGATGATCAGTAGATTTTAAAGGATAAAACAAATGATCTTAAAGGAAATCTGTCATCAGTGTCACCTGCACTAACCTGTCGGTACCGACAGATTGTGTAGGTGACACTGATAACAATGGTACTCACCTTGTCCCGTTCCGTGGAGGGGATCTTCGGTAATCTCCTCCGTTAGCTCTGCTCCCGACACCTGGCTTGGTGCATGGGCGGAGCTTACTAATGTCACCTCTGCTGTGAGACCCATCAGAGAGCAGCAACAGCTTGGGGCATGGGCGGAGCTTAGTGACATCACCGCTGCTGCTCCCTGCTGGGTCCCGCTGTGAGAGAACAGCGGGACCCATGCCGGGTGCCCAGAGCAGAGGAGATTACCAAAGATCCCCACCACGGAACGGGACAAGGTGAGTACCGTTGTCATAAGTGTCACCTGCACTACCTGTTGATACTGACAAGTTAGTGTAGATGACACTGGTGACTAGTGTTGAGCGTCATAGGCCATATTCGAATTTGCGAATATTCGCGAATATATGGATGAATATTCGTCATATTCGCGAATATTTGCATAATCGTAATATTCTCGTTTTATTTTCGTGTGTGCGAAAATTAACATATGCGAAAATTAACATATGCGAAAATTTGCATATACAAAAATTAGCATAAGCGAAAATTCGCATATGCGAAAATTAGCATATGCGAAAATTCGCACACCGGTCTCACACAGTAGTATTAGAGCCTTCTTACACCACATAAGCTGGAAGCAGAGAGGGATGATCACTGTGATGTGTACTGTGAAAAAAATAAAAATAAAAAAAAACAATATTCGTAATTACGAATATATAGCGCTATATTCACGAATTCGCGAATATGCGATATTGGCGAATAATATTCGAATTGCGAATATTCGCGAGCAACACTACTGGTGACAGATTTCCTTTAATGTTAAGCCTTCCGGCTCTTCTCTTGCTGGCTTTAACACAGAACTGTCTACCACTACCATTTATTTTTGAGTCCTATTAGCTGGCTGTGGTCACCATTTTTAGGGGAACAGAGGCTGGCATTTGCTAAAGAGTGTTCAAAAACAAATTCTCCAGATGCCAACTGTACCTCTCCTTGGTTCCCCAAGGCTCTGTTCACATCTGTGTTGGAGGAGGTTACATCATTTATATTGTTCTGCACTTATGATGAGAAAGAGCTCTAGAAATTGTCATACAGATGTAAACAAAACCTTACTAGAGCATCATAAAAAGTAAATCCCTTACTGTAAAGGTTTAGCCTTTCATATGGCATTGTTAGGCTATGTGTCTATAGTAATCTGTCTGGGGCAAGCGGTATTCAAACTAAACTGAAGGTGGAGAACAGTCAAGGAAAAGATTTTTGAAATAGTCAAGTTGGGTAGAGAACAGCACAAGTTACCAAAGTGGATGGTAAAAATCTATAGCAAATTTGTTTTAATCTAACATCATGCAGACATGTCCCAGCACTGGGACCCAAACTGGTCAAAACTTTTGACATGTCTACATGATATCTCAAAAATGTTATACTGTAGGTCATAGTAATGGGCTGGTGTTGGTTTCGTTCACTAGGCAGAGAAAATAAAGGAACGGCTTTTAAGTAAATACTCCAGATACTGTATCTATGTCATAGGATTGTGTCGATTTTGTACTGTTAAATACTGTAGCAGAAAAACTTACTTCTATCTTTAGAGTTGAGCTATGATGCAGATAGATGCCGGCCCCCCGCCTCAATGACCGTAATTGGCGGAAAACTTCTGTCTCACTCACTACATATATTTGTAAGATAAATGTGATTGAGTGATTCGAGTATAATGCAATCTGCTTACATGTACACAGTAATAGTAAAGTGTAAATCTATATATGGTACCATGTAATAGGCACTATGAGTGGTTGAAGGTACCTGTGGTCTGAAAGCTGGTTTGCATAGATTGATCCACGGAGCGTTGTTTGTCCTGAGTTGCGGTGAAGGATACCAGTGTGCACGATACAATCCACGGAGCGTTGTTCGTCCAAAGGTATAGTGTGGGTACTGAAACACAGTCCTTCCAAGAGCCCCCAGAGGGACAGTATGACAGGCAGTCCAGGTGGACAGCGGGTGAAGGCGCCGGGAGATCTGCTCCGGCCGTGAGCGTCTCACCGATGCGACCACGCTGTGATAGTTTGCAAGGAGATCTGATTACTGAACGTGACGTCACGATTGCAGCTACAGCAAGGCGCAGGAGCCAAAGAATCATCTAACGAGTTCCGGTCAGTACGCTGACCTTCGTCAGAGATGAAGAGTCACTACTGGCTCCTGGTATTTATGCAAACTATAGATGTTAGTCCGGGCCGGCCCAATATTCATGTTCGCCTCTCTGGCAACCATACTTTCCGGATTGCCAATTTCTAGTGGAGTGTATGCACCATGTCTAATCTTTCTCAGACTCCAATTCTAGTATTTGCACATTCATATACGCAATACTTCCGGACCTTGGCTATACAAAACGCATTAAAAACGCAAGCAAAAAATGCACAATGTGAACATGTTCCTATCTAGAAAATTTGTTGCTGAAACAACAGACTAAACGGTTAAGAATGGGGGGTAAAAATGTCCTACATATCAATATTGCCACTCTGACAGATAACCGGGCTATCATAAGGAATATTACTTTTAATTTATTTAATTTTTTAATTTTTTAAAATTTTTTAAAATATTTTATTTTTAAATGGGACACTTTTCAAAAAAATATATATCATAAAAAGGCAAATAATTCTAGAACGATATTTAAACCGTATGGGGATATTGTGTTTAGATAAAAAATCCAGCGGCTCTCCGTTCTTGACATGTTTGCCACGTGATTTCCACCTCGCCAATGTTTTTTTACTTTTTGTAGTCCAAAAAAATGTGGATTGTGCAAAAGACGCATTGTGCTTCTCCACAAAATGTTTAGAGAGTGGATGGCCCAAAAATTTCCTCTCTATATTATAAATATGTTCTCCAATTCGAGTGGACAAAATGCGTTTTGTCTGTCCCACATACATTTTGCCACATGGGCATTGAATGCCATAAATGACATCTTTAGATTTGCAATTTATGTGCGACTTTATAGTGCTTCTAAAGGAGCCATCCCAACTTTCCACTTCACGCAATGGAGTTCTTTTTAATTCAGTTTTTTTGCAACATTTACATGACCGACATGGGAAAAACCCGTTTTCCTGGAAGAACGTAACCTGGTCTTTACAAGGCTTATTTTTGATAGTCGGTGCCACCCTATTCCCTATGTTAGATGTTTTCTTAAAAATAAAAGTGGGGTGTTTTGGTAGCAATTGTCCCACAATTCTGTCGCCTTTCAGAATTTCCCAATGTTTTTTTACCATTTTCTTAAATAGATAACTCTGATTATTGTAAGTAGTAATAATTGGTACTTTGATATTTTCGGTAGTCTCTATTGATATTTCCTTCCGTTTTTTAGTTAATAAAGTGCTTCGATCCATTTTTTCTACTTGTTCAGCAACTGTCAGTAACATTTCCTTTTCATATTCCTTCTGTATAAAATCATTTTGTAAACTCTCAGCTTCCTTTTTGTATTCGACCACATCCGTACAGTTTCTCCGCAATCTGATAAACTGGCTTCTCGGTATATTTCTAAGCCAGCTGGGGAGGTGACAACTACTCAAGTCTATATAGCTGTTGCTATCAGTAGTTTTTTTTTAAAGTTTTTGTCCTCAATTCGTTATCTTCTATAAAAACTGTTAGGTCCAAAAAATTAATTTCTGTCTGACTAATAGTGGGCGTGAAGGTAAGATAAAATTTGTTTTCATTTAAATTAGTTAAAAATTCATTTAAAAGGTTTTCCGGACCATTCCATATAAAAATGATGTCATAGATAAAACGCCTCCAGAGGACCAGATTTGACGCCAGGCCGGATGCTGGGAGGATATTGGATTCCTCCCACAACCCCATATAGAGGTTAGAATATCCCGGCGCAAATCTGGTCCCCATGGCGGTGCCCCACGTCTGAAGATAAAAGTCGTCATGGTATAAAAAGTAATGATGTTGGAGTATAAATGAAATGCACTCCCCGATGAAATTGGTTTGTTCTTGGGGCAAGGAGGTATGCATAAAGTGCTCGGCTGCTTGGCGCCCTTTTTCATGTTCTATTATAGTATATAAGGACGTAACGTCCAGGGTCCCTAAGATGTATTCAGGTTTCCAGGTTATCTCTCCGAGTATCTGGAGAATATGTGTAGTGTCCTTCAGGTATGTTGGAAGTTGGACCACATATTTTTGTAGCTGAAGGTCCACATACTTCGACAGGTTGGATGTAAGGCAGTCAATCCCTGATTTACTTTTTTATCTAAACACAATATCCCCATACGGTTTAAATATCGATCTAGAATTATTTGCCTTTTTATGATATATATATTTTTGAAAAGTGTCCCATTTAAAAATCAAATATTTTAAAATTTTTTAAAAAATTTAAAAAATTTAATAAATTAAAAGTAATATTCCTTATGATAGCCCGGTTATCTGTCAGAATGGCAATATTGATATATAGGACATTTTTACCCCCCCCCCCCATTCTTAACCGTTTAGTCTGTTGTTTCAGCAACAAATTTTCTAGATAGGAACATGTTCACATTGTGCATTTTTTGCTTGCGTTTTTAATGCGTTTTGTATAGCCAAGGTCCGGAAGTATTGCGTATATGAATGTGCAAATACTAGAATTGGAGTCTGAGACATAGATTGATTAATACACTATCCATAAAGATTAGACATGGTGCATACACTCCACTAGAAATTGGCAATCCGGAAAGTATGGTTGCCAGAGAGGCGAACATGAATATTGGGCCGGCCCGGACTAACATCTATAGTTTGCATAAATACCAGGAGCCAGTAGTGACTCTTCATCTCTGACGAAGGTCAACGTACTGACCGAAACGCGTTAGATGATTCTTTGGCTCCTGCGCCTTGCTGTAGCTGCAATCGTGACGTCACGTTCAGTAATCAGATCTCTTTGCAAACTATCACAGCGTGGTCGCATCGGTGAGACGCTCACGGCCGGAGCAGATCTCCCGGCGCCTTCACCCGCTGTCCACCTGGACTGCCTGTCATACTGTCCCTCTGGGGGCTCCTGGAAGGACTGTGTTTCAGTACCCACACTATACCTTTGGACGAACAACGCTCCGTGGATTGTATCGTGCACACTGGTATCCTTCACCGCCACTCAGGACAAGCAACGCTCCATGGATCAATCTATGCAAACCAGCTTTCAGACCACAGGTACCTTCAACCACTCATAGTGCCTATTACATGGTACCATATATAGATTTACACTTTACTATTACTGTGTACATGTAAGCAGATTGCATTATACTCGAATCAATCAATCACATTTATCTTACAAATATATGTAGTGAGTGAGACAGAAGTTTTCCGCCAATTACGGTCATTGAGGCGGGGGGCCGGCAACTATCTGCATCTTAGCTCAACTCTAAAGATAGAAGTAAGTCTTTCTGCTACAGTATTTAACAGTACAAAATCGACACAATCCTATGACATAGATACAGTATCTGGAGTATTTACTTAAAAGCCGTTCCTTTATTTTCTCTGCCTAGTGAACGAAACCAACACCAGCTCACTCCTCAAAATCTTCTTATCTCATCCAGATGCTAATAAACCAACTGCATTAGTAAGTTTGTTCCCATATGTGTGTTCCTTTTATGTGCGCCGATACACAAACACAATTTATCCTTGAGCTTATTCCTTTTATTTGGGCCCCAGCCAGGACCCTCATTGTTGTATCTTGGCTGCCTAAAAGGGAACCATCCCTGCGCCAGTGATTATATACTACAGGTCATAGTAATGCTTTAAGTATAATGGGAAGAAATTGCATTAGAAGGGAATGCATAGCACAAAGTTATATGTCCCACATAGACAGGGCCAGGACAACAGGTAAGCAAACATAGGCACCCACCTAGGGTGCCACCGCATACCTGAGACACAAAAGGGGCACACTGGCAGCAGGGAATACAGGGTGCATGCTACAGGGTGCACTGCTTTCCACTGTATGCACATCCTTAGCATGGGGGTGCAGTTGAAAGCTGCCTGTGACTGAGAAAAGGAGCAATTGACTCCTTGTCCTATCACTCACCCTTACCCACAGGAGAGTACTTTTCTACCTACATAGAGCACCTATGTACCTACTGGGGGTCCTTTCTACATACTGGGGGTAGCTAGCTACCTACTGGGGGGCACCTAAAGACATTCAAAGATGCCATGCATTTAGCATTGCTTAATAGGCTTACACGTATTTCAACCTGGGAGCCCTTGTTAGCCTCCTCTGGGCCATAGAAACCATCAGCACTCCTTGACTCTGTAGGCACCCTCTAACTTTCTTAAACTCCTTAGGTGCCACTGTAACTTAGACAATGACATCTAAGGGGTTAAACGGTTGATGTTGGCGCTTTATCAGATGGTGGCTGTTACCATGGGAATATGGATGCATGTTCAGGGGTTAACAACACTTATTTTGGTACATAATAAACACAAAAAAGAAAAGATGGAAAAGTATTAAGAACTCACCTTCCTTTAAGGACACCATTGGGATATTGCAGAAATCCGCTAGCTGATTGTTAAAGATTATTCCTGTGCTTTGTGAATAAATCATGGAACCAAAGCTAGTTTTTAGAAAAGGAAAACAGGGATTCAGAATTTTATCAGGATTCTTTCCCATTAGAACAGAAAATTTTTGAAATACCCTAACACAAGATGTTTATTTTGCTTTCTACTAATGAGCTGTAAAAACTAGATCTTGATAGGCATATGTGTTTTATTCATGTAAATGCATCTTCGGGGGCTTTAATATTACTGGTATATTCTTAGGCCTGCTGCTTCTAATGGGCCATTATAAAAATTGATTGGAAAATAAAAGAAGGCATGGCTGTGAATGTAAGAATAAAATATTTACAAATGACTTGGTCATTAAAGGGCTATTAAAAATGTATCCATTATCTCTAGAACGGGGCCCGACTCTCCCTGCTAATCTTCTGAGGTTAACAGAGTTCTGTCGGCCAGTCTATCAGGAAAAAATTGTGCACAAGCTATTTTTTTTCCCTCCACTTAAAGGGGTACTCCACTGGGAATTATTTTTTTTAAAATCAACTGGTGCCAGAAAGTTAAACAGATTTTACTTATTACTTATTACTTCTATTTCAAAATCTTAACCTTTACAGTACTTATCAGCTGATGTATGTTCCAGGGGAAGTTCTTTTTTCATTTAATTTCCTTTCTGTTTTACCACAGTGCTCTCTACTGACACCACTGTCCATTTTAGGAACTGTCCAGAGTAGGAGCAAATCCCCATATCAAACCTATCCTGCTCTGGATAGTTCCTAAAATGCACAGAGGTGTCAGCAGAGAGCACTGTGGCCAGACAGAAAGGAAATTCAAAAAGAAAATAACTTCCTGTGGAGCATATAACAGCTAATAAGTATGGAAGGATTAAGATTTTTAATTAAAAGTAATTTACAAATCTGTTTAACTTTCTGGCACCAGTTGGTTTAAAAAATTTTTACCCCTTTAACTCTGATAAAATACAGGATCTCTGTCGGTCCATTCGGCAGGGGAAAAAAAGAACCGAACTGACCCAGAATAGGTCAGAGCACAATGATAATATGAACCTAGCCTTAGCAGTGATAGGCCACTCAGCCAATCATCTCAGTCATTGTCCCTTCTCAGTCAGTGATTGGATGAGTGGGCTGTCACTTTTGAGACGAGTATGTCTTAAAAGGTGGGGTATGAGGAGAGTCAGGCCCTGTCCTATGAAAATGGGATACGTTTTTTATAGGCAGCAGGGAACAGGTGACAGGTTCCTATTTAGGCTAGGTTTATACTGCATTAGTGCACTTGTTAGTTCTATCCATCTGCATCCCGCTTAAATCAGGATGCCAACATATATTGTTAAGGAGAGCAGACCCCATTGATTTCTATGGGGTGACTCCATTTGGGACCTATGCGCCATATTAAGTAGACTCAAAAGAGCGGATATGACTAACGGGTGCCCTTACATAGTATGGACCTAGCCTTATTTTGTTACAAACAGTATCCCAACCCCATAAGAAAACATGCCAGTCTCTTACACGTGATTGATGGAGCTAGTGGCAGAAACAGACGATCCATCTTTGCTGATCACAGAGACGTGAGTTGTGCCAAAGGTCTGTTTATTTTTAACTGTAGACAGATTATAATAATGGAAGTCATGATCACCATAGTCATCAATTTTGTTCCTGATTTCCTTTGCATAATTCTTAGAGAACCAGGTTTTTGTGAACTATAAATAAAAAGAGGGAAGAAACATAACTGATAAGAAAAATGACAGTAAAAAATATACCTAAAAAGTTGAAAAGCTGAATGACTTTGCAAATATTTTCCTTTATTATTTCATGGCCATGCTGATTTAAAGCATGTACTGTAATCCATTCATTTCTGTTGTTTGTTGTTAAAACTAAAGAACAGGATGGCGCAAAATTTAATTATTGATTTAATGAAAAAGTACTTTATTTGATAAATACAAAAATACAGATAAAAAACATCATCATCCCTTTCCCACCCACTAAAAAACGATAAAACTATAGTGGGTGGGATAGGGATGCTGAGGTTTTTATCTGTATTTTTGTATTTAGGTAATAAAGTACTTTTTCATTAAATCAATGAATCAAAGCTGACTGTGTTTTACCACATATTAAGTATATGTAGCAGCATGCAGCAAGCTCTTCTACATATGCTACATTTGCCGTGAAAGACAGTCTGCTCTACTAAATTTGCAATAGAACACTGTCAGCCCTCCTGCAAATCCTACATTTCAACATATATACACATTTATACATCCATTACACTATCTTATTCCCCTGTGCATTGTGCCAAATTCTCACCCCTTACTCCCTGTGCCGCATAATTTCCCCTTGATCCCAACCCCCTTGTGCCATTTCATTCCCCCTTGATTACCCTCTGTAAATTCATCACAACCCCCCCACCCCGCTCTTAATGAAATGGCACAGGGGGATAAAGAGGGACTAAAATGGCACAGGGGGTGATAGAGAGGGGGTGAAAAATTAGCAAAGAGGGCAATAAGGGGGGAAATAAAAAGCACAGGGGGGATCAAGAGGAAATTATATGGCATAGGGAGTAATAAAGGGTGGAGGATTTGGCACAGGGGAATAAAGTGGCACGGGGGGGATAAGGGAAGGAGGAAGATGAATGATTTGGCTGGCAGACCTATAGAAGCAGGGGACCACTGTTTAAACATCTTCTGCTGCTGTGCTGGGGGCTTGGACCCCTTATTGGCTGTACCCCCTGGCGGCTATTGGGAATGCCCCCTATTTGGAGGGTGCAAATCTTATGGGACTCTGCCGGGGAATGAAAAACTGTCCGCTATTGGGAGGTGTCTCCTATTGGGAGGTATCCACTAAGGGAGATTTCTCTGTAGTTGTATTTTCTATTGAAATGTACCAGAGCAGACTGTTTAGAAAGCAATTACAGGAACTTGTGCACTTGGGGGCAGAGGATGGATTCTTTACAGTTAAACAGGCCGAGTTTATTATGATTAAATGTCTGGTTATCCCCATTTTTCACTCCCACCCCAAAGTCCACAAGGACACCTTCCCTCCTCCCATGAGATTACTAGTTTCATTTGTAATTTTTTTTCTTTGCAAGTTCTAGATGTGCTTTAAAAGGAAAACTGGCAGCTTGCTTCCCCCGCACTATCCAGCAGTACTGGCTGGCAGTGCGGGGGACACTGATCAGTTTGATGCATACTGTGCCCGGACCTGCCCCGCCGTTCTGCCGAAATCTTCGATTTTCTGTGTATGCTAATTAGGTGCTAACTGGCACACAACATTGGACAAACGGGAGTCAGTGATAATCAGGGCAAACCTCCTCGCTCCAAGGAGTGGGCCTGGGCACATCTGTAAAGGAACTTTGTCGTAGAGACTTGGGATCCATAGCGGGTGGATCTGGATACTCCTCCTGGACAACTGTTCCCTTGACACTTGGAGGTAGAAGGCCAAAGGGATTTGTGTCCCAATCTTCAGAGGGGAAATAGGCAAACGGAATCTGTGTAGGGTTCTTAGGCCTGGCTTTGCACAGGGGTATATTCCACAATCTCCCTGCTCTTGAGAGAATGCATTTCTGGGGGGGAGATAGTCCCTCTGCACTGCCCTCCTGTTCACTAGGAGGATGCCCCGTGGTGACAGTCCATAAGGGTGCCAAACCCCCTCACTTTGTTGAATTTGACTACAGTGGAACTCTAGGGGTGGTTCACCCTCTCGGGAGTGCTGTAACTTCCGTATGTATAGGGCCTCCAGCTCTTTGGTGTCCTGCTGCTGTTTCTGGCGTAACTCAAACGGTAGCGGCCTAGGCCCGTATCTCTCTAATCTCTGGGCACTCAGTTCCTCCACAATTGCGGCTACCTCAGTGCCTCTTTTGGCCCCTTAAGACTGGGCCGGAGGAACTGAGGGAAGGGGCTTCCCTGGCAAGGGAAGGAGATGCTCCCGCATGCACTGGATCAATGCGGGCTCGTCACCAAACAGCCATCTGTGTAATGGTGGTGACAGAGGACGTGCTGGTGGCTGCTGGGCCTGGGGCACGGGCTCTGGACTAGGGGTAGATGGAGGGGTAGAGAAAGCGGCACCAGCCGGGGTACTCACTTACGACTGTATCTCGGCCCAGGATCCCCTGCTCCGGTGATGGGGTGACAACCTCACCGGTGACGGCTCTCGTGATGACTTAGGCTTACCTTCAGCCAGGGTTGTGGCCCACTCTCCATCGTCCTATGGCAAAGGGACCTTCAGGTGGGCATTGTCGATCCCGATGGAAAGCTTGTACAGGCAATCCAATAACTCCTGGAACACGGCAATCAGCCGATTCTCCGGTTCCAACTTGGGACTCTTGGCACATGTGGATTGCTGCGACTACCCCATCTTCTTGCTACTCGCCAGCGCTTCTAGTGAACTGAAGAGGTCAGGCTCCGCATCGGTTCTTATACTGGTCTCCGACAAGATGCCTGCCAGCCAGAAGGACGTCATCAGCAAGGCCTGGAATCGGAATCGACTCAGCGGTGCATCCTCTTTGTGCGCCCCCCCTGGCAACAAGGGCAGACCTTTCAAGTTCCACTTCGGACTGGACACGGCAACATGATCTCCACACCCAGGGGCGGGATGCTGGCTCTGGCGGGAACCTTTCGCCAGCTCAACCATCAGGTTAACCCTTTCAGGTACAGCAGACATTTTGGCGCGCAACATGGCCTCCGTTCACATTGTCAATATAACTTTTGCAGACTTCCTCACAATAAACAGCACAATTTTCTTCATCTCCCCCTCTACTTTTTCAGTGCCACGGTAAAGACAATAACAACGTCCTGTACACTTTTCTGGCACAAACTTTTTTGCAACTGCGTGCGATTTTCTTTGGAGACAGTTCAGACTAGGGGGGAGGACTTTATGGCTTAGGCACACACCTGTATCATGTTCGTGACGCCAACGTTTTGTAGTGTCTGGGGGTGCGAAGGCAAGGTGTATGGGGCAGATGTTGTTCTTTTTTGTGTTATCATACTCCGACAGCTGTAACTTTTTTATTTTTCGTCCGACGCCATTGAGTGAAGGCTTATTTTTTTCCGGGAAAAGCTGTACTTTTTATTGCTATTATTTTTGCGATACATGCGTTTTGTTTTTTTTCAGCGTTCACAGTGCGGGATAATTTACATTAAAGCTTTATAGTACACATCATTAGGATTTAGGCAATACCTAGTATGTATATGATTTGTGTGTTTTTTTTTTTACAAAATAATCACGTGGTATCCTGAAGCGAAACACCCTTGTCTACTTTCCCTGTCAGGTGGATGTCATTATATGGTGCTCGCTTCTGCCACCCCAGCTCCTTGTCTAAATGTATTATGTCATGGCAAATGCCTTTATTGTGTTTCTCACTGTCTGATTTGATTGTATCTTAAATATCATGTAAACAATTTGTGGTGACACAGGGGTGAAGGAATTCTTATCACTTTGTGACGCTAGGGCACTGCTAGCCTATACACTGGCCAAGGTGGAGATAGCTTCTCCTGGGCCAGACATGGTGGGTAATAAACAGACTGACGTCAGGTTATGGATAACTGCCTTTTCCTGAATGCAGGTGTTATTACACATAGTACGGAGCAGAGTAGAAGGGATGCAGTGTAACCCTTGGGAGCCCTTTTGCCTTGCTGGGACTTGAGACTGAAAGATTTCCCACACTGACTAGGGTTCTGACAAGGTCCAATCACTATCACCGCCAGGGCTTGACTCACCACTGTATGGGGGAACACTTGCAGAATGGCAGGGCTGACTTGAGAAGATTTAGGTGTCACCTAGCAATGCAAGCAAGTGTACTGCCTCTGGGAATGCAGAGGCAGTGTACTAGAATAGTGAAGCAAGAGCTGTCAGCTCCTGCTCCTCCATTCACTCACATGCTGTAGACACTTCTGGCTTGCAGCAAGTGACCCACAGGGGGCAGTATATTTTAGGGGCACATTACAGCGGCATTATATCTGAGGGGCACATGACAGGGGATATTTAATGTAAGGGGCACAGAACAGGGGGCATTTTATGTCAGTGGCACATAACAGGGGGCATTATATGTGAGGGGCACAGGACAGGGGGCATTATAAGTGAGGGGCAAATGACGGGGAATTATAAGTGAGGGGCACATGACGGGGCATTATATGAGAGGGGCACGTGATGGGCATTATATGTGAGGGACACAGGACAGGGGGTATTATATGTGGCACATGACGTGGAATTATATGTGAGGGGCACAGGGTTAAGTGGTGGGGAGCACAAGGGCATTAGCATTATCTGTGGGGGCACAGGGCAGAAGGAATTATTATGTGGGGGGAACAGAACAAGGCATTATTATGTGGAGGGGAACAGGACGGGGCATATTTATTATGTGTGAGCACAGGACAGGGGGCATTATAATTATGTTGGGGGCACAGGTCAGGGGGCATTAATATGATGAGGGCACAGGACAAGGTACACTGTGTGGTTGAATTATATTCAGATGGTACAGTGTGTGCCAGTATTATATTTAGGGGGTACAGTGTGTAGTAGTATTATATACAGAGGGTACAGTGTGTGGTAGTATTATATTCAAAGAGTGCAGTGTGTGGTAGTATTATATTCACAGGGTACAGTGTGTGGCAGTTTTATATTCAGAGGGTACAGTGTGTGGCAGTTTTATATTCAGAGGGTACAGTGTGTAGCAGTATTATATTCAGAGAGAGCAGTGTGTAGCAGGGTTATAATGATTATTGTTTTCATATAAAGGATCAGAAGGCGCTGACATAGTGAGGAGCCAATGTCATTTGGGCGTCATATTCTGCAGAGAGAAGATTTTGCTGGATGAAGTCCTGGTGGTATGTACCATCTGAAATAGATAAGGGAAGACTATAGAGAAGACGTCACCTGTAGTCACTGATATAATTCTGTATTCTCCTCACTAAAGAGAAGATGTCACCTGTAGTCACTGATATCATTGTGTATTCTCCTCACTATAGAGAAGATGTCACCTGTAGTCACTGATATTATTGTGTATTCTCCTCACTGTAGAGAAGATGTCACCTGTAGTCACTGATATCATTGTGTATTCTCCTCACTATAGAGAAGACGTCAGCTGTAGTCACTGATATCATTGTGTATTCTACTCACTATAGAGATGTCACTTGTAGTCCCCGATATTATTCAGTATTCTCCTCACTATAGAGAAGACGTCACCTGTAGTCACTGATATCAATTTGTATTCTCTTCACTATATAGAAGACATCACCTGTAGTCACTGATATCATTGTGTATTCTCCTCGCTATAGAGAAGACGTCACCTGTAGTCACTGATATCATTGTGTATTCTCCTCACTATAGAGAAGACGTCACCTGTAGTCACTGATATCATTGTGTAAGCTGCCTGACTGTCCCATCAGAGCTGTAGTCATTTGTAAATTATGCAATTATGATGGGTGAAACAACTCCCAGCATAACCTTACCACTGCTTAGGTCATACTGCGATCTTTAGTTTTAAAGGAGTACTCCGGTGGAAAACTTTTTTTTTAAAATCAACTGGTGCCAGAAAGTTAATCAGATTTGTAAATTACCTCTATTAACAAAAAATCTTAATCGTTATAGTACATATTAGCATCTGCATACTACAGAGGAAATTATTTTCTTTTGGATTTCTTTTCTGTCACGAACACAGTGCTCTCTGCTGACACCTCTGTCCATTTCAGGAAATGTCCAGAGCAGCATAAGTTTGCTATGGGGATTTTCTCCTTCTCTGGACAGTTCCTGAAATGGACAGAGGTGTCAACAGAGAGCACTGTGTTTGTGACAAAAAAGAAATCCAAAAAGAAAATAATTTCCTCTGTAGTATACAGATGCTAATAAGTACTGGAAGGATTAAGAATTTTTTAAAAGAAGCTATTTACAAATCTGTTTAACTTTCTGGCATCAGTTGATTAAAAAAAAAAAATGTTTTCCACCGGAGTACCCCTTTAAATGGTTAAAACTTCTCTAGCACTGTCCCATTCTATGGCAATTAGTATATTTGATTATTATAGTGGGAATAATTTTATGCAACGAACTACACTACTGGCGTCTGTCACAACAGGCTAAAAAAATTGGCCTGTGACACCAACCCTAGCAATGCCACTGCAGCATGGCACATCTTTGTTTGGAATTAAAAAAAAGTTAAAGATTGACATTAATCCTTTATCAATGAGTTGCTGAGAAAAGGTTTAACTGACTGTCGATTTCATGTCACCTCACACATAAAGAGGACAAAACACCTACAAAGCTATTAGGATGGTTTGCAGCTAGGCATGTTGTTATAATGAGACTTTATGTTGGTAGAACTTCCAAATCCCATAAGGGCATTGTCACGTTCAGGGTAGGGATTAATGCCGATCTGGATCTTGCCCTAACCGCTGTTCCTACCTACTTTGACAATATACCCTATGGTAGCCTCCAACTGAATGACGGTCTTTAAACTACTAAAACAGGACAGCAGTGAAGAAGCATTAAAAAAATTGAGAAAAATGTAGAATATGTAAAAAACAGATAAAAGCCACAAAAATAGAGAAAAAAAGGTTAGAATTGAAAGTGTAGACGTAGGTATAGAGGGGGGGGGGGATAAGGAAAAAGCAAATATATTAAACACATTCTTCTCCACTGTATTCATAGAGGAAATGAAATGCCAGGCGAAATACAGCGAGATAAGGTAAACTCCCCAGTACAGGTCACCTGTCTAACCAAGGAAGAACAGTGCCGCCTTCAAAAAAATAGACAAATTACCAAGTCCAGATGGCATCCACCCCATGTTCTAAAGGAATTAAGTAATGTAATAGACAGACCCCTATTTTTTATATTCAAGGACTCTATAGTGACAGGGTCTGTTCCCCAGGACTAGCGCATAGGAATTATTGGCCTGTTAGTTTAACCTCTTTTGTATGTAAATTGTTTGAAGGTTTTCTAAGGAATGCTATTTTAGAGTATCTTTGTAAAAATAAATGTATGACTCCATATCAGCATGGCTTTATGAGGGATTGGTCCTGTCAAACTAACCTGATCTACTTTTATGAGGAGGTGAGCTCCAGACTGGACCAGGGGCAATCGCTGGATGTCGTATATCCGGATTTTTCCAAAGCATTTGATACGGTGCCACATAAAAGATTGGTGCATAAAATGAGAAGGATTGGGCTGGGGAGAATGTGTGTAAGTGGGTAAGTAACTGGCTCAGCGATAGGAAACAGAGGGTGGTTATTAATGGTGCTTATTCTGATTGGGTCACTGTTACTAGGGGGGGTACCACAGGGGTCAGTCTTGGGTCCTGTTCTATTTAATAGATTCATTAATGACCTTGTAGAGGGGTTGAATAGTAAAGTAGCAATCTTTGCAGATGATACTAAACTCTGTAAAGTGGTAAACACTATAGAGGACAGTGCAATGTCACAAATGGATCTGGATAGGTTGGAGGTTTGGGCTGGGAAGTGGCAGATGAGGTTCAACACTGATAAATGTAAGGAAATGCACATGGGGAGGAAAAATCTGGAGCTGGGATTATGTATTAAATGGGAGAACACTTGGGACGACTGACGTGGAAAAGGACTTAGGGGTCTTAGCTAACAGTAAATTTAGCTGTAGTGACCAGTGTCAGGCAGCTGCTGCCAAGGCAAATAAAATCATGGGGTGCATCAATAGGGGCATAGATGCCCATAACAAGGAAATAATTCTACCACTGTACAAATCACTAGTCAGACCACACATAGAATACTGTGTACAGTACTGGGCACGAGTGTACAAGAAAGATATAGTGGAGCTGGAGAGGGTTCACAGACGGGCAACCAGGGTAATACGGGGAATGGGAGGACTACAGTACCCAGAAAGATTATCAGAATTGGGGTTATTTAGTTTAGAAAAAAGAAGGCTTAGGGGAGACCTAATAACTATGTATAAATATATCAGTGGACAGTACAGAGATCTCTCCCATCTATTTATATCCAGGACTGTATTCATAACAAGGGGGCATCCTCTACGTTTAGAGGAATGAAGGTTTCTACACCAGCACAGACGGGGGTTATTTACTGTAAGAGCATTGAGACTATGGAACTCTCTGTCAGAGGAGGTGGTTATGGGGAACTCAGTAAAAGAGTTCAAAAGGGGCCTGGATGCATTTTTGGAGAGTAATAACATTTCAGGTTATGGATACTAGATTTTTAGGAACAGAAGATTGATCCAGGGATTTATTCTGACTACCATATTGGAGTTTTGCGGAGTAAAATCACATGCAGTATGGACTCGCTATCACGGGGAGGAGGGAGGGTGGAACAGGTGCAGGGACAAGGTGTGTCCCCGCACCTGTTCCACTCTCCCTCATCCCTGTGATAGCGAGTCCATACTGCATGTGATTTTGCTCTGCAACTTGAATAAATCACCGCTTCACAGTGGTCTGCCTGGTGAGTTGCCGTGTCTTCTTTGCTACTACTGCCATTATTATCATTACAAAGGACAACTGGAGGAAATATTAAAGAGTTATGATTTTTAGAAAGCGAAGAGGAAAAAAACGAAAATGCAAAAATTAAATTGGCTGCATCCTTAACCTCTTCAGGACACAGGGCGTATGGATACGCCCTGCATTCCGAGTCCTTAAGGACCGAGGGCATATCCATACGCCCGTGGGAAATCCGGTCCCCACCGCTAGCCGGTTGGGGACCGGAGCCGGATGCCTGCTGAAATCATTCAGCAGGCACCCTGGCACATCACCCAGGGGGGTCCTGAGACCCCCCCATGTCGGCGATCGGAGAAAATCGCATGTCAATTCAGACATGCGATTTTCTCCAATTCCGGGCTGATCGGGTCTCTGGTATAAAAAGCGACTGTTCAGCGACAGACAAGTCGCATCGGCTGAAAGTAGGCCAGAATGTCAGTCCATGTTGGAGCAGGTTTAGATACAGTCTAAAGCATAGATCTCAAAGTCTGTGCACAGAATGACCGATCACTCGGAAAATAGGGCTGATCGGAGTTGTCAGCAACAGCCCCGATCAGCCTAAAGGATAGGAGTGAGGTCGCAAAGCTGCGATCTACTCCTATCCCCTGGCATTAGTCAGAACGGAGTTCTGACCAATGGCAGCGCAGGACAGGGAGTTGCCATGGCAACCCCCCGTTCTGCCCACCCCTGGATGTCGAGGGGCCCTGGAAAGAAGATGGAGGCCGTACCTGCAGGAGAAGATGCCTGGGGACCTGGGATCTTCGCTGGCGCCTGCAGGATCCTGATCAGGTAGGGAATCGACAGTGGGGGGGGGGGGGGGGAATTGAAAGTGAAAGTAAATCGATCTTTACTGTGGCAACCACTAGGGGGGCCAAATTGCAACTCCCAGCATGCCCAGAGAGCCAAAGGCTGTCTGGGCATGCTGGGAGTTGTAGTTTTGGAACATCTGGAGGGTCACAGTTTGGAGACCACTGTTATAGTGGTGCCCAAACAGTAGCCCTCCAGATGTTGCCAAACTACAACTCTCAGCATGCCTCGACTGCCCAGGCATGCTGGGAGTTGTAGTTCTGTAACATCTGTCCCTTCAGATTTAGCAATTTTCATGACATTTTTCAAAATTGCTGCTCTACTTTGAAGCCCTCTAATTTTTTCAAAAAGCAAAAGTATGTCCATTTTATGATGCCAACATAAAGTGGACATATTGTGTTTGTGAGGAAAAATAAAATTTATTTGGAATATCCATTTTTCTTACAAGTAGAGAGCTTCAAAGCTAGAAAAATGCTAAATTTTCAAAATTTTCATGAAATTTGGGGATTTTTCACCAAAAAAGGATGCAATTAACGCCGAAAATTTACCACCAAAATAAAGTAGAATATGTCACGAAAAAACAATCTCAGAATCAGAATATTCGGTAAAAGCATTTTCGCGTTATTAATTCGTAAAGTGATGGTGGTCATAATTGCGAAAAAGGGCTCAGTCCTTAAGGTGAAAAAGGGCTGCGTCCTTAAGGGGTTAAAGGGTTACTCCGCTCCCCAGAGTCCGGAACTCAATGTTCCGAACGCTGGGTGTTGGCTTCCGTGTTCATGCCCGCCCCCTTGTGACGGCACGCCCTGCCACCTCAATGAAAGTCTATAGGAGGGGGCATGACGGCCGTCGCATCCCCTTCCTATAGACTTTCATTGAGGGAGCAGGGCATGACATCATGGGTGGGGTGTGACATCACAAGGAGCTGGGCGTGAACACGGAAGCCCGCACCCAGCATTTGGAACATTGAGTTCCGGACACTGGGGAGCGGAGTAACCTTTTAAGGCCAAAATGGGCTGCGTCTGTAAGGGGTTAATCCAGCCAGGTCTCTCATTCACTGTCTGGGTCCCAATATATAATTCACATTGCTCTTCCTGATCTAGTTCCGTCCAGCCACTGTACCTGTGGACATTATTTAAAGTCACCTTGTTCCGGATATCCTGAACTCTTCTTCCCTAGTTTTTGACTTGCCCATTAGATACTGTATCTGATACAGTATCTTATGTATCTAAATGACATATTATTTTAACAATTTTTAGGGATTAACTGTTAACTGGATTAACTGTTTACCATCGTAGGGATTTTTGGCAATTGCTTTTTAGTTTTTTTTCCTCTTTGCTTTCTACGTTTTCTAACTTTTATATATATTTTTCTATCGACAGAGCCATTACATAGCTTAATCTTTGAGGGATAAAATGTACTTTTTAATGTCACCCCTCATTTTATTATATATGTATTGCAAAATCAAGAAATCAATTTTGCCATTTTGTGGTGGTTTCATATTTCGGCACTTAATCTGTGGTAAAAAAAACAAAACAAAAAAAAAACGACCTATTAAGGTTAATGGAATCCTGTTCTTGATATTGTGTGAGATCCCAGCATTCGGACACCTCAAAATTATAATCTTATCCCCTATCCTGTGCATAACCCCTTCAAAACATAACTGTCAGTTCAGGTGTCTTTTCAGGATAAGCTGTGTACATGAGAAGCAGCCCTATTTTCTGCAGGTTCCATCTCTAATTTGCAGTTCTCCCAGAGCTGGTGTGCAGAGCTCCCTCCTCCCCCCCTCTATAGACTTTTAATGACTTGCCTTGCAGACACAGGACAATGTTGAGCTTATTTTCAGAGTGAAATACAGTCTCACAAGAGAGGATGTTGGGAGGAAAGAAGCTTGATAACAGGAGAAAAAAAGTTTCTCATATTCGCTTGTACTATGAATCTATGCAAAGTTTGTTCAAATGGCAGTCAATAATAAGGATCAAAATAATATATCCCTGTTTTATTTGGAAGTTATTTTTATTGGTATTGCTGACAGTCTACTTGTATACATACCTCTTGAATGTTGGCAGATGTCACAGGGTCTGTAAGTTTATCTCTGTTACCATTTGCAAATTTCAAGGCTTCTACAATGCGATGGTAGGTTTCTATCTGGTTGGACACAGTCTTCATAGCGCTTTTCTCAAAATGATATCCTAAAATCAGAATACAACATTTAGTTTTCAGTTATGATATCTAAATTTTAATTCATATAGAATGATATTTTGATTGGCTCCTACTCCATCAAAAAAAAAAAAAAAAAGTTTCCTGCTCCACAATTACACCGATGTTCCAGTTACTGCAAGAAAGCCATCTGTCTAAAACCTCATTGCCAGACTGTATAAGGAACAAGTGTACCATACTCTACATACATATTGCTCATTATACAGCCTGGAAATGAGGATTTAGGCTGATAAAGGCTGAAGCTAATTTTATTTCATTTTCTTTTTTTTTTTTTTTTTACCACAGTTGTTCCCTTATGTGCATCAAAATTGAGGAATGAAAGGCATAGCCTTAGAATTGATTTCTGGCTGAAAATTCAAATGTTATTTGGTTTAAAGGGGTACTCTTCCCCTAGACATCTTATCCCCTATCCAAAAGATAGGGGATAAGATGTCAGATCGCCACAGTCCCGCTGCTTTCAATACAAGTCTATGGGAGGGGGCGTGGCGGTCATCACGCCCCCTGCCATAGACTTGCATTAAGGGGACGGGCCGTGATGTCACGAGGGGCGTAGCCTTGACGTCACGCTGCTCCGTCCCCTGTATCGTCCATCATTACGCACAGAGCGAACTCGCTCTGTGCTGTAATGATAGCCCAGTGCCGCAGCGGGGATCCCGGGGCTCCCCAGCAGCGGGACCGCAGCGATCTGACATCTTATCCCCTATCCTTTGGAAAGGGGATAAGATGTCTAGGGGCGGAGTACCCCTTTAAGTTATTAGATGTTATCAATTTTCCGCTTCAGATTAAAAGTTAAGAGAGGAGAAAGAGGTGCTATACATGTGGTGTCTCGGTGCGGAACATACCTGTTTTCCTGACCTGTCAGGTGGATGTCACCAAACGTGTCTGCTCCGGGCTCACTACTCAGGTTAAATGTGTTATGTATTATCCTGTGATAAGTATTGTCTAATGCACTTTTATTTTCTTTGTGTCAAGAGTTAACTTGTCTGTGCAGGAGGATACTTAGGGGATCACATGACTGCTTCAGCTAATTAGGGCTTCTGCCCTGCTCTCCCAAGTCTGGCTAGATGGGGAGGAGCTAGTTCAGTCTAGTAGAGAGAGAGAAGAGTGGAGTTCACCTTCAGACTTCTGCTGTGGATCTGTACCTCACCAGATGGGGACAGGCCTAGTATACCCAGTTGCTGCACCAATCTGTTCCTGAGCGACAGCATCCATCACAGGATCCGGCTGACCAGACCTTACACTGTCCAAGTCAAGTTCAGACAAGTCAAGTTCCGAAAGGATGATGTGAGAGAGAAAGCCTCAGGCAATTCAGGTCCCATTCGGTCCAGTCTGGCGGTAAGGCCTTACACATAATACTTTGGAGTCAGCGTTTGTCCACTCCAAAGTATTATGCAAGTTACTCAGTCAAGTTCAGACCAGTTTAAAATATACCTCAGTCAAGCAAGATACTAGTCAGCAAGAACTAATAGTGCAATAGTGCATAGAAGCAACTGCGATTCCTAAAGCATCCTTCAGCGAACATTGCATAGACACACCTGAACGGGAGCAGAATGGCATTGAACAGCTTGTATTGTGCTGTAATACATGCATTTTGTAGAAGCTAAATGGTAAGATTTTTTAATCGAACCCAGTTGCAAATCTCTTTTTTTTTCTAAAGGGCAAATAAAAATGATGTCACAAAATAACCATAGATCTTAAAGGGGTAATCCGGTGAAAAACTTTTTTTTTTTTTTATCAACTGATGCCTGAAAGTTAAACAGATTTGTAAATTACTTCTATTAAAAAAATCTTAATCCTTCCAGTACTTATTAGCGGCTGTATACTACAGAGGAAATTCTTTTCTTTTTGGATTTCTTTTCTGTCACAACCACAGTGCTCTTTGCTGACACCTCTGTCCATGTCAGGAACTGTCTAGAGCAGGAGAAAATCCCCATAGCAAACATATGCTGCTCTGGACAGTTCCTAAAATGGACAGAGGTGTCAGCAGAGAGCACTGTGGTCATGACAGAAAATAAAATCCAAAATAAAAGAATTTCCTTTGTAGTATACAGCCACTAATAAGTACTGGAAGGATTAAGAATTTTTAATAGAAGTAATTTACAAACCTGTTCAACTTTCTGGCAACAGCTGATTTAAAAAAAAAGTTTTCCACCGGAGTATCCCTTTAAGTTATACAAGCTAGACTGTATATAATATTATATTTATTTTGTAACATGCCACTAGGCCACCCAAGGAAACTTGTAATTCTGTGACCTTACCTTCAAGAATGTTAAGGATGAAGCTGAGAACAGCACCACCAGCTGGTGGGGGAGCTGTGTACAACATGTAGTTTCCTAGAGCCACATTTAATGGGCTTACAATTTGGACCTTGTAATTTTTGAAGTCTTCTAGGGTGAGATTGCTTCCTAATGGTGAAATGAAGTAAAGCACATTTTTAAAATTAGCTAGTAAGAACTAGCAATAATAGGGGATAGAAAATAAGGCTGGGTTCACATAACGATTTGAGCCTCCGATGCACAGATACGATTTTGGAAGCTCAAATCAGCTGAAACGGTATCTGTGCACGGACAGGTACGAACCCATTAACTTCTATGTGGCAGCAGACCACGATTTTCAGTCTGTGTCAAAAATCGGATGTGCTGAGCAAATTACTGATTGTAGTCATCACTAGCTGACTACAATTGGGTCCGCTGCCCCTTAGAAGTTAATGGGTCCGTAACTGTCCATGAACAGGTACGATTTCAGCCGATTTGATCTTCCGAAATCGTATCTATGCATCGGAGGCCCAAATCGTGATGTGAACCCAGCCTAACATGGGAAGAAGAGAAACTCAAAGAAAGTTCAGTAACTAAGAACTAGAATCAAGTTGCCAGTTTTAGCTCACCTTGATTTCCAAGATCCTCCACCATTTTCTTTGCTATGGAACCATTATAAAAGCTGTCAACTCCTTCATCTGCCACCGTCTGGAGGGTGTGTGCCAATTGGTTATAGTTTATAGGATCTCCTGCTTTTAATACATCTTTGTCTTTACAAAGCAAGTGGCTAGCAGAAACATACAAATAGATCAGAAAAGTGTCTGTGGCAAATATTCAAATATTATCATAAGTCATAATTAAGAAAGACACTTCAATAAACAGAAAAAGTAAAATATGCTGTGGAGGAATATTGATTCACAGTGTATACCATTAATGTAGTGCAATGCTCAAAAACTGTTTTGCAGGTAGGAATCCTACCTTACTTCTATTGTTAGATAAGGCCTGCAGCAACATTTCCACATATATGCCTACTTGGTTGAGAAAGCCTCTAACTTGATTAGGATTACCCCATAACACTGGGGAAGTGGGGCAGATCATGTAAACCCACAGGTGGTAACCGATTCTGTGGCAGTGGAGATAGGAGCAGCAGAGGCATCTGCTAGTTGATGCATAGGAGGCTCCAGATGGGCCGCACAACTCATTAGGGTCTGCATCTCAATTGCCAAGTGCTTAATTCTCTGATCCTGCAGATCCATCCTGTTAAAACTATTTGGTACTGGTGGATTGCCATCATCATCTGGATTCATCACCATTACATAACGAAAGGATCTGCAAATCCAGATGAAGATGATAGTGCAGTGCAAATTACACCCGAATCGGAAATCAGAGTGGATGTGAGCCAGGCCAGGGTCATACACGGTGTAACAGGGAACAGTAGGAATGTGCTTGGAGATCAGAGACCATGCAAGGGAAGAGGCAGTCTGAACTGCTGTAGCTTAAATAGCCAGGCCCCAGCAGGGAAGGGAAATGGGGAACTGCATGTTAATATCAGTTGAGATGTCAAACTGAGAAGCAAGTAGTGGAGAAAGGCTGAGAATCCTGACAGTCACATGGTTGCTTGCACCATGCTGACCTACAACCTGTTGGTCGCACCCTTACAACCTGTTGGTCGCACAAGATACTTACATCCCTTCTCCTCAAATATCTCAAGACCAGACTGCTGCCTGCAAAATTGATAACTATAAGGTATCAGGTGATATTTTGGTCAAAATAAGTAAACTCCCAGCCCATGTCCATGCGTGTTATGTTAATTCAGGGACTTTGTAGCTCTGTGTCAGAAAAACAGACCATGGGCTAGAGCCCTGCATGGGGTTTAGGATTCCGTGTGTCCTGTGAGACCCAATAAAAACTTGCAGGTGCGGACGGTACTGAGGTTGTTGCCGGTGGGAGCGGGTGGTCACAAAACATACAGTGGGTCCTGCAAAATCCTGCGCAGTCCCACAAACCTCCGAAATACCACAGATGACTAATAAATAAAGGTGATGAAATAGCACAGGGGGGTGATGAAATGGCACAAGAGGGTAATGAAATGGCCAAGGGGTAATTAAATGCCATGGGGCGAACTATCTCTAAAAGTTATGACAAAATGTTTGCAGGAGCAGGTGGGATTGGACACACCTTTTGTGGGAGCAGGCAGGAGTAGAACACACATGTTGCAGGAGCAGATGGAAGTGGAACACACACCTTGGGGGAGTTAGCAGTAATGGTCAGAAATCCAGCAGGAGGGGCGGGAGTGGGATTTTAAAAAAGTCCTACGCAGGGCCTTACCATGTGCCACTCTTATGCAACATGTATATGGGTGTAGTTTCAGCCACACTGGAGCCACGCTTTGGCTGCTTTGCAACTGCAGGTTGTACAATTTAAAATACCACTGCCACTCTGCAGCCAGTATCACCACCACTAATCATTTAAACTCAGATAAACAATCTTTTAGGTTTTGCTTGTCCCAGCTACAACTCCGAAGAATTTTTTCCCACAGTCCTGGCACTTACCACAATGAATTAGCAAGTATGAGTTTTGAAGTTACATTGATAAATTTGAACAGAACATTTGAGACGTTAACTCCATCTGTCACCAGTTTGATTGTAGGCTGAACAAGATCTTTCCAAGGCAGTCGCCCATACAGCTTGTGAGCAGCCTCATATCCCCTTAGCTCTCCAGGTACCCCAATCCATTGCACTCCTGTAAAAAACAGCCCTGGTTTAGAGAACAGTGGATTAAGTATTCTTAAACCCTTTGCTGAACTTGTCATTCCTTTACTATGTGAAGACACATTAATACACAACATACACTACTGGTCTTATTACTACTTCATGCACCTGATCATATAATAGTCGTGTGATAGTTGTATGGCGCCATATAAAGTGTATAGATCCATAATGTACCTCTGTACTCTTCCAACATACATATCTATCTGATAGAAAAAAACAATCTATCTATTTATCTAAATATGTCTGAATATGTGATTTGAAAGACAATTTCGAGTCAAAGTTGACCCCAAGGCAGCAAACTTGTGGAAATGGAGAGATAATGAAGCTATTGACTGTGATTGACAGATTAGGTGGGGGATGGAGCAGGGTGGGGGGGAAATCCCGCAAAGCGGGATGGTCTTGCTGTGACAGGCGGCACCCAGGTCACTACCCCAGGCACGACTCATCCACACAGGTAGCTGGGATGTGTCGTGGCACCAAATGACACTGGCAAGGCGAGGTCAAGGTCGCAGTAGGTCAGGGCAGGTGGCACAGGTGCAGGGTCAGGTAACCGAACTAGGATCAGGTACACAGATATCAGGAACACAGAAACACAGTATGCTTTCTCTAGGCCACAAAGGCAACAACGATCCGGCAGGGGACAAAGGGAGGAGCTGATACTTAAAGACAGGGTGCAGGTGTGAACACTTAATTAAATGAGTAGTGGCCCTTTAAATCTAAGAGCTCCAGGGCTCGTGCGCTCTAGGAGGCAGTCACGCACGCCGGGGCTGCAAGGACAGGAAGACCAGGGAGGTGAGTGACGGGCTGGGATTCGCATGCGGGTGTGTCCCGCGTTGTGAATCCCAGCCCCACTGGCAGTGGGGACAAGACAAGAGAGCGCTCCCAGCCAGCGGAGTGTATGGTCGACCTATATGGTTGCCATGTTTGCAAGACAAATATCCTATAGGTTTCTTGAAAAATTTCCTTAGAGAGTTCTTTGCCATAAGGTGTTATGTTGAAATTCCATTGACCAAAATTAGAGAGTGTGAGAGAAAACCTAAATGTGGCACCTGAATGAACATCTCTGACATTTTCAGAAAGCATAGTTATATTTAAAGCATTAGCTGTAGCATCCCAGGTGTCTAATTTTATTACTGTAGTAGTATTTCAGTTAATATAACTGCATATCTTCTATTTTGTTTGCATAACACAATTCAGAGGACTCTCTGCCACATGATGTTGTGATGTCTGACTCAATAAACAAGTTTAAGGGTGGCCTGGATGTTTTTCTTAAAAAATATATTACAGGATATGGATATTAGATTTATGGGGATAGAACGTTGATCCAGGGATTTATTCTGATTGCCATATCGGAGTTGGAAAGGAAATCAGCCTCATGTTTTTTTTTGCCTTCCTCTAAATCAACAAAATAGACAATAAAGTATTTATTGTCTATTTTGTTTCCATATAGAAACTTGGTGACAAAATAGTCTGGTGTTTTTTCCTGCTTATAAACAAATCTTACACCATTTGAGATTATATTGCAAGATAATATCTTATCTTGCTTTAAGATAGAAATACATTTCTGTATAATTTTCTAAATTTGTTTAAGGGTCTATTCAGCATAAAAGCAAACATAAAAGCAAACATTCATGGTCTCTTCACACGTACAGTTTTCTGCGCAGATTTGATGCGCAGGATTTCAAGCTGTGTTCAGTCATTCAGTTTACATTGAAATCTGCAGCAGAAAATCCTGCCCATCAAATCTGCGCAGAATACTGTACGTGTGAATAGACCATGAATGTTTGCTTTTATGTTCTAACAAATACAACATAAACACTGTGGTTGGTATTACGGTACATATTTATATAGAATTGTTCTTGTAAAACAAAACAAAAAATAATACTGTTGAAGCTCTCATTAATTGAAAAAATACCCTACTAAAACCTAAAGAACTTAAGACGTTTTAAATTCGAAGATAGTTGGCAGAGATTCCAGATTGCTAGCAAGCGTAAACTGTGTAAAATTTTGCAAATGGGAGATGGCCATGCCCTCTTTGCTGCAAACTCCATTCTAACAACGGACTTAGCAGAACAGTCAAAAAGTCACATAGAAAGAGATTTATCAAGCTGTTCTTCACAATTTTCAGATTTTGCACAATTTTTTTGGAACCTTTTTGAAATAGACGTTTTTGGAACAACTGGCTTTGGGTTGCAGGGCTGTGCAGTTGCCCATGCAGTGGACAGTATTTATTAACTGCGCCTTTTTGACAAACATTAGAAAACCTCTGAAAATATAGACCATGACCAACTTGGCTTAAAAAAAAAAAGACAGACCACAGTGAAAGACTTTCAAGCATGGGGAACCACTTATTTAGAAAGGAGTCCACTTTTAGTATAGAGTAATCCAAATTAACTAACAACTAAGCACCAAGCGGGGTTGTGTGACATTATTATGAAGAACAATATATTTGGACAGATTATTACATACGATTTGGACATGCCAGACAAGCTGGTATTGTGCTGTATTAGATTTCTCATTTGGAAACAGCTGAAGACACCACTGCTGTCATATTTTCTAACAACCAGCTGGAGAGAGTATTCATGCATTTGGAAAAGAGTTTCCAGAGCAGGATCAATGTAACAGGTTCTTTATTACGGATCACATGGAATACACAGATAACACCAACGCGTTTCGGGTCAAGCTGGACCCTTAGTCATGCCATGGAAACTCTTTTCTCTGTACTATTGTGAGGACCAGGAACACTGCCGGACAATCCGGGCGCAGGTGTGAGCATTGAGCATTGGAGAGCCGTCAGTTCTGTTTTACTTTTTATTCATGCATTTGGGTTGCTCCATGAGCCAAATCACCTTAAATTGTCACTCACCTAATAAACTGGAGAGCGCAAAGTGAGAGCTCCAAGCTTTGAGACCAGGGAACAGTGACAATCCTATCCTTAATGGCCTAGAAAACACTTACAAGTAAAGCAACCTGCTATGACAGCACCTTCTGTACTGAGCACACAGGTCTCCGAAGCACAGGCAACTCAGTCTGAGGGAAGACAAAAGTAAACTTCCAATATGGCGGCTCACTGCCATTTGTGAGGTGAATTAAAATTTGCACAATATTTATGAACTTCTTGGGGATGCAGGGCGTACAGGTACGCCCTGCATCCCCGATCCTTACGGAGCCAGGGCATACCTGTACGTCAGTGGGAATTCCGGTCCCTGCCGTTCGCCAGGCGTGGACCAAACCGGGATGCTTGCTGAAATCATTCAGCAGGCATCCCGTGCCAACACCCGGGGGGGGGGTCCCGAGATCGCCGCAAATGGACGGTCAATTCAGACATATAGACACCCGTACACTGTCCCCCCCCCCCTCTCCAATAAAAATGAAAAATGTCTCGTACAGAGGTGTTTCCAAAACAGAGCCCCCAGCTGTTGCAAAACAACAACTCCCAGCATTGCCGGACAGCCACTGACTGTCCAGGCATGCTGGAAGTTTAGCAACAGCTCGAGGCACCCTGTTTGGAGGCAATTGTAATGCTTGCATCCGTGTCCACCCCTATGCAAATCCCTAATTTAGGCCTTAAATGCGCATGGCGCTCTCTCACTTTGGTGCCCTGCAGTATTTCAAGGAAACAGTTTATGGCCACATATGGGCTATTTCTACTCAGGAGTGAGAGCGGACTATGTACATTTGAGGCCAAAATTGGTGATTTGCACAGGGGTGGCTGATTTTACAGTGGTTCTGACCTAAACACAAAAAAGAAATACCCACGTGTCACCCCATTTTGGAAACTACACCCCTCACGGAACGTAACAACAGGTATAGTGAGCCTTAACACCCCACAGGTATTTGACAAATTTTCCTTAAAGTTGGATGGGAAAATGAAAAAAAAAATGTTTTTCACTAAAATGCTGGTGTTACCCTAAAAAATAGGAAAAAAGCCCCCCAAAATGTGTAGCCCCATATGTGGATGTAAAGTGCTCCGCGAGCGCACTACAAAGCTCAGAAGAGAAGGAGTGCCACTGGGCTTTTGGAGAGAAAATTTGTCCGGAATTGAAGGCCACGTGTGTTTACAAAGCCCCCATGGTGCCAGAACAATGGACCCCCCACATGTGACCCCATTTAGGAAACTACACCCCTCTCGTAATGTAATAAGTGGTACAGTGAGCATTTACGCACCACAGGTATCTGACAGATTTTTGGAACAGTGGTCTGTGAAAATGAAAAATTCCAAAGATCTGTCAAACGCCCGCCAATAGGGTGTAAATGCTCACTGCACCCCTTATAAAATTCTGTGAAAGGTGTAGTTTCCAAAACTGGGTCACATGTGGGGGGGGTCCAGTGTTCTGACACCATGGGGGCTTTGTAAACGCACATGGCCCCCAACTTCCATTCCAAACAAATTCTCTCTCCAAAAGCCCAATGGCGCTCCTCCTCTTCTGAGCATTGTAGTTCGCATGCAGAGCACTTTACATCCACATATGGGGTATTTCCATACTCAGAGGAAATGGGGTTACACATTTTGGAGGCTTTTCTCCTATTATCCCTTGTGAAAATGAAAAATTTGGGGTAACACCAGCATTTTAGTGAAAAAATAAAATTTTTCCTTTTCACGCCCAAATTTACGATCTTCTGTCCCCGTGGTCGGGAGGAATTAGCCTGAGATCCTCCAGCGCTTCCGGAAGCAGTTACTGGTGGGTGCTGCTTGGTATATTGCGGGGGTCCCCAGCGGTGGGATAAGTGTTTGGTCGCAGGGAGTCAAACTGCTGGGACCCCCCGCGATCTCCTAAACGGGGCCCCCACATTAGCACTCAGTGACAGCACTAATGCGCGTCACCTAGGGAGGTCGACGGCTACGCCCCCTCCCCATACAGTTCATGCCTCCCTGCCTCTCCCATAGAGCTACATGAAGGAGGTGTATCGGCCGCACTGTCATGCTGCGGCCGGCACGCCCCCTGCACGGGAGAGCCGCGGCATAGCCGCGGCCCCGTGCAGGAGATCGCAAGGGGACCCAGCGGTAGGACTCCCTGCGATCAAACACTTATCCCCTATCCCGTGAATAGGGGATAAGTTGTTTTTGGACACAGATGGCCTTTAAGGTGAAAATGGGCCTTAAAGGCTGTGCGCCTTTTGGACAAATTTGGCGCACGACAGCAAAAAACTGTGCAACAAGACAAGAAACACACAGAAAAGGACATAAATCTCCAAGCTTTTGTGCAAAAAATGATGCAACTTTTTGATAGTTTTCAACACAATCCCCCCCCCCCCCCCCCCCCCGCGTCCAAAATGCAGGAGTAAAAGAGCACCACCTACAACTTCACTAGTTTAGCATTTCACACCTAAATCAACACACAGCCATTAAAGAGGTATTCCGGGTTTATACATCTTATCCCCATAAGTGAAGGGATCTTCACTTATCCCATCCTAAGTGAAGGGATCATTCTATGCTTCAGTATGTCACAGTACATGTTGGCAGTCATGCTTCCCTCAATGAACTGTAGCTCCCAGTGCCAGCAGCACTCAAAGGCCCAGACCATGACACTCTCACCACCATGCTTGACTGTAAGCAATACACACTTGTCTTTGTTCTCCTCACCTGGTTGCCACCACACATGCTTGACACCATCTAAACCAAATTAGTTTGGTCCATGTATTGTCTTCAGCAAGTTGCTTGAAGGCTTTGGGCTTTCTTGTGCATTATCTTTAGAAAGGGCTTTCTCCTAGGATGACAGCCATGCAGACCAATTTGATGGAGTGTACAGCATATAGTATGAGCAATTACAGGCTGCCCCCCACCCCTTAAACTGCTGCAGCAAAGTTGGCAGCCCTTCATCTACATCTATTTACCAAAGACAACCTCTGGATATGACGCTGAGTACATGCACTCAACTTCTTTGGTTGACCATGGTGAGGCCTGTTCTAAGTGGAACCTGTCCTGTGAAACCACTGTCTGGTCTTACCCACATGCTGAAGCTCAGTTTCAGGGTTCGCACTCACTACTTTGTAGCAGAGTGTAATTTCTTCAGTGTTGTCACATGAAAAGATATAATAAAATATTAACAACAATGTTAGAAGTGTACTCACTTATGTGAGATATTGTATCTATCCTGATTTCTATATAATACATACAAAACAATATAATGTGCAGTACAATCATCATGGTACATTAATAGCAATGCTGGCAATGACCCGAAGTGCAGAGAGCACTGTCCAACTTCTGGGACTCCAATAGCTCCATGCATTAATGGGCATCCTCCAGGCCATGGCCATATGCTACATTCACCCCAGAGAACATCATTATGTATGATGCTAAATTATTGATCTTTTCCACTATAACATGGTAAGATTTTGATCACGTTGTGGTGTAGATTATGTGATCAAGATGAATGAGACTATACATTATTGTGAAAAAACTGATGGGTAATAGGGTGAATGTAGCATATAAGGATACCTTGAATGGTCAATTGAATACATACTAAGTGCCCTTTCGTCAATATGTGTGTTACTGTGACTTTATATTCGTGTATGGGTGTGTATCTTTGAGCAGTGGTGATCTATCTCAGAAGTTCTTTTGTGCATACAGAGCCCCTTATAGCAAACATGGATAAACTGACATGCCATCATTTTTTTTTATTTTATTCATGTTACTTAAAACTGGCCCTTTAACCCCTTAAGTACATGGCCCATTTTGGCCTTCAGGACACTTTTTAAGATTGAAAAGAAAAATACAACTTTATAAGTTAAAAAAAAAAAGACTTGCTCTGTTTATTCTGTAGGATGTTGCGATTAAAATTAATTTTTCTATTATTGTACTACTTTACAAAAAAATTCTAACTTTTTTTTAAATAAAATCAGTATGCTTAAAATTGTCCTATTTTGACCCCTATAATATTTTTATTGTTCCATATGAGGGGACTCTCTGAGAGGACTCTTTTTTTACGCCAGGATCTGTAGTTTTTATCGGAAGTATTAAAAAAAATTTACTTTTTATTTTCCTGATATATGATGTGACCAAAAATCTGCATTTCAGGCTCTTGGTATTTTTTTTTACACTGATCATAAATATTATATTTCAATAGTATGAACAATTCTGTGCACAGCAATACCAAATATGTTTTTTTAATTTTAAATTTATCATTATTTATTAATTTATTTATTTTTTAAATAGGAAAGAAGAGGGTGATTAAAATTTATATTGGGGGAGGTGTTTTTTATATAATTTTACACTTTTTAAGTCCCCATAGGACATGATCAGCATTAATCATGACGTTGCTCTCTGTCATTAGCGGTTAGTGCCTAGTTACTGATAGTAGCTGTCACTCAACACCTATCAAGCAAGCGCTGTTTCTGCACTTGCTTCATAGTCCCTTAAGGCTCCAAGACATACATGTGTGCCATGGTGAGTTAAAGGGGTACTCCAGTGGAAAACTTTTTTTTTTTAATCATCTGGTAGCAACTAATAAGTACTGGAAGGATTAAGATATTTTAATAGAAGTAATTTACAAATATGTTTAACTTTCTGGCACCAGTTGATTTAAAAAAAAAAAGGGTTTTCCACCAGAGTACCCCTTTAAGTTCCAGATGCCAAAGGCATACAGATTATTTAAATTTATATTAGAGGAGGTGGTTTTAATATAATCTTACACTTTTTAAGACCCCATAGGACACCCGATGTGATCAAAAGTTGTTAACCGGGGGAGCGGGTGGCATGTCAGCCACACCGCTCACCAGCAATGTATTTTTTACTGTCAAAAATTCATATTCAAATACCCCACACCAAGTAGCCATTCAGGTCTCCCAGCGGGGTTTTAAAAATTCTATAGTGCAGATCATGGAGCCCGCTTTCCCGGCAGGAGCCATCTCTCCTACTACAGCTCCCATCATGGAACAGGCACTTTCCATGCCGCCCGCTCCCCCAGTTAATAACTTTTTAATTGCATCGGATTTCAGAAGTGAAATCCCCCAGCCCCTGTACACCTACTCCCAACATGGAACAGACTCTGTTCTGTGGTAGTGGGGTGTCATGAGGGCAGATGTTGTTACCCTAGGGGCAGATGGCATTAACCCCTTTTATTTGTGACGCCAGGGTGTGGTTTAGCCTAAAACCACCCGAAGGTATATCGCTGGGTCCTGGGCTAGGCACGGCGGCAATAAAGACTCTGATGCCAAGTTACGAACAATGGTAGCTTCACAGAGGGTAGACTAGGGAACTAGGGCCCAAGGAGGTGACCAGTGATGCAGAAGAGACCTTAAGGGCTTGCTGGGACTTGTAGTAGGACTGGAATGCAGACCACGCTGACTTGACAGATCACAGGGACTGACTTGACAGTATCTTGATGGGAGTACATGATGGGAGTTGTAGTAGTACCGCAGCAGTGCAGGAGTCCGGATGGCTGCGAAGAAAAGATGTGGAATCCGTGTGAACATTTCCGCACGGATTCTGCACATCAATTCTGCATCTTTTTAACATCTGCAGAATTTTGCCCCGAACCAATGCAGATGCAGAATTCATGCAGCTGTGCGGAATTTACGTTGTGTGAATGCGGCCCAAGGTTATGTTCTGTTCACAAGGCAGAATTTCTGCACTCAATTGTGCATGAAAATTCTGCAGTTACTTCTGCATAAATTAATTTCTCATTCCCTTCAATAGAATTCCTGTTGCAGAAATTCTGCAACAGAAATTCTGCTGTGTGAACGGGACAGTAGAATCCCATTGAAGTGTATTGGCCATAAATGTATGCAGAATTTTCATGCAGAATTTCATGCAGAATTCCATGCAGAAATTCTGGCGGGTGAATGCGGCCTCAGGGGGATATTTATCAAAACCTGTGGAAAGGAAAAGTGTCCCAGTTGCCTATAGCAACCAATCAGTCCACTTCTTCCATTTTACAGAGGCCTTGTTAAAAATGAAAGAAGCGATCTGATTGGTTGCTATGGGCAACTGGGCAACTTTTTCTCTGGACATATTTTGATAAATCTCCCCCTGAGGCCGGGTTGATATGGCAGAATTATGCAGGAAATATTCTGAATAAATTTATAGCCAATACACTTTAATGCGATTCCGCTGCAGGAATTCCAATTAAGTTTATTGACTATAAATTCATGCAGAATTTTTATGCAGAATTCCATGCAGAATTCAGTGCAGAAATTCTGCCGTGTGAATCTGGACTAAGTGTTTACTATTAGTAAACGTGGTGAAATGACTGATTATGAGTTAGCTGATGTACTATATAAGAGAGCGTCATTACTTTGTATATCAATCTTTATGGATACCTGATCACCAGCAGCGTCATGTCTGTCAGAAGTTTGGGTGATTGCCACGGCCATGGTGTGGAGGACGCCAATAAATGCATGAAGCGATTGGAGTAGGAGAAGTCGCGAAGCGCACTCATGATGATGTACCACACATTATATGGCTTTGTATGTACTATATAGAAATCAGGATATTAATATATATATATATATATATATATATATATATATATATATATATACATATATATGTGGTAATCGCCTTGAGGGTGTGTATGGTGAACGCGATGTTGCTGTGCAGGTTATAAAGGGTGTTATTAACCCTTGTCAGTCGTGACGCCATGGTGAGGGTTAAATGCTGTATGTCTTGGCCTATCGCCACCCTTCCCAAGGACGATAGGTGCTTGCAGAATAAGTATTGTCCACAACCAGAGTTTCACTGAAAACTTGCATAAACTTTACTGAAGATTTTCTGTAGCATGCAAACATAAGAACAGTCTTTGTAACAGAGTCCATTAACAGCTTGGCTGAGATTGACCATTGGTTGGGACTTTTAGTAAGTTCTTTAACTTGTAGGAATTTAGTATGCGCAGATCTGCTGGATTTATGGATATATTTAAGTCCAGGGTCCTTGCGAATAATTGCGGAGAATTTAGGATAACTCACTGTGCTATTCAGCCGAGGCCACAAGGCTTTGGCCTAGTAATTGTCGTTGAAAGTTTCGGAGGTCCTACCTCATTCAGTGACAGCAACCCAAGAGAGAGAATAATGGCCGCAGCTCCCTTATATGGGCAGGGGCTGGCCGTTTTAGGATTGGTACACGCCATCTGTCAATCAGCCTCACAAAGCATTGTGGATATCACATGGCCTATGAACATCCAAAGGTCCTTTTCACTAACCATAGAGACTAAAGCCTCGTCACGTGACCCGCAGGTCCTGCGATGCTAGCGCAAGGTAAGTACACTTTCTATATACATTTATTTACATTTAATTGTGCAATATATTAGTTATCTAAGGGGTGACTAGGGGAAGACTAAATCTGAGGACCCCACGGTTCCTAGGAACTCTGACTTTGGGGACCCATACCAAGGTACTCTATGTAATACGGTACCGGGACACCACAAACCCCCTTACTTAAAACAAGTCGACCCCGACGCCTGTCCCCTAAGGCAGAGGAACTAGGACGAAGGCTAAGGATGAAATTATTATAGATATATACATCCTGACACATTCTTATGACTAGCAATCTCACTAGACATTTAGAACTCTCTACACATTTTTAAAATGTCTAAAGCTCTCTTTAAACCCTTTCTCAAGCTTTCTATACATTTATACACAGTTCTCTAAACATTTAAGAAGCTCTCTAAACATTTGTTCTCAAGCTTCCTAGATTTTTATACAGCTCTCTATAACATTTAGTCTTAAGTTGTCTAGACACATATATCTCACTAAAACATTTAACTTTTTTGCCATTTAAGTTTACCTGTTAGTACACAGAAGGGTATATTGGCTTGCCTCTGAGGCTATCTACCAATAAGTTAGCTACTACCGTGTATTGGCTTCACGCTTCTTACCCCTAGAACACAACAGTATAACCTTACCTAGGTTACCTTTAGTAAATACGTGCATCACTTTTTAGCTCGCAGGAGCACCTACTGGCCAGGTAGAGCATCTCACACACGTAAAGAGAAAAGAAATTAGTGTACCTAACAGTGGCAGGAATTGGAATGACTTAAGCTACAATTCCTAAAGTGTTTATTTTTTATTTTTTTTTTTTATGTGAGATATATTTTATTATGTGTGTACTAAGTTAGAAGTAGATAAGTACTCTTTAAGTGATTCATTTGGTGTACTATGCGTACAGATACTATATGAAGATCAGTCTTGATATCTTAAGGGTAGTTTATTTTGTGACAGGTGCTAGCGATTGGTGACGGTAATGCCACCTTTTAGTAACTACTAAAACACCTCTTAAATGTTCCTACAGTATATACATGTGTACAAGAATTATTTACATTTTACCTTTTGTGTACACGTGCATTCTAGCAAACATTTTTTTCTGTGTACAACAACTGCTGACATTTTTATATACACAGACACAAGGCTACTTTTCTGTGTACAATAACCATTTACATTTTCTTATACTAGCAGAAATATTTATTAAGACACTCCAACAAGGTTCAGGCGCATACACCCGATAAGTGCAATTTTGAGCAAGAAGTCCTTACGTCACTATGAAGATATGAGGTATATACACAAAACTGGCGTGTAAGGATCTACAGTCCACCTACACTAGGAGTCCAGGTCTCACGACTGCCACAATCAGTCGGGCACAAAACTTACGAATCTCCTGAAGGCTAGGAGTCTCTTGACCCAATGGTCAGGCACAAGCTTGATGGTTACGTGGCAAAACTTGAAACAGTCTTAGCACAGTCCTGCTAGGCACATACTCTTGAACAGTGTTGCTGAAAAACAAAAAGGTTAGTAAAGAACAAGGTATCACATGCTAGTCCTCTAGAAGAAATTTCTCCGAATTCTTCCAACTCCTCTTCTGGACCCCCTAGCTCTTCCAACATCTGGAGCTGGCTGGGAGTTAACATAGCTCTCCCACACCACATTGGTGAGAGTAGAGTGAGATACTGAAGGACTCACATTGACCAGAGGACTACTGGTCGCCTTGGTTACTGGTTTCAAAGTTGGTGCTGGTTGGTTCAGCCCCACCTCCATGTCAGGAGCGGGCTGCAGCACTTTAGATAGTACCTGAGAAGAAAGCCAAATATCCTTGCCGGGAGAGGGCCTAGGTACGGTCTTTGGCGCCCGAAAGTTAGGCCTCATTTCTTTCTCGTGAGCAGACCTGGGCACTTGACTGTAGTCAGGAAGAAGTGGTTGCTTCTGCAGTAGATCTCTCGCTGCAGTTGCTTCCGCGTAGGCAGGAGGAGCAGACCACGTTGATCTCAAGTTGAAGGGATCAGACTCCCAATCAGTTGAAGGGAAGTATTTGAATGGTATTTGCATTGGAGCTTCAGGTCTGGTCACTGCCGCAGCCCATTCTCCACGAAGACCCTGGACAGGGGTATATTCAACAATCTCACCCACCTCTAAGGAGTGAAACCTCTTTTCCAGATAATGCCTCTGTACAGCTTGCCGGTTTACGAGGAGGGTTTGCCCTGTGTGGCAATCCATAAGTGTCCCATACCCTCTGACCTTGTCAAACTTTGTTACAGTGGCTCTGCATCTTCCTAAAGGCTTCTCCCCTTCTCGGGGGTAGTCCCATTTCCTGATGTAATGCGCTTTCAATTCTTTTGTATTTTCCTGGTAACACACTTGCTCCTCATAGGGCAGATGAACATGTTTTGGTGCATACAGTTCCCTGTGTCGGACCTTTATCTTTGCCATCAAGTCAGCCATTTCAGCCTCCTGACGGGCCCTTTCTCTTGCTGCAGTAAGAACTGGTGGCAGTGGCTTCCCAGGTGTGGGCTGGAGTACCGCATGCATGTATTCAATCAGCTCCGGCTCATCCCCAAACACCCACTAGTCTTGGTGAGCGCGGTCGTGCACTCTGCAAACTGGACAAGGGTATCTCAGGTTCAGGGCTGGAGGAGGAAGAGAAGGCCGCTTCTGGCGGGGTACTCACTGATGACTCCTCCGACAGGATCTCGGCCCATGAGCCTCAGGTCCTATGGTGAGGGGACAATTTCACCGGTGATGCACCTCCAGGTGTCCCAGCGCTCTCTGCTGGACGTGTGTCCGGCCAGTCGTCGTCGTCAGGCAGTGAGGGAAGATTGCAGGCCCCCTTTTCATCTAACGACAACTGCTGCAAGGTTGGCTAAATTTTGGAACAGTTGGGCTGCGACCGCCACAACTTTCCGTTGCTCTGTTGCCATCTTGGTGCTTTCGTGATCATGCACGCAGCACCCCGTTTGTAATCAGTCCCCGGAGCGTGTTCGCTCCGGGACTGATTACGGTCGACCGCAGGGTCGGCGGCGTGTGACGTCACGATCCACCGCTCAATGCAAGCCTAAGGGAGGGGGCGTGATAGCTATCACGCCCCCTCCCATAGGCTTGCATTGAGGGGCGGAGCGTGGCGTCACACGGGGGCGGGGGCGTGACGTCACACGCCGCCGACCCTGCGGTCGACCGTAATCAGTCCCGGAACGGACTGATTACAAACGGGGTGCCGCGTGCATGATCACGGGCGTCCCCAGCTGCGGGACTCCCGCGATCAGGCATCTTATCCCCTATCCTTTGGATAGGGGATAAGATGTGTAAGCACCGGAGTACCCCTTTAACCCTTGTCAGTCGTGACGCCAGGGTGAGGGTTACATGCTGTATGTCTTGGCCTATCGCCACCCTTCCCAAGGACGATAGGTGCTTGCAGAATAAAGTATTGTCCACAACCAAAGCTTCGCTGAAAACTTGCATAAACTTTACTGAAGATTTTCTGTAGCATGCAAACATAAGAACAGTCTTTGTAACAGAGTCTATTAACAGCTTGGCTGAGATTGACCGTTGGTTGTGACTTTTAGTAAGTTCTTTAACTTGTAGGAATTTAGTATGCGCAGATCCGCTGGATTTAGGGATATATTTAGGTCCAGGGTCCTTGCGAATAATTGTGGAGAATTTAAGATAACTCACTGTTCTATTCAGCCGAGGCCGCAAGGCTTATATGGGCAGGGGCTGGCCGTTTGAGGATTGGTCCATGCCATCTGTCAATCAGCCTCACAAAGCATTGTGGATATCACATGGCCTATGAACCTCCAAAGGTCCTTTTCACTAACCATAGAGACTAAACCTTGTCACGTGATCCGCAGGTCCTGCGAGGCTAGCGCAAGGTAAGTACACTTTCTATATACATTTATTTACATTTAATTGAGCAATATATTAGTTATCTAAGGGGTGACTAGGGGAAGACTAAACCTGAGGACCCCACGGTTCCTAGGAACTCTGACTTTGGGGACCCATACTAAGGTACTGTATGTAATACGGTACCGGGATACCACATATATATATATATATATATATTCTGTAGGAGGTTGTTGAGATCAGAGCACAGTAAGTGTACTTTAGATTATATAAATAATGCACTGTTGGTGAGTGTATGGAGATTATATACTTATCTGTACACACGGTATATTTTATGGCTGGATTGTATTGCCTACTATGTGTCTATGGTTACTTAGTGAAGGCTGGGATTAAAGTTACAATGTAACTTCAGCAGTAAAAATTACGTTTTAATCAGATTGGGCCACATTGGTGTTTGTCTAAGTGTTTGTGAGCTGAATGGTAATTACACTGTGATGTCCCGGTACGGGATATGCATCCCACAGTCCTATCAGCTTGAGTCCCTGCACGTCCCCAGGGCTCACTTGCACGGTACCCCCATAGTCTGTATAGTTGTATATTATGTGTAAAGGACCTTTGATATGGTCACATGATTATTAGTCACATGATAATGGTTGTCACATGATACGTTTAAGTCACATGTTTTGTTACCCAGAGAGCAACAGGTGACCAGATGACCCGGAGCTAACCTATGGGCTCCTTGCACAGCCCCCCTTTATAAGGAAGGGGGGAGCTGCAATCTGCCTCTTTTTTGCTCTTACACCGCGATCTCTGCTGAGTTCAAGTTCAGTCCAGACGTCACAGATCCAGTATACAGTATCTAAAGGCCTCAAGCCTAGTCACTGCAAGTCCCAGCAAGCTGCATGGTCCCCTGTGTTACTGGTCATCTCTCTGGGATCCTGGCCTAGGTGTAAAGACTGTACCATCTGTCTATCTCAGTAAAGCTACTGTTAACCCTGACCTGGCCTTGGACTCTTATTTGCCCTGTCTAACTAGGACTAGTGGTGCTACAGTTCGGGTGATTCTCGGTTAAAACCATGCCCTGGCGTCACGAACACGAAGGGGTTAACAACATCTGCCCCTGGGCTACAGCATCTGTCCCATACACCTCACTTCACACCCTCGTGGCACACCACAACACCAAGGACTAGTATCATTTAGGTCCTGTGGGGTGAGCAGTATTTGTACCCTTTTGATTTTAGTGCTGGAGTTAAAGTTAACCAATTTTAAGGAAGGGAGGGATATATAAACTTGTACTTGGTACTTTCTATGGAGCACTTGAGAAAAGTGGTAGTGTACCACTGAAATGTTGTGTGTAACTCTGGTGACATATTATGCTCCATGGATCTTTATGTATCCACTACCAACTTGTGTTGTGGTCTGCTTCTATATTACAAACACCAAGTGTCTCATCTGACCTTATTCTCCTGCTGGCTGGTTGAACTTAACACTGCCAGTATCTCACACTAGGAGTCACTTCTTTGCACACTGTGCAGACCTAAGTTAGCCAACAACACAAGGCTGTCTAGTGCTGAACCAAAAACTTGGACTGGCCAAGAAGGTGATAAAATGTCCCACTACCAACCTGCCTGTCACTCTATAAAATCCTGTTACACTGACAGGCAAGGTACAGTATTAGGCTCTACCCAATACCATGGCATTTCTGGGGCCCCAGGCTGCAATGGCAACGTTGGGCACCCAGCAGTTGTGGCAGGGTCCTAATTGTGTATTACAACCAGGATCCTGCTGCTCTAGAAAGTACATCACAGTAATCCCATTGGGGGAAATTGATCAAAACCTGTCCAGAGGAAAAGTTGCTGAGTTGCCCATAGCTACCAATCAGATCGCTTCTTTCATTTTGCCCAGGCCTTGATAAAAATGAAAGAAGCGATCTGATTGGTTGCTATGGGCAACTCAGCAATTTTTCCTCTGGACAGGTTTTGATCAATTTCCCCCATTGTGTTGAAATTCACAGAATTAGAAGTGGAAAGGATCACTTACAGAGGAGGCAATAGACAAAAACCTTCTGTTGCAAAGGGAGACTAGATGGATTATGAAAACAGAAGCCATGGGTCCTCTTGGGTTTAATGACAAGGTTGATATGAGCATTTTTTTTGTAGTATGTCTTTCTTCATTTTTACATATTTATTACATGTATTTTTTTAACATGGTGTTAGAATTTGCACTTTTTAGGGTGCGTTTTTTAATCTTTTGTGTGTAAACCCCATGGGAATTATTTTCTCCCGTTATATGACCTGTGAATGTATTATGTGGTATGGTATGTCTACAACTCAGTTCTGCCTTTACACTGACGTCTGCCACAAACGACTCAAGTTGTGATCATGTGATCCAGCTGGTCATGGCCCTCGTTACTAATTCCTCCAGCCTAGGACCTTTTGCACAGGTGAGAGCTTTTATTATTGATGGTTTCTGTGGGCATATACAGCTTATGGGGGTGACGTATTCCTTTGTGAGCCAGAGGATGCGCGTCTCACGAGAAACAATTGTCACTCCAACAAACGCACCTGTATGTACCCCTGATAATGGTGGAATAAACGCAGAACTTTTTGAATAAGTAGTGAGTGTCATCTATTATACTAATCTTTATGTCATTAATGTAATCTATTAATTTAAAGTGCACCCACCTGGTTTAAGCATTCTTCTATCTGCACACTGCTCCATTAAGTTTGGAGGAAAATCTTGGGGAACTGTTTCTCTAGCATTGATGACTGTCACATTACCTGAAAATAACAGAAGAATAGAGACTTTATTATGTGGAATAGATCAGTAAAATAGGCTATAATACAGTGGTTACATTGTAAAACACAACTCTATTACCATGGAGTGTAGGTTACATAATGTGCAAAATAATAGGCATACCTGTGCTATTAATGGGGTTAGAAAAACAGAGGTGTCCCCAGATTGTGTGTGGTATTGCAGCTCAGTTCCACGGAGGTTAATGAGCCAAACTGTAATACTAAACACAACCTGGGGATAGATGTAGTGCTGTTTTTGAAGGAAATTAACTCTGTTCCTGGATAACCCCTTTAATGAAAGTGATTTCAATCACTGGGCTTCCTTCTGTGGTGGCCCAGAACAGGATTTGCACCCTTGCTGCCCTGTCCAGCAGACTCCATTATGTGACCGTTGCACGCCCGCCCCCCCCCCCCCGTACTTGTGTCCTATATAGCCCTTCAAGTGCCTATGTTATGTAATGCATTGTACATAAAATGTTATATACCTTTAAGTGTTGTCATGTGATTGTAACCAGGGAAGGTACCAGTGACCATGTGACCCACAGGGTGACCTATGGGACCCCTCCTGAGTCTCCCCCTTATAAGCCCTGGGTGGAGCTTCCTCAGTCTCTTTAGTATCTTAATTTGCAGTGAGGTCAAGTCTGGAGAGAGTGTCTAGTGTCCTAAAGAGGCCTAAAGTCTACCACGCAGCCACGCATCCACAAGTCCTTGGGCCTAGCCAAGCTGTATAGACTGTAACACCTGTCTGACTCAGTAAAGCTGCCGTTATTCTGTAACTTGGCATCAGAGTCATTATTCGCCCACGTGCCTAGCCCAGGATCCAGTGGGATACCTTCGGGTGGTGTAGAGGATAAACCACGCCCTAGCGTCACAAACACAATGGGTTAATGCCATCTGCCTCTAGGGTAATTCCATCTGCCCTCATCACACCTTCACCACACTTCATTTTCAGGAGGGGTTGTTATGGTGATCCTGAAAATGATGCTAGCCCAGTGATCAGCTGATTACCTTGGGTAATCATTTGTTATTGATGGTTGAAGCCCTGCTCACATGAAATATGTAGTATTATATGGAAGCAATTTAGGCGACTGGTCATTCTTGCAATACATAGCACCAAATGAGTATAAGAAGTGCTGCAGCCCTCGATGCATGTCCAACATTCTTTATTAAAGACAGGTGTAATGCACAGACAAAAATTGTTTAGAACGAGTGCTGTACAATGGATGTCCCTGAGCAACATACTAAGAGACTTGGGTACATGGATCTTAATCATTGTGGGTTGTCTGGGCTGTGCCAGCATAGTTTTCTTATCTATATTGAATTTTGTAATATGTAGATTGACATATTGGAGCAGCTGCTACTCAGTGGGTCGGCACTCTGGTTAATTGGGAGGGGGGCGGGGGTACCTTGATTTATGACATCCATGAACTAGTAGAGTATAGAGACAGCAGTCGTCCTTATGCAACAAACACTTTAAAGTGTACCTTTTGTTTCGGCTAACCTTTTCCGATGAGCTGTCAAGTGTATACGTTCTGGTGTACAGAGCGGAGTTCGCTCCGTACACCGGATGTATGTGGTGCCTCAGCCGTGATTGCTGGGGTAAGATGTCTAGGGGCGGAGTACCCCTTTAAAAATAACACATTCTCCTGCCTTATCCCCAGCCTCTGCTGTTCCAGCACGACTTAAGAAAAAAAGTTGAGATCAAATCTAGATCCCACTAGATCTTTTCCATATAAGAAAGCAACTACCATATACAGGAATGTCAGTTTGGAGAGTCTTTTTGTTCAAGGAAGCATAGGTTATAATTGTACGGTCCATGGGGGAGATTTATCAAAACCTGTGCAGAGGAAGAGTGGTGCAGTTGCCCATAGCAACCAATTAGATTGCTTCTTTCATTTTCCACAGGCCTCTTTAGAGGCCTGTGGAAAATGAAAGAAGCAATCTGATTGGTTGCTATGGGCAACTGCACCACTCTTCCTCTGCACAGGTTTTGATAAATCTCCCCCCATGGGTGCAAAGTTGATACTACTGCTGTAAGAAGGTAATGTACATGTGTTCACTTGTAAGTCATTGAAAATGATGTTTTCCATTTGGTTTGTATTGGCTGCAAGATTCCAGGATTAATGTATATACTGTCAATTGCTTTATAAATTCTTGCACTTTTATATTTACAGCGCTAACATACTTTTGAGGAAACTACTTACCTGTAGGGGCATTATATATAGTAAAAATGACACCTCCTCCAAGGCCCATACTCTGTGGATTTATCACTGATGTACAAAGCAAAGCAGCAATAGCGCCATCCACAGCAGAGCCTCCTCGCTTTAGGATGTCTCTGAGAAAAAAAGAAATTGGCCCAATGACTCCACAAACAAATCATATCTTATATAAGTCATATACTGCTTTCATATGTTTAAATAAGGCATATATACGTTGTGTAACTTCTCACCTGACTTAATTGTTTATCGTCCATGGTAAATCAGTTAAATCAAGACAAAGATATATGACAAAAAGTGTGAACCTAATATTTTAAGTGGATAGCAAATTTAAACATCACTCGCACTAAATCCAATATAATGGGTAAAAGTGCAAAATTGTAAAATGAGGGGTCACTTACTTTTATTGGTGCTTTCTGTGCAGACTTATGTATGTCAATAGTTTTATTCATATTGTGCTCCAGCACGCAATGAAGATGGAAACCAGCTCAGACGAGTTCCCTTTCCTCATCTCTTTTCCCCCCTTTGCCTGTCCTAGTCTTGACTTTTCATATTTTTCTCTCTCTAGATGTAAAAGCCTGTGGCTGGAGGTGAGCGTGTCTCTCTATGTGCCATTGAAGCCTCACTACACCCGCAGTCTCTCACATCCTAGTGACGAGAGGGTAAAGAATTGAGTAATGAATAATCAAGATGGGGGCTTGCCGTGGGCAGAATATAGATGAACGGAGTACCCTTTTAAGTCAATACCACCTTCCAGAAATCTTAAAGGGGTACTCCGCCCCTATACATCTAATTGCGGGGGTCCTGCCGCTGGGGACCCCGCAATCTCCCTGCTGCACCCAATGTTCGTTTAGAGTGTTGGGTGCAGTGCCGGTGGCTCGTGACATCACGGCCATGCCCTGCTCGTGATGTCACGGCCACGCCCCCTCAATGCAAGTCTATGGGGGGGCGTAGCCGTGACATCACGAGCGGGCATGGCCGTTAGGTCACAAGCCTCTGCCCTTAATCACCAGTCATCAGACACGGAGCAAAGTTCGCTCCTTGCACCGGATGTCAGGGGTGCCACAGCTGAGATCGAGGGGGTCCCGCCGCTGGATAGGGGATAAGATGTCTAAGGGTAGAGTACCCCTTTAAGGCAGTCGGCCCAGGAGTTTGTTTAAAAGTAGTCCAGCTGTAAGTTCTTATTTATTTGCGGTCATAGGCTTTCCATTTCTGGAAAAGCTCCCAGGGTTTTATTGTAATCATTGGCATGCATATGAAAAGTGAAGTCTGGGGGGATGAGAATTGTTACGAACTTCAAATGTGAAAAAAAGACAAACTAAACAAGACAAAATAGCAAAATTGGAACCTGTGACTGACAGCAGCTGCTTGCAATAAAGCAATGATTTTATAGTGCTATTTCCACATGTGTTTGAAGTCCTTTCCAGTTTCCTGTCACTTAACTATTAACACAAGAACTAAGATCTAACATTAGGTGCATCTCACACCCCTGTACTAGACTGACTCCAGATCTTTGAACTCCTGGATCATCACCTCTACTGCCCTTCTAAACTGTTACTGTGGCTTATCTTAATTATATATTAATGTTGTACTCCCTTGTTTCAGTCATTTATCTGTGAACTTGCTTGATGAAGAGGCCTCTGTGCTGTAAAGTATTTAACATTACATAACTATTAGATATACATAACTACTAAATACATTTTAATGACTGAGGCATGGTTTTAAAGGGGTTATCCAGTATTTGTAAAACTTAATCTCCTGCTAAGGCAGTGGCGGATCCAGATGGGGGGCAATGGGCCAATTGCCCAACCCCCCCACATTCGCGATATCCCTGACACAAGGATGTCCCGGTTACCTTTCTGTAGCCCCATGTTAATCTTATAAACGCAGGGGCCGCCGGGAGGTAGCGCACGCAGGGACACCACTGACGTCCCGTGCATGCACCCATAGAAACAGAGCAGAGCGGAGGCTATAGCAGTAGATCATGACCCCTGACCAGAGGAGCGGTGGTCGGACCACTGAAGTGGGGCAGTACACAGACAAACAGCCTCCAGCCATACACTGTATATAGCTGAAGGCTGTATGTCTGTGGGGGCCACTGCCTACCTAATGTGGGGAACTACAACCTAATGTGGGGGTAACTATGCTGCCAGCCCAATGATGGCAGAATTATACTGCCAGCCTAATGTGGGGAAACTACAACCCAATGTGGGGGAACTATACTGCCAGCCTAATGTGGGGGAACTACAACTTAATGTGGGGGGAACTATACTGCCAACCTAATGTGGGTGAACTATACTGCCAACCTAATGTGGGGGAACTATACTGCCAATCTAATGTGGGGGGAACTATACTGCCAGCCTAATGTGGGGGGAACTATACTGCCAACCTAATGTGGGGGAAACTATGCTGCCAGCCTAATGTGGGGGAAACTATACTGCCAACCTAATGTGAGGGGAACTATACTGCCAACCTAATGTGGGGGAACTATACTGCTAACCTAATGTGGGGGAACTACAATTCAATGTGGGGGAACTATACTGCCAGCCTAATGTGGGGGGGAACTATACTGCCAACCTAATGTGGGGGGAACTATACTGCCAACCTAATGTGAGGGAACTATACTGCCAACCTAATGTGGAGGAACTACAACCCAATGTGGGGGAACTATACTGCCAGCCTAATGTGGGGGAACTATACTGCCAACCTAATGTGGGGGAACTATACTGCCAACCTAATGTGGGGAAACTATTCTGCCAACCTAATGTGAGGGGAACTATACTGCCAACCTAATGTGGGGGTCTATACTGCCAACCTAATGTGGGGGGAACTATACTGCCTACCTAATGTGAGGGGAACTATACTGCCAACCAAATGTGGGGGGGTCTGTACTGCCAACCTAATGTGGGGGAAGTATACTGCCAACCTAATGTGGGGGGAACTATATTGCCAACCTAATGTGGGGGGGGGGGAACTATACTGCCAGCGTAATCTGGGGGGGGAGGACTATACTACCAGCCTAATCTGGGAGAAACTATATTGCCAGCCTAATCTGGGGGAAACTATACTACCAGCCTAATGTGGGGGAACTATACTGCCAACCTAATATGGGGGAACTACAACCTTTTGTGGGGGAACTATACTGCCAACCTAATGTGGGGGAACTATACTGCCAGCCTAATGTGGGGGGAACTATACTGCCAACCTAATGTGGGGGGAACTATGCTGACAACCTAATGTGGAGGAAACTATACTGCCAACCTAACGTGGGTGGAACTATACTGCCAACCTAACGTGAGTGGAACTATACTGCCAACCTAATGTGTGGGGAACTATACTGTCAACCTAATGTGGGGGGAACTATACTGCCAACCTAATGTGGGGGGAACTATGCTGACAACCTAATGTGGAACAAACTATACTGCCAACCTAACGTGGGTGGAACTATACTGCCAACCTAATGTGAGTGGAACTATACTGCCAACCTAATGTGTGGGGAACTATACTGCCAACCTAATGTGGAAGAACTATACTGCCAACCTAATGTGGGGGAAATATATTACCAACCTAATGTGGGGGAACTATGCTGACAACCTAATGTGGGGGGATCTATGCTGACAACCTAATGTAGGGGGAACTATGCTGACAGCCTAATGAGGGGGGAACTATGCTGACAACCTAATGTAGGGGGAACTATGTTAACAACCTAGTATGGGGGAACTATGCTGACAACCTAGTATGGAGGGAACTATGCCGACAACCTAGTGTGGGGGGAACTATGCTGACAACCTAGTGTGGGGGGAACTATGCTGACAACCTAGTGTGGGGCAACTATGCTGCCTACCTAGTGTGAGGCAACTATGCTGCCTACCAAGTGTGGGGGGAACTATGCTGACAACCTAGTGTGGGGGAACTATACTGCCAACCAAATGTGGGAGAACTATACTGCCAACCTAATGTGGGAGAACTATACTGCCAACCTAATGTGGGAGAACTATACTGCCAACCTAATGTGGGGGAACTATACTGTCAACCTAATGTCTTGGGAACTATGCTGACAACCTAATGTTGGGGGAACTATTCTGACAGCCTAATGTGGGTGTAACTATGCTGACAACCTAATGTAGGTGGAACTATGCTGACAACCTAATGTCGGGGGAACTATGCTGACAACCTAGTGTGGGGGGAACTATTCTGACAACCTAGTGTGGGAGAACTATGCTGCCTACCTAGTGTGGTGGAACTATGCTGCCTACCTAGTTTGGGGCAACTATGCTGCCTACCTAGTTTGGGGCAACTATGCTGCCTACCTAGTGTGGGGGAACTATGCTGCCTACCTAGTGTGAGGGAACAATGCTGGATACTTAAAGGGGTACTCCACTGCCCCAGCGTTCGAACATTTTGTTCCGAACTCTGGGTGTGGGCTGCGGGGCTTGTGACGTCACAGCCAAGCCCCTTGTGGCATCACGCTACGCCCCCTCTATGCAAGTCTATGGGAGGGGGTGTGTTGACCACTGCACGATACTCTGATTTTGCCCCTCCCGAGACTAGACTCTGGATCTGCCCCTGAGCTAGGGCTGGGGGAAAAACTATACTTAACTGGCCCTGGTCCTCCTCTCATGCCCCACAACTCCCATTTAGCTTTGTCTGATGCCCCGATCTTCAGTCTTCTTCCTTCTTCCCAAAAGAGTTACCATTGCAGGACCAGCCAATCACTGGCAAAAACAGGTTTGAAGATCGGGGGACCAGACAGAGCTGAACGGAAGCTGCAGGGACCAGGGCAAGGTAGTTATAGGTTTATTTTCATATTGTTTTTGTAGCCTTAACAGGATATTTACTTTTGCAAAATGCCAGATAACCCTTTTAAAACTACCTGCCTAATTTTGTGTGTGCCACAAAAACAGCCCTGACATGTCAAGACTTAGAATAATGTCCTGTTGTATCTGACATCTAGGTGTGAGCACCAGATCCTTCCCACTCGCTGTTTCATCTACTATCTTGTGGCATACCCCTTTAAAGGGGTTGTGCGATGCCCTGTAGTTCGGAGCTCCGCTCACAGCGTCCGGAAGTTCATTACTCCGAACGCTGTGTGCGGGCTTCCGTGTTCGCAGCCGCCGGGCGTGACGTCACGCCCGGCCCCTCGCAACGTCTCGCCCGCCCCCTCATGACGTCTCGCCCACCCCCTCAACGAAAGTCTATGGGAAGGGGGCGCGACCGCTGTCACGCCCCCTTCCCATAGACTTTGGTAGAGGGGGCGGGTGAGACGTCACGAAGGGGCCGGGCGTGACATCAATGTAATGAACTTCCGGACGCTGTGAGTGGAGCTCCGAACTGCAGGGCAGCGCACAATCCCTTTAAATCCTGTATGTCGCAAGATAGAACCTCCATGGATCAGACTTTTTAGCACGTCCAACAGATGGAGAATTTGGAGGCCAAGAAAACATTGAACTATTTGTCACCATTTTTGAGTGTAGGTTTTGTTGTGTTTTTTGCTGTTCCAACCTTTTATTATTTGCTAAATTTACTCTACATTCGGAAACGTTATGCATGCTTTAAAGTGTAGGGGTTTCTTCCCAGAAAACATACATGATTTTCAGAGTGGTTTTCAGAAAAGACGAGTGATTTTGGATGAAATGTTGGAAACATGCCCCTTTTCTGGAAAACCACGCCCATTTTGTAGTTTTTTTTTTTTCACTCTGAGTGTTTTATATTGTGTCAGGTTTTTTCTGTCGCACACTGGCCCTCATTTACTAAGAGTGGAGTGTAGTTTTCTTTGTGGGTTTTAATTCCCTACAATTTATTTTCCACGGTATTTACTAAGGTTTCCCTACATTTTCCACTTTCCCTACACTTTGCTTTTTTTACACATCCTCTGATCTGTCTGGTTTTCCTCAGCTCACATCCACCACATTTTATGTGAAAACTTTTGTAAATATGTTGGGTTTTTGTGAAAATGCCAGGAACATGCCCCTTTTCGGAGACCACGCCCCTTTTCCCCAGCATCCACTCCCCTTTTTTGGGTTTTCTTAGCAAAATGGAGAGTTAGTTGGGGTTTTTCAATTCTGGTGCAAATTCTGGTTCAGACAGAATTTCTGGCGCAATGCGACAGAATCTGGCGCAAAACCCGTCAAAACATGTCGGATTTGCAATAGTAAATGAGGTCCATTCTGTCGCATGATCCATGTGACAGAATTTAGGCACAAAAACCAACAAAAGAGTAGGAATCCTGTTAGTAAATGAGGGCCATTATCTTTGTTTAAAAACCCTTCTCCATTATAGAATATTATTGCAATACAGGGGTGTACTTGGTCTGTAACAATCTTTTAGTAGGTGGTTTGTGATTGCCCAGGAAATCATGCTGCCTCTGCTGACTTGCCTTCTTCCTTGACTGCTTACTTGCTCCTAGACTGCAGCACAACCACATCTAAATTAGAGCTGGCAGGACAGGAAGTGCAACTGACTTCCTGAGTTGCAAGAGAGAATTCCTGTAGGAGGACAACTTAATAGAGCTACCTAGCTGGAGTGTTTGGCTTAGTGCAGTGATGATCGTTCCGACAGAAGGCACCACTTGCACAGGACTGCTCTCCACATGGAGACTGGCCCAGGCAGCCTAGATCTATGGGCGTATGCCCCCCCCCCCCCCCCCCCCAAGGTATGTCCAGAGCCATGCACCCTGGAATATTCTGGGGAAACAACTTGTAAGTCACCTTGTTCTAAGGGGAACTACTTCTTATATTGGTGACTTTGGCATACTCTTCCTGTTCTATCCTGTATTGCATAGCCTACCATAGGAGAATTCCCAAGTTAAAGATGCCACGTCTTTCTGCTGTACATGGAGCTCTGACACCCCCTAGTGCCTAAAACCCCCCCGAGGTCCCCTACCCTTGTTACTGCTGTGGACCCCTTGTAGCAGGGTCAGCGCCACCTATAGGCCAGGTAGGCACCCACCTATAGTGCCCTCTTGATGGGGGCGCTGCTCTGTGTGCTGCAAAGAAGATACTGGGCTGGTAGAAGAGCGCAGCGCTATCTCACTCAGGTCCCGCTCCTCTTCTTCCTGATAGCGTGTGCAAGACATCCATCCGTCCTGGCTGGTATAAGAGGGTTCCTCACTTGCTTCCGTATAACCCCTCCACCACTGTTAGTGATGGTGCAGCCCATACCCTATACAGGAGCACAGTGCTGACAACATCCCCCCCGCCCCACTACTTTTAGTGATGGTCCAGACCTAACAACAAGCGCAGTGCTGACAATCTCCCATCCCCCCGTCCGGCATGATTCCTGATAACACTCAGTGTCCCATTCACGACCACCCCAACCCCCCTTCCTCCCTGTCCGGCCCGGCTACATCTGTCTGTTATTAATGGCGCTCGGCTGAACTCTCCCGTGAGGTCGCGTAGGGGTGTCAGGCACGGGCACTGAAGTGGTGAGCGACGGGGGGTGCCATGTGAGGTGTAGGGGCAGATGCTGTTGCCCAGGAGTAGATGGTGTTAACCCCTTAGTGTTCGTGACGCAAGGGCGTGGTTTGCCTATGCAACCACCCGAAGGTAATCCCATTACTCCTAGATTAGGCAGGGGTAAATAATAGTCCAAGGCCAGGTTAAGGTTAACGGTACTGAAGTTGAACAGGTTTAACAGTCTTTACAGGGTAGTAAGGTTCCCAGAGAGGTGACCAGTAACACGAGGGACCTCGCAGCTTGCTGGGACTTGCAGTGACTTGGCAGACTCTAGCACAGCCACGCTGACTATAACTGAGTTGACTGAAGATAGTGACAGCAGACAAAGATGACTTACAGATCTGTGGCTGCAATTTAGGCTTGAGACCTCCAGATGTACTGGACACTGGCTCTGAGACGTCTGAACAGACCTCAGCAGAAAGTGAAACACAAGAGAGAGATGGTAGTACCTCCCCCTCTTATAAAGCCCATAGGCCAACTGCGGGTCACCTGGTGCTCTCTGGGTAACAAAACATATGACTTGAACATGTGACAACCCTCATCATGTGACTAACAATCATGTGACCATATCAAAGGTCCTTTACCCTTAGTATATAACTTATACACATTATGGGGGAATACTGCAGGTGAGCCCTGAGGACATACAGGGACTCAACCTGACAGGACTGTAGGAGAATATCCCGTTCTGGGACATAACATATAAATAGATAGATAGATAGATAATATTTATATATATCAGCCTTTCCCAATCAGAGTGCCTCCAACTGTTGCAAAACTACAATTGGACATGCTGGGATTTGTAATTGGTTGGGAAATGCTGATATATATATACTGTATATATATATATATATATATATATATATATATAACCGTTATTCAGTCACAGTATGAGGGTATTATTCTGATTGTGTTGTTATGTGAGTCACGGTACAGCGGTATTGTTTTTTTCTGTTATGGCGGTGTTATCCAGTCATTGTATGGGGTGTTGTTCACAAACAAATGGGGGAACACAGCCTAAGGGCATGTTTGCAGATCAGACAAAAATATATGTTTTTTAGATCAAGTGCCAGACCACCAAGGGTTGGGGGGGGGGGGGTGTTGTCAGCTAATTAGCATTTTCCCTAGGGGGGCATAAATCTTTGCACCAGCCCTGCCTGGTAGCCATCCTGTGAGTCTACTTGCGATTACTCTGGCATTTTTTTGGGCTGCTGCATTCTGCTTCATCTTGCCCATGAACACTCCCAATACAAACTCAATGCAGCAAAACGTTCCTCCACAGGAACAGCCCTGGAGCAGGAGAGTACTAGAACTCCTTCCGCCTGATCCAATGGGTTCAGACCTCTCTGAAGCCTTGTCTGCCAAAGTGCAATGATGATGACTTACGTCTTGCTGCCATGAGGGGGGCACACACTGCCCTTCTTGTTTAAAGGGGTATTCCAGGAAAAAACTGGCTCCAGAAAGTTAAACAGATTTGTAAATTACTTCTATTAAAAAATCTTAATCCTTCCAATAATTATCAGCTGCTGAAGTTGACTTGTTCTTTTCTATCTGGCCATAGTGCTCTCTGCTGACATCTCTGCTTGTCTCGGGAACTGCACCGAGTAGAATAGGTTTGCTATGGGGATTTGCTTCTACTTTGGACAGTTTCCGAGACACGTGTCATCAGAGAGCACTTAGACAGAAAAGAACAACTCAACTTCAGCAGCTAAAAAGTACTGAAAGGATTAAGATTTTTTTAATAGAAGTAATTTACAAATCTGTTTAACTTTCTGAAGCCAGTTCATATACTTAAAAAAAAAGTTTTTCCTGGATAACCCCTTTAAAGTTTCCCCACTGCTTTTAGCAGTTAAGGACGTTATGTAAGTTGAAACAGTTCTACTCTAGTTGTTACTATAGTCTGCTTAGGCCTATCCTCAGACGTGCTTGGTCAGCCCCTTTAGGGTTGGGCAATTACTGAACTTGCAACTTGAATACCGGTAAATACTGAGCCAGTATGGACGGGGTGATAGGCCAAGGGGTTGCCAGGAATTAGGTACATAAATAATATCTATTTTCAGCTATTGGGGGGAGTTTATGAGATAGTCAATGAACTGAGATACTGTTTGTGATCTTGACGTTCATGGTTTGAAATGTATCACAACTAAAATGGTCTGATAACTCATTTCTGGCATTAGTACTGAGAGACTTCTTTTGATGAATTGATAAATTGTTAACCATTCATAATGACATATTTCATGTAATGAAGATTTTCTGGTTTTGTTACATTCTGGACATTTGATTATATTTTTCCATTTTATACTGCATGACTGTTAATCATCACATGACTTCTTATCTGGAAGAAGATATGGGCAGTACAATGTGAATATTTACCTATAATTTAATAGGACATTGCCAAAAGACTACCTGATATGTGACATGTAACAGGGAAACATTTTTCTTCCTTTTTTTTCTCCCTTGCAAGTAAAAGAGACTGTACGTTATTTAAAGAAATGCTATGTTAACTGAGAGATGGCTCAGTTGAAATAGTTCTGCTATTAGATATGTATGTTGTCTTGCCCTGTGTAAATAACCCCTTACTGTTTCACTATTGTGGTGAGGGTGTGATGAGGGCAGATGGAATTACCCTAGGGGCCAGTGGCGTACCAAGGGGGGGGCTGGGGGTGCGGCCCGCCCCGGGTACCACTCTCAAGGGGGGTGCCAGGGACGGACTGACCCGCCGCCGCCGCTGCTGAGGTCCGGGACACTCGTCCCAGATCCCCAGCAGACAGCGGTGCCTTCTCCTGTATGCACGATACACGCACATACAGGAGAAGGCGTCCCCTCTGTATGAGCCTCATCTGCAGCTTACACAGAGGAGACGTGACCTCCGCCCCCACGCAGCACGCAGTACAGGCGCCGGTGACGTCACTCATCCGGCGCCTGTACGGTGGAGGGGAGAAGACGCGGGCCCTGCTGCTGAGGAGATCGCTGCGTGGGAAATCAGGTGAGCATCCTTTTTTTTTTTTGCTCTGCAGTTACCTATAGGGAAGGGGGGGGGGTGCTCTGCATTTACCTATAGGGAAGGGGGGGGGTGCTCTGCATTTACCTATAGGGAAGGGGGGGGGGGTGCTCTGCATTTACCTATTGGGAAGGGGGGAGGGGGGGTGCTCTGCATATACCTATAGGGAAGGGGGGGGGTGCTCTGCATATACCTAGGGCTGGGCGGTATGACCATATATGTGTATCACTGTATTTTTTTTAACTAACGGCAGTTCCACGGTATATAACGGTATTCCCCCCCCCCCAAATCATGTGACTCGCCAGCGCTGTTCTGACCCCCCCCCCCCCCCGCCCCTATCATGTGACCCGCGCGCGGTGTTGTGCTTCCCCCCCCCCAAAATCATGTCACCCGCCAGCACTGTTCTGCTCCCCCCAATTAATGATCAGCCCAGCGGGGTACTACTCACATATGTCAAGCACTGCCCTCCTCCTCTTTGTTGGGGGCTGCCGGCAATGGAACTCACTGTACTCCAGTGGTCTCCAACCTGCGGACCTCCAGTTGCTGCAAAACTACAACTCCCAGCATGCCCGGACAGCCGTTGGCTGGAAGTTGTAGTTTTGCAACAGCTGGAGGTCCGCAGGTTTGAGACCACTGCTGTACGCTGTATCCCTATGCCCGGGCTGCAAAAGATACAGAAAATAAACTTTTAACTCACCCATGTCGGCCGCACGCTGGGGACCGGAACGCCGGACAGCCGTCAGCCTATCACCGGCCAGAGCGATGCCCCGCCCCTGCCAGTGATAGGCTGAGCCCACTGTCATGTAAGAAGCCGGCTTCATACATGACAGTGGGCTCAGCCTATCAGTGGCCAGGGCGGGGCATCGCTCTGGCCGGTGATAGGCTGACGGCTGTCCGGCGTTCCAGTCCCCAGCGTGCGGCCGACGTGGGTGAGTTAAGTTTATTTTCTGTATCTTTTGCAGCCCGGGCATAGGGATACAGTGTACAGCAGTGGTCTCAAACCTGCGGACCTCCAGCTGTTGCAAAACTACAACTCCCAGCATGCCCGGACAGCCGTTGGCCACTAGCGTACAGAGAGTTCCATCGCCAGCTGTCCGGGCATGCTGGGAGTTGTAGTTTTGCAGCATCTGGAGGTCTGCAGGTTGGAGACCACTGGCGTACAGTATAGAGTTCCAGCGCCCGGTATATACATCCTGTGTACAGCTGATATCTATCGCCATATGGTCCTGTATATAATCACTTATATTGTATACAGATCCTTTATAGTATACTGGTCTGTATATAGTGGTTTTATTCAGTACAGTATGGCGGTATTATCCAGTTATTGTGTGGTGGTATATATTTACTCCTTGTATACCAGTATTATTGGTCATGGAAATTTACCTACGTTAAAGTGTTTCTTACATATATACATTTTAGTTTATTGTGTGTGGGATTTGGGTGGAACAGGAGCGTGGCAGAAGACTGATGAGCTGCAGAGCCTAGCAGGGGCCCTTGCCTTCCTTTTGGTCCGGGGGCCCCCGAGTGTTGTCAGTCCGCCCCCGGGGGGGAGGGGAGGGAGGGGGTGTAATTAAGGGGGGTGCGTGTGTGTGTGTGTGGGGGGGGGGGGGTGCCAAACAAAGGGTCCGCCCCGGGTGCCAAATGCTCTAGGTACGCCCCTGCTAGGGGCAGATGGCATTAACTCCTTGTGTTCGTGACGCCAGGGCATGGTTTATCCTCTACACCACCCGAAGGAATACCGCTGGGTCCTGGGTTAAGCACGGGGGCAAATAATGACTCAAGTTACGGAACAACGGCAGTTTTACTGAGTCAGACAGATGTAACAGTCTATACAGATTGGCTAGGTCCACGGAGGTGACCAGTGAGTTCAGAGACCTCAGGGCTTGCTGGGACTTATGGTGGACATGGACAATTTGATGCACGGCCACGCTGACTTGAGAGAGACTTGACTTGAACTGACTTGACTGAGACTGACTATACCCCATTTGTAGCTTACCAGACTTTGAATTGGAGGGGGTAGTGGATTGTGGATCCATGGCTGCGTGGTAGACTTTGGCCTCCTCTGGACTCCAGACACACACCTAGGACTTGAACTTGCTGCACTCAGCTAAGCAGGAACTAAGAGCGTGAGCTAGCTCCACCCAGGGCTTATATGGGGGAGACTAGGAGGGGTCCCATAGGTCACTCTGTAGGTCACATGGTCACTGGTACCTCACTGGGTTACAATCACATGACAACAGGTCTTAAAGGCATAACACATTTTATGTACAATAAACTATATAACAGGCATATAAGTAAATATACAAGGGAACAGATGAAGGGGGGCCCAGGGGTCACTGTATGGAGGCTGCCTGACAGGGCAGCAAGGGTACAGGGGGTAACTCCTGTACTGGGCCACCACAAATTTGTAGTGCTGATGGGTCACAGTTTCAGGGGTGTTGTTAGACTCCAATACGTCACAGTGGGGACAACTCAATAATAAGTTGACAGTTGGTTAAAAGAGATTAATAGGAATGGGGTGGATCCAGAAGATGCACTGGATTATAGCGTTGGTAAGGAGGTATGGTGCCAGTATATAAAGCTATGTTTTGGTGCCAGTTGTGAGTGTGTGGCTTTGGAGCTTGTACTGGTCAAGTTTGCCAGAACCTGTATACACTGTGGAAGACGAGTGAGGCTGAAGTGTCTGTCTGCTGAAAGATAACAGTGAGCAGTGAGGTAGTGCACGTGATGTTAGGACTGTAGAAAAAACATCTATGGCTCAGTATAAAGAGTATTTCCAGGGGTTACCTAGAAAGACCTGCAGTTTTATGACAAAGGATGGTAAGCTGATAGGTTGATGGGAATTATTTTGGGTAAGGGCTGCAGAGTCTTAACCATAGAGGTAAATAGGTTGTGAGGCTTGTTACAGGATGTCACAGAGGCAGAGGGGGCTATATGTTTTGTCAGTCTGTTAAGGTATAAGTTTGGGAGGTACCTAGAATAGGAACTTGTAAAAGAGCTGGTTGAGTGGTGTAGGGAAACAGTGTGTATAGTTAGTAGCAGACTAGTCCTCCATCAAGTATTGATCATTGATCTGTTTGGTTAATATGAATGTTGATTCTAGTTGTGTTCTTGGTAGGGGCATAATGACTGTGGTTGCAGAGGGCAGCACAATATTTAACTATATTTGTGTACTTAAAGGGGTACTCCAAAGGATAGGGGATAAGATGCCTGATTGCAGGGGTCCCGCCGCTTGGGACCCCCGTGATCTTGCACGCCGCACCCGTTTAAAATCAGTCCCCGGAGCGTGTTCCTTTGGATAGGGGATAAGATGTCTAAGCGCAGGTGGACCCCTTTATGTCGCACATGCTTTTAAAAACAATGGGAGAGCAGTGAGCCATTAATTCCTTGCCTTGCCACTTACTCTTATAAGCCCCAGGCTGCTGTAAGAATGGTGACTAAGGGTCTTGTGTATGATGTTAAAAAAAATAAAGATTTTCCGCTGTAGCAAACAGCTGCTAAAAAGTACTGAAAGGATTAAGATTTTTTAATAGAAGTAATTTACAAATCTGTTTAACTTTCTGGCACCAGTTCATTTAAAAAAAAAGTTTTCCACTGGAGTACCCTTTTAACCCCTTAAGGACCAAGGACGTACCGGTACGTCCTTGGTCCTGCTCTCCTGATATAACGCGGGGTTACACAGTAACCCCGCGTCATATCACGGCGGGCCCGGCGTCATAGTGAAGCCGGGACCCGCCTCTAATAGCGCGCAGCGCTGTTCGCGGCGCCGCATGCTATTAACCCTTTCGCCGCGCGCTCAGAGCTGAGCCGCGCGGCTAAAAGCGAAACCGAAAGTGGCCGGCTAGCTCAGTCGGGCTGTTCGGGATAGCCGCGGCTAATCGCTGCATCCCGAACAGCTGACAGGACAGCGGGAGGGCCCCTACCTGCGTCCTCCCTGTCCGATCGCCGAATGACTGCTCAGTGTCTGAGATCCAGTGCGGCAGAATCGTTGATCACTGGTTTCTTATGAGAAACCAGTGATCAATGATGAAGATCAGTGTGTCCCTATGGGACCTATAACACTGCAAAAAAAAAGTGAAAAAAAAAAGTGAATAAAGATCATTTAACTCCTCCCCTATTAAAAGTTTGAATCACCCCCCTTTTCCAATAAAAAAAAAAAACACAGTGTAAATAAAAATTAACATATATGGTATCACCGCATGCGGAAATGTCCGAATTATAAAAATATATCAATAATTAAACCGCTCGGTCAATGGCGTGCGCGCAAAAAAATTCCAAAGTCCAAAATAGTGCATTTTTGGTCACTTTTTATATCATTTAAAAATCAATAAGTCCTATCAATGCAAAAATGGTACCGTTAAAAACTTCAGATCACGGCACAAAAAATGAGCCCTCATACCGCCCCATACACGGAAAAATAAAAAAGTTATAGGGGTCAGAAGATGACAATTTTAAACGTATTAATTTTCCTGCATGTAGTTATGATTTTTTCCAGAAGTACGACAAAATCAAACCTATATAAGTAGGGTATCATTTTAATCATATGGACCTACAGAATAAAGATAGGGTGTCATTTTTACCGAAAAATGTACTACGTAGAAATGGAAGCCCCCAAAAGTTACAAAACAGCGTTTTTTTTTAAATTTTGTCGCACAATGATTTTTTTTTCCGTTTCACCGTAGATTTTTAGGTGCAAAATTGAAAGAGTTATGATTTTTTAAAGGCAAGGAGAAAAAAAACGAAAATGCAAAAACGGAAAAAACCCCTGTCCTTAAGGGGTTAAAGGCCTTTCTGGCAGCCAGCCAGAACCTGTTCTTCACTGTTAAAGCAGCAAGAACCTGAAGCGTTTCCTACAGATCAGAGACTCTTTGGAGGAGATTCTAGTTTGGCTGATAATTCCTAGTAATGTTTCAATGCTCTTTAAGAGGTTAAGCATTTACTTATATTAAAACTTCCTCCAGTAGTTGGCACTATAGAAAAAGCTCTTTCTATTTAACCCCTTTAGGACCCGGGGTTTTCATGTTTTAGCATTTTCATTATTTCCTCCTTACCTTTAAAAAATCATAACTCTTTAAATTTTGCACCTAAAAATCCATATGATGGCTTATTTTTTGTGCCACCAGTTCTTTTGGGGGGCTTCTGTTTCTACACAGTAAATTTTTCAGTAAAAATTACACATTTTCTTTATTCTGTAGGTCCATACGATTAAAATGATACCCTACTTATGTAGGTTTGATTTTGTTGTACGTCTGGAAAAAAAACTACATGCAGGAAAATGTATACGTTTAAAATTGTCATCTTCTGACCCCTATAACCTTTTTCCACGTATGGGGCGGTATGAGGGCTCATTTTTTGCGCCGTGATCTGAAGTTTTGCATTGATAGGACTTATTGATCGTTTTTTATTCATTTTTTCATGATATAAAAAGTGACCAAAAATGCACTATTTTGGACTTTGGAATTTTTTTGCACGTACGCAATTGACCATGCAGTTTAATTAACGATATATTTTTATAATTTGGACATTTCTGCACACGGCGATACCACATGTGTTTATTTTTATTTAAATTTACACTTTTTTTTATAGGAAAAGGGGGGTGATTCAAACTTTTATTAGGGAAGGGGTTAAATGATCTTTATTCACTTTTTTTTTTCACTTTTTTTTTGCAGTGTTATAGCTCCCATAAGGAGCTATAACACTGCACACACTGATCTTTTACATTGATCAATGGTTTCTCATAAGAAACCACTGATCAATGATTCTGCCACTTGACTGCTCATGCCTGGATCTCAGGCACTGAGCAGTCATTCGGCGATTGGACAGCATGGAGGCAGGTATGGACCCTCCGGCTGTCATGTAAGCTGTTCGTAATGCCGCGATTTCGCCACGGCGATCCCGAACAGCTCCCTGAGCTAACCCGCATGGTTTTACTTTCACTTTAAAGATCGTTTAAAGGGTTAATAGCGCGCGGCACCACGATTCGTGCTGCGCGCTATTAGCCACGGGTCCCGGACGTTGTTAGAGGCCGGGCCAGACCCGCTATGTTGCGGGGCCCCAGCGTGGCCCCGTGTTACAGAACGGGAGCGGACTCATAACATACCGGTACGTCATGGGTCCTTAACTCCTTAACGACGCAGGACGTATATTTACGTCCTGCGCCGGCTCCCGCGATATGAAGCGGGATCGCGCCGCGATCCCGCATCATATCGCGTCGGTCCCGGCGCTCATCAACGGCTGGGACCCGCGGCTAATACCACACATCGCCGATCGCGGCGATGTGTGGTATTAACCCTTTAGAAGCGGCGGTCAAAGCTGACCACCACTTCTAAAGCGAAAGTGAAAGTGACCCGGCTGCTCAGTCGGGCTGTTCGGGCGTCACGGCGTCCCGAACAGCTGGCAGGACACAGGGAGGGCCCTTACCTGCCTCCTTGGTGTCCGATCGGCGAATGACTGCTCCGTGCCTGAGATCCAGGCAGGAGCAGTCAAACGCCGATAACACTGATCACAGGCGTGTTAATACACGCCTGTGATCTGTGTAAAAGATCAGTGTGTGCAGTGTTATAGGTCCCTATGGTAGCTATAACACTGCAAAAAAAAAAAGTTAAAAAAAAGTGTTAATAAAGGTCATTTAACCCCTTCCCTAATAAAAGTTTGAATCACCCCCCTTTTCCCATAAAAAAAATAAAACAGTGTAAAAAAAAAAATAAATAAACGTATGTGGTATCGCCGCGTGCGTAAATGTCCAAACTATAAAAATATATCATTAATTAAACCGTACGGTCAATGGCGTACGCGCAAAAAAATTCCAAAGTCAAAAAAAGCGCATTTTTGGTCACTTTTTATACCATTAAAAATGAATAAAAAGTGATCAAAAAGTCCGATCAAAACAAAAATCATACCGATAAAAACATCAGATCACGGCGCAAAAAAATAGTCCTCAAACTGCCCTGTACGTGGAAAAATAAAAAAGTTATAGGGGTCAGAAGATGACATTTTTAAACGTATAAATTTTCCTGCATGTAGTTATGATTTTTTCGAGAAGTGCGACAAAATCAAACCTATATAAGTAGGGTATGATTTTAACCGTATAGACCTACAGAATAATGATAAGGTGTCATTTTTACCAAAATATGCACTGCGTAGAAACAGAAGCCCCCAAAAGTTACAAAATGGCATTTTTTCTTCGATTCTGTCGCACAATGATTTTTTTTTCAGTTTCGCTGTGCATTTTTGGGTAAAATGACTAACGTCACTGCAAAGTAGAATTGGCGACGCAAAAAATAAGCCATAATATGAATTTTTTGGTGGAAAATTGAAAGGGTTATGATTTTTAAAAGGTAAGGAGGAAAAAACAAAAGTGCAAAAACTGAAAAATCCTGAGTCCTTAAGGGGTTAAGAGGTTAAAGGGGTTGTCTCATTTAATACTTTTTTTTTAAAGAATAAACTTTGACTTACCTACTACCACTCCCCATGTGCCACTGAAGTTGATGTGCAGTCCTCCAGCCGCGGCAGTGTCATGTATTGAGCTTCTTTCTGGTGTCTGGACTCAATACATGATACTGCAGCTCAGCCTATCACCAGTCGAGGTGGAACATCACTGCTGTTGACAATAAGCCTAGTGGCAGTGTGACGTGTTGACCCCCAGAAGCTCTATGAAAACTGGGGCTGGAGGACGGGACAGCAATTACAGTGGCATCAGGGTAACTGCGATAGGTAAGTTAGAGTTTATTGTTTTAATTAGAGATGAGCGAACTTTTGAAAAATTCGATTCGGCTGATTTGAAAATTTGTTTCGGGTCGAATTTATTTGCCATGAATCTATATTAAAAATGGCTATTTCTGGACTACAGAGAGCCTCCATAGGGGTGTAGAACACTTAGATTTTTTCTAACACACATATGGAGTGTGCTGGGGTAGTGAAATTATGCTGTTATTCAGTATGGCATGCAGATTACAGACATTGCTATTAGAATCACTGCCGCAGAGCGGCACAATGACAGAGCCTGGAGGTGCCATCAGTATGAGGAGACCATACAGTGGCTGAATAACACAGCGTGCAGGTGACAGCAGCATGAGGAGAGCATATAGTGGCTGAATGACACAGCGTGGAGTTGTTGGCAGCATAACGAGACCATATAGTGGCTGAATGACACAGCGTGGAGGTGTTGGCAGCATGAGGAGACCATATAGTGGCTGAATGACACAGCGTGGAGGTGTTGGCAGCATGAGGAGACCATATAGTGGCTGAATGACACTGCGTGGAGGTGTTGGCAGCATGAGGAAACCATATAGTGGCTGAATGACACAGCATGGAGGTGTTGGCATCATAGGGAGACCATATAGTGGCTAAATGACACAGTGTGAAGGTGTGGGCAGCATGAGGAGACCATATAGTGGCTAAATGACACAGCCTGGAGCTGGCAGCAGCATGAGTAGACACTAGGGCTTCACAATCCCTAAGCTGAAAAGATGAATTTTTAAATTTAAAATGAAGATTTATGGTAGCTATTTTAAGCCCAGGCCCAACAGCATCAGTAAACCATATATTGGATGAATGACACAGCCTGGAGGTGGCTGAATCATGAGGAGACCCTATAATGGCTTAATGGCACAGCGTGGAGGTGGCTGAATCATGAGGAGACCCTAAAGTGGCTGAATGGCATAGCCTATAGGTGGCTGAAGCATGAGGAGACCATTGAAATTTAATATTTTTTAATTTAAGATTTTTAAATTGAGGATTTTGAAATTTAAATTTTGACTCCCAGGTTTTTAGTGCCCTGGGTCCTGGCATGTGGGTACAAAGGACCAAATTTAACAAGGAGTCACATGGCGGCACAATGGCAGAGCTTTGAGGTGGCATCAGTAGGAGGAGACCATATAGTGGCTGAATGAGTGCCTGGAGTTTGTGGAAGCATGAGGAGAACATATAGTGGCTGAATGACACAGCCTGGAGGTGGCTGAAGCATGAAAAGACCATATAGTGACTGAATTGCACAGCCTGGTGGTGGCTGAAGCATGAGGAGACCATATAGTGGCTGAATGGCACAGGCTGGAGTTTGTGGCATGAGGAGATATTATAGTTGCTGAATGACACAGCCTGGAGTTGGCAGAAGCATGAGTAGACACTAGGGCTTCACAATCCCTAAGATTTAAAGATGCATTTTGAAATTCAAATTGAAGATTTATGGTAGCTAGTGTTACCATAAAAAAAATGTAGGCCCAGGTACAGCAGCATCAGTAAACCATATATTGGCTGAATGACACAGCCTGGAGGTGGCTGAATCATGAGAAGACCCTATAGTGGCTGAATGGCACAGCCTAGAGGTGGCTAAAGCAAGTTTTAGTGTCCCGGGCCCCGGCGTGTGGGTAGAAAGGACCAAATTTAACCAGGAATCACATGTCACATGGCAGCACAATGATAGAGCCTTGAGGAGGTGGCAGCAGCAGCATGAGGGCAATGCCAACTGAGGGTTAAGTATGAGGAACCCAACGACTGTTGACTAGGGGTGTCGGATGTCAATTGGGATGAAGTGGATGACCGAGTGAACCGATCAATCACGGCTGCTGGGTTGCTGGTCGAGACGCGACTGCTAGCTGACACCGGGAGCTCAGACCTCTCCCTGCGACTACGGCTGTCGCAACCTCTGCCTGTGCCTGATGAATTTAGGCCTCTGCCACTCCACTGTGCACGTCCTGGTACTACTCTGCCTGACATACTTATTGCGTATACGAGGGGAGTACAATACGCTTCACTACGCTTAAAACAGTATTTTTCTAGAACAGCAGCAGATGTGTACTATTGGCTCACCTTTCACAGTATATAGGCCCTTGACAGATTAACAGGTACAAAATAGTACACTACTTAGATGTAGGTATGTGGTATGCACTTATGAGGGCAGAAAAATGCACTACAGTACACTTAAAAAACTTATTTTTGCACAACCCCAGCAGTACACAACAGTGCTGCAGCACACAGTCGCTGTGTACTAAACACAAAATTGCACTCTTTCACAGACTATTAGGTATGGACTGCTGGGTATGTATTATACCATCTACAGACTAGTATAACCAGCAGACCATTTGTGGTGGAACAAACAGGGCAGAAAAATGTGCTACAGTACGCTTAAAAAAACATATTGGAGTAAAACACCAGCCGATGATTACTTTTGGCCGTCCTTTCACAGTATGTAGGCCCTTGACAGATTAACAGGTATAAAATAGTACACTACTTAGATGTAGGTATGTGGTATGCACTTATGAGGGCAGAAAAATGCGCTACAGTACGCTTAATTAACACCAGCCGGTGATTACTTTTGGCTATTCTTCACAGTATGTAGGCCCTTGACAGATTAACAGGTACAAAATAGTACACCACTGAGATGTTGGTGTGTGATATGCACTTATGAGGGCAGAAAAATGTGCTAATGTGCTACAGTACGCTTAATAAATGTATCGGAGTAAAACACCAGCCAGTGATTACTTTTGGCTGTTCTTCACAGTATGTAGGCCCTTGACAGATTAACAGGTACAAAATAGTACACCACTTAGATGTAGGTATGTGATATGCACTTATGAGGTGCAGAAAAATGTGGTACAGTACGCAAAAAAATTATAATTTGCCCACAGCACCAGCAGTACACAACAATGCTGGAGCACACAGTCACAGTGTACTAAAACTGAAATTGCAAAAAGACTCTCTCTCAAATACTATTAGGAATGGACTACTGGGTATGTGTTATACTGTCTACAGACTAGTATAACCAGCAGACTAGTTGTAGTGGAACAAAGACACAGATTTGCCCTAAAAAATTATTTCTCCCTCCTGTGAAAACGTTTCTGCAGCTGAGGCACCACACAGCTGTCTGCCCCTCTCTGTAATGCAATGCTGTTCACAGTGACTGAGGGGTTAATCACTGCAGTAAGAATTAATTTCTGTGCAAAAACGCTGTGCTCTGCGTCCTACAGAAGGCTGAGGTGAAACAAAGCTTTTCTGTGTAACTCACACACAGCGATGTCCTATCTCTCTGCAGTGTAATGAATGAAATGACGAGCCGCAAAATGGCTGCCGAATATAGAGGGCTGTGACATCACAGGGGTGACTGGCTGCTGATAGACTGCATGCTGCATGTGATTCAGGATCATCCCACCTACCGTATATACACTCGAGATTTTCAGCACGATTTATCGTGATGAAAACACCCCCCTCGGCTTATACTCGAGTGAACTCTCCGCCCTCAGTGGTCTTCAACCTGTGGACCTTCAGATGTTTCAAAACTACAACTCCCAGCAAGCCCGGGCAGCCTGCGGCCTTCGACATCATCCAGCCCCCCCCCCCCCTCACCCCCTTTAGTTCTGTACTCACCTCCGCTCGGCGGGACGTTAGGGTGTGCGCTGGTCCGGGCCATCTGTGCTGCAGGGACAGTCCGGTGCGGAGGGATAGTCGTTCCGGACTGTCCATCTTAGACTGAGAGGGGGGGGGGGCTGGATGATGTCGAAGGCCGCAGTGGTCTTCAACCTGCGGACCTCCAGATGTTTCAAAACTACAACTCCCAGCAAGCACGGACAGCTTGCTGGGAGTTGTAGTTTTGAAACATCTGGAGGTCCGCAGGTTGAAGACCACTGTATCAGACATTGACAAGCGGTGATGATGAAGGGGTGGGGGAGGGGCTGATGACATGTGGTGATGATGAAGGGGGGGGGGGTGATGATGACAAGGGGATGATGAAGGGGGGGTGTGGGATGATGACAAGAGGATGATGAAGGGGGGTGGGATAATGACAAGGGGATGATGAAGGGGGGGTCGGATGATAAGGGGATGATGAAGAGAGGGTGGAATAATGACAAGGGGATGATGAAGGGGGGGTGTGGGATGATAAGGGGATGATGAAGGGGGGGGTGTGGGATGATAAGGGGATGATGACAGGCGGTGATGATGAGGGGGGTGGGATGATGACAGGCAGTGATGATGAAGGGGGGGTGGGATGATGACAGGCAGTGATGATGAAGGGGGGGTGGGATGATGACAGGGGGGGGATGATGACAGGCGGTGATGATGAAGGGGGGATGATGACAGGGTGATGATGAAGGGGGGATGATGACAGGCGGTGATGAAGAAGGGGGGATGATGACAGGGTGATGATGATGAGGGTGTTAATGACGGGGGTCTGGATGATGACAGGGGGGGTGATGTATTTCCCACCCTAGACTTATAGTCGACTCAATAACTTTTCCTGGGTTTTTGGGGTGAAATTAGGGGCTTCGGCTTATATTCGGGTTGGCTTATACTCGAGTATATACGGTACTTCCCTTCCCGCCTTGCCTTCCTGCCTTCCCAGGGTTTCTTGCCCCATGTACTGACATGTGGATCCGCCCATTTTAGATGCCCTGGAGACTGGACTGCAGTTATTGGAGTTTAATTAAGTGATTCGCGCGATAGAATCGCGGCGGTATTCGCATTCATTGCAAATAAATTTTTTCCTGAAATTTGTAACGAATTCAGGTTCGTCGGCTTCGATTCGCTCATCTCTAGTTTTAATGCCAACTTTGTAGGGGATATTTTTTTTCTTTTATAAAGTATTAAATGAGACAACCTCTTTAAAAGCATTCCTAGTCCTAATAGTGGAACGTCTCCCAGGACATCTCTCCATTACTAGCCTTTGTCAGAGAGGAAGTGAGGACTTTCCTGTTTCTTCCTACACAGTTCTTTTAGTATCTTTATAATCAGAAGGGATGCTGTTTATGTTGCACGATTTATCTCAGGAAGCAGATGGGCTAGAATTGCCCTGAGTGTAATTTGTAGATGACATTGCATATTAACCTGATACCATTTTTTCTTGGCTTGTTCAGCAAACTTTGTTGTGCTTGTAATATTTCACTGAATTACATTAAGACTAGTCATGCAGAGTCAAGCAAAAAAACATGAAATACTGTTAAGAAATAATAAAGAAGACCTGTCATTTCCTCTCCATTGTGAACTAAATACTACCTTGTCCTCAGGTTAGGGCTCGTTCACATTAACGCATGTCCCCGTTAATTCATGCCATTCTCGCCTTTTGCAAACGGCTTGCAAACAGCTTTAAATGAATCCCACTGATGTCAATGGGATTTTACAGTCCTTTGCGAGCCATTTGCATTCATTTGGTTCCTAATCCTTTTTTTTTTTTTTTACGACAAACAGATGTTGCATACAGTATTTTTTTTCCCATCAAAAGTAACGGAATAGAAACAGATATTATAAATTTAACATTGAAGTCTATGGCAAATGGATGAGCCGTTAATGTTATCCGTTTGCACACAGTTTTTAATATCCATTTTTTAACCGTTACTACTTCCGAACATGCTCAGAATAGGTCAAATCACCGGACTCCTGCAGTGCTGTGGGTCTTCTACTACTCCCATCATGGAACAGACTTGTTTCCATAATGGGAGTAGTAATTCTCCCTCTGCGGGAGTTTCCTGGTGGCTGGGTAGGCTACATTAGTGCTTGTACTACTACCCTCATCATGGAACAGAGCCTGTTACATGTTGGGGGTAGTAGTACAGGGCTGAGGCATTCATCACACCAGGTCTCACTTCTGAGACCCACTGTGATCAGATGTTATTAATCAGGGGAGCCGGCCGCATGCTCTACTCCACTGCGATGTATGTAGTGTTTTACTTTCTTTTTCAAATACCCTGCCGGAAGTCCTGAAAAGCAAGCACCGAGGAGCCAATCAGAGCTCCCAGCAGGGTTTTTAAAGTGAAATTTGTGAGTGCGCAGCAGGAGGTATATGTATATAAAAGCGATGTGGGGGGCAAGATATATAGCGCTGCAGGGGACCAGACATATAGCATATATGTCTAGCCCCCCGCAACGCTTCTATATATTTTTCCCCCTGCTGCGCTATATATGTCTTCCCCCCGCAGCGCATTTGTAAACATATGCCCTTCGCTGCGCATTTATATATATATATATATATATATATATATATATGCCCGCCGCAGCGCATTTATATACATATGCCCTCCGCAGCGCATTTATAATCAGTTCAATAACAGGTGGTATAGGCAGTCAGCTGGTATGGCAATGGGCATGCCCGTCGTCCAACCTTTTCGCCAATTTACACCTGGGAGAGCTGGAGGCTAACATGATTTTTACCCCTGACAACCCCTTCATGCATGTTAAAAAAGGTATATCTTATATGTCATAATAGTCTGGGCTGGCACGGAGGACAGGTTCGATGTGTTTCTGGAGTACTTGAATTCCAACAGTTTTAAAGGGGTACTCCTCTGGAAAAAAAGATTCTAAATCAACTGGTGCCAGAAAGTTAAACAGATTTGTAAATCACTTATCTTAAAAATCTTAATCCTTCCAGTACTTATCAGCTGTTGTATGTTCCACAGGAAGTTATTTTCTTTTTGAATTTCCTTTCTGTCTGATCACAGTGCTCTCTGCTGACACCTCTGTCTATTTTAGGAACTGTCCAGGGTAGAAGCAAATCCCCATAGCAAACCTCTCCTGCTCTGGACTCCTGATATGGACAGAGGTGTCAGTAGAGAGCACTGTGGTCAGACAGAAAGGAAATTCAAAAAGAAAAGAACTTCCTGTGGATCATACAACAGCTGATAAGTATTAATATTTTTAAATAGAAGTAATTTACAAATCTGTTTATCTTTCTGGCACCAGTTGATTTAAAAAAAATAATAATAATGTTTTCCAGTGGAGTACCCCTTTAATATGAATTTTACCAGTGTATATGGAGATAAAATACTGAGCTTTCCTGATGTAGAAATTGATGCCTCTTTGGGGACATTACAAACTAGGGGTTATTGTAAACCACGGCAACTAATTCTTTGCTAAATTATAGAATTTACCACCCCCAATATGTTAAAAAATCGCTGCCATACGGACAATTTGTAAGACTGAGACGCATAAACTGTTCTTTAAAGGACATCTGCAGCAAAAGACAACTTATCCTCTATGCACAGGATAAGGGATGAGTGTCTGATCGCAGGGGGGTCCAACAGCTGGCACCCCCCGCGATCTACCAAATGGGGCCCCCGCATTGCCGCTCTATGTGAGCAGCTAATGCGCGTAGCGTCGACCTCTCTGAGGTTAATGACACGCCCCCTCCCCATGCAGTTCTATGGGAGAGGCGGGGAGGCACAAACGCTGCCTCCCCACCTCTCCCATAGAGATACATGGAGGAGGCGTGTCAGCCGCGATGTCACGCTGCGGCCGGCACACCTCCTGCATGGGAAAGCCATGGCCCCGTGCAGAAGATCGCGGGGGTCCGACCGTTGTGGATAGGGAATAAGTTGTATTTTGCTGCAGATGTCCTTTAATGTCTTTTGATCAACAGGCTAGGGGATTGATGACAATATTATTACAGAGAAATTATCCCCAGCAAGAACTACAACAAGCATATGAACGCACATATCTGTTATATCGTAATGTATTTTTGAAAAAAATTAACTAGAAAATACAAGAAAAATAAAGACACTCCTTGTCAGGAAAAACTGTTTATCTTTTCCTTCATGTTTAGTCCTATGGAAAAAATAATCAAAAATGCTATCTACAAGAATTGGCATATCCTTGCAGAGGATGAGATCTTCAAGGATATGGTTTAGAAAAAACCTTTAATAACTTTTAGGAGGACACGAAGCCTGAGGGACATCCTTGTAAAAGATAGACTAGATACCTCAGATAATTGGTTAAACAAGAGTGTGATAGTTGGTAATTTCAAATGTGGGTCATGTAGATGGTGTAAATATATGTACCCAGGTAATTTAGACAAGTTAGGTCCAGACGAATTCGCTGTCAACCGATGTATTACATGAAGCACCAAATCGGTGGTTTATGCCATTCAATGTACGTGCGGTTTGTATTACATTGGCAAAACAGTGAGACCTTTGTATGTAAGGTTCTCTGAACATGCCCGGTCGGTTAATAGTGTTGAGCGGCATAGGCCATATTCGAATTCGCGAATATTCGCATATTCGTAATGCCCTCGTTTTATTTTCGCATATGCGAATATTCGCGTGTGCGAAAATTAACATATGTGAAAATTTGCATATCCAAAAATCAATGTAAGCGAACATTCGCATATGCGAAAATTAGCATATGCAAACTTTCGCATATGCGAAAATTCGCACGCCAGTCTCACACAGTAGTATTAGAGCCTTCTTACACCACATAAGCTGGAAGCAGAGAGGGGTGATCACTGTGATGTTTACTGTGAAAAAAAACCAAAAACGAATATTCCTAATTACGAATATATAGCGCTATATTCGCAAATATTCGCGAATTCGCGAATATGCGATATTCGCGAATAAAATTCGAATTGCGAATATTCGCGAGCAACACTATCGGTTAATACTGGAAAGGGGTCTGGTAGCTTCATTAAACACATGCAAGACATTCATTATGGTCATATAGAGGACATGTCTTATGGGTTTATATCGTATTAGCTACATTCCAGGAGGAGGTGATGTGAATAGTGCCCCGGCCATCCCGATGCCTCCTGATAGAATGCTTTTCACACATAGCGCTGCGAGGGGCATATGATTATTAATGCACTGCGGGGGACATATGATTATACATAGCGCTGTGGGGGGGAAGGCATATGTATATAGAAGCGTATACCTTTGCATCAGTTTGCATCTTTTAGTAGTATGGTGCGTTTCTGCAGCATTGACAGGAGAATAGTAGGAAGGGGACAATGGCCATGTGAACCTAGCCTTACCATCTGGTCCCAATGGTATTTTTCCCACAGCCCCTCTGATATTCATGTGTACAGGGAGTATCAGAATATAGGGGATCCATCCACATTCAAGTTGATTAAAATTGGGTAGTGTGTATTAGCAATGGCCAGATGAAGATACATGTATGCACAGCTTCCGCTCTTGGAGGTTTTCTGGCCTCACTTTTCCACCTACATACTGTGAATAAGAGAATGAAGGAGCTCACAGGCTTTGCTCCATGACACTTTGGTATGCTTTCTCAAGGTGCCAGGACCCCCGTGCTGCTATGTCGCCATTTTAAGGCTGCCAATCTAAGGCTGAGTTCACACCACATTTTTGTAATACAGTTCCCATATACGTTTTCGTTTTCAATTTGAAAAACGTACGGAACAGTATTGAAAACCGTATGCCAAAAGATGCATCAGGTTGTCCGTTTTGCATCCTGTAAGGTTTTGTCAGTTTTTTCCCATTCCTAAAACTGTGGTCTACCATGGTTTTTGGTCTGAGTGAAAAACTGTATTGAAACTTATGCATTTTTTTTTTGACATGGGAGTCAATGGGAACCGTACAGAACCGTATGTGCATATGGTTCAATCCGGTTTTAACCATGCAGTTTTTGACTTTGCACAGTTTTTTTCTTGGAATTTCAATCAAACAAGTCAAACTTTATTCATAATGGAATGAAAAGCTAAAAATGTATACGTTTTTTTCTCAAAAAACGGATGCAACTGGACATAATTTTTCAAACCAAATACGGTTTTTAACCATATACGGATTAAAATGTGTACACAAATTTTGATACAGGAACTGTATTGCAAAAACGTGGTGTGAACCCAGCCTTACACTGTTGCTCTCAGTCCATTCCAATTCCATGCTGCCTCTGTGGTGAGTTGCTCCGCTGTCTGCTCCCATGGAAGGACATGGCTCCATCGTTCTTGGTTCTCTGCTTGTTGATTTCACAATGCCTTCCTCAGCCTGTGGGATGCCATCAAAATATGGTGCCTGCATCTCATTAACAAAGGCCACTCCTGCAGTCAACCCATCTGCAGCTCCTTGTGTACAAACCCTGCCACCAAGCTCTTGACCAACTCCCTCATCTCAGGATGCAACAGATTAGGACTGGAAAGAGAAAGTGTAGCAGCTTTTTTGTCACCAAAACAAGGAAAAAATATCACTTAAAGGGGTTCTCCGCTACTCAGCGTTTGGAACAAACTGTTCCGAACGCTGAAGCTGGCGCCGGAAGCTCGTGACGTCATAGCCCCACCGCATTATGACGTCATGCCCCGCCCCTTCAATGCAAGTCTATGGGAGGGGGCATGACATCTACAGAACAGTTATTTCCAAACGCTGAGCAGCAGAGGACCCCTTTAAAGGCTGGATTTGTCATACAAACACAAACTGAGCTTTATCAAAACCACTGTGCAGGAGCGGGAAACCATAGTGGAGCATTTGCCATCTGAACAAGGGACATTGACTTCTTTGGTGAGCAACCTTCAGGAAAGATGTGACCTGCAGGATGAACACATTCAGAACCTGTATCATTTCCATGATAACTCTGAACATAGAAGTAGGCACAATAACATTTGTATAAGGGGCCTGTCTGAAGCTACTAAAACTCTAAATCTTATCCCTAATTTACAAGGCATATCCAGAAGCAGCATGTCTAAATGGTCTATCACTGATGAGCTGGAAATGAACCAGGCACATAGGATACTGGGGCCTGTCAGCCAGGATCCTAATAGATCCCATACCATTATCTGTAGACTGCATTTCTTTCAGGTCAAGAGGAAATTATGCATGAGCTCTGTAACTTAAATCTATTGATTTTGATGGTACCACATTGACATTTCTGCAAGACCCCTTGCACAGTTTGAGCAGAGCTTTACGCCCCTTATTGGTTCTTCTCCAAAAGAAGGAAATACCAAATGCCTGCGGGTTCCCATTTAAGTTGGTTGTAAGGGAAAGCAGTCATCCCTGTGAACTTCTGGACCCTTCCAGAATCCAGGATTTTGTTTCATCCTTGACACTCATTGATGTGCATCTTCCTGGATGGTTGCCTATTCTACCGCTTCTTTGGTGTTCGACTGCTGGCGCTTGCTGTGATCCTGCCACCCCGACTGTACCAGGTCACTTTATACTTCTGGGACTTGAGACTTTGCCTCATCTTCGGCATTCTATGCTGTGTTTTGTACCATCTGGCACCCTTTGTTGACATTTGCTGACTGGACTTATTTGTTATTATTACTTATTATTACTTTCTGGAAGACTGGTCATAGGGCCACCTAGCTGTGATACGGGTTTCCTGTTGTGCACAAATATTTTTTCCTTGGGCCCTCTACTGCATTTTTACAGTATCTTTGCTTTGTTGTTCATGGCCTTGGGTCTGCAGATGTTTTACTTATGCCATGTTACTTTCTGAAATCTCCTTATGGTAGTTTTTACCTTTTCTATGTCACTCTTTAAGTTATATCAATGTGTGCTTTAGATGCAGTCAGACGCGGTCATACACAGGAAGTCCCGCCAAACCAGGACGTACATTTACGTCCGTGGTCGTTAAGGGGTTAATGCTTTATTCAAAACATTATTATATTCTTTATTCTTTGCACAGTCAACATGTCCATGTCTTGCTTCTCCAGAAAACACGCTTCAAGTTCGACCCTTACCAAACTGTAGGTGTTGGGAGGAGTAGATCTTTTGGTAGAAGTGGTTTTCACACATTTGCTGGGCTTAAAATAATGAGCGGAAACTTCCTACTTCCCTCATAGCAGATTACATAGCAGATTACAAAATAATAATTTGTCAAGTGAAATGTAATCATAACCAATATGTTATTGTGTTTCCCTTTACATTTCGGTGAAAAAAGTAAGGGAAAATGCATTTTACTCAATTGATTAAATCCGTGCACCAACAATACGCTCCAGTTTAAATAATTAGATAATTTATAAGTCCATCAAGTTCAACCTAAAGCCCTACTGTGTTGATCCAGAGGAAACCCACAAGCTCAAAAATGGTGTTCTGAGTTACCTAACAGAATAGAGCTGTACACATTGCATCTCCAGTCATTGGGAAATTCATCATTTTTGGTCTACTCTCCCTACAGGTTTAGAACACAAATGTCACATTGATTTTTGATGTGCATGGGACAAATTAATCAAATGCACTAGATAAATTTGTAGCATGACTAAATCACCTTGGCATGGTGTCAGTTTAGATTCTTTGTATGGCTGATAGGAGTAAGTGTAAAAGAGGCCATGTGCAACATATGTTTGTCTTTGACCACTGGGAACCCCCCTTAACCTTGAATTTAAGAATTGGATCAAATGCAATGCAGTCATGCAATTTTGGCATATCCTGCTAATGTGTATTTACTTTTTTTTATATTAACTTTTCAGGGGCGCAGGGCTTACAAGTCCTTAAGGACGCAGGGTGTACATGTAGGCCCTGGTCCCGTTTATCGGGTTTAAACCATTCTCACCAGCGGAGAGCGGTGTAAACCCGGTGGGTCCCAGTTGCTATGGGCAGCCAGGACCCACGGCTAATGCCGGGCACCACCAATCGGGCCGATGCCTGGCAATAACCCTTTAGATGCCGCAATCAAAGTTGATTCTGGTGTCTAAAACGAAAGTGAAAGAATCCCGGCAGCTCAGTGGAGCTGATCGGGGCTATCACGACAAAATCACAATGTCCCGATCAGCTTACCAGACGACGAGAGGGTCCTCACCTGCCTCTCCGTTGTCCGATCGGCGATCTACTGCTCCATGTCTGCATTTTTTGTTTCGCCGCAGATTATATTATAAAATAAGTGATGTCATTACAAAGTACAATTGGTGCCGTGGAAAAAAAAAAGACAAGACCTTATATGGGTCTGTAGGTGCAAAATTGAAAGTGTTAATTTGCTGAGTCCTTAAGGTAAAAATGGGCTGAGTCCTTAAGGGGTTCAAAAAAATTAAAACATAAAAGGTGGTATGCAAAGGTAAATATGTACTCAAAAAATCTAATAGGTAGCATATTTATTAACAATAGTTATAAACAGTCTCAGACCAAGTAGATTAAAAACTATTTAAAATAAATATAAAGTGTATTTGATACACTGTTGTTATTTACAATTAATGTACATAACCTGTGCTGAGGAAAAGATGACCAGTTTCCCATAGCAACCAATTAGATCGCTTCTAATGAATCTCCCCCTTAGTTCCTAAAAAGGGGGCTTTGCTAGAAGAATGTATGTTTCCTCAATGAACTTACTAATGAGAAAGACTCATTTCTGGACACAACTTTTGGTGCGAGCTACACAAAAAAAAGCAGGGGCATAAATTGCTGTGCATTTTGCACCAAAGTAGTAGATACCACAAAAAATCCACCTCACAAAAATGTAGGCATATCAGATACTCAGCATGAATTTCTTTAATTTATACTCACAAACACCATACACACTTCTGGGTAAAGCTTGAATATCTTTCCTATAACATTACTATTCTATAAGTGATATTCACACATTAGATCTCGAGTGACTAGACAAGTGGAGGCACTCCGGACTTCTCAGGACTTCTTATTCTCACAGGTGGGAATTGTATCTTTCGCTACATACAATGACTTAACCCCTTAAGGACCAGGCCATTTTATACCTTAAGGACCGGAGCGTTTTTTGCAATTCTGACCACTGTCACTTTAAACATTAATAACTCTGGAATGCTTTTAGTTATCATTCTGATTCCGAGATTGTTTTTTCGTGACATATTCTACTTTAACTTAGTGGTAAAATTTTATGGTAACTTGCATCCTTTCTTGGTGAAAAATCCCAAAATTTGATGAAAAAAATGAAAATTTTGCATTTTTCTAACTTTGAAGCTCTCTGCTTGTAAGGAAAATGGATATTCAAAATATTTTTTTTTGGGGTTCACATATACAATATGTCTACTTTATGTTTGCATCATAAAATTTATGAGTTTTTACTTTTGGAAGACACCATAGGGCTTCAAAGTTCAGCAGCAATTTTGAAATTTTTCACAAAATTTTCAAACTCACTATTTTTCAGGGACCAGTTCAGTTTTGAAGTGGATTTGAAGGGTCTTCATATTAGAAATACCCCATAAAAGACCCCATTATAAAAACTACACCCCCTAAAGTATTCAAAAAAACATTCAGTAAGTGTATTAACCCTTTAGGTGTTTCACAGGAATAGCAGCAAAGTGAAGGAGAAAATTCAAAATCTTCATTTTTTACACTCGCATGTTCTTGTAGACCCATTTTTTGAATTTTTGCAAGGGATAAAAAGGAGAACATTTTTACTTGTATTTGAAACACAATTTCTCTCGAGTAAGCACATACCTCATATGTCTATGTTAATTGTTCGGCGGGCGCAGTAGAGGGCTCAGAAGGGAAGGAGCGACAAATGGTTTTTGGGGGGGCATGCCGCATTTAGGAAGCCCCTATGGTGCCAGGACAGCAAAAAAAAACACATGGCATACCATTTTGGAAACTAGACCCCTCAGGGAACGTAACAAGGGGTAAAGTGAACCTTAATACCCTACAGGTGATTCACGACTTTTGCATATGTAAAAAAAATATATATTTTTTTTACCTAAAATGCTTGGTTTCCCAAAAATTTTACATTTTTAAAAAGGGTAATAGCAGAAAATACCCCCCAAAATTTGAAGCCCAATTTCTCCCGATACAGAAAACATCTCGCATGGGGGTGAAAAGTGCTCTGCTGGTGCACTACAGGTCTCAGAAGAGAAGGAGTCACATTTGGCTTTTTGAAAGCAAATTTTGCTCTGGGGGCATGCCGCATTTAGGAAGCCCCTATGGTGCCAGAACAGCAAAAAAAAAACCACATGGCATACCATTTTGGAAACTAGACCCCTCGGGGAACGTAACAAGGGGTAACGTGAACCTTAATGCCCTACAGGTGTTTCACGACTTTTGCATATGTAAAAAAAAAATTTTTTTTTACCTAAAATGCTTGTTTTCCCAAAATGTTTACATTTTTAAAAAGGGTAATAGCGGAAAATACGCCCCAAAATTTGAAGCCCAATTTCTCCCGATTCAGAAAACACCCCATATGGGGGTGAAAAGTGCTCTGCTGGCGCACTACAGGTCTCAGAAGAGAAGGAGTAACATTTGGCTTTTTGAAAGCAAATTTTGCTCTGGGGGCATGCCGCATTTAGGAAGCCCCTATGGTGCCAGAACAGCAAAAAAAAAACACATGGCATACCATTTTGGAAACTAGACCCCTCGGGGAACGTAACAAGGGGTAATGTGAACCTTAATACCCTACAGGTGTTTCACGACTTTTGCATATGTAAAAAAATATATATATTTTTTACCTAAAATGCTTGGTTTCCCAAAATTTTAACAATTTTAAAAAGGGTAATAGCAGAAAATACCCCCCAAAATTTGAAGCCCAATTTCTCCCGATTCAAAAAACACCCCATATGGGTGTGAAAAGTGCTCTGCTGGCGCACTACAGGTCTCAGAAGAGAAGGAGTCACATTTGGCTTTGAAAGCAAATTTTGCTATGGGGGCATGCCGCATTTAGGAAGCCCCTATGGTGCCAGGACAGCAAAAAAAAAACACATGGCATACCATTTTGGAAACTAGACCCCTCGGGGAACGTAACAAGGGGTAATTTGAACCTTAATACCCTACAGGTGTTTCACGACTTTTGCATATGTAAAAAAATATATATTTTTTTTACCTAAAATGCTTGTTTTCCCAAAAATTTTACATTTTTTTAAAAGGGTAATAGCAGAAAATACCCCCCAAAATTTGAAGCCCAATTTCTCCTGAGTACGGCGATACCCCATATGTGGCCCTAAACTGTTGCCTTGAAATACGACAGGGCTCCAAAGTGAGAGCGCCATGCGCATTTGAGGCCTAAATTAGGGACTTGCATAGGGGTGGACATAGGGGTATTCTACGCCAGTGATTCCCAAACAGGGTGCCTCCAGCTGTTGTAAAACTCCCAGCATGCCTGGACAGTCAACGGCTATCTGGCAATACTGGGAGTAGTTGTTTTGCAACAGCTGGAGGCTCCGTTTTTGAAACAGTGGCGTACCAGACGTTTTTCATTTTTATTGGGGAGGGGGGTTGTATAGGGGTATGTGTATATGTAGTGTTTTTTACTTTTTATTTTATTTTGTGTTAGTGTAGTGTAGTGTTTTTAGGGTACAGTCGCACGGGCGGGGGTTCACAGTAGTTTCTCGCTGGCAGTTTGAGCTACGGCAGAAAATTTGACGCAGCTCAAACTTGCAGCCGGATACTTACTGTAATCCTCCGCCCATGTGAGTGTACCCAGTACGTTCACATTGGGGGGGAGGAAATCCAGCTGTTGCAAAACTACAACTCCCAGCATGTACGGTCTATCAGTGCATGCTGGGAGTTGTAGTTTTGCAACCGCTGGAGGCTCCGTTTTGGAAACAGTGGCGTACCAGACGTTTTTCATTTTTATTGGGGAGGGGGGCTGTGTAGGGGTATGTGTATATGTAGTGTTTTTTACTTTTTATTTTATTGTGTGTTAGTGTAGTGTAGTGTTTTTAGGGTACAGTCACACGGGCGGGGGGTTCACAGTAGTTTCTCGCTGGCAGTTTGAGCTGCGGCAGAAATTTTGCCGCACCTCAAACTTGCAGCCGGATACTTACTGTAATCCTCCGCCCATGTGAGTGTACCCTGTACGTTCACATTGGGGGGGGGGGGGGGAACATCCAGCTGTTGCAAAACTACAACTCCCAGCATGTACGGTCTATCAGTGCATGCTGGGAGTTGTAGTTTTGCAACAGCTGGAGGCACACTGGTTGTGAAACACCGAGTTTGGTAACAAACTCAGTGTTTTGCAACCAGTGTGCCTTCAGCTGTTGCAAAAGCTACAACCCCCAGCATGTACGGACAGCGGAAGGGCATGCTGGGTGTTGTAGTTATGCAACAGCTGGAGGCATACTACTTTGGCTGGGGATGCTGGGGATTGTAGTTATGCAACAGCTGGAGACACACTGGTTTGCCTTCAGCTGTTGCAAAACTACAACTCTCAGCAGTCACCGACAGCCAGCGGGCATGCTGGGAGTTGTAGTTATGCAACCACCAGATGCACCACTACAACTCCCAGCATGCACTTTAGCTGATTGTGCAAGCTGGGAGTTGTAGTTACACAACAGCTGAAGGTACACTTTTCCATAGAAAGAATGTGCCTCCAGCTGTTGCAAAACTACAAGTCCCAGCATGCCCATAAGGGCATGCTGGGAGTTGTGGTGGTCTGCCTCCTGCTGTTGCATAACTACAGCTCCCAGCATGCCCTTTTTGCATGCTGGGAGCTGTTGCTAAGCAACAGCAGGAGGCTGTCACTCACCTCCAACGATCCTCGCCGCACAGGTCAGTCCCTCGTCGTCTCCGCCGCTGCTCCTGGGGCCCCGATCCCAACAGGGGCGCCGGGGATCGGGGTCCCCAGCACCCGGGGTGCACGTCCCGCACCCGCTCACGTCCTCCGGAAGAGGGGCGGAGCGGGTTGCGGGAGTGACACCCGCAGCAGGCGCCCTGATTGGTCGGCCGGTAATCCGGCCGACGAATCAGGGCGATCGTGAGGTGGCACCAGTGCCACCTCACCTCTGCTGGCTCTGGCTGTTCGGGGCCGTCTCTGACGGCCCCGATCAGCCAATAATTCCGGGTCACCGGGTCACTGGAGACCCGATTGACCCGGAATCCGCCGCAGATCGCTGGACTGAATTGTCCAGCGATCTGCGGCCATCGCCGACATGGGGGGTCATAATGACCCCCCTGGGCGATATGCCCCGATGCCTGCTGAACGATTTCAGCAGGCATCCGGGACCGGCTCCGCTCCAGATGGTTGCGGGGGGCCGGTAAAACACATGACGTTCTCATACGTCATGTGTCCTTAAGGACTCGGAAATGGAGACGTATGAGAATGTCATGTGTCCTTAAGGGGTTAAAGGGGTACTCCCCTGGAAAAAAATTATTTTTTTTTTTTTTTAATCAACTGGTGCCAGAAAGTTAAACAGATTTGTAAATTACTTCTATTAAAAAATCATAATCTTTTTTTGTACTTATCAGCTTTTTTATGCTCCACAGGAAGTTCTTTTCTTTTTTAATTTCCTTTCTGTCTGACCACAGTGCTCTCTGCTGACACCTCTGTCCATTTCAGGAACTGTCCGGAGCAGGAGAGGTTTGCTATGGGGATTTGCTCCTACTCCTGACAGTTCCTAAAATGGACAGAGGTGTCAGCAGAGAGCACTGTGATCAGACAGAAAGGAAATTCAAAAAGAAAAGAACTTCCTGTGGCGCATACAACAACTGATATATACAGGAAGGATTAAGATTTTTTAAGAGAAGTAACTTACAAATTTGTTAAACTTTCTGGCACCAGTTGATTTAAAAAAAATTTTTTTTCCAGGGGAGTATCCTTTAAACCAGTAAAAGTAATACATTCAGGATTAAACATGACACGATTGTGTTAAATATTCTATCTCTTTCCTTAATCTTTCTATTCATTACATTGTTATTGTTCCTCTATATTTATAAAGAAATAGTTAAGAAAACTCTAGACATTTCTTTTAGATATGCTACTATGTATACATATTGATAATCTTTCTCACAGCTTGGACTATTACTTAAGCAAGAAGATAAGAAACTTCCTACAGTGGTATTTGGACAATATTTTTTCTAAATGTTGATGGAACATTTAGCGGAATTCGGCAGGCGGAAATCTAGCGGAACATCTAGCGGAATTCCGCAAGTGGAAAATCTGAGGTGTGAATGGGAGTGCGGAATCCCATAGAAGTCTATGGGCTTTAATTTGAGGCGGAATTCCGCAAGTGGAAATTCCGCCATGTGAACAGCCCCTCAGGCTAAATTTCCACTTGTTTTTTTTTTTCTGGCAGTTTTTGGAGATCTGCCACTGCAGTTTTTGAGCCAAAGCCAGAAGTGTATTCAGAAGGAATAGGACATATAAAGGAAGGACTTACACTTCTCATCCCTTATGGATCCACGTCTGACTTTGGCTCAAAAACTGCATTGGCAGTATTCCAAAAACTACCAGAAAAAAAAAACAAGTGGAAACTTAGCCTAATTGTTTTGTCTTCCTCTGGATGAACACTGCAGCATTTGTCTTTTTTCAAGCCATATTATGTTAGTTTGTTAAGCCATAATACATGACAGAATGATGTATAGCAACATTAGTAACCTGAGCCATATCAGAGATATTCACTCTACCTCACAAGACAATGTGAGTTTACTTTCATTTTGTACCACATAGCAATTGAGGAGACTGCAGTGTGCAGCAGATCACTGGTCACAGGTTTTATTCACAATAAAGCAGCTTTTCAGCCCTGCATGAACCTATCGCTGTTATTTTGTATTCTTCGCTTGTCAAGTTACAGTTAAAATCTGCTGCAGCGATGCTGTTATCATACGTATCATGCTTCATTCATTGTGTGCTGAGATATCACACTTTGTACGTTATCTGCAGCCTGTGGTAGAGGTTGACATTCAGGAGTACTCTGCAATACTGGTGACATACAACTAAAAACCTCAACAAAATAAAATGTAAAAATATCACGCAGTAGATGGCTAAACATATTACATTTTTATGGAATAAGGATATAGACAGCAACGATGTTCATAAAGTTAAGACGGTATCTAGGAAACAGAACAGTATTCATTTCTTCTATCCCATAAAACAGATTATTCTTCCAGCAGTAATTCTGTAGAAATGCCTCTTACCTGCCAATATTCGAGCAAATCTCAGAGTCTGCAGCTACTGCTCCATGTACGAATCCGTCCTCACAGCTGGACTGTCTATGTAACAGTACTAAGGGGACGACCACCGCAATAGCCACAAAGAGCACAATGATGAGAGAATAACATAATCTCTTGGATATTGCCATTGTAGCAGGATATCTCTAGTGTGACTGTCTTCCCTACGGCTTCAGTCTACTTGTTATAGTCTTTGCAGTCTTTCTTGGATTTCCTTAGTTCCTCCCCCTTTACTATGAAGCATCCTCTCAATCTTTCTCTCTTGTTTCGAACAGCAAAGTAACTTTGACTTAGTTTTTCTGGTATAAACAGGATGAAAAATGTCTTAATCCATTCCAAATCCCTCCCAGCTAGCTCCCCAACCAAATCTTTCCCACCCCCAAACCCCTCCTTCACACACATTCAAAGTTTGGCTCATAAGATGATCATTGAGAACCGTGGGGGATATTTATCATTGTTGTCTTTAAAAACTGTGTTTTGAAGTCATTTTTTTTCTTTGGTTTTGCTTATGTGCGAGATGTTGATCATAATATCACAGGGGGTTGATAAATTTGGCACACATGAGCAAAAGAAAATCACTTCAGAACACCATTTTGTGTGATTCCTCCTCTTCTCTGCGACTTTTCTACTCAAAAAGTCATAACCGTGCAAAAAATTTGCAACTTTTATGTATTAAAGGGGTACTCCCCCCACAGATCAGGGGGGTCCTGCCGGTGGGACTCCCCGCGATCTCCATGCAGCACCCATGCTGCACCTGGCATTCTAAACAGTATGTTTAGAACACTGGGTTTCTGCAACTGGAGATGAGACATCACACCACGCCCCCATGTGGCGTCACACCCCCTCCATTCATGTCTATGGGAGGGGGCATGACGGCCATGGTGTGAATTCATGTCTCTGGCCGTGGAAACCAAGTGTTCTAAACATACTGTTTAGAATGCCAGGTGCGTCATGGGTGCTGCACTGAGATCGTGGGACCCCCGCGATCAAACATCCTATCCCCTATCCTGTGCATAGGGGATAAAATGTCTGTGGGTGGAGTACCATATATATGTACAGTTTTTTCAAATTTATTTTTTCATTTGTTTTACTTTTTAATTTATTTTTAATTTATTTATTTTTTTGATTCTTACATTTCTATTCATTTGTTTTAGTTTTTCTTGTGTACTTTTGTACTTGTTTGTTGAATATACAAAATGTTAAAAAAAAATACACACTAGGAGAGGTAATGTAGCTGGCACTACTAGGTAGCACGTCACATAAACAGGCAGCGTCTAAATAGCAGACTGATCAGCACCTAGTCCTAGTAACTGCAGATAGGTGAGGAGGTGCACCACTGTATAACAGGACAAAGCAGTCCAAAACTGAGCAATGCAATGTAGAGATAGATGAGCAGCACTCAATCCGAGCTTCTATTACCTTTTATTGCAGTAAAACAGGGGGAAAACACGCAGGTACGTTCCACAGATAGAGTAACAACGTTTCACAATGGCTTCTTCTGGCTCTCACTATGTGAAGTGGTATCGGCGCTGCTGAAATACGCAAGAAGCTCCAGGGTCATGGCAACATGTACACATGAAAGCACAGGAGTGCCTGTGCACATCGGCAATAGGAAAGAACAAAATGCAGTCTATCAGGCAATACATTATGCGGCTGATTATGCGGCTGAAAAAAAGAAAAATAAAGGGGAGGAAAAAAGGGGGGGAAAAGACAATGAACATGCCCTGAGGTTAAAGAAAAACATCATGTTGTTCTTATCGTTGTTACGCCGAGCGCTCCGGGTCCCTGCTCCTCCCCGGAGCGCTCGCGGCATTCTCCTGCCTGCAGCGCCCCGGTCAGACCCGCTGACCGGGAGCGCCGCATTGTCTCTGCCGGCGGGGATGCGATACGGGTAGCAGGACGCGCCCCCGCGGGTCGCATCCCAATCCACTCACCTGTCCCGTTCCCCGGCTGTCATGGCACTGCGCGGCCCTGCTCTCTAGGGCGTGCTCGCGCCGGCTCTCTGAAATTTAAAGGGCCAGTGCACCACTAATTGGTGCCTGGCCCAATCAGTTGTTATCACTTCCCATTCATATATAACCCACTTCCCCTTCCTGTCCTCGCCGGATCTTGTTGCCTTAGTGCCCTGAGAAAGCGTTTTGTGTATCCCAAGCCTGTGTATCCAGACCCTTGCCCCTGACTACGATCCATTGCTGCCTACCCTGACCTTCTGCTACGTCCAACCTTGCTCTTGCCTTGTCCCTGTGTACCGCGCCTGTCTCAGCTGTCAGTGGGGTTGAGTCGCTATCGGGTGGAACGACCTGGGGGTTACCTGCCGCTGCAAGTCCATCCCGCTTTGCAGCGGGCTCTGGTGACAACCAGTAACCCCTTAGATTCTGTTCCCCTGGTACGGCCAACGCCATCACCTCACTGACACAGAGCATCCACCTCCAGTGTCCTTGCTGCATACCAGTCCGGATCCTGACAGTAGATCCGGCCATGGATCCCGCTGAGGTCCCGCTGCCTAGTGTCGCTGACCTAACCACCGTGGTCACCCAGCAGTCACAGCAGATCGCGCAACAAGGACAGCAGCTGACTCAACTGACCTTTATGCTGCAACAGCTTCTGCCGCAACTACAGCAATCATCTCCTCCGCCAGCTCCTGCATCTCCTCCGCAGTGAGTGGCTGCTCCCAGCTTCCGCCTGTCTCTACCGGACAAGTTTGATAGGGACTCTAAACAGTGCCGTGGATTCCTGTCCCAGTGTTCCCTAGAATCCCTACACCTGGAGATGATGTCGGACCAATTCCCTACTGAACGGTCTAAGGTGGCTTTCGTGGTCAGTCTCCTGTCTGGAAAGGCCTTCTCATGGGCCACACCGCTTTGGGACCGCAACGATCCCGCCACCGCTACTATCCAGTCCTTCTTCTCTGAAGTACGTAGTGTTTTTGAGGAGCCAGCCCGGGCTTCCTCAGCCGCGACTGCTTTGCTGAACCTTGTCCAAGGGAGTTCTTCTGTGGGTGAATACGCCATCCAGTTCCGCACCCTCGCCTCAGAGCTGTCCTGGAATAATGAGGCCCTCTGCGCAACCTTCAAGAAAGTCTTATCCAGTAACATCAAAGATGTCCTGGCCGCACGAGAAATTCCTGCTAATCTGTCAGAACTCATCCATTTGGCCACCCGCATCGACATGCGTTTCTCGGAAAGACGCCAGGAACTTCAACAGGAAAAGGATCTTGTTCGCACCAGGCGGTTTTTCTCCCCGGCTCCTCTCTTCCAACGTCCTTTGCAATCTGTTCCTGTGCCTTCCGCCGAGGAGGCTATGCAAGTGGATCGGTCTCGCCTGACCCTACAAGAGAGGACTCGCCGCCGTAATGAGAATTTGTGCCTGTACTGTGCTAGTACCGAACACTTCCTAAAAGACTGTCCTATCCGCCCTCCGCGTCAGGAGAAACGCACGCACCTACTTCACAAGGGTGAAACGACTCTTGGTGTAAATTCAGCCTCTCCACGTCTGACTGTACCTGTGCGGATTTCTCCCTCCGCCAACTCCTCCTTCTCAGCAGTGGCCTTCTTGGACTCTGGTTCTGCAGGAAACTTTATCTTGGCCTCTTTTGTTAATAGGTTCAGTATTCCAGTAACCCGTCTCGTCAAGCCGCTCTTTATCTCTTCTGTAAACGGAGAGAAATTGGACTGCACTGTGCGCTACCGCACTGAACCCCTGCCCATGATCATTGGACTTCACCATGAAGAAATAGATTTTTTCGTTCTGCCTAACTGTCACGATGCCGGCTGGCAGGTAGTGGATCCTCTGTGCCAGAGAGGGATTGGCGTGGACCGTGCTAGTGGATCGGTTCTAAGTCACTACTGGTTTTCACCAGAGCCCGCCGCAAAGCGGGATGGTCTTGCTGCGGCGGTAGTGACCAGGTCGTATCCACTAGCAACGGCTCAACCTCTCTGGCTGCTGAAGATAGGCGCGGTACAAGGGAGTAGACAGAAGCAAGGTCGGACGTAGCAGAAGGTCGGGGCAGGCAGCAAGGATCGTAGTCAGGGGCAACGGCAGGAGGTCTGGAACACAGGCTAGGAACATACAAGGAACGCTTTCACTGGCACAATGGCAACAAGATCCGGCAGGGAAGTGCAGGGGAAGTGAGGTGATATAGGGAAGTGCACAGGTGAAGACACTAATTGGAATCACTGCGCCAATCAGCGGCGCAGTGGCCCTTTAAATCGCAAAGACCCGGCGCGCGCGCGCCCTAGGGAGCGGGGCCGCGCGCGCCGGGACAGGACCGAGGGAGAGCGAGTCAGGTACGGGAGCCGGGGTGCGCATCGCGAGCGGGCGCTACCCGCATCGCGAATCGCATCCCGGCTGGCAGCAGAATCGCAGCGCCCCGGGTCAGTGGATCTGACCGGAGCGCTGCAGCGGAGAGAGTGTAGCGAGCGCTCCGGGGAGGAGCGGGGACCCGGAGCGCTCGGCGTAACAGTACCCCCCCCCTTGGGTCTCCCCCTCTTTTTAGGGCCTGAGAACCTGAGGAGCAGACTTTTATCTAGGATGTTGTCCTCAGGTTCCCAGGATCTCTCTTCAGGACCACAACCCTCCCAGTCCACTAAAAAAAAAGTTTTCCCTCTGACCTTTTTAGAGGCTAAGATCTCTTTGACAGAGAAGATGTCCGAGGAGCCGGAAACAGGAGTGGGAGGAACAGATTTGGGAGAAAAACGGTTGAGGATGAGTGGTTTAAGAAGAGAGACGTGAAAGGCATTAGGGATACGAAGAGAAGGAGGAAGAAGAAGTTTGTAAGAGACAGGATTAATTTGACACAAAATTTTGAAAGGACCAAGATAGCGTGGTCCCAACTTGTAGCTAGGGACACGGAAGCGGACATATTTAGCGGAGAGCCATACCTTGTCTCCAGGGGAAAAAACGGGAGGAGCTCTTCTTTTCTTATCCGCGAACCTCTTCATGCGTGAAGAAGCCTGTAAGAGAGAATTTTGGGTCTCTCTCCATATAATGGAAAGGTCACGAGAAATTTCATCCACAGCGGGCAGACCAGAGGGCAAGGGGGTAGGGAGGGGGGGAAGAGGGTGACGGCCGTACACCACGAAAAATGGGGATTTGGAGGAAGATTCAGAGACTCTGAAGTTATACGAGAATTCGGCCCATGGAAGGAGATCTGCCCAGTCATCCTGGCGGGAGGAAACAAAATGTCGCAAATAATCACCCAAGACTTGGTTAATTCTTTCTACTTGTCCATTGGACTGGGGATGATATGCAGAAGAAAAATTTAATTTAATCTTGAGTTGTTTACAGAGAGCCCTCCAGAATTTAGACACGAATTGGACGCCTCTATCCGAGACGATCTGCGTAGGCAACCCGTGAAGACGAAAAATGTGTACAAAAAATTGTTTAGCCAACTGAGGCGCTGAAGGAAGACCAGGAAGAGGGATGAAATGTGCCATTTTGGAGAATCGATCAACGACCACCCAAATAACAGTGTTGCCACGGGAAGGGGGTAAATCAGTAATAAAATCCATACCAATCAGAGACCAAGGCTGTTCGGGGACAGGCAGGGGATGAAGAAAACCAGCGGGCTTCTGGCGAGGAGTCTTATCCCGGGCACAGATAGTGCAGGCTCGCACAAAGTCCACAACATCCGTCTCCAGAGTCGGCCACCAATAGAAGCGGGAGATGAGTTGCACAGATTTCTTGATGCCCCCATGACCAGCGAGATGGGAGGAGTGACCCCATTTGAGGATTCCGAGGCGTTGGCGTGGAGAAACAAAGGTCTTTCCTGGAGGAGTTTGCCTGATGGAGGCTGGAGAAGTGGAGATCAGGCAGTCAGGTGGAATGATGTGTTGCGGAGAGAGTTCAACTTCTGAGGCATCCGAGGAACGAGAGAGAGCATCGGCCCTAATGTTCTTATCGGCAGGACGAAAGTGAATCTCAAAATTAAATCGGGCAAAGAACAGAGACCACCGGGCCTGGCGAGGATTCAGCCGTTGGGCAGACTGGAGGTAGGAGAGGTTCTTGTGGTCGGTGTAAATAATAACTGGACATCTTGATCCCTCCAGCAGATGCCTCCATTCCTCAAGTGCTAATTTAATGGCTAGAAGCTCTCGATCCCCGATGGAGTAGTTCCTCTCCGCCGGAGAGAAGGTCCTAGAAAAAAAACCACAAGTGACAGCATGCCCGGAAGAATTTTTTTGTAAAAGAACAGCTCCAGCTCCCACTGAGGAGGCATCAACCTCCAATAGGAAGGGTTTGGAAGGGTCAGGTCTGGAGAGCACGGGAGCCGAAGAAAAGGCAGACTTGAGTCGTTTAAAGGCGTCTTCCGCTTGAGGAGGCCACGACTTGGGATCGGCATTTTTTTTGGTTAAAGCCACGATAGGGGCCACAACGGTAGAAAAATGTGGAATAAATTGCCTGTAATAATTGGCGAACCCCAAAAAGCGTTGGATAGCACGGAGTCCGGAGGGGCGTGGCCAATCTAAGACGGCAGAGAGTTTGTCTGGATCCATTTGTAGTCCCTGGCCAGAGACCAAATATCCTAGAAAAGGAAGAGATTGGCATTCAAACAGACATTTCTCAATTTTGGCATAGAGTTGATTGTCACGAAGTCTCTGAAGAACCATACGGACATGCTGGCGGTGTTCTTCTAGATTGGCAGAAAAAATTAGGATATCGTCCAGATATACAACAACACAGGAGTATAACAGATCACGAAAAATTTCATTGACAAAGTCTTGGAAGACAGCAGGGGCGTTGCACAGGCCAAAGGGCATGACCAGATACTCAAAGTGTCCATCTCTGGTGTTAAACGCCGTTTTCCACTCATCCCCCTCTCTGATGCGGATGAGGTTATAGGCGCCTCTTAAGTCCAATTTAGTAAAGATGTGGGCACCTTGGAGGCGATCAAAGAGTTCAGAGATGAGGGGTAGGGGGTAGCGGTTCTTAACCGTGATTTTATTAAGACCGCGGTAGTCAATGCAAGGACGTAGGGAGCCATCTTTTTTGGACACAAAGAAAAATCCAGCTCCGGCAGGAGAGGAGGATTTACGGATAAAGCCCTTTTTTAAATTTTCCTGGACATACTCAGACATGGCAAGAGTCTCTGGGGCAGAGAGAGGATAAATTCTGCCCCGGGGTGGAGTAGTACCCGGGAGGAGGTCGATAGGGCAATCATAAGGCCTGTGAGGAGGTAGAGTCTCAGCTTGTTTTTTGCAGAAAACATCCGCGAAGTCCATATAGGCCTTAGGGAGACCGGTTACTGAGGGAACCACAGAGTCACGGCAAGGGTTACTGGGAACCGGTCTTAGACAGTCCTTGGAACAAGAGGGCCCCCAACTCTTGATCTCCCCAGTGGACCAATCCAGGGTTGGGGAATGAAGTTGAAGCCAGGGAAGTCCAAGGAGAATTTCCGAGGTGCAATTGGGGAGGACCAAAAGTTCAATCCTCTCGTGATGAGATCCGATGCTCATTAGAAGGGGCTCCGTGCGGAAGCGTATGGTACAGTCCAATCTTTCATTGTTTACACAATTGATGTAAAGGGGTCTGGCGAGACTGGTCACTGGGATGTTGAACCTGTTGACGAGAGAGGCCAAAATAAAATTTCCTGCAGATCCAGAGTCCAAGAAGGCCACGGTAGAGAAGGAGAAGGCAGAGGCAGACATCCGCACAGGCACAGTAAGACGTGGAGAAGCAGAGTAGACATCAAGGACTGTCTCTCCTTTGTGCGGAGTCAGCGGACGTCTTTCCAGGCGGGGAGGACGGATAGGACAATCCCTCAGGAAGTGTTCGGTACTAGCACAGTACAGGCAGAGGTTCTCCATGCGGCGTCGTGTCCTCTCTTGAGGTGTCAGGCGAGACCGGTCGACCTGCATAGCCTCCACGGCGGGAGGCACAGGAACAGATTGCAGGGGACCAGAGGAGAGAGGAGCCGAGGAGAAGAAACGCCTCGTGCGAACAGAGTCCATATCTTGGCGGAGCTCCTGACGCCTTTCGGAAAAACGCATGTCAATGCGAGTGGCTAGGTGAATAAGTTCATGTAGATTAGCAGGAATTTCTCGTGCGGCCAGAACATCTTTAATGTTGCTGGATAGGCCTTTTTTAAAGGTCGCGCAGAGGGCCTCATTATTCCAGGACAATTCTGAAGCAAGAGTACGGAATTGTACGGCATACTCGCCAACGGAAGAATTACCCTGGACCAGGTTCAACAGGGCAGTCTCAGCAGAAGAGGCTCGGGCAGGTTCCTCAAAGACACTTCGGACTTCCGAGAAGAAGGAGTGTACAGAGGCAGTGACAGGGTCATTGCGGTCCCAGAGCGGTGTGGCCCATGACAGGGCTTTTCCGGACAGAAGGCTGACTACGAAAGCCACCTTAGACCTTTCAGTGGGAAACAGGTCCGACATCATCTCCAGATGCAGGGAACATTGGGAAAGAAAGCCACGGCAAAACTTAGAGTCCCCATCAAATTTATCCGGCAAGGATAGGCGTAGCCCAGGAGCGGCCACTCGCTGCGGAGGAGGTGCAGGAGCTGGCGGAGGAGATGACTGCTGAAGCTGTGGTAGTAACTGTTGTAGCATAACGGTCAGTTGAGACAGCTGTTGGCCTTGTTGCGCTATCTGTTGTGACTGCTGGGCGACCACCGTGGTGAGGTCAGCGACAACTGGCAGAGGAACTTCAGCGGGATCCATGGCCGGATCTACTGTCACGATGCCGGCTGGCAGGTAGTGGATCCTCTGTGCCAGAGAGGGATTGGCGTGGACCGTGCTAGTGGATCGGTTCTAAGTCACTACTGGTTTTCACCAGAGCCCGCCGCAAAGCGGGATGGTCTTGCTGCGGCGGTAGTGACCAGGTCGTATCCACTAGCAACGGCTCAACCTCTCTGGCTGCTGAAGATAGGCGCGGTACAAGGGAGTAGACAGAAGCAAGGTCGGACGTAGCAGAAGGTCGGGGCAGGCAGCAAGGATCGTAGTCAGGGGCAACGGCAGGAGGTCTGGAACACAGGCTAGGAACATACAAGGAACGCTTTCACTGGCACAATGGCAACAAGATCCGGCAGGGAAGTGCAGGGGAAGTGAGGTGATATAGGGAAGTGCACAGGTGAAGACACTAATTGGAATCACTGCGCCAATCAGCGGCGCAGTGGCCCTTTAAATCGCAAAGACCCGGCGCGCGCGCGCCCTAGGGAGCGGGGCCGCGCGCGCCGGGACAGGACCGAGGGAGAGCGAGTCAGGTACGGGAGCCGGGGTGCGCATCGCGAGCGGGCGCTACCCGCATCGCGAATCGCATCCCGGCTGGCAGCAGAATCGCAGCGCCCCGGGTCAGTGGATCTGACCGGAGCGCTGCAGCGGAGAGAGTGTAGCGAGCGCTCCGGGGAGGAGCGGGGACCCGGAGCGCTCGGCGTAACACTAACTGCACGTCTGAAGTTCTTCTCGGCCTGCCGTGGCTCCAACGTCATGCTCCTACCCTCGACTGGACCACCGGGGAGATCAAAAGTTGGGGTCCTTCTTGTCACAAGCGATGCCTCACATCTGCTCCCACTTGTCAAACCCCTGAGGCTTCATCTTTACCGGGCCTTCCCAAGGCTTACCAGGACTTTTCAGATGAATTCTGCAAAAAGCAAGCAGAGATCTTACCTCCTCATAGACCTTATGATTGTCCCATTGACCTGCTTCCTGGTACCACTCCGCCCCGTGGCAGGATTTACCCTCTGTCAGCCCCAGAAACTCAAGCCATGACGGAGTATATCCAGGAGAACCTAAAGAGAGGTTTTATTCGGAAATCCTCATCCCCTGCTGGAGCGGGGTTTTTCTTTGTTTCTAAAAAGGATTGATCCTTACGTCCATGTATTGACTATCGCGGTTTAAATAAGATTACCATCAAAAACCGCTATCCCCTGCCTTTGATCTCCGAACTCTTTGACTGTCTACGCGGAGCAAAGATCTTCACCAAACTGGACTTAAGGGGCGCGTATAATCCTATTCGCAACCGTAAAGGTGATGAGTGGAAAACCGCTTTCAAATGGACATTTTGAATATCTAGTTATGCCCTTTTGGGCTCTGCAATGCCCCTGCAGTCTTCCAGGACTTTGTTAATGAGATCTTTCAGGACTTATTGTATACCTGTGTTGTGGTTTACTTGGATGACATCTTGATTTTTTCCTCTAACTTAGAAGAACACCGTCGTCATGTCCGTCAAGTGCTCCAAAGACTCCGTGAAAACCACCTGTACGCTAAATGTGAAAAATGTCTCTTTGAATGCAACAGTCTTCCTTTCCTAGGTTACCTAGTCTCTGGCCAAGGGCTTCAAATGGATCCAGATAAACTGTCGGTGGTTTTGGATTGGCCACGCCCTTCTGGACTCCGCTCTATCCAACACTTCCTGGGATTCGTCAACTATTATCGACAGTTTATTCCCCACTTCTCCACCATTGTGGCCCCTATTGTGGCTCTGACCAGGAAGAATGCTAATCCTAAATCGTGGCCTCCACAAGCGGATGAGGCCTTCAATTGCCTCAAAGCTGCCTTCGCCTCTGCACCAGTTCTGTCCAGACCTGATCCGTTAAAACCATTCTTCCTGGAAGTACACGCTTCCTCAGTCGGAGCCGGAGCCATACTTCTGCAAAAGAACGCTACCGGATGTAACATTACTTGTGTTTTTTTCTCAAATACTTTCTCTCCGGCAGAAAATAACTACTCTATTGGAGATTGTGAACTTCTGGCCATCAAGTTAGCACTCGAGGAGTGGAGACATCTATTGGAGGGTTCCAAACACCCCATTGTCATTTACACTGACCACAAGAATCTGTCTTACTGTTACGCCGAGCGCTCCGGGTCCCCGCTCCTCTCCGGAGCGCTCGCTTCACTCTTGCTACCGCAGCGCTCCGGGCAGCTCCACTGACCCGGTGCGCTGCGATACCGTCTCCAGCCGGGATGCGATTCGCGATGCGGGTGGCGCCCGCTCGCGATGCGCATCCCGGCTCCCGTACCTGACTCGCTCTCCGTCTGTCCTGTCCCGGCGCGCGCGGCCCCGCTCCCTAGGGCGCGCGCGCGCCGGGTCTCTGCGATTTAAAGGGCCACTGCGCCGCTGATTGGCGCAGTGGTTCCAATTAGTGTGTTCACCTGTGCACTCCCTATTTATACCTCACTTCCCCTTCACTCCCTCGCCGGATCTTGTTGCCATTGTGCCAGTGAAAGCGTTTCCTTGTGTGTTCCTAGCCTGTGTTCCAGACCCCCTGCCGTTGCCCCTGACTACGATCCTTGCTGCCTGCCCCGACCTTCTGCTGCGTCCGACCTTGCTTCTGTCTACTCCCTTGTACCGCGCCTATCTTCAGCAGCCAGAGAGGTTGAGCCGTTGCTAGTGGATACGACCTGGTCACTACCGCCGCAGCAAGACCATCCCGCTTTGCGGCGGGCTCTGGTGAAAACCAGTAGTGACTTAGAACCGGTCCACTAGCACGGTCCACGCCAATCCCTCTCTGGCACAGAGGATCCACCTCCTGCCAGCCGGCATCGTGACAGTAGATCCGGCCATGGATCCCGCTGAAGTTCCTCTGCCAGTTGTCGCCGACCTCACCACGGTGGTCGCCCAGCAGTCACAACAGATAGCGCAACAAGGCCACCAGCTGTCTCAACTGACCGTGATGCTACAGCAGCTACTACCACAGCTTCAGCAATCATCTCCTCCGCCAGCTCCTGCACCTCCTCCGCAGCGAGTGGCCGCTTCAGGCCTACGACTATCCTTGCCGGATAAATTTGATGGGGACTCTAAATTTTGCCGTGGCTTCCTTTCTCAATGTTCCCTGCACTTGGAGATGATGTCGGACCAGTTTCCTACTGAAAGGTCTAAGGTGGCTTTCGTAGTCAGCCTTCTGTCTGGAAAAGCTCTGTCATGGGCTACACCGCTCTGGGACCGCAATGACCCCGTCACTGCCTCTGTACACTCCTTCTTCTCGGAAATTCGAAGTGTCTTTGAGGAACCTGCCCGAGCCTCTTCTGCTGAGACTGCCCTGTTGAACCTGGTCCAGGGTAATTCTTCCGTTGGCGAGTACGCCGTACAATTCCGTACTCTTGCTTCAGAACTATCCTGGAATAATGAGGCCCTCTGCGCGACCTTTAAAAAAGGCCTATCCAGCAACATTAAAGATGTTCTGGCCGCACGAGAAATCCCTGCTAACCTACATGAACTCATTCATCTAGCCACTCGCATTGACATGCGTTTTTCCGAAAGGCGTCAGGAGCTCCACCAGGATATGGACTTTGTTCGCACAAGGCGTTTTTTCTCCCCGGCTCCTCTCTCCTCTGGTCCCCTGCAATCCGTTCCTGTGCCTCCCGCTGTGGAGGCTATGCAGGTTGACCGGTCTCGCCTGACACCTCAAGAGAGGACACGACGCCGCATGGAGAATCTCTGCCTGTACTGTGCTGGTACCGAACACTTCCTGAAGGATTGTCCTATCCGTCCTCCCCGCCTGGAAAGACGTACGCTGACCCCGCACAAAGGTGAGACAGCCCTTGATGTCAACTCTGCTTCTCCGCGTCTTACTGTGCCTGTGCGGGTATCTGCTTCTACCTTCTCCTTCTCTACTATGGCCTTCTTGGATTCCGGATCTGCAGGAAATTTTATTTTGGCCTCTCTCATCAACAGGTTCAACATCCCGCTGACCAGTCTCGCCAGACCTCTCTACATCAATTGTGTTAACAATGAAAGATTGGACTGTACCATACGTTTCCGCACGGAGCCCCTCCTAATGTGCATCGGACCTCACCATGAAAAAATTGAGTTTTTGGTCCTCCCCAATTGCACTTCCGAAATTCTCCTTGGACTACCCTGGCTTCAACACCACTCCCCTACCCTGGATTGGTCCACTGGGGAGATCAAGAGTTGGGGTCCCTCTTGTTCCAAGGACTGTCTTAAACCGGTTCCCAGTACTCCCTGCCGTAACCCTGTGGTGCCTCCTGTAACCGGTCTCCCTAAGGCCTATATGGACTTTGCGGATGTTTTTTGCAAAAAACAAGCTGAGACTTTACCTCCTCACAGGCCTTATGACTGTCCCATTGACCTCCTCCCGGGCACTACTCCACCCCGGGGCAGAATTTATCCTCTCTCTGTCCCAGAGACTCTTGCTATGTCTGAGTATATCCAGGAAAATTTAAAGAAGGGCTTTATCCGCAAATCTTCCTCTCCTGCCGGAGCCGGATTTTTCTTTGTGTCCAAAAAAGATGGCTCTCTACGTCCTTGCATTGACTACCGCGGTCTTAATAAAATCACTGTAAAAAACCGCTACCCCCTACCTCTCATCTCTGAACTCTTTGATCGCCTCCAAGGTGCCCACATCTTTACCAAACTGGACTTAAGAGGTGCCTATAATCTCATCCGCATCAGAGAGGGGGATGAATGGAAAACGGCATTTAACACTAGAGATGGACACTTTGAGTATCTGGTCATGCCCTTTGGCCTGTGCAACGCCCCTGCCGTCTTCCAAGACTTTGTTAATGAAATCTTTCGTGATCTCTTATATTCCTGTGTTGTTGTATATCTGGACGATATCCTGATTTTTTCTGCCAACCTAGAAGAACACCGCCAGCATGTCCGCATGGTTCTTCAGAGACTTCGTGACAATCAACTTTATGCCAAAATGGAGAAATGTCTGTTTGAATGTCAATCTCTTCCTTTCCTAGGATACTTGGTCTCTGGCCAGGGACTACAAATGGATCCAGACAAACTCTCTGCCGTCTTAGATTGGCCACGCCCCTCCGGACTTCGTGCTATCCAACGTTTTTTGGGGTTCGCCAATTATTACAGACAATTCATTCCACATTTTTCCACCATTGTGGCTCCTATCGTGGCTTTAACCAAAAAGAATGCCAATCCTAAGTCATGGCCCCCTCAAGCTGAAGACGCCTTTAAACAGCTCAAGTCTGCCTTTTCTTCGGCTCCCGTGCTCTCCAGACCCGACCCATCTAAACCCTTCCTATTGGAGGTTGATGCCTCCTCTGTAGGAGCTGGAGCGGTCCTTCTACAGAAAAATTCTTCCGGGCATGCTGTTACTTGTGGTTTTTTTTCTAGGACCTTCTCTCCGGCTGAGAGGAACTACTCCATCGGGGACCGAGAGCTTCTAGCCATCAAATTAGCGCTTGAGGAATGGAGGCATCTGTTGGAGGGATCAAGATTTCCAGTTATTATTTACACCGATCACAAGAACCTCTCCTATCTCCAGTCTGCCCAACGGCTGAACCCTCGCCAGGCCAGGTGGTCTCTGTTCTTTGCCCGATTTAATTTTGAAATTCACTTTCGGCCTGCCGACAAGAACATTAGGGCCGATGCTCTCTCTCATTCCTCGGATGCCTCGGAAGTAGAGCTCTCTCCGCAACACATCATTCCCCCCGACTGCCTGATCTCCACTTCTCCAGCCTCCATCAGGCAAACTCCTCCAGGGAAGACCTTCGTTTCTCCACGCCAACGCCTCGGAATCCTCAAATGGGGTCACTCCTCCCATCTCGCAGGTCATGCGGGTATCAAAAAATCCGTGCAACTCATCTCTCGTTTCTATTGGTGGCCGACTCTGGAGACGGATGTTGTGGATTTTGTACGAGCCTGCACTGTTTGTGCCCGGGATAAGACTCCTCGCCAGAAGCCCGCTGGTCTTCTTCATCCTCTGCCTGTCCCCGAACAGCCTTGGTCTCTGATTGGTATGGACTTTATTACAGACTTACCCCCATCCCGTGGCAACACTGTTGTTTGGGTGGTCGTTGATCGATTCTCCAAGATGGCACATTTCATCCCTCTTCCTGGTCTTCCTTCAGCGCCTCAGTTGGCAAAACAATTTTTTGTACACATTTTTCGTCTTCACGGGTTGCCCACGCAGATCGTCTCGGATAGAGGCGTCCAATTCGTGTCAAAATTCTGGAGGGCTCTCTGTAAACAGCTCAAGATTAAATTAAACTTTTCCTCTGCATATCATCCTCAATCCAATGGGCAAGTAGAAAGAATTAACCAGGTCCTGGGTGATTATTTACGCCATTTTGTTTCCTCCCGCCAGGATGACTGGGCAGATCTTCTACCATGGGCCGAATTCTCGTATAACTTCAGAGTCTCTGAATCTTCCTCCAAATCCCCATTTTTTGTGGTGTACGGCCGTCACCCTCTTCCCCCCCTCCCTACTCCCTTGCCCTCTGGTTTGCCCGCTGTGGATGAAATATCTCGTGATCTTTCCACCATATGGAAAGAGACCCAAAATTCTCTTTTACAGGCTTCATCACGCATGAAGAAGTTTGCTGATAGAAAAAGAAGAGCTCCCCCCATTTTTTCTCCTGGAGACAAGGTATGGCTCTCCGCTAAATATGTCCGCTTCCGTGTCCCTAGCTACAAATTGGGACCACGCTATCTTGGTCCTTTCAAAATCTTGTGCCAGATTAATCCTGTCTCTTATAAACTTCTTCTTCCTCCTTCTCTTCGAATTCCTAATGCCTTTCACGTTTCTCTTCTTAAACCACTTATCATCAACCGTTTCTCTCCCAAGTTTGTTTCTCCCACTCCTGTTTCCGGCTCCTCGGACATCTTCTCCGTTAAAGAGATACTGGCCTCCAAGAAGGTCAGAGGGAAAACCTTTTTTCTGGTCGATTGGGAGGGTTGTGGTCCTGAAGAGAGATCCTGGGAACTTGAGGACAATATCCTAGACAAAAGTCTGCTCCTCAGGTTCTCAGGCTCTAAGAAGAGGGGGAGACCCAAGGGGGGGGGTACTGTTACGCCGAGCGCTCCGGGTCCCCGCTCCTCCCCGGAGCGCTCGCTTCACTCTTGCTACCGCAGCGCTCCGGGCAGCTCCACTGACCCGGTGCGCTGCGATACCGTCTCCAGCCGGGATGCGATTCGCGATGCGGGTGGCGCCCGCTCGCGATGCGCATCCCGGCTCCCGTACCTGACTCGCTCTCCGTCTGTCCTGTCCCGGCGCGCGCGGCCCCGCTCCCTAGGGCGCGCGCGCGCCGGGTCTCTGCGATTTAAAGGGCCACTGCGCCGCTGATTGGCGCAGTGGTTCCAATTAGTGTGTTCACCTGTGCACTCCCTATTTATACCTCACTTCCCCTTCACTCCCTCGCCGGATCTTGTTGCCATTGTGCCAGTGAAAGCGTTTCCTTGTGTGTTCCTAGCCTGTGTTCCAGACCCCCTGCCGTTGCCCCTGACTACGATCCTTGCTGCCTGCCCCGACCTTCTGCTACGTCCGACCTTGCTTCTGTCTACTCCCTTGTACCGCGCCTATCTTCAGCAGCCAGAGAGGTTGAGCCGTTGCTAGTGGATACGACCTGGTCACTACCGCCGCAGCAAGACCATCCCGCTTTGCGGCGGGCTCTGGTGAAAACCAGTAGTGACTTAGAACCGGTCCACTAGCACGGTCCACGCCAATCCCTCTCTGGCACAGAGGATCCACCTCCTGCCAGCCGGCATCGTGACACTTACCTCCAGTCCGCTCAGCGTCTGAATCCTCGCCAGGCCAGATGGTCGTTGTTTTTTGCCCATTTCAACTTCCAGATACACTTTCGTCCCGCTGACAAGAATGTCAGAGCTGATGCCCTTTCTCGTTCCTCTGATGCCTCCGAGTCTGAAGCCCCTCTGCAGCATATCATACCGCCTGAGTGCCTGGTCTCCTCTGCTCCAGCCTCACTGGGGCAAACCCCCCCTGGAAAGACTTTTGTTCCACCGTGCCTTCACCTCAGGATCCTCAAATGGGTCATGCTGGCATTAAAAAGTCCTTACAGCTAATCTCCCGTCTGTATTGGTGGCCTACTCTGGAGGGTGACATCACTGATTTTGTTTGGGCTTGTACTGTTTGTGCCCGGGATAAAACTCCTCGCCAGAAGCCTGCTGGACTCCTCCATCCTTTGCCCGTCCCTGAGCAACCATGGTCCCAAATTGCCATGGATTTCATTACAGATCTCAGATCTGTACAGATCCCATGGCAACACCGTCATCTGGGTGGTCGTTGATCGTTTCTCCAAAATTGCTCACTTCATTCCGCTTCCAGGCCTTCCTTCTGCGCCACAGTTGGCGAAGGAATTTTTTCTGCTGATTTTTCATCTTCACAGGCTTCCCACGCATATCATCTCGGATAGAGGCGTTCAATTTGTGTCAAAATTTTGGAGAGCTCTCTGTAATGAATTAAAGATCAAATTAAATTTCTCGTCCTATCACCCCCAATCCAATGGACAAGTGGAAAGAGTAAATCAGATTCTTGGTGACTACTTGCAACATTTCGTCTCCTCCAGCCAAGATGATTGGGTTTACCTTCTGCCCTGGGCTGAATTCTCGTACAATTTTAAAAATTCTGAATCCTCCGCCAATTCCCCATTCTTTGTGGTGTAAGGCAGTCACCCTCTGCCCCCCCCCCTCCCCATTCCCACTTCTTCTGGAGTTCCTGCTGTGGATGAAGTAACCCGGGACTTCTCCGTTATCTGGAAGGAGACTCAAAAATCGCTCCTACTGGCCTCATCTCGAATGAAGAGACATGCAGATAAAAAGAGAAGAACTCCTCCTGTCTTCGCTCCTGGTGACAAAGTGTGGCTCTCTGCCAAATATATCCGGTTTTGTGTTCCTAGCTACAAGCTGGGTCCATGTTACCTTGGACCATTTAAAGTCAAAAGTCAAATCAACTCTGTCTCCTACAAGCTTCATCTTCCTCCTTCTCTTCGTATTCCTAACTCCTCTTATGTTTCCCTTCTCAAACCTCTCGTTTTTAACCGCTTTTCCCCCAAGATCACCATTCCTGCTCCTGTCTCAGGCTCCTCTGATGTCTTTGCGGTAAAAGAAATCCTCACCTCCAAAGTTGTCAGAGGTTAAAAAAAAATTCTTGTTGACTGGGAGAATTGTGGCCCCGAAGAGAGGTCTTCGGAGCCCGAGGACAATATCCTCGACAAGGAGCTCATCCATAGGTTCCTGGGCTCCAAAAAGAGGGGGAGACCTAAGGGGGGGGGGGGTACTGTTATGCCGAGCGCTCCGGGTCCCTGCTCCTTCCTAGAGCGCTCGCGGCGTTCTCCTGCCTGCAGCGCCCTGGTCATACCCGCTGACCGGGAGCGCCACATTGTCTCTGCTGGCGGGGATGCGATCCGCGTCCCGGCGTGCGTGGCCCTGCTCTCTAGGGCGCGCGCGCGTCGACTCTATGAAATTTAAGGGGTCAGTGCACCACTAATTGGTGCCTGGCCCAATCAGTTGTTATCACTTCCCATTCATATATAAACCCACTTCCCCTTCCTGTCCTCGCGGGATCTTGTTGCCTTAGTGCCCTGAGAAAGCGTTTTGTGTATCCCAAGCCTGTATATCCAGACCCTTGCCGTTGCCCCTGACTACAATCCATTGCTGCCTGCCCTGATCTTCTGCTATGTCCGACCTTGCTCTTGCCTTGTCCCTGTGTACCGCGCTTGTCTCAGCTGCCAGTGGGGTTGAGTCGCTATCGGGTGGAATGCCCTGGGGGTTACCTGCCGCTGCAAGTCCATCCCGCTTTGCGGCGGGCTCTGGTGAAAACCAGTAACCCCTTAGATTCCGTTCCCCTGGTACGGCCCACACCATCACCTCACTGACACAGAGGATCCACCTCCAGTGTCCTCGCTGCATACCAGTCCGGATCCTGACAATCGTTTAAACCAGGTAATCCAAGTGTGTTGGTTTTCAGAATCCAAGAGGCTTCCTTTTGTAACAACAACTTATGGCGGTCACCGCCATAAATTGGATTACTATTATGCACAGTTCTGACATGATCTATAAGATGGGGACATCCCTATCCCGTTCTAATAGAGCAGAAATGTTCTTGAATTCTGACATATAGGCAACATATAGTTTTACCATGTAAAAGAGACCACAGGAACATGAAATCATATAAACAACAAACTTAATAATAATGTAATAATGTAAATAATTTTTTCTATAACTCTAGGGCATGTTCTTTGTCCTTTCCCACTTTTTTCCTCCCCTTTATTTTTTTCAGCCGCATAATATATTGCCTGAATTACTGCATTTTGTTCTTTCCTATTGCAATCTGTATTGGGTTTGTTAAGCTTTTTTCATATGGATTAGTGCAGTTACTGGCGCGCATGCGCTATGTCCCACTCTGCCTGCGGCTCCTGCGCAGATGTACACGGGCACCACTGTGTTTTCTTGGGTTCATGTTGCCATGACACCGGAGCTGCTTGCGTATTTCAGCAGCACCGATATCACGTCACATAGTGAAAGCCGGAAGAAGCCATTGTGAAATGTCGTTGCTCTATCTGTGGAACGTACCTGCGTGTTCTCCCCCTGTTTTACTGCAATAAAAGGTAATAGTGCCGCTCATCTATCTCTACATTGCATTGCTCCGTTTTGGACTGCTTTGGCCTGTTATACAGCGTTGCACCTCCTCACCTATCTGCAGTTACTAGGTGCTGATCAGTCTGGTTTATGGACACTGCCTGTTTAGGTGATGTGCTACCTTGTAGTGCCAGCTACATTACCTCTCCTAGTGTGTTGCATTGGACTTGTTTTCTTGTTGCTTGAGCACACAAAGTGGGATGCACGAACTCTGAATTATGGACATGGATAGTGAAGCCACACCTAATACCAGCACAGCACTGGACACGGGGAGAACTGATGAAGGTACATTCTTTTTGGCATGTGACAAGAAGGAAGAACTGCAGTTATTAAGTTCCAAGTCATTGGAAGCTAGAGTCATCGCTTTGGCTGAAAAAGAAGTGAGACTTTTTTGGTCTATTAATTTGTTGCACTCCTATGTAGAGTGCAAAAGAGTGTTCAGAGGTTTACGCTCTTATAAGGAGACATCACCGTTTTTAGATGATTTTTTTTGCAAGAGTGGACTTGGAACATTCTTCGAGTTACTTACCATCATCCTTAAGCGTAATGAGATTGAATATGAGAACAACACACTACATCTGTGTAAAGCCAAGACTGAATTATGTACACGCTCTACTGAGGATCAATTCTTTGCTTTCAGGAAAAAATTAGAGAGGAAGGTACTATCTACCCAGGCCAAGATAAAGGACAGGATACTTAAAATCATTTCTTCAGAGAATGGGAAAACATTACACAAAATCCATTAGAGCAGTCACTTTTTCTGTCTGTGGGTTTTGAGGGAGAGGAATTTGAAAATATTTATTTTAATGTATTTTAATTAGAAAAGAAGTACAGTTGCAGCATTACAATAAATTACTGTGGGATGAGATTGTCCTCTTACTCGATAAAAGTTTATTTATGCAATTTTAGAGGTCCACTTCCCTTCCTTGCTTTAAAGAAAAAAAAACAACCTCACTTGAGGGGAACAAGAAAAATCTTAGCTTTTTTCTTCTGAGATTCATTTTGTTCAGGAAAACATCTGAACGGAAGTTTTTGGAAACTATGGGTGACATTTATTAATAGGCTAATAAGATATATGAATTTATGAATTGGTGAAAATTGTGCTAAATGTATAGATATCATAAAGTGTTTACTTATGACTTTTAGACACGTACTCCAATATTCTGCAACAAAAAGTAGAACAGATTTTAAAAGATTTAGCACATTTTATGACTCTTAGGCTAAGTTTCTACTTATTTTTTTTTTTGGCCCCAAAAAAACGCCAGAAAAAAACGCAGAAAAAGCGGCACAGCATTTTCCTGGTTTTGGCGTTTTTTTTCTTGTGTTTTTTTCTGGCGTTTTTTGTCTTTGAGTGTAAATTTCATTTTTGGCTCATTTGACGTTTTTTCAAAATTTGTTCGGTACCAAAAAAAAAAAAAAAAGGATGCAGTAGTGATGGAAAATAATGTATTTAACGAAATTTATATTTTTTATAACAAAATTTTTATAAATTTTTAAAACAGGGATCAATTTATGTGCGTGGGCAGGGTACTAAAAATGATGCTGACAATAATAAAAATGTAGTATGTGTTTTTCACTTTTTTTTCTTTATTTTTTACATTTTTTAGGTAGTACTACTACTCCCAGCATGGAAAACACTGTTCCATGATGGGAGTAGTAGTTCCTGTACTAATAGACAGATCGCCCCGGGTGTCACTCTGACACCTGATGCAATTGTCCATAATATAGCAGAGATGCGGAGTGGCTCTATACAGCGCTCGCATCTCTGCACCATACTCCGGGCCGACCAGTGATGTGAATAGAAATTCACCTCACTCATTCATGTTTTCCGCCCAGAGTGGGGATTGGCCGGATAGTGGCAGCCAATCACCGCTCTCAGCGGAAAATATGAATGGTGAGTGGCTGGCCGGAGTAGAAGGAAGAGATGCGAGCGCAGGAGAAAGGTGCTCCGCATCTCAGGGATGACACCTGCTGTGATCTGTCCTTAACTGCAGGTACTACTTCTCCCAACATGGAGCACACTCTGCTCCATGCTGGGAGCTGTAGTACCTGCATTTGTAGACAGATCGCAGTGAGTGTCACTCCTGACACCCGTTGCGATCCTACTGTATAATGTATATGTAACGGTCCGGGGACAGGTGGCAGGAGGTGGATCCACTGGACCAGAGGAGTGATGGCATGGGCCGTACCGGGGGAATGGAGTCTAAGGAGCTACTGGTCTTCACCAGAGCCCGCCGCAAAGCGGGATGGTCTTGCTGCGGCAGGTAGCCCCCAGGTCGTTCCACCCGGTAGCGACTCAACTCCTCTGGTTGCTGAGATAGACGCGGTACATGAGAAATAGGCAGAAGCATAGTCAGACGTAGCAAAGGTCAGGGCAGGCGGCACAGAATCAGAGGTGATAGTCACTAGCAACAGGTAAAGGCAGGCAGCACAGGTTCAGAGGCGGTAGGCACGGGCAATGGGTCGGCAACAGGCAGGGAAACACTATAACAAATATGGAACGCTTTCTCTTGGCACAAGGCACAAAGATCCGGCAAGGACAGGAAGGGGCAGGGAACATTTATAGATCACTTTGGTGCGCGTGCCCTTTAAATTTCATAAATCCGGCGCGCCCGTGCCATAGAGAGCGGGGACGCGCGCGCCGGGGAACAGAGAAGACTTGTGGAGCCGCAGGAGGTAGGGGACAGCATCGGGATGCGGCGCGTGTGCGGGGACCTCCCGCCATGCTAACCGCATCCCCGTTGGGGATAACTCTGCGCAGGGATGCTGCGGGCCGGGACAGAGGCAGTGAGCGCTCCGGTCCAGGAGCGGGGACCGGAGCGCTCACTGTAACAGTACCCTCCCCCTTTGGTCTCCCCCTCTTCTTGGTGCTCAGGAACCTGAGCATAAGACTGCGGTCCAAGATGTTCTCCTCCGGCTCCAAAGACCTCTCCTCAGGACCGCAGCCTTCCCAGTCGACCAAGAAAAATCTTCTCCCCCGGATCAACTTGGAAGCCAGGACCTCCTTGACAGAAAAAATTTCGATGTACCGGCCACTGGGCTAGGAGTGGTGACCTTGGGGGAGAACCGGTTAAAGATAGCTGGCTTGAGGAGGGAGATATGAAATGAGTTTGGGATCCTAAGAGTGGAGGGGAGATGAAGCTGGTAAGCCACAGCGTTAATTCTTCTTTTTATCTTGTAGGGTCCCAAGTAACGAGGTCCCAGTTTGTAACTTGGGACCCTAAAACGGATGTATTTGGCTGAGAGCCACACTCTGTCACCAGGAGAAAACACCAGAGGAGCCCTGCGTTTCTTGTCCGCTTGAGACTTCATGCGGGCAGAGGCTTTAAGAAGAGCGGTGCGAGTCTCTCGCCAAATGGAGGAAAAGTCCTGGATGAGCTCATCGACTGCAGGAACAGAAGAAGAGGAAGACAACGGCAGAGGTGGTAGAGGATGGCGACTGTAGACCACGAAAAACGGTGACTTTTTAGAGGCGGAGGAATTCCTGAAGTTGTAGGAGAATTCCGCCCAAGGGAGAAGATCAGCCCAATCCTCATGACGTGAAGATACAAAATGGCGTAGATATTCCCCCAAGACTTGGTTCACGCGTTCCACTTGGCCGTTGGTATGGGGGTGATGAGAGGATGAGAAATCCAACTTCACTTTGAACCGTCCACAAAGAGCTCTCCAGAACTTGGAAACAAATTGCACCCCACGATCAGAAACAATATGCAAGAGAAGACCATGAAGGAGAAAAATGTGCAGGAAAAAATGTTTCGCCAGCAGAGGCGCAGAAGGTAATCCTGGTAGGGGTACAAAGTGTGCCATTTTAGAAAAACAGTCAGCAACGACCCAAATGACAGTCATACCCTGGGAAGGCGGAAGGACAGTCACAAAGTCCATGGCGATGTGAGACCATGGGGTCTCAGGGACAGGAAGAGGTTGGAGCAGCCCAGGCGGCTTCAGACGATGTGACTTGTCCTGTGCACAGACTGTACAGGCTTGAACAAACTCAAACACGTCCTTAGCCATAGTAGGCCACCAATATCTTTGAGCAATAAGTTGAAGTGTCTTTTGGACACCTGGATGACCCGCCAGCAAGGAAGAGTGACCCCACTTAAGGACTTCCAACTGTTGGCGAGGAGGTACATAGGATTTGCCAGGAGGAAGAAGACGAAGATCCACAGGTGCAACGGCAATAAGGTGCTCAGGTGGAATTATATGCCGTAGAGTAACCTCTTCACCCACTACATCTGAAGAGCGGGAGAGGGCATCCGCCCTGATGTTCTTGCTCGCTGGACGGAAGTGGATCTCAAAGTTGAAGCGAGCAAAGTACAGGGACCAGCGAGCTTGTCGTGGGTTGAGCCTCTGTGGGGACTGAAGATAGGCAAGATTTTTGTGATCCGTGTAAATGCAAAAAGGATGGATGGAGCCCTCGAGAAGATGCCTCCACTCTTTGAGTGCCAATTTGATGGCCAACAACTCCCTGTCTCAAATAGAGTAGTTTCTCTCGGCTGGGGTGAAGGTCTTGGAGAAATAGCTGCAAGTTAAGGTTTTGCCCCTAGATGATTTCTGGGTGAGCACAGCTCCGGCTCCTATGGAGGAGGCATCCACTTCCAAAGAAAAGGGCTTAGCGGGGTTCGGTCTGGAAAGTACAGGTGCGGAGGCGAAAGCGACCTTCAGGGACTGGAAGGCCTCTTCAGCCTGAGATGGCCAGGATTTTGGATTAGCCCCTTTCTTTGTCAAGGCCACAATAGGAGACACCAGGGTGGAGTAGTGCGGGATGAATTGGCTATAATAATTGGCAAAACCCAAAAATCTTTGAATGGCACGAAGTCCAGAGGGACGAGGCCAGTCCAGGACCGTGGTGAGCTTAGCCGGGTCCAACAGTAAGCCCTGGGCAGAAATGATGTACCCTAGGAAGGGAAGACTGGACAGCTCGAAGAGGCACTTCTCGATCTTAGCGTAGAGGCGTTTTTTTCTGAGGCGAGACAGAACTTGGCGGACATGTACCCGGTGTTGATCAAGGTTTGAGGACAAAATGAGAATGTCGTCAAGGTATACGACCACACAGGTGTAAAGCAAATCTCTAAAAATGTCATTGACAAATTCATGAAATACGGCGGGTGCATTGCAGAGACCGAAGAGCATCACCAGATATTCAAAATGGCCATCCCGTGTGTTGAAGGCGGTCTTCCATTCGTCACCCTCTCTAATTCGGATCAAGTTGAAGGCTCCACTAAGATCCAACTTGGTAAAGATTCTGGCCCCACGGAGACGGTCAAAGAGCTCAGAGATCAAGGGGAGAGGGTAATGGTTCTTAATTGTGATCTTGTTTAGGCCTCTGTAATAAATGCAAGGACAGAGGGAACCGTCCTTTTTAGCAACAAAGAAAAAACAGGGCTTCCTTATGAAACCTCTCTGCAAGTTTTCTTGAATCTAGTCCGACATGGCGAGAGTCTCTGGTTGAGAGAGTGGGTAGATTCTACCCCGAGAAGGCGTAGTCCCTGGCAACAAGTCGATTGGACAATCATAGGGTCTATGGAGTGGAAGAACCTCGGCTTTCTTCTTGCAAAAGACGTCCGCGTAACTATGGTAGGGCTCAGGAAGACCAGGTGGAGGAGAAGCAACGGGGTCTTGCTTAACAGGAGCAGGCCGGAGACAGCGGGCGAAGCAAGAGAAACCCCAACTCTGGATTTTTCAGAAGGCCCAATCCAGGACAGGACAATGGTGTTGTAGTCAAGCCAGACCCAGGAGGAGTTCTGAGGAGCAAAAAGGAAGAACCAAGAACTCCAATCTCTCAGTATGCAGAATACCAATGTCTATCTGTAGTGGTGAAGTGCGGTACTGCACTGTAGTAGAAAGTCTCTCACCATTAACTGTAGAGATGAAGAAAGGCTTGGGCAGACGGTGCACAGGAATCTGGTACTTGTCAATCAGGGAGGCATGGATGAAATTGCCAGCAGATCTTGAATCCAAGAAGGTGGTAGCAGTGAAGGTAGACTTGGCAGACACGGTGAGCTGTACTGATAATGTAAGATGTGGAGAGGAGGAATCCACACCTAGCAACGCCTCTCCCACGTTCACTAGGTGCGTGCGTTTCCCGAACGCGGAGGACGGAGAGGACAGTCTCTAAGGAAGTGCTCGGTAATGGCGCAGTACAGACACAAATTCTCGTTTCTTGGACGACTCCATTCTTGAGTGGTCAAGCGAGACCGTTCCACCTGCATGGCTTCCACGGCGGGAGGCCCAGAGAAGGGTTGCGGTGGATACTGAAAAACCGGAGCCAGATGAGGATAGCGTCTTGGTCGAGCTTTCTCCTTTTCAAGCAGAAGTTCCTCTTTTCTCTCCGAGAAACGCTTATCAATCCTAGTGGCCAGTAGTATAAGCTCACTAAGGGTAGATGGCATCTCACGTGCAGCTAGGACGTCCTTAATTTCACTGCTTAGTCCCTTCTTAAACGTGGCACATAGAGCAACATCATTCCAATTCAACTAGAATGTGAGAGTATGGAATTGGATGGCGTAATCACCCACGGTAGAGTCTCCTTGGGTCAGGTTCAGCAAAGCAGTCTCTGCTGAGGACACCCGGGCAGGTTCCTCGAATACACTGCGGAACTCTTGGCAAAAATTCTGGACGGAGGTAGTGGCTGCATCAAAGCGGTCCCACAAAGGTGTAGCCCAGGCCAGGGCCTTCCCCGTTAGCAGGCTGAGAATGAAGGCCACCTTGGCACGTTCAGACAGAAACTGGTCGGCCAATAACTCAAGGTGGAGTGAGCACTGCGATAGGAACCCACGGCACTGCTTCGGATTTCCACCATACTTGTCTGGAAAGGACAAGCGGGTTCTGGAAGAAGAGATGGCTGCTGGCTGAGGTGGAGCAGCAGGCACAGGCGGAGGTGACGGCTGTTGCTGGACGGGCAGGAGCTGCTGCATCATGGCGGTCAACTGGGTCAGCTGTTGACCTTGCTGGGCAATCTGCTGCATCTGTTGAGCCACTATGGTAGTGAGATCTGCAAGGCTAGGAAGAGGTACCTCAGCGGGATCCATGGCCGGATCTTACTGTAACGGTCCGGACAGGTGGCAGGAGGTGGATCCACTGGACCAGAGGAGTGATGACGTGGGCCATACCCGGGGAACAGAGTCTAAGGAGCTACTGGTCTTCACCAGAGCCGCCGCAAAGCGGGATGGTCTTGCTGCGGCAGGTAGCCCCCAAGTCGTTCCACCCGGTAGCGGCTCAACTCCTCTGGTTGCTGAGATAGACACGGTACAGGAGGAATAGGCAGAAGCTTAGTCAGACGTAGCAAAGGTCAGGGCAGGCGGCACAGGATCAGAGGCGATAGTCACAAGCAGCAGGTCAAGGCAGGCAGCACAGGTTCAGAGGCGGTAGGCACGGGCAATGGGTCGGCAACAGGCAGGGAACACTATAACAAATATGGAACGCTTTCTCTTGGCACAAGGCACAAAGATTCGGCAATGACAGGAAGGGGCAGAGAACATTTATAGATCACTTTGGGCCAGGCACCAATCAATGGTGCGCTGGCCCTTTAAATTTTTATAAAGCCGGCACGTGCGCGCCCTAGAGAGCAGGGACGCGCGCGCCGGGGAACATAGAAGACACGTGGAAAGGACGTGTCGGGTTGCGGCGCATGTGCGGGTACCTCCCGTCACACTAACCGCATCCCCGTCGGGGATAACTCTGCGCTCCCGGTCACCGTGTCTGACCAGGACGCGCAGGGACGCTGTGGGCCAGGACAGAGGCAGTGAGCGCTCCGGTCCAGGAGCGGGGACCGCAGCGCTCACTGAATCAGTATATATGCGGGCGGACGGATGCTCTTCTATGGTCCCCTGCACTGACGTATATACACACCTATTCATATTTCCCGCAGAGAGCTGTGATTGGCTGGAACCATCTGGCCAATCACAGCTCTCTGCGGGAAATATGAATAGGTGTATATATAGAAGGCAGTGCAGGGGACCATAGAAGAGCGGCTGGCTTTATCTATACATTATATAGGACGATAGCAATGGACCCGGGGCTATCTGTCAATTAGTACAGGTACTACTACTCCTATTATGGAACAGTGTGTTCCATGCTGGGAGTTGTAGTACTGCCTAAAAAATGTAAAGGGAAAAAAAGTGAAAAACACACACACACACACTACATTTTTATTATTGTCGGCTACATTTTTAGTGCCCTGCCCGCCCACATAAATTGATCCCTGTTTTAAAAAGGTCATTATAAAAAAGATAAATTTCATTAGATACAATTTTTTCCATCACTACTGTATCTTTTTTTTTTTTATGGTACCCTGCAAAGTTTTATTAAAAAAGGTATCACCATTACTTTTTTTTGGATCGCTAAAGTCCAAAAAAGAATAAAAACCGCCTGCAAAAACGCCAAAGTTAAAACCCACACGTCATTTTTCTTGGCGTTTCTTTACTCCCTGTAATGACTCATGGCAATTGGTAGGACACTCTCACAGAGGAAGTGGATCCGCTGGACCTGTGTGGCAGATGACACGGGCCGTGCCACGGAGCGGAGTCTAAGGTGCTGCTGGTTTTTCCCAGAGCCCACCACAAAGCGGGATGGACTTGCTGTTGCAGGCAGCACCCAGGTCGCTACCCCTGGCACAACTCGACCACACAGGTGGCTGAGGAGATTCAAGGCACAGGAGGGATACAGCAACTCATGGTCGGAATAGCAGTAGGTCAGGGCAGGCAGCAGAGGAGCATAATCTAGAACGTTGCCAGAGGTCAATAGGCAGGCGGCAGCGGAGCAGGAACAGGTCACAGAGCAAAGGGTCAGGAACACGGATAAGCAGAAGTACAGGAATGCTTTCTCTAGGGCACAAGGGCAACAAACATCCGTCAAGGAGTGAAGGGAGGTGCAGAAACTTATAAGTGAGGTGCAGGTGAAAACAATAATTAAGGACATACTGGCCCTTTAAATCTAAGAGCTCCGGCGCGCGCGCATGCCCTAGGAGGTGGGGGCACACATGCCGGCGCTGAGAGAGAGGAGAAAGCAGCATGGAGAGCAGGGGTAAGTGACAGGCTTGGACTCCCATGCGGGCGCGTCCCGCAATGCGAATCCCAGCCCCACCAGCAGAGGAGGAGAGGGAAATAGGAGAGCAATCACAGCCAGCATGTCTGGCCAGAGCGCAGGACGTGACACTCCCATAGACTTCTATGGGAGAAAAACGCCATGATTGAAAGAAAAAAAATGCCAAACTGAAAAACGCAAAGTGGAAAAAGAATTTTACGATTTTTCATTGATTTACAGATAACATCTGGCCGCAGCATTTTTTCAATTAAAAAACACCATGGGGGCTATTTTGGCATTTTTTGGGGAAAAACACACAAAAAATAAAAGTAGAAACTTAGCCTTATGGTGCATTTGCATCACAATTTTGAAAAACGTATACATTGACCTACCACACAAAAACTTACCATGGTTTTGTGCTCGGTTCTGTATTTTTGTTTACATTTTACTCCGCAGCCACCTGGGACTCCTGCAGTGCTGCAGTACTACTACTCCCATCATGGAAAAGGCTCTTTTCCATGATAGGAGTAGTAGTTCCCCCTGCTGGGAGAGGCTGCAGGCAGCAGGGAAGAATACATTAGCGCTTGTACTACTACGCCCATTATGGAACAGAGTCTGTTCCATGTTGGAAGTAGTAGTACAGGGGCTTAGAGGTTGATCGCATCAGGTCTCAATTCTGAGACCCACTGTGATCATAAATTATTAACCAAGGGAGCAGGCAGCATGCCGTGCTGCTCCGCTCCCCAGCAATGTATTTTTTAAACTCTGCACTTCATATTCAAATATCCCGCCGGCAGCCCTGACTGGCCAGCACAGAGTGGACAGTGTCTGTTCCATGATAGGAGCAGTAGTAGGAGGGACCGCTCCTGCCGGGGAAGCGTGCTGCATTGCACCACGATACTCAGCCGGCTGGCTCTATGAAAAACCCTGAGCTGTACTGTATAATTTTAAAAACCCTGCTGGGCAGGGTTTTTAAATATGTTATTAATTACATTAACGTGGTCTAAGGTGATAGGAGGTGCTATACCCCAAGTTCAGTTGTGCACCTTCGCTGGAGTGGAGGACCTGCACTTGTGGACCACAATATGGTTTCACTACTGTGGCAGATGTAAGCAATGGCCCTCATTTACTATTCTAAACCCGACTTGTTTTGTTGGTTTTTTTTGGCGCATCTTTGTCATGCGACATGTCGCAGACATCGTGCGCCAGTCTGCGACATGATGCGTCATTTTTTCCCGACGGACCCGATGTGGATTCTCCCAAACCCGAAAAAGGGGCGTAACCCGACATTTCTGAGCTTTCCCACGTATTTATAAAGGTTTCCAATCCGACATAATAATAAATACCAGGGGGAAAAAGCAGTCGGGTAAGAAAACAAGATAGACTTACAACCCGATTTTCTAAGTAAATGAGGGCCAATGACATTAGCTAACCCTCAAAACTGATGTAAAATTGAGACATTAGCCAGTATATCTTTATATGAAAGACATACCTGAGCCTGCACACCACGCCAAGGTTTCTCAAGTGGTACAAGACCTAATCACTAAGCTACCAAATTACAACAGCCTTAGGTCCAACCTGCAAACTGCTCCCCTATTACCTCCAGTGTGGGCTAAGCACACATACAATGGGAGGGGGGAGACAGGCTACATGCCCCACCCTGGTTGGTTCATTTATAGCCGGCCTCACAGGTGAAACCCTAATGGTACCCAGTAAAATAAAAGGGTGTATTAGTATAAGCCTTAAACAAAAAAAAGAATTGCTTATATTTACATGCAGGGGGTTGTAGCAGGAAACTCTCAACCCCAAGTGCAGTTGTGCACCTTCGCTGGAGTGGAGGTCCTGCACTTATGATCCCTTGCCAAGGGCGATGCCCAGCCAAAAATGCATACAATGGAGGATGCCTGCAGACAGATCACAAGTACCACAGTGGCATCCTGACACAAGATAAATGTGTATGTGGATGCGCAATACATGATTAAATTTAAACAATTACATTAACGTGGTCTAAGGTGATAGGAGGTGCTCAACCCCAAGTGCAGTTGTGCACCTACGCTGGAGTGGAGGACTTGCACTTGTGGACACAATATGGTTTCACTCCTGTGGTAAATGTAATCAATGACATTAGCTAATCCTCAAAACTGATGTAAAATTTAGACATTAGCCAGTATATCTTTATATGAAAGACATACCTGAGCCCGCACACCATGCCAAGGTTTCTCAAATGGTAAGGGACCTAATCACTAACCTACCTGGCCGGATAAACAAAGCCAGGTCCGACCTGCAGACTGCTCCCCAGTTACCTCCATTGTGGGCTAAGCACACATACAATGGGAGGGGGGAGACAGGCTACAAGCCATATTTAAATATGTAGTGCAGAGTTTCAAAAATACAGTGCCGCCCGTTCCCCTGGTTAATAACTTATGATCGCAGCGGGTTTCAGAATTGAGACCCAATGCGATCAATCCCTCAGCCCCTGTACTACGACAGCAGACTCTGTTCCATGATGGGAGCAGTAGTACCAGTGCTACTGTAGTTTCCCCTGCCACCAGGAGACTCCCGCAGCCAGGGGAACTACTACTCACATGATAGAAATTAGTTTATTCCATGGTGAGAGTAGCAGTACCCCCAGCTACGGGAGTCTGTGGGCAACTGTGGAATTACTTTTTCACAAATATAAAAACCATATACGGTTTTTATATTAAACAATTTTGCATATTGTTTTTATTAGTTTTTGAAGGCTACGTTTTCCTTAAAAAAAAAAATTATTCAAAACAATATGGCGAAATCGTGATGTGAATGCACCCTTAGCCACATCCCTAGATCCTTCACAAAATGACATAAATATACAGGGTGGGCCATTTAGATGGATGCACCTTAATAAAATGGGAATGGTTGGTGATATTAACTTCCTGTTTGTGGCACATTAGTATATGTGAGGGGGGAAACTTTTCAAGATGGGTGGTGACCATGGCAGCCATTTTGAAGTCAGCCATTTTGAAACCAACTTTAGCTTTTTCAATAGGAAAAGGGTCATGTGACGCATCTAACTTATTGGGAATTTCACAAGAGAAACAATTATATGCTTGGTTTTAACGTAACTTTATTATTTCATGAGTTATTTACAAGTTTCTGACCACTTGTAAAATGTGTTCAATGTGCTGCCCATTGTGTTGGATTGTCAATGCAACCCTCTTCTCCCATTCTTCACACACTGATAGCAACACCGCAGGAGAAATGCTAGCACAGGCTTCCAGTATCCGTAGTTTCAGGTGCTGCAGAATGGGCAAAAAAAAATTGGAACAGGACCCTCAGTTACTGCAGAAGATTTTGTTCAGTGATGAGACAAACTTTTATATGAATGGTGAGATTAACAAACAAAACCTCCGCTATTGGTCTGACACTAACCCACATTGGATAGATTCCTCCAAGACTGTTGGAACACAAAAAATAGATGGTATGGTGTGGTATATGGGGTACAAAGATAGTGAGGCCATTCTTCATCAATGGAAACCTCAAGGCCACTGGATATGCGAAATTGCTACATGATGATGTGTTTCCCTCTTTATGCACTGAAGCTGGCACGTTCCCTGAGTTTTTCCAGCAAGATGGTGCACCACCACATTATGGTTGTCAGGTCCGAGCATTCCTAGATGAACAGTTTCCTGGAAAGTGGATTGGTCGTCGTGGGCCAGTTGAATGGCCCCCAAGGTCTCCCGATCTGACCCCCTTAGACTTTTATCTTTGGGATCATCTGAAGGCAATTGTCTATGCTGTGAAGATACGAGATGTGCAGCACCTGAAACTACGGATACTGGAAGCCTGTGCTAGCATTTCTCCTGTGGTGTTGCTATCAGTGTGTGAAGAGTGGGAGAAGAGGGTTGCATTGACATTCCAACACAACGGGCAGCACATTGAACACATTTTATAAGTGGTCAGAAACTTGTAAATAACTCACGAAAGAATAAAGTTACATTAAAACCAAGCACATCATTGTTTTTCTTGTGAAATTCCCAATAAGTTTGATGTGTCACATGACCCTCTTCCTATTGAAAAAACAAAAGTTGGATTCAAAATGGCCGACTTCAAAATGGCCGCCATGGTCACCACCCATCTTGAAAAATTCCCCCCCCCCCCTTACATATACTAATGTGCCACAAACAGGAAGTTAATATCACGAACCATTCCCATTTTATTAAGGTGTATCCATATAAATGGCCCACCCTGTACATGATAAATTTAGCAGATGCAAGTACTTTCTTTCATAATTTGCACAAACCTAATTCTGGCTTATTTTGTTTAGCCAATCCACTAGTTTCTCAATAACTACCCAATACCATTATGACAAAAAGAACAAACAAAATAGAGAAGATATTTGTAATAAAGTACACAGAATTTTAAGATCATCAAGGTCAGTACGTTTTGGAGTCCTTTACAGAGAATTGTGCTATGTATACAGTGGAGATGCACTATTAAATGTGTCTATACTCCTGCTACATTGCTATTTTACATTTAAAGGGCTTTGTTGATGGTCAGCAATATCTGATCGGTGGGATCTGACACCCCACTGATCAGCTGTTTTCCAGAGCTGTGGTGCCTACATACACAGAGAACACAGCCAGAGGCAGACAGCTGTGTGCGTTGTGTAGGGGCAGTGCTAGGTTATTGCAGGAATGTTAGATAAGCTATAGTAACCAGCATGGGAAAAAAATGAACTAGTGATAAACTGGCGTATAAGTAAGTTGTACATACATTTCCCTCATTTCCAGGAAAAAACGAATAGACTTAAATAAAATAAAAAAAGTTATTAATGTTGGTAGTTTAGCATTGAATGTGTTACTAATCCCTGTTCTATAGAGAATGCTATGTTAAAAATCTTTGTTTATAATCTAAATATACTTAATCCTTCTATTTATTTCCAGGATGTATTAATCCTGCAAGCGCTGACATGCACAAGATGTTGTATCCTAATGTACAGTGCATTGAAAGTTTACTGTGATGGAGTATATTTGGATTTCTTTGACAGTAATTACAGAATAGCACAAGTTTAGGGATATTATAAAAAAAATCATAGTGCAGCATCTTACTGCGGCTGGGTTTTTCTTATTAGTTGGTTACATGTAGCAAGAACTGTCAAGTTATATATGCTGCATTGTTCTTGTGAGTTATTTCCTTTTTCAGTAGCACACACCAGTCCCAGAGGCAGTCTAACGCTTCCATTATTCCAGACTTTCTTGGCAGTCCAAGTCTTGTAACCGCCAGCACACCTTAGAACATCTACAATACATGCAGGTCAGAACTGACATGTACACTGTAACCCTTTAAAGGGCACAAAAATAAAGGATATTTCTAAATGCTGTTAAAAACAACAACTAAAGGCAAGTTGGCTACCCCATAATAATGTCCTAAATATAAAAAAAAAAAATTCAGTCAGTAAATGGAAAAAGATTAGAAAAAAGGAACACATTTCAGTATATGTGTCACGATGCCGGCTGGCAGGTAGTGGATCCTCTGTGCCAGAGAGGGATTGGCGTGGACCGTGCTAGTGGATCGGTTCTAAGTCACTACTGGTTTTCACCAGAGCCCGCCGCAAAGCGGGATGGTCTTGCTGCGGCGGTAGTGACCAGGTCGTATCCACAAGCAACGGCTCAACCTCTCTGACTGCTGAAGATAGGCGCGGTACAAGGGAGTAGACAGAAGCAAGGTCGGACGTAGCAGAAGGTCGGGGCAGGCAGCAAGGATCGTAGTCGGGGGCAACGGCAGGAGGTCTGGAACACAGGCTAGGAACACACAAGGAAACGCTTTCACTGGCACAATGGCAACAAGATCCGGCGAGGGAGTGAAGGGGAAGTGAGGTATAAATAGGGAGTGCACAGGTGAACACACTAATTGGAACCACTGCGCCAATCAGCGGCGCAGTGGCCCTTTAAATCGCAGAGACCCGGCGCGCGCGCGCCCTAGGGAGCGGGGCCGCGCGCGCCGGGACAGGACAGACGGAGAGCGAGTCAGGTACGGGAGCCGGGATGCGCATCGCGAGCGGGCGCTACCCGCATCGCGAATCGCATCCCGGCTGGAGACGGTATCGCAGCGCACCGGGTCAGTGGAGCTGCCCGGAGCGCTGCGGTAGCGAGAGAGAAGCGAGCGCTCCGGGGAGGAGCGGGGACCCGGAGCGCTCGGCGTAACAGTACCCCCCCCCTTGGGTCTCCCCCTCTTCTTAGAGCCTGAGAACCTGAGGAGCAGACTTTTGTCTAGGATGTTGTCCTCAGGTTCCCAGGATCTCTCTTCAGGTCCACAGCCCTCCCAATCCACCAAAAAGAACCTTTTTCCTCTGACCGTCTTGGAGGCCAGTATCTCTTTCACTGAGAAGACGTCAGAAGAACCGGAGACAGGAGTGGGAGAAACTAATTTGGGAGAGAAACGGTTGATGATAAGTGGTTTAAGAAGAGAGACATGAAAGGCATTAGGAATACGGAGAGAAGGAGGAAGAAGAAGTTTGTAAGAGACAGGATTAATTTGGCACAAGACTTTGAAAGGACCAAGATAGCGTGGACCCAGTTTGTAACTGGGGACACGAAAGCGGACATATTTAGCGGAGAGCCATACCTTGTCTCCTGGAGCAAAAATGGGGGGAGCTCTTCTTTTCTTATCGGCAAACTTTTTCATGCGAGATGAAGCCTGTAAAAGAGAATCTTGGGTCTCTTTCCATATGGTGGAAAGATCACGAGTCACTTCATCTACAGCGGGCAAACCAGAGGGCAAGGGAGTAGGGAGGGGGGGAAGAGGGTGACGGCCGTACACCACGAAAAATGGGGATTTGGAGGAAGATTCAGAGACTCTAAAGTTATACGAGAATTCGGCCCATGGTAGAAGATCTGCCCAATCATCCTGGCGGGAGGAAACAAAATGTCGTAAATAATCACCCAAGACCTGGTTAATTCTTTCTACTTGTCCATTGGATTGAGGATGATATGCAGAAGAAAAGTTTAATTTAATCTTGAGTTGTTTACAGAGAGCCCTCCAGAATTTTGACACGAATTGGACGCCTCTATCCGAGACTATCTGTGTGGGCAACCCGTGAAGACGAAAAATGTGTACAAAAAATTGTTTAGCCAACTGAGGCGCTGAAGGAAGACCAGGAAGAGGGATGAAATGTGCCATCTTGGAGAATCGATCAACGACCACCCAAACAACAGTGTTGCCACGGGATGGGGGTAGGTCTGTAATAAAATCCATACCAATCAGAGACCAAGGCTGTTCGGGGACAGGCAGAGGATGAAGAAAACCAGCGGGCTTCTGGCGAGGAGTCTTATCCCGGGCACAGACAGTGCAGGCTCGCACAAAGTCCACGACATCCGTCTCCAGAGTCGGCCACCAATAGAAGCGAGAGATGAGTTGCACAGATTTCTTGATGCCTGCATGACCTGCGAGATGGGAGGAGTGACCCCATTTGAGGATTCCGAGGCGTTGGCGTGGAGAGACGAAGGTCTTTCCTGGAGGAGTTTGCCTGATGGAGGCTGGAGAAGTGGAAATCAGGCAGTCAGGAGGAATGATGTGTTGCGGAGAGAGTTCAACTTCCGAGGCATCCGAGGAACGAGAGAGAGCATCGGCCCTAATGTTCTTATCGGCAGGCCGAAAGTGAATTTCAAAATTAAATCGGGCAAAGAACAGAGACCACCTGGCCTGGCGAGGATTCAGCCGTTGGGCAGACTGGAGATAGGAGAGGTTCTTGTGATCGGTGTAAATAATAACTGGAAATCTTGATCCCTCCAGCAGATGCCTCCATTCCTCAAGTGCTAATTTAATGGCTAGAAGCTCTCGATCCCCGATGGAGTAGTTCCTCTCCGCCGGAGAGAAGGTCCTAGAAAAAAAACCACAAGTAACAGCATGCCCGAAGAATTTTTTTGTAGAAGGACCGCTCCAGCTCCTACAGAGGAGGCATCAACCTCCAATAGGAAGGGTTTAGATGGGTCAGGTCTGGAGAGCACGGGAGCCGAAGAAAAGGCAGACTTGAGCCGTTTAAAGGCGTCTTCCGCTTGAGGAGGCCAAGACTTGGGATTGGCATTTTTTTTGGTTAAAGCCACGATAGGGGCCACAACGGTAGAAAAATGTGGAATAAATTGCCTGTAATAATTGGCGAACCCCAAAAAACGTTGGATAGCACGGAGTCCGGAGGGGCGTGGCCAATCTAAGACGGCAGAGAGTTTGTCTGGATCCATTTGTAGTCCCTGGCCAGAGACCAAGTATCCTAGGAAAGGAAGAGATTGGCATTCAAACAGACATTTCTCTATCTTGGCATAAAGTTGATTGTCACGAAGTCTCTGAAGAACCATACGGACATGCTGGCGGTGTTCTTCTAGATTGGCAGAAAAAATCAGGATATCGTCCAGATATACAACAACACAGGAGTATAAGAGATCACGAAAAATTTCATTAACAAAGTCTTGGAAGACGGCAGGGGCGTTGCACAGGCCAAAGGGCATGACCAGATACTCAAAGTGTCCATCTCTAGTGTTAAATGCCGTTTTCCATTCATCCCCCTCTCTGATGCGGATGAGATTATAAGCACCTCTTAAGTCCAGTTTGGTAAAGATGTGGGCACCTTGGAGGCGATCAAAGAGTTCAGAGATGAGGGGTAGGGGGTAGCGGTTCTTTACCGTGATTTTATTAAGACCGCGGTAGTCAATGCAAGGACGTAGAGAGCCATCTTTTTTGGACACAAAGAAAAATCCGGCTCCGGCAGGAGAGGAGGATTTACGGATAAAGCCTTTTTTTAAATTTTCCTGGATGTACTCCGACATAGCAAGAGTCTCTGGGGCGGACAGAGGATAGATTCTGCCCCGGGGTGGAGTAGTGCCCGGGAGGAGGTCAATAGGACAATCATAAGGCCTGTGAGGAGGTAGAGTCTCAGCTTGTTTTTTGCAAAAAACATCCGCAAAGTCCATATAGGCCTTAGGGAGACCGGTTACAGGGGGAACCACAGAGTCACGGCAAGGGGTACTGGGAACCGGTTTTAGGCAGTCCTTGAAACAAGAGGGCCCCCAACTCTTGATCTCCCCAGTGGACCAATCCAGGGTTGGGGAATGGAGTTGAAGCCAGGGTAGTCCAAGGAGGATTTCGGAAGTGCAATTGGGGAGGACCAAAAATTCAATCTTCTCGTGATGAGGTCCGATGCACATTAGGAGGGGCTCTGTACGGAAACGTATGGTACAGTCCAATCTTTCATTGTTTACACAATTGATGTAGAGGGGTCTGGCGAGACTGGTCACTGGGATGTTGAACCTGTTGACGAGAGAGGCCAAAATAAAATTTCCTGCAGATCCGGAATCCAAGAAGGCCATAGTAGAGAAGGAGAAGGCAGAGGCAGATATCCGCACTGGCACAGTAAGACGTGGAGAAGCAGAGTAGACATCAAGGACTGTCTCACCTTTGTGCGGAGTCAGCGTACGTCTTTCCAGGCGGGGAGGACGGATAGGACAATCCTTCAGGAAGTGTTCGGTACTGGCACAGTACAGGCAGAGATTCTCCATGCGGCGTCGTGTCCTCTCTTGAGGTGTCAGGCGAGACCGGTCGACCTGCATAGCCTCCACGGCGGGAGGCACAGGAACGGATTGCAGGGGACCAGAGGAGAGAGGAGCCGGGGAGAAAAAACGCCTTGAGCGAACAAAGTCCATATCCTGGAGGAGCTCCTGACGCCTTTCGGAAAAACGCATGTCAATGCGAGTGGCAAGATGGATGAGTTCATGTAGGTTAGCAGGGATTTCTCGTGCGGCCAGAACATCTTTAATGTTGCTGGATAGGCCTTTTTTAAAGGTCGCGCAGAGGGCCTCATTATTCCAGGATAATTCTGAAGCAAGAGTACGGAATTGTACGGCGTACTCGCCAACGGAAGAATTACCCTGGACCAGGTTCAACAGGGCAGTCTCAGCAGAAGAGGCTCGGGCAGGTTCCTCAAAGACACTTCGAATTTCCGAGAAGAAGGAGTGTATAGAGGCAGTGACGGGGTCATTGCGGTCCCAGAGCGGTGTGGCCCATGACAGAGCTTTTCCAGACAGAAGGCTGACTACGAAAGCCACCTTAGACCTTTCAGTAGGAAACTGGTCCGACATCATCTCCAAGTGCAGGGAACATTGGGAAAGAAAGCCACGGCAGAATTTAGAGTCCCCATCAAATTTATCCGGCAAGGATAGTCGTAGACCAGAAGCGGCCACTCGCTGCGGAGGAGGTGCAGGAGCTGGCGGAGGAGATGATTGCTGAAGCTGTGGTAGTAGCTGCTGTAGCATCACGGTCAGTTGAGACAGCTGTTGGCCTTGTTGCGCTATCTGTTGTGACTGGTGGGCGACCACCGTGGTGAGGTCGGCGACAACTGGCAGAGGAACTTCAGCGGGATCCATGGCCGGATCTACTGTCACGATGCCGGCTGGCAGGTAGTGGATCCTCTGTGCCAGAGAGGGATTGGCGTGGACCGTGCTAGTGGATCGGTTCTAAGTCACTACTGGTTTTCACCAGAGCCCGCCGCAAAGCGGGATGGTCTTGCTGCGGCGGTAGTGACCAGGTCGTATCCACAAGCAACGGCTCAACCTCTCTGACTGCTGAAGATAGGCGCGGTACAAGGGAGTAGACAGAAGCAAGGTCGGACGTAGCAGAAGGTCGGGGCAGGCAGCAAGGATCGTAGTCGGGGGCAACGGCAGGAGGTCTGGAACACAGGCTAGGAACACACAAGGAAACGCTTTCACTGGCACAATGGCAACAAGATCCGGCGAGGGAGTGAAGGGGAAGTGAGGTATAAATAGGGAGTGCACAGGTGAACACACTAATTGGAACCACTGCGCCAATCAGCGGCGCAGTGGCCCTTTAAATCGCAGAGACCCGACGCGCGCGCGCCCTAGGGAGCGGGGCCGCGCGCGCCGGGACAGGACAGACGGAGAGCGAGTCAGGTACGGGAGCCGGGATGCGCATCGCGAGCGGGCGCTACCCGCATCGCGAATCGCATCCCGGCTGGAGACGGTATCGCAGCGCACCGGGTCAGTGGAGCTGCCCGGAGCGCTGCGGTAGCGAGAGAGAAGCGAGCGCTCCGGGGAGGAGCGGGGACCCGGAGCGCTCGGCGTAACAATATGTCTCTAATCAGAAAAACAAAATCTAGGTGATACATTCCCTTTAAATAATATCTTTGAACTCCAATAATCTCCAACTCCTAGAGACAGAGATGGTTGGAAACTCCTTCAAGGGTTCTCCAAACACCACTCTGCATCTGATGGGACTCCACCCGTCTCGCGGGTGTAAGTTAAACACCAATACTAGCCTGTTTTACAAAAGTACAACAGCAGAACACATATTACTCTTCATAAACTGTAAAATAATTCACATCGTATGTCCAAGGAAAACATGTTATTAACAAAATAATGTGAACCCCCAGTCTATATGGTGCTACAGGGTAACACAGCAGTAGTCACACACCTATAAACATTTCACACAGTGGTGGGAGTGTCCATGGCTAATGCCAACTATTGATGTTAGTCAAGTCTGTGCATGGGGCCACTCCTTCCTTACAGTCTACAAGATGCCAACCACTGCACAGAGATTTGTGTGCATCTTAACCCAAGCTGTAGCTCTGCCACACAGATAATAGCCTACTTATTGTGGCCTACCAAACCAATCAGTTCTCTCTCATGGTAATGTGAAGTGTCGCGATCCTACTAAAAAATAAAACAAATTATTATATGCACATTCTTTATTATTGACAAAAATTTGGAGGAAAGGTGGGTGTTTTCTTCCTTCCCTTTCACTGCTCTGGCGGCTCCTCCACTCAGCCTCCTAATTAATCCTTCTTCTCTTCACCGCTCCCCCTTTTATACCAGCTAATCCCTAGTCACCTATGCCTACCTAGCCACATCCTTCCCCCAGGTGTGGCTTACTTCCAAAGCCCACCTTTCCTGCTACTCCTGCCCTACCTTCTTTGTTTCCCAAGGTGTTGTTACCACGTGGCCATAGCCATCTTGGAAACCAACTACCTATTATGAATCACAGATTCCCAGATGTATTGCATTTAAGGAACCCATGTTCTATTACCCATAGCTGCTCTGAATAAAACAGTCTTACAACTTTTTTAAAAACCTGCAAAAATACACCATGCCACACTTCATGAGCTAGGGCCAACTTGCTTCTGGCCAATAGATGGAATCAACCAAGCCCACCATCCCTTTTATCAATCCCCTCTGGCATGCCCCCAATGAGGGATGACTTAGTCCGAACCTTGGCTTGGAAGCCTGCTGCATGACTTGTGTTTACATGTTATAGCCCACAAGTTTTGGTCTGCTAAACTCTGCCAAATTATTATTTTATTTTATTTTTAAAGTGTGGCTTCCCCCTGCTTTTCATAACCAGACAGATACAAAGCAAGCAGCAGTAGCCTAGTATTACCAAGTTGAGTTCCAGTTTCAGCCTAGGGAGTTTAGGGCTGAAAATGAATTGGCTGTTAAATACAAAGCAAATTTGATGGCCAATTTCAGCAAAATTTTGGCAATTTCGTTCACCATAACTCCTGCTACTCACTTCTGGCTCCCTTTCACGCTTCAATTGGGCCTTTGCTAGCCTTCATCTCTTACCACAGTTTCTTCTGCAATCTACCTCCCTAGGAGAATATCAAACTATTACAAGTTAGGCTTTGTTCACATTGCAGTCGGACTCCGCTATTCGGCCAGATGGACGGAAGTTTAGTGGAGAAAAAAATTGTGGAAGTGCGCTATTTTTTTGTTCGCTAAATTCCTGTAAAATTACCGTATCACCGATGGACCCCATGCAAGTGAGCGTGGTCCATCGGCAACTAGTAGTAGCCGTTTGCATTCGACCCATTTTAGGGTAAAAAAAAAAAAGGGCAATTGGACCTTTAATGGATCACACATTTAGATAGGGAATAAGTTCAGTTACCCAGAATACAACTTAAAAGTTTTCCAAGATGATTGCACCCTGCAAATAGTGTTCCAGGCCTTGTAATGGCTCTTATATACTCAAAATGTGGTAGAAAATTCTGTAGACTACTGCTGTTCTATGTCAGGAAGTCCATTCTCATGAACCAGAAGCCCTCTGTTGCACATTGGTCAAAATTGATTGATGATGATTTACCTATGAACAAAATGTCATACAGAACCAGAGGTAAGCTAGATAGGTTCAATCATATCTGGGCAAAGGTACTGCTCTATCCCCGTATCCTGGCTTCTGTGCTGCAGACCGGCAGGGTGGTCGTTCCCTTCCACGTGCAAACAGTAGAAAACGGAAGATATCCAGCACCAGGAAGGCAGGTAAAACCGTGTTTATTGAGGTACAAAAATAACAAACAGCATATAGAGGAGCGTAGTGCCTACGCGTTTCAGGCTAAAGAGCCCTTAGTCATGGCATAAAAACTTTACAACACTGTGTCCTTTTATAATAAAACACATTAAAGTCACATGATCAGAACAGCAGGGTGTTGGATCATCTATAAAATGCGGCATGGAATTAATCACAAAATTCTAAGACCGTTCTGCATAGATAGACATGGTATTCAATACACGAGTATACAAGAAAAGCCACAGAATTCAATTGCACCAACACTTTAGTTCCGTATGTAGAAACGTAGGATGGGTACATAGATAGACCATAATAACTGTTTACTTCCATTTATTAATACGTTAGTATAAGGTCTTGTCTCAAGTTTAACCCATGAGGCTCCCTCGTGCCTAGCATGAATATCCAGAATGATTCTCTGTTGAGAACCATCCTCCTTAGATCTCCACCTCGCCTGGGTTTTCTGACTTTTTCTATGCCCATAATTTGTAGTGTACTCATGTTGCCTCCATGAACATCCCTGAAATGCCTGGACAACGCAGAAATATTACTAATAAATGACAAAATATTTGTTACGCCGAGCGCTCCGGGTCCCTGCTCCTCCCCGGAGCGCTCACGGCGTCTCTCTCCCTGCAGCGCCCCGGTCGGTCCCGCTGACCGGGAGCGCTGCACTGACATGGCCGTCGGGGATGCGATTCGCACAGCGGGACGCACCCGCTCGCGAATCGCATCCCAAGTCACTTACCCGTCCCGGTCCCCTGCTGTCATGTGCTGGCGCGCGCGGCTCCGCTCTCTAGGGCGCGCGCGCGCCGGCTCTCTGAGACTTAAAGGGCCAGTGCACCAATGATTGGTGCCTGGCCCAATTAGCTTAATTGGCTTCCACCTGCTCCCTGGCTATATCTGCTCACTGCCCCTGCACTCCCTTGCCGGATCTTGTTGCCTTGTGCCAGTGAAAGCGTTTAGTGTTGTCCAAAGCCTGTGTTACCTGAACTCCTGCTATCCATCTTGACTACGAACCTTGCCGCCTGCCCCGACCTTCTGCTACGTCTGACCTTGCCTCTGCCTAGTCCTTCTGTCCCACGCCTTCTCAGCAGTCAGCGAGGTTGAGCCGTTGCTAGTGGATACGACCTGGTTGCTACTGCCGCAGCAAGACCATCCCGCTTTGCAGCGGGCTCTGGTGAACACCAGTAGCCTCTTAGAACCGGTCCACCAGCACGGTCCACGCCAATCCCTCGCTGACACAGAGGATCCACTACCTGTAAGCCGAATCGTGACAGTAGATCCGGCCATGGATCCCGCTGAGGTGCTGCTGCCAAGTCTCGCTGACCTTACCACGGTGGTCGCTCAGCAATCGCAGCAGATTGCCCAACAAGGACAGCAGCTGTCGCAGTTGACCGCCACGTTACAGCAACTTCTGCCTCTGCTACAGCAGCAACCATCTCCTCTGCCAGCTCCTGCACCTCCTCCGCAGCGAGTGGCCGCTCCTAGCCTCCGCTTGTCCCTGCCGGACAAATTTGATGGGGACTCTAGACTCTGCCGTGGATTTCTGTCTCAATGTTCCCTGCATATGGAGATGTTGTCGGACTTGTTTCCTACAGAACGGTCTAAGGTGGCGTTCGTAGTGAGCCTTCTTTCAGGAAAGGCCTTGTCTTGGGCCACACCGCTCTGGGACCGCAATGATCCTGCCACAGCCACAGTCCAGTCCTTCTTCGCTGAAGTCCGTAGTGTCTTCGAGGAACCAGCCCGAGCTTCTTCTGCCGAGACTGCCCTGCTGAACCTGGTCCAGGGTAATTCTTCAGTGGGCGAGTACGCCATCCAATTTCGTACTCTTGCTTCCGAATTATCATGGAATAACGAGGCTCTCTGCGCGACCTTTAAAAAAGGCCTATCCAGTAGCATCAAGGATGTGCTGGCCGCACGAGAGATTCCTGCCAACCTGCAAGAACTTATCCATTTGGCCACCCGCATTGACATGCGTTTTTCTGAGAGACATCAGGAGCTCCGCCAGGAAAAAGACTTAGATCTCTGGGCACCTCTCCCACAGCATCCTTTGCAGTCTACGCCTGGGCCTCCCGCCGAGGAGGCCATGCAAGTGGATCGGTCTCGCCTGACCCAGGAAGAGAGGAATCGCCGTAGGGAAGAAAATCTTTGTCTGTACTGTGCCAGTACCGAGCATTTCTTGGTGGATTGCCCTATTCGTCCTCCACGTCTGGGAAACGCACGCACCCAGCTCACGTGGGTGTGGCGTCTCTTGGTTCAAAGTCTGCTTCTCCACGTCTCACGGTGCCCGTGCGGATTTCTCCTTCAGCCAACTCCTCCCTCTCAGCCGTGGCCTGCTTGGACTCTGGTGCCTCTGGGAATTTCATTTTGGAGTCCTTGGTGAATAAATTCTGCATCCCGGTGACCCGTCTCGTCAAGCCGCTCTACATTTCCGCGGTCAACGGAGTCAGATTGGATTGCACCGTGCGTTACCGCACAGAACCCCTCTTGATGTGTATTGGACCCCATCACGAAGTGATTGAGTTCTTCGTCCTTCCCAACTGTACCTCTGAGGTCCTCCTCGGTCTGCCATGGCTCCGGCTTCATTCTCCCACCCTTGACTGGACCACCGGGGAGATCAAGAACTGGGACTCTGCTTGCCATAGGAAGTGCCTCTCCCCCCCTCCCAGTCCCGTCAGGCAAGCCTCAGTGCCTCCTCATGGCCCCCGTCCTGGTGACACACTGCCCCGTGCCAGGCTTCGCCCTCTGCCCTCCCTCCCCATTCCCACTCCTGCTGTACTGCCTGCCTTTGAGGAAACCCTCCATTCACTCCCGGTGTCCTCGTCCCAGGTAAAGCAGTTGTCGGACAAAAAAAGGGGGAGACCTAAGGGGGGGGGTACTGTTACGCCGAGCGCTCCGGGTCCCTGCTCCTCCCCGGAGCGCTCACGGCGTCTCTCTCCCTGCAGTGCCCCGGTCGGTCCCGCTGACCAGGAGCGCTGCACTGACATGGCCGTCGGGGATGCGATTCGCACAGCGGGACGCACCCGCTCGCGAATCGCATCCCAAGTCACTTACCCGTCCCGGTCCCCTGCTGTCATGTGCTGGCGCGCGCGGCTCCGCTCTCTAGGGCGCGCGCGCGCCGGCTCTCTGAGACTTAAAGGGCCAGTGCACCAATGATTGGTGCCTGGCCCAATTAGCTTAATTGGCTTCCACCTGCTCCCTGGCTATATCTGCTCACTGCCCCTGCACTCCCTTGCCGGATCTTGTTGCCTTGTGCCAGTGAAAGCGTTTAGTGTTGTCCAAAGCCTGTGTTACCTGAACTCCTGCTATCCATCTTGACTATGAACCTTGCCGCCTGCCCCGACCTTCTGCTACGTCTGACCTTGCCTCTGCCTAGTCCTTCTGTCCCACGCCTTCTCAGCAGTCAGCGAGGTTGAGCCGTTGCTAGTGGATACGACCTGGTTGCTACTGCCGCAGCAAGACCATCCCGCTTTGCGGCGGGCTCTGGTGAACACCAGTAGCCTCTTAGAACCGGTCCACCAGCACGGTCCACGCCAATCCCTCGCTGACACAGAGGATCCACTACCTGTAAGCCGAATCGTGACAATATTCTTTGCATCAGATATGTGCCTGCGTATCCGAGTCTTCAGGGAGTTATACATACAGCCGGTAATCCCCTGGTTTGAAGGAATTTATTCTAATGGCCACGGAATTTTGTTGAAAAATAATTATTTTATGTTTGATGGCCAGTTTTTTCTTCAAACCAGGGGAGCATCGATGGGGGCTAATAACTCCCCATCTTTTTCCAATATATTCATGAGCCAGTGGGAGGAGGAAGTGATTTTTTCAAGTAACAATCCATACCAAAAACAGATCAAGTGCATGGGGAGATTTATAGACGATCTCATTTTTGTGTGGGCAGGTTCGGAATTGGAGTTTAAAGATTTTGTACAATATATTAATCACAATAATCTGAACCTTTCCTTCATCTACAATTTTTCACAGAGAAACATATCCTTCCTGGATGTGTGTTTTTCTGTGGAAAACAATGAGATTGTGGTAGCCTCTTATAGAGAGGAGAACGCAGGAAACTCAATGTTACAAGCTACATCGTGCCATCCCCAGCATGTTCTCGGCAACATCCCCTATGGGGAATGGTGCAGATTAAGACGCAATTGCAGCAAACAAGAAACGTTTATACAGGAATCGGATCTACTTTTCAATAGATTACGAGAAAGAGGATATCACCCAGAGACACTTAAAAAGGCCAGAAACAGAGCGGCCAACTTAAATAGACAGGACCTTATTACACATAGTACAAAAGATAAGGAACAACTAACGAGACAGGACAGGGTTCACCCCCCCTATTTCATCACACAGTATAGTAAACAATTTCATAAAATCAGTAATATCATTAGAAAAAATTTACCTATACTGCATCAGGATTCTGTCCTTTATAATCTTTTACAGGACAACTTCAAAATAGTGTCTAAAAAAGGTCCCTCTTTAGGATCCATTCTATCACCCAGTATGTTTTGTGGTGGTGACAATAAACATACGGGTACGAACTGGTTGGTTCATGCAGGTAATTGGAAGTGTGGGCACAATGTCTGTATCACTTGCAGTTACATGCACGTTAACAAGGAATTTAAATCATATTCCAATAGCAAAACATTTGTTTTGAAGGATTATGTCAACTGTAATACAAAAAATGTTGTTTATCTAGCGTCCTGCACATCTTGCCAATGCCAGTATGTAGGTTGCACCATGAACTCCCTGAAGACTCGGATACGCAGGCACATATCTGATGCAAGGAATATTTTGTCATTTAATAGTAATATTTCTGCGTTGTCCAGGCATTTCAGGGATGTTCATGGAGGCAACATGAGTACACTACAAATTATGGGCATAAAAAAAGTCAGAAAACCCAGGCGAGGTGGAGATCTAAGGAGGATGGTTCTCAACAGAGAATCATTCTGGATATTCATGCTAGGCACGAGGGAGCCTCATGGGTTAAACTTGAGACAAGACCTTATACTAACGTATTAATAAATGGAAGTAAACAGTTATTATGGTCTATCTATGTACCCATCCTACGTTTCTACATACGGAACTAAAGTGTTGGTGCAATTGAATTCTGTGGCTTTTCTTGTATACTCGTGTATTGAATACCATGTCTATCTATGCAGAACGGTCTTAGAATTTTGTGATTAATTCCATGCCGCATTTTATAGATGATCCAACACCCTGCTGTTCTGATCATGTGACTTTAATGTGTTTTATTATAAAAGGACACAGTGTTGTAAAGTTTTTATGCCATGACTAAGGGCTCTTTAGCCTGAAACGCGTAGGCACTACTGTTACGCCGAGCGCTCCGGGTCCCCGCTCCTCCCCGGAGCGCTCGCTTCACTCTCGCTACCGCAGCGCTCCGGTCAGCTCCACTGACCCGGTGCGCTGCGATACCGTCTCCAGCCGGGATGCGATTCGCGATGCGGGTGGCGCCCGCTCGCGATGCGCATCCCGGCTCCCGTACCTGACTCGCTCTCCGTCTGTCCTGTCCCGGCGCGCGCGGCCCCGCTCCCTAGGGCGCGCGCGCGCCGGGTCTCTGCGATTTAAAGGGCCACTGCGCCGCTGATTGGCGCAGTGGTTCCAATTAGTGTGTTCACCTGTGCACTCCCTATTTATACCTCACTTCCCCTGCACTCCCTCGCCGGATCTTGTTGCCATTGTGCCAGTGAAAGCGTTTCCTTGTGTGTTCCTAGCCTGTGTTCCAGACCTCCTGCCGTTGCCCCTGACTACGATCCTTGCTGCCTGCCCCGACCTTCTGCTACGTCCGACCTTGCTTCTGTCTACTCCCTTGTACCGCGCCTATCTTCAGCAGCCAGAGAGGTTGAGCCGTTGCTAGTGGATACGACCTGGTCACTACCGCCGCAGCAAGACCATCCCGCTTTGCGGCGGGCTCTGGTGAAAACCAGTAGTGACTTAGAACCGGTCCACTAGCACGGTCCACGCCAATCCCTCTCTGGCACAGAGGATCCACCTCCTGCCAGCCGGCATCGTGACAGTAGATCCGGCCATGGATCCCGCTGAAGTACCTCTGCCAGATGTTGCTGACCTCACTACGGTGGTCGCCCAGCACTCACAACAGATAGCGCAACAAGGCCACGAGCTGTCTCAACTGACCGTGATGCTACAGCAACTACTACCACAGCTTCAGCAATCATCTCCTCCGCCAGCTCCTGCACCTCCTCCGCAGCGAGTGGCCTCCTCAGGCCTACGTCTATCCTTGCCGGATAAATTTGATGGGGACTCTAAGTTTTGCCGTGGCTTTCTTTCACAATGTTCCCTGCACTTGGAGATGATGTCGGACCAGTTTCCTACTGAAAGGTCTAAGGTGGCTTTCGTAGTCAGCCTTCTGTCTGGAAAAGCTCTGTCATGGGCCACACCGCTCTGGGACCGCAATGACCCTGTCACTGCCTCTGTACACTCCTTCTTCTCGGAATTTCGTAGTGTCTTTGAGGAACCTGCCCGAGCCTCTTCTGCTGAGACTGCCCTGTTGAACCTGGTCCAGGGTAATTCTTCCGTTGGCGAGTACGCCGTACAATTCCGTACTCTTGCTTCAGAACTATCCTGGAATAATGAGGCCCTCTGCGCGACCTTTAAAAAAGGCCTATCCAGCAACATTAAAGATGTTCTGGCCGCACGAGAAATCCCTGCTAATCTACATGAACTCATTCATCTTGCCACTCGCATTGACATGCGCTTTTCCGAAAGGCGTCAGGAGCTCCGCCAGGATATGGACTTTGTTCGCACGAGGCGTTTTTTCTCCCCGGCTCCTCTCTCCTCTGGTCCTCTGCAATCCGTTCCTGGGCCTCCCGCCGTGGAGGCTATGCAAGTTGACCGGTCTCGCCTGACACCTCAAGAGAGGACACGACGCCGCATGGAGAATCTCTGCCTGTACTGTGCCAGTACCGAACACTTCCTGAAGGATTGTCCTATCCGTCCTCCCCGCCTGGAAAGACGTACGCTGACTCCGCACAAAGGTGAAACAGTCCTTGAAGTCAACTCCGCTTCTCCACGTCTTACTGTGCCTGTGCGGATATCTGCCTCTACCTTCTCCTTCTCCACTAAGGCCTTCTTGGACTCCGGATCTGCAGGAAACTTTATTTTGGCCTCTCTCATCAACAGGTTCAACATCCCAGTGACCAGTCTCGCCAGACCTCTCTACATCAATTGCGTTAACAATGAAAGATTGGACTGTGCCGTGCGTTACCGCACGGAACCCCTCCTAATGTGCATTGGACCTCACCACGAAAAAATTGAGTTTTTGGTCCTCTCCAATTGCACTTCCGAAATTCTCCTTGGACTACCCTGGCTTCAACACCATTCCCCAACCCTGGATTGGTCCACTGGGGAGATCAAGAGTTGGGGCCCCTCTTGTTCCAAGGACTGCCTTAAACCGGTTCCCAGTACTCCTTGCCGTGACCCTGTGGTTCCCCCTGTAACCGGTCTCCCTAAGGCCTATATGGACTTTGCGGATGTTTTTTGCAAAAAACAAGCTGAGACTTTACCTCCTCACAGGCCTTATGACTGTCCTATATACCTCCATCCCGTGGCAACACTGTTGTTTGGGTGGTCGTTGATCGATTCTCCAAGATGGCACATTTCATTCCTCTTCCTGGTCTTCCTTCAGCGCCTCAGTTGGCAAAACAATTTTTTGTACACATTTTTCGTCTTCACGGCTTGCCCACGCAGATCGTCTCGGATAGAGGCGTCCAATTCGTGTCAAAATTCTGGAGGGCTCTCTGTAAAAAACTCAAGATTAAATTAAACTTTTCCTCTGCATATCACCCTCAATCCAATGGGCAAGTGGAAAGAATTAACCAGGTCCTGGGTGATTATTTACGCCATTTTGTTTCCTCCCGCCAGGATGACTGGGCAGATCTTCTACCATGGGCCGAATTCTCGTATAACTTCAGAGTCTCTGAATCTTCCTCCAAATCCCCATTTTTCGTGGTGTACGGCCGTCACCCTCTTCCCCCCTCCCTACTCCCTTGCCCTCTGGTTTGCCCGCTGTAGATGAAGTGACCCGTGATCTTTCCACCATATGGAAAGAGACCCAAAATTCTCTTTTACAGGCTTCATCTCGCATGAAAAAGTTTGCCGATAAGAAAAGAAGAGCTCCCCCCATTTTTGCTCCTGGAGACAAGGTATGGCTCTCCGCTAAATATGTCCGCTTCCGTGTCCCTAGCTACAAATTGGGACCACGCTATCTTGGTCCTTTCAAAATCTTGTGCCAGATTAATCCTGTCTCTTACAAACTTCTTCTTCCTCCTTCTCTTCGTATTCCTAATGCCTTTCACGTTTCTCTTCTTAAACCACTTATCATCAACCGTTTCTCTCCCAAACTTGTTTCTCCCACTCCTGTTTCCGGCTCCTCGGACATCTTCTCCGTAAAGGAGATACTGGCCTCCAAGAAGGTCAGAGGGAAGACCTTTTTTCTGGTCGATTGGGAGGGTTGTGGTCCTGAAGAGAGATCCTGGGAACCTGAGGACAATATCCTAGACAAAAGTCTGCTCCTCAGGTTCTCAGGCTCTAAGAAGAGGGGGAGACCCAAGGGGGGGGTACTGTTACGCCGAGCGCTCCGGGTCCCCGCTCCTCCCCGGAGCGCTCGCTTCACTCTCGCTGCCGCAGCGCTCCGGTCAGCTCCACTGACCCGGTGCGCTGCGATACCGTCTCCAGCCGGGATGCGATTCGCGATGCGGGTGGCGCCCGCTCGCGATGCGCATCCCGGCTCCCGTACCTGACTCGCTCTCCGTCTGTCCTGTCCCGGCGCGCGCGGCCCCGCTCCCTAGGGCGCGCGCGCGCCGGGTCTCTGCGATTTAAAGGGCCACTGCGCCGCTGATTGGCGCAGTGGTTCCAATTAGTGTGTTCACCTGTGCACTCCCTATTTATACCTCACTTCCCCTGCACTCCCTCGCCGGATCTTGTTGCCATTGTGCCAGTGAAAGCGTTTCCTTGTGTGTTCCTAGCCTGTGTTCCAGACCTCCTGCCGTTGCCCCTGACTACGATCCTTGCTGCCTGCCCCGACCTTCTGCTACGTCCGACCTTGCTTCTGTCTACTCCCTTGTACCGCGCCTATCTTCAGCAGCCAGAGAGGTTGAGCCGTTGCTAGTGGATACGACCTGGTCACTACCGCCGCAGCAAGACCATCCCGCTTTGCGGCGGGCTCTGGTGAAAACCAGTAGTGACTTAGAACCGGTCCACTAGCATGGTCCACGCCAATCCCTCTCTGGCACAGAGGATCCACCTCCTGCCAGCCGGCATCGTGACAACTACGCTCCTCTATATGCTGTTTGTTATTTTTGTACCTCAATAAACACGGTTTTACCTGCCTTCCTGGTGCTGGATATCTTCCGTTTTCTACAATCATATCTGGGATCCATGACTACATGCCCAAATCACTATAGTGTTGTTAATACGGAAGCTGTATTTCGGGGAATTTCCTCCCTTTTTTCTATTCACAACTCTCATGTGTAGTTGTGAGCATGAGTTATTACTCCATTGGGACTCTGCAAACTTATCAGGAATGCGGTATTAGTGTTGGAATGTTTTTCCTGTTACTATTCCTTACATATTCCTGAGTGGTGGCCCAGTACAGGAGTTATATACCCCTGTACCCTTGCTGCCCTGTCAGGCAGCCTCCCTGCAGTGTCCCCCTGGGTCCCAGCACCTGTCTCCTTATGTATATATATTTTCTGCCATGTGTTATACTCTAAAATGTATATGAGTGTTATTGCTTTAAGAAATGTTAACATATGATCACCAGGTTTCATGTGAGTTGTCGTGTGAGTAGAACCTTGTGAGGTATCAGTGACCATGTGACCTAAGGGTGACCTATGGGACCCCTCCTAGTCTCCCCCATATAAGCACTGGGTGCAGCTAGCTCTCGCTCTTATGCTCTTGATTTCCAGTTAAAGGGGTTATCCAGGAAAAAACTTTTTTTTATATATATCAACTGGCTCCAGAAAGTTAAACAGATTTGTAAATTAAACTAAAAAAGTAGCCAACCTCTCTAGGCTAGCATCAGTTGCCTGATACAGTGATGTAATGGTAAAAATGATGACTGGATCGTGCTTCAATTATATTATGAAAGTGCAAATTTATTACACAATATAAAATACATATAAAATATAAACAATAACTCCTCGAAACACAAGGGCCCTTGTGCCGAGGAAAATTACAATATAAAACTTATAAAACTTATACACACACCAATAGCTAACATTGAGAATTTTTGGTGAGAATTTTTTAACAATGCAATAGTACTTTAAATCCGGCCTCCGATATTTCAAATGGGTTAAATGTCCCTTAAAAGGTATGGATTCCAATTATACGTAAGGTAAAGTCCCATATAGGATATAGATTCCAAATTTTAAACATAGAATAGGTAAATTATAGTTACCAGTCTGCAATACATCCCGATAGAAAGTCACCTTGAGTTGAAAATGTGGAGTCCGCACGGTTAGGTGGTACCAGACGCTGGCATGCGTCCTCGCGGCGGTCTGCCTGCCACAGACCAGCTGTAATAATAACCGCTTGCTGATGTTTCGCTGCAGATGGTAACCACACGATGAAGCAGGTGCGGACTTCTAAGTAACTCGATGGTGGGTGACGTCACAGGCGCTTGGGCAATGCTGCCTGGAAGATGATTCCGGGAATGGTGTACTGCTTAGCAGAACTGGATCGGAGTTCGCCTTTGAATAGTCAGGTAGCGGTGATGTATAATATTCTTATACCTAGACGCGTTTCTGAGCTCACATGTGCTTTATACACGGCCCTTTCCTCAGTAGGCTTGCAAGTACATGTGCGCGGCGGGGAGCGGGATGTGCGGCCATCACGGTGTTCACCTATACAGTATGCCACCAGTTGTTTCCCCACTACAACTCCCAGCATGCCCTGACAGCCAATAGATGTCAGGGCAAGCTGGGAGTTGCAGTGGGGAAACAGCTGGAGGCACCCTGTATAGGTGAACTATGGGCGGAAGTGTCGGCCCCAGCAGGCATCAGTGACGTGGTGCCTGATGGGGAAGTCTGCCTGGTAGTGAGCACACTACCAGGCAGACAAAAAGGCATTTTTAATATATAAAAAAAAAATTAAAGGCAGGGAGGGGGTTAGGGATAGATGGGTAATAGGCAGGGACAGGAAAAAGAAAAAAAGTGATGGTGGGAGCTACCCTTTAAGGTTGTTCTTTTCTGTCTAAGTGCTCTCTGATGACATGTGTGTTACGCCGAGCGCTCCGGGTCCCCGCTCCTCCCCGGAGCGCTCGCTACACTCTCCTCACTGCAGCGCTCCGGTCAGATCCACTGACCCGGGGCGCTGCGATACTGCCTCCAGCCGGGATGCGATTCGCGATGCGGGTAGCGCCCGCTCGCGATGCGCACCCCGGCTCCCGTACCTGACTCGCTCTCCGTCGGTCCTGTCCCGGCGCGCGCGGCCCCGCTCCTTAGGGCGCGCGCGCGCCGGGTCTTTGCGATTTAAAGGGCCACTGCGCCGCTGATTGGCGCAGTGGTTCCAATTAGCCTGATCACCTGTGCACTTCCCTATATCACCTCACTTCCCCTGCACTCCCTCGCCGGATCTTGTTGCCATCGTGCCAGTGAAAGCGTTTCCTTGTGTGTTCCTAGCCTGTGTTCCAGACCTCCTGCCGTTGCCCCTGACTACGATCCTTGCTGCCTGCCCCGACCTTCTGCTACGTCCGACCTTGCTTCTGCCTACTCCCTTGTACCGCGCCTATCTTCAGCAGTCAGAGAGGTTGAGCCGTTGCTAGTGGATACGACCTGGTCACTACCGCCGCAGCAAGTCCATCCCGCTTTGCGGCGGGCTCTGGTGAAAACCAGTAGTGACTTAGAACCGATCCACTAGCACGGTCCACGCCAATCCCTCTCTGGCACAGAGGATCCACTACCTGCCAGCCGGCATCGTGACAATGTGTCTCAGGAACCGCCCAGTTTAGAAGCAAATCCCCATAGCAAACCTCTTCGAAACTGGGCGGTTCCCATCATCAGAGAGAGGTTGTCATCAGAGGTTGTCATCAGAGAGCACTGGACCCCTTTAAGTCTTTGCTGAGGTCCAGTGCGGTCAAGTCCTAGAGTGTGTCTGGAGTCCATAGGAGGCCTCAAGTCCATCCTGCAGCCACAAGCCTTCAAGTCTACAAGTAAGCTACAGTCATAGCTTAGTCAGTCTCAAGTCAAGTCAGTCACAGTCATCTATTGTCAAGTCTGAGTGGTCTGCAGTAAAATTGTCCAAATCTACTGCAAGTCCCAGCAAGCCCTTAAGGTCTCGGAAGTCACTGGTCACCTCCGTGGGCCTGGCTGAACTGTATAGACTGTTTCATATGTCACTCAGTAAAGCTACCATTGTCCATAACTTGGCGTCGGAGTCATTATTGCCCCGTGCCTAGCCCAGGATCCAGTGGTATACCTTCGGGTGGTATTGAGGATAAACCACACCCTGGCATCACGAGTACAAGGGGTTAATGCCATCTGCCCCTAGGGTAATTCCATCTGCCCTGCATCACACCCTCTACCACAACTGTAAATAGGTGGATTTCAAGGGATCTTTCCATGGTGATAGATAGGTATGTTTCTTTTCTTTATTGGTTGTGTTAAACTTCTAAAACCTGCTCAATGAATAATATAAAACATAGTAGTAGTAGTAGTAGTTATACTGCAGTACTGTTTGAAACTATTTTTAAGTTTTGTTCTAGAAAGTTCCACCTTGTTCAAGTTACAGTGCCACCTAGTGTGTTGTGAGCACTAAGCTTGGTACCATTAAACTAAAAGAAAAGATTGCGTCATTACGCACAGATCGAGTTTGCTCTGTGCAGTGATGACAGCGGGGTGCCGTAGCCGAGATCACGGGGGTCCCCAGCCTATCAGGCTGTATTTGTGCGAGGGCCGGGAGTATTTTCCGCCCCTGCACTACTAGGCGGGGCATAAAGGAGTTGTGTGTGTGTGGGGGGGGGGGAATGGGTATATAACGCCCCCTGCACTTACTGGCAGGGCCTACATGACGTTTTGCGGATGAGCATACGTGACGTTTTGCGGATGGGCGTGCGTGACGTTTCGGAAGCTAGGCAGGTTCAGGCAGGTCACGGCAGGTCACGCATGCTGTACTGCTGTGTGCGGCGTTTGTATCTCCCGCTATTCCGGGGCTCCTACGACCGCTGTAGCGGGGCTTCACTGGCTGCTGACACTGGTTTTGGCGGGAGACTCTCATTAGCATCCATATGGAGTGGCACGGAAGGTAGCAGCTGGATAAGGTCAGGTGGGTCAGGTGAGGTCGGGCCTTGCTGTCCGCCAGCTCTGCCTCCAGTACTGCAAGATTCGGGCGCACATGGGAGGGATGTGCAGTCTCTCAGGTTCATGATGTTACCCTTTCTGCTGGACGCCTGCTTGGTGTGCAGGTGGCGGTGCTTCAGCATGGTGTGGCAACTACATATGGCTGCGGTTCGGAGTTTCCGTGGGGGGGCTGTGCTACGGTCCTGGATCAGTAGCACTCGGTATGGCGGGGCGGAGCGCTGGTTGGACCTGGTACTCGGTCCCCCAGCAGAGGTATGTGTCGGTCCCCTGGCAGAGTGTTCCCCATGGAACAGGGGTAACGCTTCATTACCAATACATTACGTTATGGTCATGGACATACCTGCTATTATAAGTCGTTGCCTGCGGGGTCCCTATTAGTCACCTTACAGCAACACTTCCTAATGTTCGGGTAACATGTTATATACTTTTCATACACTCACGACTTTTATACTTTTCATACGCTCACGACTTTTATACTATTCATACGCTCATGGCTTTTATACTATTCATATGCTCATGGCTTTTACATTATGCATACGCTCAGGGCATTTATACTCGCTCATAATATTTATACTGTTCATACGCTTATGGCATTTATACTATCTATACGCTCAGGGCTCTTATACTATTCATATGCTCAGGGCATTTACACTGTTTCATATGCTTATAGTATTTATACTGTTCATATGCTCACGGCATTTTTATTGGTCAGGCGCTTATGGGTTTCACACTGTTCATACGCACATGGCATTTATGCAATTGATAAGCTCATAGTACTTATACTATTCGTACGTTTATGACTTTTCACTGTCCATATGCTTGTGGTATTTATACCGTCCATATGCTCATGGCATTTATACTGTTAATATGCTCATTGCATTCATACTGTCATGCACTCATGGTATTATACGGTTTATACGCTTATGGAATCCATAGGGTCATACGCTCATGGCATTTATACTGTTTATACGCTTATGGCTTTCATACTGTCGTACGTTTATGGCATTTATATTGTTCTTACACTCATCACATTCATACTGTTCAGATGCTCATGTACTGCCATACGCTCATGGCATTTTTACGTTCTTATACTCGTAGCATTTATACTGTTCTTACACTCATGGCATTTATACTGTTCATACGCTCTTGGCATTCATACTGTCATACGCTCATGGCATTAATACTGTTCATACACTTTTAGCATTTATACAGTTACGTGGCATCTATACGCTCGTGGCATTTATACTGTTCTTACACTTATAGCATGCATACCGTTCATATGCTCAGGATATTCGCACTGTTCATACACTCGTTCTTACATTCATAGCATTTATGCTGCACGGGCACTCTTGGCGTTTGTGCGGCACATGCGCTTGTGGCATTTGTGTTCATGCACTCATGACGTTTCTGCTGCGCATGCACCCATGGCATTTGTGTTCATGTGCTCATGGTATTTGAGCTGTGCATGCGCTTGTGGCGTTTGTGTTTCACGCTCCCATGACGTTTGTGCTGCTTCGGATGCTCGTAGCGTTTGTGCTGTGCATACACTCATAGTATTTACTGTGCTCAGTGATCGGCATCCATGCTGTGCATATATCCATGTCATTTTACTATACATATGCTCACAGAATTTGTATGACGCTTGCTCATAGTTTTATACTGTGCATGCGTTTATAGCATTTATTTTGTACATATGTTCATAGCTTATACAGTCCTTTTCTTGTTTTGTTTACATGGCATATTCGCTCATATCACTTATGGTAGTTGCACGTTTTTTATTGGTACATACGCTCCTAGCTTATATGGTACTCATGCTCATAGCGTTCATACTGTTTATTGGCTCAGAGTAGTCATGCAGTGCATAAACTTCATAGTTTGCATTCCGGGCATACATCCATAATATTTATACTATGATACTGTGAGTAGTAACAGCATTTTATGTTCTTTTACAATGTGCAGTCATACACAGCATTTATATGGTGCGATTTACTCTGCAATACTGGACACAGTTCAGACTGGGGGGTACTTTAGGCATAAGGCACACACCCATATCCTGTTCGTAGGATGTGGTGGAGGTTGTGATGAGGGCAGATGGAATTACCCTAGGGGTAGCTGGCATTAACCCCTTGTCTTTGTGACGCCAGGGCGTAGTTTATCCTTAATACCACCTGAAGGCATACCGCTGGATCCTGGGCTAGGCACGTGGGCAATAATGACTCCAACGCCAAGTTATGGACAACGGTAGCTTTACTGAGTGACAGATGGAACAGTCTACACAGCTTAGCGAGGCCCATGGTGACCAGTGACTTCAGAGACCTCAGGGCTTGCTGGGACTTGTAGTGGACTGGAACAATATTGATGAAGGCCACGCTAACTGAAGACAGATGACTTTGACTTGACTGACTTGAATGGGACTGACTATACCCCAATTGTAGCTTACTTGAAGACTTGTGGCTGCTGGACTGACTTGAGGCCTCCTATTGACTCCAAACACACTCTTGAACTCTTGAATCTTGCTGCAACTCAGCATAAGCAGGAAGAGAGAGAGAGCAGAGGCTCCACCCAGGGCTTATATGGGGGAGATTCTGAGGGGTCCCATAGGTCACCCTAAGGTCACATGGTCACTGAAACCTCAATGGGTTACACTCACATGACAACTGGTAATACCATGTTAACAATTCTTAAAGCTATAACGCCTTTTATAAACATTTTACAGTATAATACAGGCGATAGATATATTTACAAGGGGACAGGTGTAGAGGGGGTCCAGGGGTCAGTGTAGGGAGGTTGCCAGACAGGGCAGCAGGGGTACGGGGGTACAACTCCCATACTGGGCCACCACACATGCCTCTATGATGCAAAGTTGACAGACTTTAAAGGGGGAGGGGTGCATTATTGGACTAAAAAAGCAGTCCAATAATGAGAGGGGGGTGCATTGTTGGACTGAAAAAAGTTGGTCATTTAGAAAAACTGCCCGCTATCTAGGCCATTCTGAACAAACTGTTCGGAAAAGTTGGGAGCAGTGGTTAAGAGGCCATGCACACAGATTAGCTGTCTTCAAACAGACCACCAGTAGAGAGGATTGTTTGATTCGTCAACAAGCACAAGCAGGTCCCAGTTTCCCTGTAGAATTTCAAGAGACTGATCAAATAAATTATCTGCAGACTCAGGGTCCAGGAAGCCTTACACATTAGCAATGCACATAGTACCTTATGCATCGCCACCCACCTTACATTCAGTGGACCAGTGTAAAATCTGCTGACCAGCGGTACCTCTCACCAAGAAAAATAACAAGAAAAACCCAAGGATGTTACTCACACTATAATTTGGATAATATTACTGTCATTTCCATCTGTGTTGTCTCTGGCCAGAAAACAGCCCCACTGAGCTGCTCAGGTCTCCTGCATTCCTCTCCCTAGCTAGGGGCATGTCCCTGAACAAGCTGCAGCTTTCACTTCCTGACCCTGTGTCTCTTAAAGGGGTACTCTGCTCCTATACATCTTATCCCCTAGCTGTCACGCCCCCTTCCATAGACATGAATGGAGGGGGCCTGGTGTGACATCACGAACACAGTAGCCCCAAGCTTTTGTGTCGGGGATGCCGCTGTGCCTGCGCGGAGATTGCAAGGGAAGCCAGCGGCCATACCCCCTGATATCCTCCTTTGGATAGGTAATGAGATATACAACTGAAAAAAAGTGAAACATCCAGCTAATATAGGGTGGGATAACCCATTAGGTAAGTTGTATCCCAAATGTAACCCTAGCTGATAACTCCAGATCAAAGTCGAAATTCAAATAATCTTTTTTTTAAATACATTATTAATAAATTATTAAGCCATGATAAATACAAATATGGCATAAAAACAAATGCAATAAACAGCAGAAAAATATCAAAAAAGAAAGAATAATAAATGTACATATGTATACAGAGATGGAGGCAACTGGAAACACAGGGGCTATACAGATGATCTATACATAAAACAATATAAGCGGGGACGGAGTCCCTTATTACATTATAAAATATATTTATTTTATTGGTATACATTAAAGACACAGGAAAAAGCATAAAAATATATTGCAAGGGAAGAAGAGATTCCAGTGGATGAGAAAAAATGAGCGCCACTCCAGACCAGACCCACATCACAGTTATAAAAATAATTCCAAGGTAAGTATTCGCATGCACTATATGTGGTTATAGGCAGAACAGTCACCTATTATATCCATGGTAGAGCAATCATGGAATACATACATACCAATATAGTGCAAAAAAAACTGTATACGGTGGTCATCTGGAGTGACGCCACCCCAACACATGTTTCATTGGTATGTATGTTTTCCTTGATTGCTCTACCATAGATATAATGGGAGTATGTTCTGCCTATAACCTACTTACCTTGGAATTCTTTTTATAACTGTGATGTGGGATTGGTCTGGAGTGGCGCTCATTTTTTCTCATCCAGTGGAATTTCTTCTTCCCTTGTAATATATTCTTATGCTTTTTCCTGTGTTTTTAATGTATACCAATAAAATAAATATATTTTATAATGTAATAAGTGACTCGGTTCGCTCTTCGTGAGTAATATATTGTGTAGGAGTACACATTAGGCCATATGTAGCTTATGCACATGCAAATATATTTTGATAGTTAAAAGTAACATTTGCCTTTGTATATTTATAGAAATATATAAGGTGCAGGTACCTCTCAATGGCAGTGGTGTCATTGGAATAAGCAGGGATATAAGCTGCAATTGCAAGATCACAAATTATTTAGTGCATGTGCAACAAAATTGTAAAAACTTGAGCAAAAAGCTAGCTCACTACCAACATAAAGCGCGATCCAGACAACCCCACGGACGCCCACCCCGACTGCTGTCCAGCATTAACTCTTCATATGCTGCAATCAAAATTGAATTGATAGAGGCACCTAAACTGCTCCATACCAAACTGCTCCATGAATACTTATATGCTTCCTTAAGATAAGTCCCACCGGTGTATAGTACAAAGAGAAACTAAATAGATTTTTTGGTTAAAAACTGTGGCCCTGCATGGTTTTAATGAACAGCTAAATTTTTTCAGTTTTATTTAAATATTTTGGTATTGGTATTTGCTAATGGTATTCCCAGTCCCCAGCCCCCACCCATTTCTGTCATACACCCCCTCAACTGTTGGGCTTCTTGCTGAGGTCCACCTATCTCCTTGTTCCATAAGCCCCATGTCTATGTTTGTACTGTTTGTCTTTCTATTACCTCTCCCCCTGCAGATGTTCTGAATCTAAACACCGGCATTGATTTCTGATGAGCTCTGGGAATTTACTGCCTGTATGTTGCGGTACACTCAGGCCTTAAAGGAGTAGTCTAGTGGAAATTCTCCCTGGCTCCCCCGACGGCCGTCACACTGCTGTGTCATAATGGCAGTGTGAAAAAAGCCTCAGGTGTGTCTCCCCCTGACTTATCTCATTGATTTGCCCTGTTTTTCCTAGGGTACTTTTCTACACTTTTTGTTATAGTGCGATTAACATGCTCCCATAGCCATTTTCTATGCCCATACTTTAATGCTTTACATTTGCCCAGATAATGTATTAAGAGCATTTGTAAATAATATTAACATTTATTCCGGTATAGGAGAGACAGGAGAAGTTGGGTATATCAGTGGTCTCCAAACTGTGAACCTCCAGTTATTGCAAAACTATAACTCCCAGCATATTGGCTGTCCAGGCATGCTGTTAGTTGTAGTTAGGCAACAGCTAGGGTCCACAGTTTGAAGACCTAGGACAGTGTTTTCCAACAATGGCGCCTCATGCAGTATAGTAATAATTCCTCCAATTGGTGCAACGCAAAACATTTTTTAAGACTTTTGGCTTTTAAAACCCAAGGAGGAAAAAAAACAATGCAAAAATAAAAAATTGTGTCCCCTATGCCCCTTACAACTAATCCCGACTGGCACCTGAACCCTCTCATTTCGGGAAGGTATAGTTCGAAGGCTAGGATTCCAGTTGGTTTTTTTTTTGGAGATCTGCCACTGCAGTTTTTAAGCCAAAGCCAGATGTGTATTCAAAAGGAATAGGACATATAAAGGAAGGACTTATACTTCTCCTCCCTTATGGATCACTTCTGACTTTGGCTCAAAAACTGCAGTGGCAGATCTCCAAAAACTGCCAGAAAAAAACCCAAATGGAAACCTAGCCTTAGGCTAAGTTTCCACTTGTTTTTTTGTTTTTTTTGGGTGGGGGGGAAATGCCAAGAAAAATGCCAAATCTGCCGCATGGTGTTTTTTCTGGCAGAAAACGCTGTGGACAGATGTTAGCTGTAAATCAATGAGAAATCGCAAAATTCTTATTCCACTTGGCGTTCTTCACTTTGGCATTTTTTTCACTCTTTTTTTGGCGTTTTTCAGCTCCTTGGCAGTTTTCCAAAATCGCAGCATGTTGAGCCACTGGTGATTTTTTTGTCATAATCGTGGCGTTTTTCTCCCATAGAAGTCAGATGTTAGCTGTAAATCAATGAGAAATCGCAAAATTCTTATTCCACTTGGCGTTCTTCACTTTGACATTTTTTTAATCCTTTTGGCATTTTTTCACTCTTTTTTTGGGGGGCGTTTTTCAGCTCCTTGGCGGTTTTACAAAATCGCAGCATGTTGAGCCACTGGAGATTTTTTTTAGTCATAATCGTGGCGTTTTTCTCCCATAGAAGTCTATGGGAGTGAAAAAACACCAAGAAAAACGATATGTGGGTTTTAACTTCGGCGTTTTTGCAGGGGGTATTATATCTTTTTTGGAATTTAGCGATCCAAAAAAGTGATGGAGATACCTTTTTTTTATAAAATTTCGTAGGGTACCATAAAAAAAAAAGATACAGTAATGAAGGAAAAAATTGTTTCTAACGAAATTTATCTTTTTCTTTAACAAAATTTTTATTACAAACATGGATCAATTTATGTGGGCGGGCAGGGACCTAAATATGTAGCCGACAATAATAAAAATGTAGTGTGTGTGTGTTTTTCACTTTTTTCTTTATTTAATTTTTTTTAATGTATTACTACTACTCCCAGCATGGAACACACTGTTCCACGATGGGAGTAGTAGTACCTGTACTAATAGACAGATCGCCCATTGCGATCCTCCTGTATAATGTATTGATATGGTCCCCTGCACTGCTGTATATATACACCTATTCATATTTCCCGCAGAGAGCTGCGATTGGCCAGATGGTTCCAGCCAATCACAACTCTATGTGGGAAATATGAATAGGTGTATATATACTTCAGTGCAGGGGACCATAGAAGAGCGCCCGGCCACCTCTATACATTATACAGGAGGATCACAGCGGGTGTCAGGAGTGACATCCGCTGTGATCTTTCCTTAATTGCAAGTACTACTACTCCCAACATGGAGCACACACTGCTCAATGCTAGGAGATGTAGTACCTGCATTAATAGACAGATCGCAACAGGTGTCAGAAATTACACTCACTGCGATCTGTCTATTAATGCAGGTACTACAGCTCCCAGCATGGAGCAGAGTGTGCTCCATGTTGGGAGTAGTAGTACCTGCAGGTAAGAACAGATCACAGCGGGTATCACTACTGACACCCGATGCGATCGTCCTGTCTATTGCAGAGATGCAGAGCGGCTTTCTCCTGCGAACATCACTCATTCATATTTCCCTCAGAGCGGTCATTGGCTGCAACCATCCGGCCAATCCCCACTCTAGGTGGAAAATATGAATGAGTGATGTTTTATTCACATCACTGGCCGGAGTACAGTGCAGAGATGCAAGCGCTGTATAGAGCCGCTCCACATCTCTGCTATATTGTGGAAGATCGCATCGGGTGTTACGACTGACACCCGGGGCGATATGTCTATTAGTACAGGTACTACTACTCCCATCATGGAACAGTGTGTTCCATGCTGGGAGAAGTAGTACTATCTAAAAATTTTAAAAATAGATAAAAAAAAGTGAAATACACACACACTTTATTAGAAATCAATTACAATTTAGTAATAAAAAAATATAAATTTCGTTAAATACATATTTTTCAATCAATACTGCATCCTTTTTTTTTTTGGTACCCAACAAATTTTGGGTACCCAAAAAAACTTCCAAGGTGCAATTTCCACACAAATGAAAAAATGCCAGAAAAAACAACAGAAAAAACGCCAGACGCAGGAAATTGCACTGGCGTTTTTTCAGGACAAAAAAACGTACCCTTAGGAAACGTACAAGTAGAAACGTACCCTTAGCCTGGAATTCCACTTGTTTTTTTCCCCCCAGCGTTTTTTCATTACAAAAAAAAAAAACGCCAGAAAAAACGCCAGTGCAATTTCCTGTGTCTGACGTTTTTTTTCTTGCGTTTTTGCATTTGAGTTGAAATTGGCTTTTTTGCCCCTTTTGGCGTTTTTTTTTCAAAATGTGTTGGGTACCAAAAAAAAAAAAGGATGCAGTATGGATGGGAAAAAATTTATTTAAGGAAATTTTTATTTTTTATAATTAACTTTTAATACATTTTTAACTTTTAAAAAATTTTCACTTATTTTTCTCAATTTTATTTTACATTTTTCAGGTAGTACTACTTCTCCCAGCATGGAACACACTGTTGCATGATGGGAGTAGTAGTGCCTGTACTAATAGACATATCGCCCCGGGTGTCAGTCGTAACACCCGGTGCGATTGTCCATAATATAGCAGAGATGAAGAGCGGCTCTATACAGCGCTCACATCTCTGCTCTGTACTCCGGCCAGTGATGTGAATAGAACATCACTCATTCATATTTTCCACCCAGAGTGGTGATTGGCCGGATGGTTGCAGCCAATCACCACTCTGAGGGAAATATGAATGAGTGATGTTTTATTCACATCACTGAGACAGGTTAGTTTTACCCTACTGATGATCGTGTTGTCGCAATAGTAATCCTGCTCAGTACGAGAGCGCTGTATAGAGCCGCTCCACATCTCTGCAATAGAAAGGACGATCACAGCGGGTGTCAGGAGTGACACCCACTGTGATCTGTCCTTAACTGCAGGTACTTCTACTCCCATCATGGACCACACTCTGCTCCATGCTAGGAGCTGTAGTACCTGCATTAATAGACAGATCACAGCGAGTGTAACTTCTGACACCTGTTGCGATCTGTCTATTAATGAAGGTACTACAGCTCCCAGCATTGAGCAGAGTGCGCTCCATGTTGGGAGCTGTAGTACCTGCAGTTAAGGAAAGATCACAGCGGATGTTACTCCTGACACCCGCTGTGATCCTCCTGTATAATGTATAGATGCGGCCGGCTGCTCTTCTATGGTCCCCTGCACTGACGTATATATACACCTATTCATATTTTCCGTAGAGAGTTGTGATTGGCTGGAACCAATATTAATAGGTGTATATATACGGCAGTGCAGGGGACCATAGAAATATGAATAGTTGTATCTATATATACATCAGTGCAGGGGACCATAAAAGAGCGGCTGGCCGCATCGATACATTATACAGGAGGATCGCAACGGAACACAGGACGATCTGTCAATTAGAACAGGTACTATTACTTCCATTATGGAACAGTGTGTTCCATGCTGGGAGTAGTAGTACTACCTAAAAAATGTAAAAAAGAAAGATAAAAGTAAAAAACACACACACACTACATTGTTATCATTGTCGGAGACATTTTTAGTGCCCTGCCCAACCACATAAATTGGTCCCTGTTTAAAAATAAATAAAAATGTTGCTATAAAAAAAAAAATATAGATTTCCTTAAAGGGGTACTCAATGGAAAACTTTTTTTTTTTTTTTTTAATCAACTGGTGCCAGAAAGTTAAACAGATTTGTAAATCACTTCTATTAAAAAATCTTAATCCTTCCAGTACTTTTTAGGGGCTGTATACTAAAGAGAAATCCAAAAAGAAATGCATTTCCTGTGATGTCCTGACCACAGTGCCCTCTGCTGACCTCTGCTGTCCATTTTAGGAACTGTCCAGAAAAGGAGAAAATCCCCATAGCAAACATATGCTTCCCCAAAATTAGTAGTGCAATTTCTCCCGAGTACGGAGATACCCCATATGTGGCCCTAAACGATTTCCTTGAAATACGACAGGGCTCTGAAGTGAGAGTGCCATGCGCATTTGAGGACTAAATTAGGGATTGCACAGGGGTGGACATAGGGGTATTCTACGCCAGTGATTCCCAAACAGGGTGCCTCCAGCTGTTGCTAAACTCCCAGCATGCCTGGACAGTCAGTGGCTGTCCAGAAATGCTAAGAGTTGTTGTTTTGCAACAGCTGGAGGCTCTGTTTTGGAAACACTGCCGTACAATACGCTTTTTATTTTTATTGGGGGGACAGTGTAAGGGGGTGTTTATGTAGTGTTTTACCCTTTATTATGTGTTAGTGTAGTGTAGTGTTTTTAGGGTACATTCGCACTGGCGGCGGTTTACAGTGAGTTTACCGCTAGGAGTTTGCGCTGCGGGGAAAAATTTGCCGCAGCTCATACTTGAAGCAGGAAACACACTGTAAACCCCAGTGTGAATGTACCCTGTACGTTCACATGGGGGGGGGGGGGGGGGCAAACCTCCAGCTGTTTCAAAACTACAACTCCCAGCATGTACTGACAGACCGTGCATGCTGGGAGTTGTACTTTTGCAACAGCTGGAGGCACACTGGTTGGAAAACCTTCAGTTAGGTTCTGTTACCTAACTCAGTATTTTCCAACCAGTGTGCCTCCAGCTGTTGCAAAACTTCAACTCCCAGCATGTACTGATCGCCGAAAGGCATGCTGGGAGATGTAGTTATGCAACAGCTGGAGGGATCGCAACTACAACTCCCAGCATGCAGAGACAGCTGTACAGTGGTCTCCAAACTGTGGACCTCCAGATGTTGCAAAACTACAACTCCCAGCATGCCCAGACAGCAAACTGCTGTGTGGGCATGCTATCAGTTGTAGTTTTGCAAGATCTGGAGGTGCACAGTATAGAGATCACTGTGCAGTGGTCTCAAACTGTAGACCTCCAGCTGTTGCAAAACTGCAACTCCCAGCATGCCTAAACAGCTCTCTGGGCATGCTGGGAGTTGTAGTTTTGCAACATCTGGAGGGTTACAGTTTAGAGACCACTATAGTGGTCTCAGACTGCAGCCCTCCAGATGTTGCTAAGTAACTCACCGGCTTCCGTCGGATCCAGGGAGCTGTGTCGCCGTCCTCTTCTTCCGCCGATCGTCGCCCGCTGCCACCGCTGATCTTCGCCTGCTGCCGTCGCCGATGGGTAAGTGGATCTTCGGCATCGGTCCCTGCCAGTTTCCCCGTCCTGCCCCGCCTATTGTGGGTGGGCAGAACGGGGAAACCGAAAGTAAACCCCTCCGCCCCCGATCTGCTATTGGTGGTCGCGTCTAGACCACCAATAGCAGAGATAGGAGGGGTGGCACCTTTGCCACCTCACTCCTATTGCTTCAAGGGGATCGTGGGTGTCTAGGACATCCGTGATCCCCTTTTTTTTTCCGGGTCACTATAGACCCGTATGACCCGGAATAGCCGCAAATCGTAAGTGTGAATTCACTTGCAATTTGCGGCGATCGCCGACATGGGGGGGTCTGATGACCCCCCCCTGGGCATTTGCGCGGGGTGCCTGCTGATAGATATCAGCAGTCATCCCAGTCTGGTCCCCGCCCGGCAGGGGCCGGAATTCCCACGGACGTATGAGTACCTCCCTGATCCTTAAGACCCAGAGCGCAGGGACGTACCCCTTAAGGGGTTAAATACAATTTTTTTCCATCACTACTGTATCTTTTTTATTATTATTTTTTAATGTTACCCTACGAAATTTTATTAAAAAAGGTATCTCCATCACTTTTTTGGATCGCTAAAGTCCAAAAGAGAATAAAAACTGCCTGAAAAAACGCCATAGTTAAAAACCATGTGGCTTTTTTTCACTCCCATAGACTTCTATGGGAAAAAACGCCTTAGACTCAACATGCTGCGATTTAACAAAACCGCCAGGGAGCTGAAAAATGCCAAAAAAGAGTGAAAAAACGGCAAAAGGATAAAAAAAAAACAATGCCAAACGGAAAAATACCAAGTGGAAAAAGAATTTAGTGATTTCTCATTGATTTACAGCTAACATCTGGCCGCAGCGTTTTTTTGGCCGAAAAAACGCCATGCGGCAGAATTGGCGTTTTTCCCCCCAAAAAACAAGTGGAATTCCAGCCTATATGCAGGGAGAGGAAACCGAACAGGTCAGACCCTTTCTGCTCCCCAGACGCCCTCTTTAACAAGTCACTTTTACCACAGGGTAATGCTATTTTCATTTAAATAAAAAGCTCTGAAAAATAAAAAATAAAAGCAATCTCATTGATTGCTATGAGCAACTGCTCTGGGTTTTTTGTTTTATAAAGTTGCTCCTTTATAGGCATTACACAGGTTTGATAAATTCGCCCCTATATACGCACTCCACTATTCTCCACAGAGCGTACAATGGATATGCAGGTTGCAAAATTGTGGGAAATCTTAGGGGAGAATGATATAAGAAACGCAGACGGTTAGAAAAACGCACTGACTACAATAGTAATTCTCTCTAGGTTACGGTGGAACTACTTCTGTGTTCATTGACCAAAACACACGCAGGCTGTGACAGCGCCGCTAGGTGTAGACAGGCCGTAGCGCTCACACAGATAGCTGCGAACAGCGACATCACTGTGAAGTTTAGTCTTCGAGAAAATGGCCGCTAATTGACGACGTTGAAGGACTGATTGTGTGAACAAGGCTTTTCATTTGCTTTCCGGATCTGTGAGAACGCATTGTGATGACGTGTGAGAGACGGACCAAGTAACCTAGGTGTCTGGCGCGGGGGTTGAACGGGGATTGTTAGAGAGAAGTCTCGAGAAAATGAGTGTCCCTGGAGGGAGCCCTCAGCCAAGCTACCTGCTGGTGAGTACCGGGCGCCATGTGTATCCTCGTTCAGCCGGTGTCTCTCTGCAGGTCCGGGGCGCCATAAAGGTGCAGAGGAGCCTTCTAGCCCGAGTACATTACGTCAACAATCTTCTCTAATGACGTGAGAGCTTTTAAAATAGGTGGTAACTATGTATGTAACCAGGTATTAAACACTTCATTTAGCTGTTTGTTAGTTATATAGGTAATAATACATAGCTGAACACCACTAGGTCTGCAGTACAGCTCTTACCCAGCTTTCCTAGAGATCTGAAAGGTATGTCAGAGGATTTGGGCAGTGGTCGCCCCCTTTGTCATGTTGCTGCATAGTTTGCTGTTCTGGTCCCTTTACTCTGGGCGATTGAGTGTTGTAGAAACAGACGTTGCCAATAAGTGACCAGTGTAAAGGGCTGGTGTAATGAAGAAAACTGTGTCCCTATATGGAGGGTCACAATCAGCAGGGCACAGTTTTCTTCACTACACCGGTGATCAGCGGATGAACGAGCTGACATCTTATATGCGACTAATAAAATCCTCCTTATCCTCTGTACTAGGGCTGCATGATATATGGCAAAAGCAGTTGATTCGCGATTTTTGCGATATGGCGATTTCCCCCCCCCCCCCCCGGGAAAACATGCGATTATCTGCTTTGGCTGGCTCCCGTGGCGGGGGCCGGCCAGAGCAGGTAAAAACTAATTTAAATACTAAAAGTCAGTGTTTCCCTCCAGTTGTTGCAAAACTACAACTCTTAGCATGTCCGGACCGGCAAAGGCTGTCCGGGCATGCTGGGAGTAGTAGTTTTAGCTGGAGGCACCCTGCTAGAAAAACACTGAGCTAAGGGCGCAGGGAAAAAAAAACAAAAAACTTTTGCTCACATGTCCCGGTCCCTGCAGATTCGTTTCCGTGTGCTCCAGAGTTTCCTCTCTTCTTAGTACAGGGTGTAGGGCCTTTCCCTTTTCAGCCAATCACTGGCCGCAGTGGTGTCACGTGTCAAGCCAGTGATTGGCTGATGGGGAAAGGTATTGTACTGCAGTAATACACTAGGTTTCCCGAGTCCCGCGGAAAATTTGAAATCCGCCCGGGAAACCCAGTGTATTACTGCAGTACAAGAATACAAGAATGTGACAAGGGGGAGATGGGAAATAGGCAGTGGGAATAAGATGGGTGTATAGATTTGAAATGGAGGCGATTGGACATGAAATGGGGATTTCACTATGTTTTTTTTATTATAGCGCATCGCAATCGCAATATTTGGGCCCAAAATCGCACATTTTCCCCATATCGTGCAGCCCTACTCTGTACATTGCCCAGGGTAAGGGCCCTATTACATGGCTTGATCTCCTGGATCGGTGCTCTTTGGATGCCTGTGTGACTGGCAGGAAGGACTGCACTGATTTGTGCAGCCCATTGCTGATAATTGCTTTAGTTATATATCGCCCACTTATTCTCTAGCGCTGTACAGAGCTTTTTAATGACTCAAATCAGTTCATCACCATTGGGGCTTCCAATCTAACAGCCGACAGACAAGCTTGTTTTAGCTGATAGATGACCCTATTACACAGGACAATATCTACCCTAAACGGGATGTACGATAATAAGTATTAAGGGCTGCACAAACCATCCAGCGATCATTGATTTCAGTTGCTTTCTTATAGGCAGAATAGTGTAGAAGGCTTTAAAGGGGTTCTCCACTGCCCTGTCTTCCGGAGCTCCGCTCGCAGCGTCCAGAAGTTTATTACTCCGGCGCTGTGTGCAGGCTTCCGTGTTAGAGGCCGCCCCCTGGTGACGTCACGCCCGCCCCCTGGTGACGTCACGCCCGCCCCCTGGTGACGTCACGCCCGCCCCCTGGTGACGTCACGCCCGCCCCCTGGTGACGTCACGCCCGCCCCCTGGTGACGTCACGCCCGTCACCAGGGGGCGGGCGTGACGTCATTAGGGGGCGGCCTCAAACACGGACGCCTGCACACAGCGTCTGGAGTAATAAACTTCCGGATGCTGCGAGCGGAACTCCGGAAGACAGGGCAGTGGAGAACCCCTTTAAAGGGTTTTTTCCAACACCATAGTTCTGTCCGGGCATGCTGGGAGTTTTGCAACATTTGGAGGTCCGCAGGTTGAAGACCACTGCAATAGAAGAGTGCCACCCCAAGCTGGCTCCTGCATTCCGACCAGTACGACCTCTGCTTTATGAGCAGAGCTGGTGGCCTGTAACCTGGACAGCAAGCAGACAACAACTAGAGGATAAGTCGTCAGGTGTCTAGGAAAAACTAGAGAAGTAAAATTTCTGGAAATTTGGAAACAATGGAAAAAAAAAATTCTGGAAAAAAGGAACATTTTTGGAGAAATAAAAAAAAAAAAATGCTGAGTTTTTGTTGTTTTATACATTTTAAATAATTTCAGTGCTTGATGTTGGTTTCAACATTTTACTGAGGGGAGGAAAATCAAACAAATGTACTAGTCAGCCAGACAATAGGCAGCTATTATGTGTGATGAGTGAGAACATTAATAGGTATCCGATAGATAAATGTTGACTAAGGCAATAGAAACCATCAACTACTGTAATACAAACAAGATGGAGCCAAACCACAATCACACTAAACTGAAACCCTTTTCCCTGCAGCACCCCTAGAGGCAGAAATGCATATTTCTCTTCTTTAAAAATTGCATTCTCATTATTTTAATTGTATTCCAGGATTTGTTTGTCTTTAGGTGAAGCTGGAGAACTTACATACGATTCTCAGATATCTTTCTTGAAGGTTTAAATGTTATATAGTGGGTATGCTGGGTATAGTGAGTATGCTGGGTATAATGGGTATGCAGGGTCCAGTCTCCATTGCGCAATGCTGGCTATTAGCAATGGAGGCTGATACAGTGGGTGTCTCCTGAACCAAACTGCAGATCCGGATAAGTGATGCCTCTTTGTAATCCAGTTCACCTGCACTATAACCACATACATTGGGTTAAGTGCAGGTACGCCGGCTGTCAGGGGGCGTGGCGGCCGTCACCCCCCCCCTCCCATAGACTTGCATTGAGGGGGCGTGGTGTGATTTCATGAGGGGGTGGAGCCGTGACATCATGATTCTCTGACCCCTGCACCGCCTGTCATCAGCCACAGAGCGATCCTCGCTCTGTGCAGCCAAAAAACGGGGGTGCTGCAGGAGAGATCGCGTGGGTCCCCCCCCCCCCAATCTAACCTTTTGATAGGGGATAAGATGTTTAGCACCGGAGTACCCCTTTAAGTAGTCACCTGGGCAGGTAGCTATACTTACCGGCTCCCGTCACTCCGGCTGTAGTGACATCCCCTTGGCGTGATTGACGGCATAACGTTGAGGGGGCATCGCTACAGCCAGAGCGACTGGACCTGGTAAATATAGCTAACCGCCCAGGGGACTACTTGTAGGGCAGCGCGGGGAACTTTATAACTTTATATCCTCACCATCCCTGGAGACAAAAATGTCCCCCGGGGATGGTGAGGTAAATATTTTACCATATATATTGTGTTGACAAGAATATATAGTAAAATCTACTGCTTGGTTCCCTTTAAAGGGTCGACAACCTCTTAATATATCCAAATTTAAGTTTGCTAAAATCAGTTATAGTCGTTTAATGGCGTGGTAGTGCCACCTCCAGCTCTGTACTGCTCTAATGAATGGATTGAAACATTGCTGCGTATGCAAAAATTACCCACTTTGCTTGACGCATCTAGAGTCCTGTTACCATTTATTCTAGTGCTATTTACTGCATGGACAGTGCAGAGGATTTTACAGTTTAATAACCACATAGCATCCACTTTCTTTTTTCCTTAAATAAGGCTACACTGAAGGCTGACTGTGTCAATAAACCTTTTCACCAAAGATGCCAAGACCTTAGCAGAATAATTGAAGATTTTCCTGCAAAGGTATTTATTTTTCTAATGCAAGCTGTGACCTGCTATGGTATTATCTTGACATTACTGTTCATCAAATATATATACATAATATATATTGTGCAGTTGACTGTACATGTCAGTCAGATTCTTCTTCTTTTTCTTGAAGGAACTGCATGCCATCTTTCCATGGTTAGTAGAGCAGGTGTTTGGCAGTCTAGATGGCAGCATTGTGGGCTGGAACCTAAGATGCTTACAGGAGAAGACTACCCCTCTGGAATTCCACGCTGCTTTGTTTTTTTTAGATCCTAGGTTAGTACATGCAGTGTATGATCTATTTTACATGCTTGGATGTTTTAATTCCTCTTATGATGTATTTAACATCTTTTTCTTGTGCTTTCTCCTTAGCGGGGCAATGATGAAATTAGTTTACAAACTTCAAGCAGAGGAATACAGATATGATTTTCCTATATCATTCTTACCAGTAAGAGAACCTTTCTTTCTTTGATATCCAAGGGAGAATTTGTTACAGATGTTTTTACCATAGTAAGTGATGAAATCTCATTTTGGAAACACAGTCGGAGTACACCAATCTAGAGCTGGGCGGTATGACCAAATATGTGTATCACGGTATTTTTGTAACTTATGGCGGTTCCACGGTATATAACGGTATTTCTTTCACCCCCACCCCATCCCAAATCATGTTACCCGCCAGCGCTATTCTGCTCCCCCCCCCAATTAATTTATCAGCCCAGCGGGGTACTACTCACATATGTCACCCGCAAGCACTGCCCTCCTCCTCTTTGTTAGGGGCCGCCGGCGATGGAACTCTATACTGTACACCAGTGGTTTCCAACCTGCGGACCTCCAGATGTTGCAAAACTACAACTCCCAGCTTCTTACATGACAGTGGGCTCAGCCTATCACTGGCCGGGGCGGGACATCGCTCCGGCTGGTGATAGGCTGACGGCTGTCCGACGTTCCAGTCCCCAGCGTAAGGCCGACATAGGGAAGTTAATTTTCTTTATCTTTTGCAGCCTGGGCATAGGGATACACCATACAGCAGTGGTCTCAAACCTGCTGACCTCCAGCTGTTGCAAAACTACAACTCCCAGCATGCCCGGACAGCCGTTGGCTTTCCGGGCATGCTGGGAGTTGTAGTTTTGCAACATCTGGAGGTCCGCAGGTTGGAAACCACTGGTGTACAGTATAGAGTTCCATCACCTGCGGCCCCCAACAAAGAGAAGGAGGGCAGTGCTTGCGGGTGACATGTGAGTAGTACCCCGCTGGGCTGATAATTAATTGTGGGGGAGCAGAACAGCGCTGGCGGGTAACATGATTTGGGGGGGGGGGGAAGCAGAACAGCGCTTGCGGGTCACATGATTTGGTGTGGGGGGGGGGGGGGAGTAGAACAGCCCTGGCGGGTCACGTATGATTAGTTCCCTGATGTGGGGACAGTGCTGCGCTGGGCTGATGATTCATTCACAAGGGGAGGGGCCCAACCGGTATTGCGGTATGGGAAAAATTCATATCGTGCAGCCCAAAAATTTCGGTTTTCGGTATGAACTGGTATACCGCCCAGCCCGAAACCAATCTAATACAGCCCTGTGAGCTCTCTCCCTGTTTCAGCCCTGATGTTGCTGTGTGCAGGAGATCAACACCCCGCCCCCCCCCCCCCCCCCCCAAACCATTGCCACCACTACTGCAGATCATGCATTGGGTTCCTCTCTCTGCTCTTGATGTCCCATGTGTGATTTATTTTTTTTCCCCATGTAGATTATTAGTACTCTCCTGCCTCCCTAAAACTGCTTGCTCTGTTGTGCACAAATTAATATACTTCCTGCTTTTATATCTAACTGTTTTTCCATGAGAGAAAGGAGTGATGGAGCAGAAAGAGCAAATGATTCACCCTTTAGTCCATATTAACCAGGCGCCTTATAGTTTCACGGGAAAGTTCCTGCCTATATCGCAATTCTGTCAAAAGCATGAAAATAATAAAACCCCTATATATCAGAAATGGGGGAAGCAAGAGAGTTAAAAGCTACAAGGTGATATAAAAACATAATTTTTTTGGACAAATCACAGATCCTTTTTTAAAAATGTATTCCCTATCACTGACTCTCCAAGCAGAAAGCTGCCACCCCCACTTTCTAAAATTAACTAATCTCAGTAGTAATGGCCTGCTCAGCCAATCGCCAGCCGCAGCACTGTAGAGACAAGAACATCTGAGAAGGTTGGGGGTGGGAGCTTTCTGGAGAGGGGATACATTTAAAAAAAAAAAAAAAGGAGCTAGTGTTCAACGAAAGAGTCGGTGTCGGTGTCGGTGTCTGTTCTGGAGATCTCTGGGAGGATGAAGTCCAGAGGGCGGACCCTCCCTTGATCAGATACTTATGGATAGAGAATACGTTTCTATCACTGTAGTACCTATCACTAACAGGCGGTTTACCCTCACTAAACCCAATACAAGGGGTTATATTGTGAGTGAACCGGATTTAAATAAGGTATACAGTAACTTACCTGGATCCATGGTCCTGGTAATAAGACCAGTTATTAACTGGCATTGCTCATATGTTAATTGCCAGATTTGTGCAATGGAGGTGGGCCCAGGCATACCGAGCATCCCGGCCTGGTCCTGTCTCCATTGTGCAAAGCTAGTAAATTACATAATAGCAACATAGGTTAATCCTGGATCAATCTTCTGAACTGGACCATGGATCTGGGTTATTCTCTATTTTTAATACAGTTTACCTGCACTATTACACCGTATAAGATTGGCACTTCTAAAAGGGACCTAGGATTTTGCTGTGCTTTTTTCCAGTAGTGCCACACCTGTCTATAGGTTGTATGTAATGTTGCAGTTCAGCCCCATTCAGTGAAGCTGAGCTGCAGTCCCAGACACAACCAATGGACAGTTGTAGTGCTGTTTCTAGGGAAAAAAAGACAGCCATGTTTTTTTTCTTTCTAATCCTTGGCAACCCTATTAAGAAAAAAAAAAAAAAAAAAAAAAAAATATATATATATATATATATATATATATATATATATATATATAAAATACTTTGAGTCTTCTGTTTTGACCTACAATATTTTGTTTTGTCCTAGGGTCCTGTGCGTTCATCTATACAGGAGAGAGTCTTGCCCAAGTGTCCTTTCTATCATAACAAGATCCAGTTTCCAACCACTGGTGGACTAAGTCCACATTTATCTCTTAGTATCCTTTACATTGGTACAAAAATAATTGTGTGTATTTCAATTATATAGTAAAGAACAAGATCGTTAAAGGGGTAAGTCTCTTATTGATGGGGTCCGAGCATTGGCACCACTACCGATCAAAACACTGGAGGTCCCTTGTTCCACAGGTTAAACCAGCAGCATGCATGCTCAGCCAAATCTCTCTTCATTCTCAGCTATATTGGACAGACCCATAATAAGTCAATGGAGCGGCATTCGAGCATGCACACTGCTGATCCATTCACTTGGGGGACAAGGGACCCCTGTTTTCATGATCAGTGGGGTTCCCAGCAGTAGGACCCCCCCATTCATCAGATACTTATCGCCTATTTTCTGGATAGGTGGTAGGTTTATAATCTTGGTATAACCCTTTAAAATTGTGAGAATTTCTAAATACTGTATCAGTATTAGGGGAAACTGACATCTGGTTTACTGGCACTAAACCCAATATATGGGGTTATAGCACTGGTGAACTGGATTAAAATGATGGATCACTTACCCTATTGTGTTGCCCTGTTAAGGAGATACTTACTGTATCTTTGTTGCTATAATTAGACATGAGCGAAGTTACAGCAATTAGATTAGTCACGAACTTCTCGGCTCGGCAGTTGATGACTTATCCTGCATAAATTAGTTCAGCCTTCAGGTGCTCCGGTGGGCTGGAAAGGTGGATACAATCCTAGGAGAGAGAGTCTCCAGCCACCAGAGCACCTGAACGCTGAACTAATTTATGCAGGATAAAGTCAGCAATTGCTGAGCCGTGAGGTTTGTGACAAATTGAATTACTGTGCTTTGTGCAATGGATGCAGGACCAGGCATATACCCAGCATACCTCCTTCTGCTCTGATATGTTACTGGTGAGCAGGGAATAAGACATTTTGCCTCGACTGCTTCTTTAAGCAGGTGTAGTTTCTGATGTGTGCCAGGTTTTCACTGTCAATGACACTAGCTTGGTTTCTTCTTTCATATATTATAAAACCAATTGTCCATTATTTTCAAAGCTGCCTGAATTTTTTTTTCGCTTAGTAAAATAAATATGCTGTTTTGTCAAGTGAGCAGAAGCGAAGTTAATTTCTTTTTAGAATTGGATGATTTGATTTGATGAAGGGTTGTTCACTTGCCATGTTTTGTTTTCTTAATCGCCTTCTCAGATGCATTTGAGTATTTTACGTTCCACTTTGCCATCTTCTTAATCATACAGAGGGTAGGTACCAAATTGTTACTGCACATCTTCTCGTTCAGTGAACAGCCAGATGAACATATACTAGTGATAGGTCAAGTAATTCACTAATAGAAACAGGTTTTATTCTAAAAATATTTTTTTTTAATTTTTTTATTTTTTTTCTCCCCAACCTTGAGGATACATGACTTGTTTTTCCAACCACAGAGCCATGAGTTTTTTTTTTTTTTTTTTTTTGGCGACACCTATTGTATTGACACTTCATTTTTCTATAAAATGTCATTTTCTGTTAACGTGTGGTAAAACTTGCATTTTATCTGTATTCTCCTGGTCCTTATGATTACAACAATATTTGTATAGCTTTTGTTATCTTTAACTGCTTTTAAAGGAGAAATCCCTTGTAGGAAAGTGTATCCCTGCATGGATAAGTGTCTGATTGCAGGGGTCTGACTGCTGGTACCTCCTGCAATCTCCTGTCCAGAGCTCTGGCTCTACCCATTGAGCAGTTGTCGGCATGTGCCCTCCATGCATCTCTATGGGGGAGCCGGAGATACAGAAGCACACACACGACTGCTGGGATTCCCCACAATCAGACACTTATCCCCTACCCTTTGGATAGGGGATACATTTTCCTACCATGGGACTACTCCTTTTAACCATTTAAGGACGCAGCCTATTTTGGCCTTAAAGGGGTTCTCCGGTGCTTAAACATCTTATCCCCTATCCAAAGGATAGGGGATAAGATGCCTGATCACGGGAGTCCGCAGCTGGGGACCCCCGGGATCATGCACGCGGCACCCCGTTTGTAATCAGTGCTCGGAGCGTTTTCGCTCCGGGACTGATTACCGGCGACCGCAGGGCCGGCGGCGGCGTGTGACGTCACGCCTCCGCCCCCGTGTGACGTCACGCTCCGCCCCTCAATGCAAGCCGACGGGAGGGGGCGTGATAGCTATCACGCCCCCTCCCGTAGGCTTGCATTGAGGGGCGGAGCGTGACGTCACACGGGGCGGAGGCGTGACGTCACACGCCGCCCGCCCTGCGGTCGACCATAATCAGACCCGGAGCGAACACGCTCCAGGGACTGATTACAAACGGGGTGCTGCGTGCATGATCCCGGGTGTCCCCAGCGGCGGGACTCCTGCGATCAGGCATCTTATCCCCTATCCTTTGGATAGGGGATAAGATGTTTAAGCACTGGAGAACCCCTTTAAAGGCAAATTTTTGTGTTATTTACTTTTTTGTCCTCCCCTTTTAACCCCTTAAGGACCAAAGACGTACTCGTCATGCTCATCCCTTGGTCCACACGTCCCTATTCCAAACAGTACTAGGTGTCTGTGTCTGCGCACAAACAAAGGACTTACCCAGTTCTGACGTCACTCGGAGTGGCGGCTACAGATCTCTGCGCCGTCCCTCACCAGCAGTGTCATTAAGAAATCCTCCCCTGGGTTCAGATCATGCCTTCTCTCCATTGTTCTCAGTCCATGACGTGGAAGAGGGGGAGGGGATAGTTACCAAGGGGACGATCAGAGCGTCTCAGGGAGAGACTTACTCTTGACAAGTCTCCCACAGTAGGCTCCATAGCAGAGATACACAGAACCAGAGTCCTTATTATAAATCATTCATTTTGAGAGCTGGGGATACCGTCAAGGCAGATATATTGTATTACACTACATTACAGCTTGGGACCGGACTAGCACTAAAAGGACCCAATGTGGGTTACATGGAGCCCTCAAAGGTGCAACATCTAGGTTAAAGTTAGATTATACAGTACAGTCCTAGGGATAAAGTATATATAAAAAAGAAAAGGCCCCCAAGTAAGTAAGCCCATACATAACTCTTATACACATTGCATTACCGATAGATCCTGACGAATGCAGGGTATATTAGCATATCCAGGATGATTCACTCAACGGGCCAATTATCACAGTAAAAAAAAAAAAAGACCCAAAGAAACAGAAATTTATCACACGGTACACATCAAATATCTACCCTATAATGATACTATTGTGCCCCTTAGATGAAACATGTGAAGCTTAAAGATTCGTTCAAACCCACCGTTGCCATTGAATTCAGTCTGGAAATCCATTAGCACTCGGTTTGTAATAACATTTTGTTCCAGTCGCCTCCTCGTGGGCTCTTCAAAACAGTTTGTATGCCCACAAACCTAACCTTTTTGGGATCCCCATTATGCATATTTTGGATGTGCCTGGCTACAGACTTGTCTCTCTTGTTCAATATATCATTATAGTGGTCCCGTATCCGGCACCGAAATTCACGGCGAGTTTTACCCATATAATCCATGGGGCATGAACACTGCGCCAGATAAATCACACCAACAGATGCAATTATTGAAATCTCTGATCTAGAAACATCTCCCATTAGAAGAAGACACACAGGTTTTGCACTTCACAACCGATGTACATGCTACACATGAGCAGCACTGGAAAGTACCATTAGGTTTGTGAGCCAACCACGTATTAGGGCCTTTGGGTGTTATATGACTATGGACCACCATGTCCCTGATGCTAAGGCCTTTTCTGAATGTGATTCGTGGTCTCTCACCCAAAACTGGTCTGATGTCTTCATCAGCCAGCAGGATATCCCAATACTGCTGCAAAATTACCCTTACTTCTGTGTGCATGTTATCAAAGCTTCCGATAACCCGAATTGTGTCTTGTTCAGTCTCCTTAGCCACTTCCTTTTTAGGAATAAGGAGATCCCTCCTATTCCTGGAGATCGACCCGTTAAATGCCACTCTCAGTACATTGTCAGGGTATCCCCTATCATGGAAACGGTCCCTCAGGTCCTGTGCCTGTCTCAGGAACTCTACTGTTCCTGAGAAGTTTCTCCTTAGATGCAAGTACTTGCCCCTTGGGATGCCTTTTTTCAGGGCCACGGGAGACGAGCTTCCCCACCTCAAAAGCCCATTAGTAGAGGTGGGTTTCCTATAGAGAGATGTTTCGATGTTACCATTACTCCCTTTCGTGATTAGTACGTCCAGAAATTGGAAGTCTATTGGGGCTCCATTCACAAGTAAAGCATAGGTTTTGGTCATTCTGGTTCAAAATCCTCACAAATTCAATAAACCCCTTCCCTGTTTCTGCCCATAGGATGAAAACATCATCTATGTACCTCAGCCACATGGTCAGATGTTTTTGCCACGGGCTGAGTCCTTCCCCAAATACCACTCTTTCCTCCCACCAGCCCAGGCGTAGTTTGGCATACATGGGGGCACAGGGGCTCCCCTTCACGGTGCCCCTGAGCTGGTGGAGGATGTGGCCATTAAAGAGGAAGTAATTTGTGAGGATTTTGCACCAGAATTACCTAAACCTATGCTTTACTTGTGAATGGAGACTCCCATTTCTGGACGTACTAATCACGAAAGGGAGTAATGGTAACATCGAAACCTCTGAACCCAGGTGAGGATTTGTTAATGACGCTGCCGGTGAGGGACGGCACAGAGATCTGTGGCCGTCACTCCAAGTGATGTCAGCCCTGGGTAAGTCCTTTGTGCGCAGACACCAACTCCCTGTACTGTTGGTAATAGTGATGTGTGGACCAAGGAAGGAGCATGACGATATAAAAGACCGCAAGGTCTCCAGGTTAGTTGCCACTGCCACTTCCTCATACAAGATTTTATGAACTGCAATGGAGTCTCCCTGATGAGCCACAGGGCCGAAAAGCCGCTTAGGAGACAGGTTATAGGTTTCATATTAAGTTGATTTGCACTGTATAGACCACATTGCACTTTATGATCCGGTTGTATCCATAACTGTGTGAGTGTTAGGCTAGGTTCACACTGTGGAATTTCTGGGCAGAATTTCTGCTGGAGATCAAGCCGGCGGCACTAGGACCGCATGGACTACATTGCAGTCCCCATAGATGTCAATGCATTTCTGAGCAGATCTCCCAAAATATCCACCCAGAAATGCATTGCAGTCTATGGAGGCAGCAATGCAGTCTGCTCGGTCCTAGCGCCGCCGGCTCGATTTCTGGCAGATATTCTGCCCAGAAATTCTGCAGTGTGAACCCAGCCTAATAGGGACTGTGTAGAGCAGCACATAGGTTCCAGAGGCACAGGGGTTGCCCTTGGTCTTGGAAGGTCGCCTTCCTCATTGCAATTATGTCCATTAGAAGGGTGTCCGAGCTGGCGGCGCTCTTCTGTTGTTCACACTTCTTGGTCTTTCACAAGGTTGTCTTTCGGCCGCCTCCCTCCTTTTTACCCAAGGTGGTTTCTTCTTTTTACCTGAATGAGATCGTTCTCCCTTAGTTTTTTTTCTGGCCCCATCCAATTCTAAAGAACGTTCTTTCCATTGTCTGGTCGTTGTTCGAATCGTCTGGATTTATCTTTCGGTCACCTCCTCTTTCCAGTAGGTTGACTTTTTTCGTAATTCCAGAGGGTTCTTGCAAGGGGCATCTGGCCTCCAAGGCGACCATCTTGCAGTGCATCTGATCTGCTATCTTGGAGTCATTCCGTTGTAAGGGGATGGTTCCACCTTCTTGGGTCACTGTGCATCCTGGGAGCTCTGCAATAGGGCTTTGGCCTTGCAAGTCTGTAAGGTGGCCACCTGGCTGTCCTTGCGCACCTTTACTAAATTCTACCAGGTGCACATTTTTGCGTCTGCTGATGCGAGTTTGGGTCGCAAGGTTTTGCAGGCAGCAGTGGCTCAGCCTTCTGCCTGATTTCTGGCTTTTACCCACCCCGGGGACTGCTTTGGTACATCCCACAGTCTGTTTGAAAGCCTCAAAAGTTTGGAAGCCCCAAAAGTTGCAAAAAGTATATTTTTTTTATGCTTACCGTAAAATCTTTCTCGGAGGATCCATTGGGGGGGACACAGCACCCACCCATTTGTTTTTGTTACTCTGGTTCAGTTTTCTGTCTGTAGGGTTTTTTTTTTTTTTGTCTGGTTTCGTTCAGTAGGCAAGGTATATCCTGCCAGGAGGGGCCGACTTTCTTTTTTGTATTGCCTAGTGGCAGCAATACATACCCACGGTCTCGGTGTGTCCCAATGGATCCTCCGAGAAAGATTTTACGGTAAGCATTAAAAAAAAAAACTTTTTGCAACTTTTGGGGCTTTCATTTTTACACAGTACTCCTTATGGTAAAACTGATGTTCTCTCTCTTCTGTGGGTCAGTGCAATTAAAATGATAGCCATGGTTACACTCTTTTCTAATATTGTACTGCTTTCAAAAAAGTCAAACAAAATAAGTGTTTGCCTGAAATTGCCCTATTCTGTCCCCCTGTTGGAGGGCTTGTTTTTTACGCTGTATTCTGATGTTTTTATCGGTACCTTTTTGCATTCATCTTACAGAATCATTAATGTTATATTTTAATAGTTCGGAAAGGGGTAGTTTTAATTCTTTTTATTGGGGGCGAGGGGCTTATTTACATTTATTAAAACGTTTTGTTTTTTTTCCTAACAATTTTTTAGTCCCCATAGGGGACTATTTATAGCAATCTTTTGATTTCTAATACTGTTCAGTGCTATGCATAAGCATAACATTGAGAAGTGATATAGACTTCTGTCAGATTTCTGTACTGTAAACTCTAACAACTGATTTTATCCTGCTTTCTGTATTTCTACTTTTACTCCATACAGAACTTTATCACAGGACAAGTATGCAACTACTCTGATAACGTTTACTACATCTTGGTGGAAAAATACCTAAACTGGTTCCTTCCTATAGATGGAAATGTCCCACCTCCTCTTTTCTCCAACCTTGGTGGAGCTGTGCCATCACCTGCACCTAGGTACTTTCCTTTGCTTGCTTCACACTGATAATTAGAATTTATTAGCATACAATTTAGAAATAATAGAATTATCCTATACTATAAAAAGCTTCAAGTGCTGTGCCAATAGAGTATTTCAAGGGATTATAACCAGACACAGAAGTAACTTATTTCTATGGTGTTTATTTTGAAGTCTATATGGATGGTTCACTGTGAATGTGACTAATGGCATTTTGTATGTCCAGATCCCCATCAATTTCATTAACTTCGTATGGGACTAACCCCAGTCTTTTGAAGAGACACATTTCCCACCAGCACCTGGTGAATGCAGACCCTGCCGCTCAGGAAATATGGAGGTCTGAAACCTTATTGCAGGTGAGTTCAAGAGTAGTGATGTGCAGGGATGTACTTGGTCTGTCTTTGATTCTGTGAATTTTATTTTGTATGTTTATTATTGATGTCGAACTCTGATTGAAAAGTGGCAAAATGTTTACATTTTTGTATTTTTCCCATTGGACAGATATTTGTAGAAATGTGGCTTCACCATTATTCCCTTGAAATGTACCATAAAATGCAGTCTCCGCATGCCAAGGTAACAACTTATCTTAGATCCATTGTATATTTTATAAATGGTATTGATATACTTTTTATTAGTTACCAGATGTGGCAGACTTTGCTATTTTAAAAAAAGCCTTCCTGTTGTGGTGTTTTTAGTTTTGTCCTAGTATTGTGCATGTGTGTTTGTATCTGTTTCCCTTTATCTCTGCAACATACGCTGCTCAAAAAAATAAAGGGAACACTAAGATAACACATTCTAGATCTGAATGAATTAACTAATAGTATGTAATACTTTCGTCTTTACATTGAAAGTGCTGACAACAACATCCCCAAAAAATTATTTGGAGTCACACTCAAAATCAAAGTGGAAAACCACACTACAGGCTGATCCAACTTTGATGTAATGTCCTTTAAAACAAGTCAAAAATAAAGGCTCACGTGCCCATATGACCTCCCTACAACGCCTGGCATTCTCCTGATGAGGTGGTGGATGGTCTCCTGAGGGATGTCCTCCCTTACCTGGACTAAAGCATCTGCCAAGTCCTGAACAGTCTGTGGTGCAACGTGGCGGTGGTGGATGGAGCGAGACATGATGTCCCAGATGTGCTCAATCGGATTCAGGTCTGGGGAATGGGCGGGCCAGTCCATAACATCCATGCCTTCCTCTTGCAGGAACTGCTGACACATTCCAGCCACATGAGGTCTAACATTGTCTTGTATTAGGAGGAACCCAGGCCAACCGCACCAGCAGATGGTCTCACAAGGCGTCTGAGGATCTCATCTCTGTACCTAATGGCAGTCGGGCTACCTCTGGCACGAACATGAAGGGCTGTGCGGCCCCCAAAGAAATGCCACACCATTACTGACCCACCGCCAAACTGGTCATGCTGGAGGATATTGCAGGAAGCAGAATGTTTTCCACGACATCTACAGATTCTGTCATGTCTGTCACATGTGCTCAGTGTGAACCTGCTGTCATCTGTGAAGAGCACAGGGTGCTAGTTGCGAATTTACCAATCTTGGTGTTATCTGGCAAATGCCAAACGTCCTGCACAGTGTTGGGCTGTAAGCACTACCCCACCGGTGGACGTCTGGCCCTCATACCACCCTCTTGGAGTCTGTTTCTGATCATTTGAGTGGACACATGCACATTTGTGGCTTGCTGGAGGTCATTTTGCAGGGCTCTGGCAATGCTCCTCCTTGCACAAAGGCGGAGTTAGCGGTCCTGCTGCTGGGTTGTTGCCCTCCTACGGACTCCTCCACATCTCCTGATGTACTGGCCTGTCTCCTGGTAGCGCTTCCATGCTCTGGACACTATGCTGACAGACACAGCAAACCTTCTTGCCACAGCTCGCATTGATGTGCCATCCTGGATGAGCTGCACTACCTGAACCACTTGTCTGGGTTGTAGACTCAGTCTTATATTACCACTAGAGTGAAAGCACCGCCAGCATTCAAAAGTGACCGAAATGTCAGCCAGGAAGCATAGGAACTGAGAAGTGGTCTGTGGTCACCACCTGCAGAAAAAAAAATCCTTTATTGGGGGTGTCTTGCTAATTGCCTATAATTTCCACCTGTTGTCTGTTCCATTTGCACAACAGCATGTGAAATTGATTGTCAATCAGTGTTGCTTTCTGAGTGGACAGTGTGATTTCACAGAAGTGGGATTGACTTGGAGTTACATTGTGTTGTTTAAGTGTTCCCTTTATTTTTTTGAGCAGTGTATTTGCTATTGTTTTTATGTTGATGACTAGGCATTAAAGTAGAAGATAGCAATACACTGTATGTCTTGGTTTTGCCACAGTGAATTGTTTGGAGCCTAATGGCATCCAGCGTATTAGCAATAAAATAGTCTTTATCACTGAATTGGGCACCAAATGATCAAAGATTATTTGGATCTCTCATTCTGATGTTTTGTTGCCCAGTCTTTTTTTCTCATGAAGTATGTTCTCTCTCATTCCATGTTTTGTGTTTTTTTGTTATCTCTTTATTTTTTTTCCTGTCCCTAATTTTTCTCCTATGTGTCTCAGCTGGAGGCGCTTCACCACAGGCTCAGTGTGTCCAGTACTTCCTACATTAGTCCTGCTCTGCCCGGGTCCTTCCATTCATACCAAGTACTTCTAGTTCTCTGGGCCACACTTCTGTGTTGTAATTGTATCTGTGAGAAATGATGGGGCTTCTGCCATTTTTCATCACTTTTTAGCCAACGCAATCTCGGGGGGGGGGGAGATGGGCACAGGCTGCGTTAAAGGCTCTTAACAGTTGATTGACTATGGTGTATTGCTCAAAGCAGCTTTGCTTTTATGTGATTTATGCTTTTATAGATGCTGCTAATCCTCTGCATTCAAAATGGCATTTTTATTTTATTTTTTTGTTTTTAATCCATCCTGTGGCCTCAGAGGTTGCTGCTTTGCTTGTTTTGTTGGCTGGAACTGCATTGGCAATCAGTTAACTGCTTTGGCTCAACATTGAATGATTTTAGAAGATAACTTATGGATTTTAAAAGGAAAGCTGCATTCATTCTAACTAGTAACCTATGTGGTAACACAATAGCATGTGCTACCTAACATACATACATACATAGAATGCCATTTGAGTGATATAAACTGCAGACTTGCGCACATAGATGATAGGACTAGGCATTCAATTGTTCCTTTTGTATCTAGTAATGTTTGTGTGATAACTTGTCCAGGAAATGTCCTCAGCATGGCATGTTTCCTTGCTTCACCTTTCTCCCCATTCCCTGCTTCTTCGATTTCTTGACTGACATACAGAGCATTGCTTAGAGTGCAGTCCAGACTTGTGCTTGCACCGTTCATACTATCAGTGGCACACATGCAATGACAGGCCCTGCTGCGGGCACACGTTACACTGTATTAACATGTGTGCACCTCTTCTGCCTCTGATAAGTGACACAGGCCTGGTGATGCTGTAAAGGCTGTACCCACACCACCACACATGCGCCACTGTTAATATAAACGGTGCATGCATAAGCTTAATAAGTAGAGGAAGGGAGGGGGTAGAGAAAGCCAGATGCTCGGCACAGTCTCTTGGATGCTTTAACCAGCAACAGGTATCACACAATAATGTTTTAGAGACAGTTATCGGCTGCTTTGGCTGATACTTTAACTTCTATGCAAAAGAATGCATGCAGTCTTCGCTAATATTATCTAGGAGTGTGACTACTCATATTCAAGTGCAGTGCTTCTCTTTCATGGCTCTTTGCTGCTTTTTGTGGGTTCATGCTCTGGATTATTTGTGCAGCAATAATAATAATAAAAAATTACAAAATAAATTAAAAAAAGCCTTCTTGACTTTATTTGTAGGAGTCTTTTCAGCCCACAGAAGAACATGTCTTGTTGGTGAGAGTTCTTGTGAAACACCTGCACGCGTTTGCCAATAGCCTGCGACCTGAGCAGTCATCCCCTTCTGCTCACTCTCATACGCCTAGTCCAGTGGAGGAGTTAAAAAGGTGTGTGGGTGTGTTTCTTTTTTTATTTTTTACTTTATTTTGTCAGTGTTCTGTTCAGAGCCGGAGGGGGGAGCTGGACCTCATCACTACACTTACTGAGAGTCCAGCAAGTGATAGATCAATGGCACAAAACTTATGTATGTGTATACTTAAGTAGAGAGCGAATGAGAGAAGCGTTTTATAGGGATTAGAAATTTGCAATTAAAGAAATTTGGAAAAAGATTTTAAAAGTAGTAAAACATAACAAACTATACAAATAGGGTATTGTAGTTGCACAGACCTAAATAATTAAGATAACGTGTTAGTTTGAGCATACAGTTAACAGTAAATAAGGAGCCCTCCAAATTTAAAAATTGCTATTTTTTTTTCCAATTTTACCTCATATAAATTTTTAAGTTTCTGAGAATTTCATAAAAAATTTTTAATCATTACAAAGTACAATTGGTCCCGCAAAAAAAAAAATCAAGTCTTCATATGTGTGTGTAGATGAAAAAAATAAGTTATGGCTATTAAACACCGAGGAAGAAAAAACTAAAGTGCGAAAATTGGCAAAAACCTGAAGGGGTTTAAGAGCATCTGTCCCCATATTGTTGCCGCCTTTTACTATATACCTTTTTCTGTTGTGGTGCTTGCTTCACGAAAAGTTGATTAAAAAACACATTTTTCTACAGGTCCAGAGGGTCCTGGATGTGAGCCCACCATACCTCCCATCCACATCACTGCCTTTGACATACAGGGGTACTCGGCATCCTGTATCCCTGTGTGTTAATCAAAGTCTGACACGTGGATGGGAGAGGTGTGGTGGAGACCCTCTGGCCATGCCTCCAGGACACTCTGGACCTGAAGAAAAATGTGGCTTTTTTTGGAGCGAACACCATAAGAAAGGTCCATTGGTAAAGTAGATCACTTCCTCTCGGCACTTGGGAGGTAGTGAACAAAGGGACACACACAGGAGTCGAATATGGGGCCTGACTAGAGTATTTACATTTTAAGGTGATAATCGTGGGATATTTGCAGTGCATAATTGCGTGTGGTTACTATTGCAGTTTGCAGCCCTAGAGATCAGTGTCCGGCTACATTGGACACACTACATCTCATATGACACACTAAAGAATCTGAACATAGCAGAGACAGGCATTGTAAGTCATAAGCGATATATAACTGTAGCTAATGAGTGTACGGACTTGGCCAATACATCACTGCTCCCCTGGTCTCTTAGAGAGGGCAGACATTCTATATTCAGCTGCCTTCTATGCATGCAGAGAAAAAATGGTGAGTGAAGCACTGAGGGTCCTGAAAGCTGCCAGGAGGGATCTGATAGGTGGTAATGTAATCATAATTCACTGAAAGCTCTCACACAGGAGAGCATGTCATGTTCTGGTAATCATATGACCCAGCTTCAGTAATGAAATAAATGCCTCTGAGCTTTGATGAAATACATGACAATGCAGAATTATTGCTGATGTGTGGCTTTATAAGGGGGGGGAAAAAACAGCGCTTCTTTAAATTTCAGTTGGGAAGTAATTTATCATATACCGACACCAATATTGCTATGTTGCAACTAAGCATCTTTAGTTAGCCTAATCCTAGCTAGAAATATATAGTTACAATGATTTCTGACCAATAAAGAGAGCCAAAGTTGCTCTGATGCTCATGTGACTTTTTTCCTTTCTTGTTAGAGTTGTTATCTCAAGATTTATTCAACCGAAGCTGTACATCTTTCTGCAACATTGCTTTGGCCACTGGCCACTGGATGCCTCCTTCAGAGCAGTATGTACAATTTTACATATTATTTGTAAATCTACTGTGGATAAAACCAGTGCTGTTACCACAAAAAAAAGTTTGATAGTTGCTGTTAAAAAAAGGGGAAAAAATATTATAGATACAGATATGTGTAATAAAGAGGCAAACTTTACTTAAACACCCCTGTTCTTTAGGCCTTTTTCTTTTGTATGTAACCCAGTTTTTTTTTTTTTTTTAAGTAAAGATTCAAAGGTCACTTTTTTATGCCAGATTACAGTAAAACAGTGGATATCTGTAATAGGCCCGAGTGTGCATCAATGGAGGGAGGGGCTGAGGAGGGAATATAGAATAGAGATATAGAGAACTAAAAAGCTGAGCCGCGGGGTCCGATAAGAAATTTTTTTATTTTTTATTTAATTTTTTTCTCTTCTTCCTCTAGGGGGGATATGGGGTGGGGGGATGGGTGGGAGGAGGGTATTAAAATTTGTATAAAATAGTGTATTATTCGTTTTTTTCTTTTTGTAATATGTGGTGGTAATAAAAAAAAGAGGACCAAAAAAAATAAAATAAAAAATGTCCCCTCTTTACAGGTACTGGAGTTGTGGCTGAGTTACGTGCAGCCGTGGAGATATGTCCCTGAGAGACCATCTTCACCTCTTGGCAGTGAACCACAGATCCGTGTAGTCTCTGAAAAATGGTGAGTAGACTCTAAAAATGGTTGCCTACAGTACTACACTGGAAGGGCACTGTATGGATATAATGTAAATTTTTGAGATAGAATAACTGCTTTATATCAACTGGACAGCCGCAACTATTCATCCTGGGCCTATTCTTTAGAAATAAATGAACCTCAGAGTCTTTTTCAAATGGAAAAAATATGTATCCAGTACTTGTGTCCTGCGGGTCCTCCCCTGGCTGCCTTTTACTACTGGAGTGTGTGGGCAGTTAAAGGGGTACTCCTCCCACAGACCTCTTATCCCCTAGTCAAAGGATAGGGGATAAGATGTCTGATCGCTCTGGGGTCCCGCTGCTGGGCCCACCCACGATCACTATGCAGCACAGTAGGTCGTCGCATCACGCCGCCTCTATTTGTGTCTATGTTCATGGCAAGGGGATAATATGTCTGTTGGCAGAGTACCCCTTTAAGTGTCTGTCCCATAGGAATGACTGGACATCTAGGTATAAACTTTGGGAGGGTCTCGGACTCCAACTCCTGTTTTCCTATTGATGAGAATGTTAAATTGTGGTAACATCTTTCATCATGAAAACAAATGTGATTGTGTCATCTGCTGTTATTAGTGTCCGTTGTGATCTTTTAGATATTTTGTCCTGACATTATATGACGCTTTCCCGGTTAACTCAAAATAATTGTTTTGTATGATAGATAAAAATGCATTTAGAAATATGACTTTTTTTTTGCCAACAGGGCACCTTTTGTGCAGGAAAACTTGCTTATGTACACAAAACTGTTTCTTCGCTATTTGAACCGTGCCATCCGTTGTGATCTTGGCAGCACTAAGAATGCACTAATGCTTTTCAGAGCAGTAAAAGTTATTTCTCAGCCCAATCTACCTGACATGATCCAGAAAGGTAAAAAAAAAAACGTAATAGTGTCCGATATATTCTCATATATGACCCATATATTGAGCTTTATTCACAATCTTTACAGGTGAGCAACTACTTCTAGAACCAGAACCTGTCCTGCCCCACCGGCAGCACCGACTTCTTATGTCCCCAAGCCTTGGGGGAAGCTTTCTTTCATCCTGGCAGCCGCCAATTACAGATGCTTCGTTCAAGATCAAGAGCCATGTGTACAGCCTTGAGGGGCAGGATTTCCAGTACACACAAATGTTTGGTAGTGAGACAAGGAATTTGGTGAGTGTAGTAGTGTTTAGAGTCAATCATAAGAAGACACTAAACATGCTCACTGAAGTGACAGCTGAAATATGAAAAGCAGTAGAATAAAAAGGTTATGAACCTTTTTTTATATGTAGCATGTGTGACCTGTAGACTTCAGACCTCTTATGCTTCTATATGGTCTGATCCTGACTCCAGTATTATCAAAATTCTGGCTCCCCTTTTTTCATTGTGTTGAAGTGTTTTTCACTTTCTATATTGCATGTGCTGACATTAATAGTATCATTATCAGAGATTATGTCATATCAAAGATTATGGGTAGTGACACTTGAAACAAGGGAGGTGGAGCAAAGAGCATAGTCCAACTAAGACTATTCTTGTACCGTATAAAAGATACACTGGAGCAGAAAGGGGAATTTACATGTGGTAGATTTTGCAGCAGAAATTTCTGCATCTTCAATTACTTTAATTCCTCTGAGTGGGGTTTAGTGGTAAGCACAAAAATTTCTGAAGGCTCTATTCAGATGAATGGCACAGTTTCAGAAATGTCTGCGTGTGAAACCACCCATATAAAGCCTAAAGTAAGTTACACAGCCCTGATTGTAGAGTTGTGCCTGAATCTTAAAGTAGTGCTCTCATCTGGCTGATTACCTGTCTTTATTACTGCTCTCCAGCTCACACTTCCAGGATTTCTGGTGGACAGGCTGGGGTCAGAGGCAGATCATTTACTTCTGACAGCTCCTAAGCTAAAGTACTATGACTACAACGGTCAGACGTGGTGAATGGACTGACCTGAGCCTGAGCAGGGAGTCTGACGTGTGCTTAGGAGCTCCTGCCATGACTAAAGGTGTTTATACCTAAACTCTTTATATCGTTATTGGCCACACAGCAATGTGTATCCTACTAAAGGATAAGATTGTGGAACGTCTAAAATCCCATGGATTGTAAGATGAAAAACATGGGTTTACTTCATGGAGATCATGTCAAACAAATCTTTTTTTTGACTGGGTGACTTAAATAATAGATGGCAGAGGGGCAGTAGACATATCTAGATTTTAGTTAGGCTTTTCACACTGTCCTACATAGAAGACTTAACCCCTTCCCGACCTATGACATACCTGTACGTCATGGGTGGCAAGGTGTTCCCGACCCATGACATACAGGTACGTCATGGACATTACTGCCGCTACTCGCGGCATCCCGCAGCGCCCGGAAAGATGGTGGCTATCACTGATAGCCAGCCATCTTACCGTGCGACCACGGGGGGTTTCGTCCCCCCCCCCCCCCCCAGCGATCGCTGCTATCAGCTGGTCAAATCTGACTAGCTGATAGCAGCGTTTCGCTATCAGAATACTTAGCAGCGTGGTGTGTGAGTTCCGATCACGGGGATCGGGACACACACCGCTCTAAGTGTCCCTGTCCCGTCCCCCGGCGTCACTTACCCGTCGGAGCGGTGTCCCGAGCGGTCCCGGCGTCCTCCGTGCGGTCCCGGCGTCCTCCATGCGGTCCTGGCTGCGCTGCGTCCCGGAGGTGAGTTTGCAGCAGCAGTGCGGCATCTTCATTGGCAGCAGTGAGATCGCCGTAAAGCGATCTCACTGCTGCCTCTGAGAGTTTCAAAACTGCAACTCCCAGCATGCCCAGACAGCCTTTGGCTTTCTGGGCATGCTGGGAGTTGTAGTTTTGCAACATCTGGAGGTCCACAGTTTGGAGACCACTGTATAATGGTCTCCAATCTGTGCTCTTCCAGATGTTGCAAAACTACAAATCTCAGCATGCTCAGTCTGTCCAGGCATGCTGGGAGTTGTAGTTCTCTAACATCTGGAAGAGCACAGATTGGAGACCATTATACAGTGGTCTCCAAACTGTGGACCTCCAGATGTTGCAAAACTACAACTCCCAGCATGCCCAGACTGCCCAGGCATGCTGGAAGTTGTAGTTCGGCAACATCTGATCCTTCAGATATTGCCGAACTACAACTTCCAGCATGCCTTGGCAGTCTGGGCATGCTGGGAGTTGTAGTTTTGCAACAACTGGAGGCACACTAGTTGGGAAACATTGTCCGTTTCCTACCTCAGTGCCTCCAGCTGTTGCAATTGTTGCAAAACTATAACTCCCTGCATGCACTGACAGACCATGCATGCTGGGAGTTGTAGTTTTGCAACAGCTGGAGGCACACTGGTTTGGAAACACTAAGTTTGGTTGCAAAACACTTGAAAGTTTATTACTTAACTTAGTGTTTCCAAACCAGTGTTCCTCCAGCTGTTGCAAAACTACAACTCCCAGCATGCACGGACAGCCAAAGGGCATGCTCGGAGTTTGCAACAGCTGGATGTTTGCCCCCTCCCCCCAATGTGAATGTACAGGGTACACTCACATGAGCGGAGGTTTACAGTGAGTGCTGCAAGTTTGAGATGGCGCAAATTTTGCGCTGCAGCTCAAACTTCCAGCGGCAAACTTGCTGTGAACCTCTGCCCATGTGACTGTACCCTAAAAACACTACACTACACTGACACTAACCTAAAATAAAAAGTAAAAAACACTACATATACACATACCCCTACACAGCCCCCCTCCCCCCAAAAAATGAAAAACGTCTGGTACGCTACTGTTTCCAAAACGGAGCCTCCAGCTGTTGCAAAATAATAACTCCCAGTATTGCCGGACAGCCATTGACTGTCCAGGCATGCTGGGAGTTTTGCAACAGCTGGAGGCACCCTGTTTGGGAATCACTGGCGTAGAATACCCCTATGTCCACCCCTATGCAAATCCCTAATTCAGGCCTCAAATGCGCATGGCGCTCTCTCACTTTGGAGCCCTGTCGTATTTCAGGGCAACAGTTTTGGGACACATATGGGGTATCGTCGTACTCGGGAGAAATTGCCTTACAAATTTTGGGGGGTATTTTCTTCTTTAACCCCTTATGAAAAGGTGAAGTTGGGGTCTACACCAGCATGTTAGTGTAAAAAAATAATTTTTTTACACTGACATGCTGGTGTTGCCCTATACTTTTCATTTTCACAAGAGGTAAAAGGGAAAAAAGACCCTCTAAATTTGTAACGCAATTTCTCCCGACTACGGAGATACCCCATATGTGGGCGCAAAGTGCTCTGGGGGCGCACAACAAGGCCCAGAAGGGAGAGTGCACCATGTGCATTTGAGGCGATTTGCACAGGGGTGGCTGATTGTTACAGCAGTTCTGACAAACGCAAAACAATAAATATCCATATGTGACCCCATTTTGGAAACTACACCCCTCACGGAATGTAATAAGGGGTGCAGTGAGCATTTACACCCCACTGGCGTATGACAGATTTTTGGAACAGTGGTCTGTGAAAATGAAAAATAAAATTTTTGATTTGCACAGTCCACCGTTTCAAATATCTGTCAAACGCCAGTGGGGTGTAAATGCTCACTGCACCCCTTATTACATTCCATGAGGGGTATAGTTTCCAAAATGGGGTCACATGTGGGGGGTCCACAGTTCTGGCACCATAGGGGCTTCCTAAATGGGACATGCCCCCCAAAAACCCTTTCAGAAAAACTCACTCTCCAAAATCCCATTGTCGCTCCTTCCCTTCTGAGCCCTCTACTGCGCCCGCCGAACACTTTACATACGCATATGAGGTATTTCCTTACTCGAGAGAAATTGGGTTACAAATTTTAGGGTGATTTCTCTCCTTTTACCCCTTGTAAAAATAAAAAAAATTGGGTCTACAAGAAAATGCAAGTGTAAAAAATGAAAGATTTAGAATTTTCTCCTTCACTTTGCTGCTATTCCTGTGAAACACCTAAAGGGTTAAAACACTTACTGAATGTCATTTTGAATACTTTGGGGGGTGCAGTTTTTATAATGGGGTCATTTATGGGGTATTTCTAATATGAAGATCCTTAAAATCCACTTCCAACCTGATCTGGGCCCTGAAAAATTAAGATTTTGAAAATCTTGAGAAAAATTGGAAAATTGCTGCGGAACTTTGAAGCCCTCTGATGTCTTCCAAAAGTAAAAACTTGTCAATTTTTTAATGCAAACACAAAGTAGACATATTTTATATGTGAATCAATATGTAATTTATTTGGAATATCCATTTTCCTTTCAAGCAGAGACTTTCAAAGTTAGAAAAATGCAAAATTTTCAAAATTTTCATGAAATTTTTAGATTTTTTACCAAGAAAGGATACAAATATCAGTGAAATTTTACCGATAAAATAAAGTAGAATATTTCACGAAAAAACAATCTCGGAATCAGAATGATAAGTAAAAGCATTCCAAAGTTATTAATGTTTAAAGTGACAGTGGTCAGATTTTCAAAAAATGCCCAGGTCATGAAGGTGAAAATGGGCTGGGTCATGAAGGGGTTAAAGGGGTTATCCAGGAAAAAACTTTTTTTTTATATATCAACTGGCTCCATAAAGTTAAACAGATTTGTAAATTACTTCTATTAAAAAATCTTAATCCTTTCAGTACTTATGAGCTGCTGAAGTCAAGGTTGTTCTTTTCTGTGTAAGTGCTCTCTGATGACACCTGTCTCGGGAAACACCCAGTTTAGAAGCAAATCCCCATAGCAAACCTCTTCTAAACTGGGCGTTTCCCGAGACAGGTGTCATCAGAGAGCACTTAGACAGAAAAGAACAACCTTAACTTCAGAAGCTCATAAGTACTGAAAGGATTAAGATTTTTTAATAGAAGTAATTTACAAATCTATTTAACTTTCTGGAGCCAGTTGATATATATAAAAAAGTTTTTTCCTGGAATAACCCTTTAATAAATTAGTCATTGAGCTTGGACTGCCATATTGTTGAGTGGATTAGGCAGTGGCTGAGTGACAGACAACATAGGGTTGTAGTCAATGGAGTATATTCAGAGCAAGGTCTTGTTACCAGTGGGGTACCTCAGGGATCTGTACTGGGACCAATATTGTTTAATATCTTCATTAGTGATATCGCAAAAGGTCTCGATGGTAAGGTATGTCTTTTTGCTGGTGACACAAAGATATGTAACAGGGTTGATGTTCCTGGAGGGATACGCCAAATGGGAAAAGGATTTAGGCAAACTAGGAGAATGGTCAAAACTCTGGCAACTGAAATTTAATGTGGATAAGTGCAAGATAATGCACCTGGAGCGTAAAAACCCTCGGCCAGAATATGAAATATTTGAAACAGTCCTGACCTCAGTATCTGAGGAAAGGGATTTAGGAGTAATTATTTCAGAAGACTTAAAGGTAGGAAGACAATGTAATAGAGCAGCAGGAAATGCTAGCAGAATGCTTGGATATATAGGGAGAGGTATAAGCTGTAGAAAGAGAGAAGTGCTCATGCCGCTGTACAGAACACTGGTGGGGCCTCAGTTGGAGTATTGTGCGCAGTATTGGAGGCCGTATCTCCAGAAGGATATAGATACTCTAGAGAGAGTTCAGAGAAGAGCTACTAAACTAGTACATGGATTGCAGGACAAAACTTACCAGGAAAGGTTAATGGACCTTAAGGCTGGGTTCACATTACGTTTTTGCCATACTGTTTTCAATCTGTTTTTCTAAAGAAAACCGTATGGCAAAAAAAAAACGGATGGAAAAGTATCGGAAAAAGTAAACCGTATGCATTTTTAAACTGTATACTGTTTTTAAAAGTGCATACAGTTCTGTCAGTTTTTATTATTTTTTAAAAACCCATACGTTTTTGTAAATTCTGTCCATTTTTAATGGGAGGGGTGGGGACTTTAGGATGCTAATGTGCATGTGCAAAGTAAAATCGTATACGGTTTCCCGTATGGAACTGTATACATGTGCATTTCCCATTGACATCCATGTTAAAAAAAACGTATGCGGTTGCAGTATGGTTTTTAAACCGGAGACAAAAACGTGGTCAACCACGGTTTTGACTCCGGTTTAAAAACCATACTGCAACCACATTCATTTTTTTTAACATGGCTGTCAATGGGAAATGCACATGTATACAGTTCCATAAGGGAAAGCGTATACGATTTTACTTTGCACATGCGCATTTGCATCCTAAAGTCCCCACCCAAGACCCCTCCCATTAAAAATGGACAAAATTTTCAAAAACTTATGTTTTTAAAAAGAATAAAAACGGACGGAACTGTATGCACTTTTAAAAACAATTAAGCAAACACAACACTTATTAGGGGGAGGGAAGATAGTGAAGGCTAAAACACCTAAACACTAGCCACTATGGTAACAACCCCCTGTAAAGTAAAGTAAGGTAATCTAGACTCCTAAATCACACAAAAACCAAAAAATAGAAAATGGAGTCCTTCATGAGTAAATCATAATAATCTTTATTAAATAACAATTGATAAAAACATAATTGCAAGGAGGAATCACAAAACATGGGAACACTAGAACACTGCACCGAAACCTCTGCTGACATATGGTAAAAAGGAACAACACAGTAAAAGCTTAAAAGGGAGGTCAACACAATTAATGATGGGTCTATTGCACTAAATATGGCACGAAGGGGGATATGATAACACCCCCCCCCCCCCACACACACACACACACACACACACAAATATAAGGAGATCAGTGCAAAACAATGTGCAACAGCGCATTAAGTGCTAAACAAAGTGTATACCAACCTATATCAAAGTATTCAGTACAATAATACGTGACGAAGGCTGTAACGTGCCGGACGAAGGCTGTAACGTGACGAAACGCGCGTTGGGGTGACGCTGCCCCGGACCCTGTTGACTGTTTGCTGCTATTCTTATTATTGTACTGAATACTTTGATATAGGTTGGTATACACTTTGTTTAGCACTTAATGTGCTGTTGCACATTGTTTTGCACTGATCCCCTTATATTTATGTGTGTGTGGGGGGGGTTATCATATCCCCCTTCGGGCCATATTTAGTGCAATAGACCCATCATTAATTGTGTTGACCTCGCTTTTAAGCTTTTACTGTGGTGTTCCTTTTTACCTTATGTCAGCAGAGGTTTCGGTGCAGTGTTCTAGTGTTCCCATGTTTTGTGATTCCTCCTTGCAATTATGTTTTTATCATTTGTTATTTAATAAAGATTATGATTTACTCATGAAGGACTCCATTTTCTATTTTTTGTTTTTTGCACTTTTAAAAACAGTATATAGTTCAAAAATGCATACGGTTTACTTTTTCCGATACTTTTCCATTCGTTTTTTTTTTTTTTTGCCATATGGTTTTCTTTAGAAAAACGGATTGAAAACAGTATGGCAAAAACGTGATGTGAACCCAGCCTAACATGCATAGCTTGGAATAAAGAAGAGACAGAGGGGATATGATAGAAACATTTAGATACATAAAGGGAATCAACACGGTAAAGGAGGAGAGCATATTTAAAAGAAGAAAAACTACCACAAGAGGACATAGTTTTAAACCTTTGCCCCTCTAATTTAAAACTAATATGTGGAAGTATTACTTTACTGAGAGAGTAGTGGATACATGGAATAGCCTTCCTGCGGAAGTGGTCGCTGCAAATACAGTGAAGGAGTTTAAGCATGCATGGGATAGGCATAAGGCTATCCTTCATATAAGATAGGGATAGGCATAAGGCTATCCTTCATATAAAATAGGGCCAGGGACTATTGATAGGATTCAGATTATTGGGCAGACTAGATGGGCCAAATGGTTCTTATCTGCCGACACATTCTATGTTTCTATGTATCGTTATAGGCCACACAGCGCCCTGTGATGTGCGTCTGAATATGCAATGAATGGGCCACACGAACACTCCAGGGATTGTTCATGCAGCTCAACATGATTAATTGAATCTTAGGAGGTCTCAGCAAACAAGGGACAATCACAGAGATCAGCGCCTGTTATGGTTTTATAAGGATAATGTTTATTTTTAAAACAATAAACTATTTAATGCAGTTCTTTAAATTCAAGCGTGCTGTAGTTACTTGGTCTGATAAGAAAAAAAAATACTTGTAAATGCATCTCTGGAGCATATAAAATGCACAAGGCTATCTTCTTCTTGTGCCTAAATCCATTTTCCTTAAATTTTCTGTATAGGTTCTTCGTCTTGCTCAAATGATCATACAAGCCAAGCAATCTGCTAAATCCCTCTCTGACCAGTATCCAGATACAGGCAGCCAGACACTTTTCTCTTGGTTTGGGTTAAATAGTCAAGATCAGAACAACACTTACACAGGGAATGACCTGGACGAGGCAGGATATGATAGTGTCCGGAAAACAGACGAACACCTGGAAAAAGCACTGGAGTATCTCTGTCAAATTTTCCGGGTAAGTGTACGTATGTATTTTTTATCCATAGTTCAATAGCAATTTTAAAATGGTTTGGTTCCCTTAGACAACCACATACCTGTGGATCTACTAGAGGGGTGCACCTAAGGTCTCAGTCTGGAAGACCTGACTTGTCCATGCTGGAATATATTCTGAAGCATAAACACAGCCGCAAAAAAAAGCCATCTTGGATCCATCACTTTTGGGTTGTGACCTTAATGTGACCCTTAGTGTGACCCTAAATGTTTGCCCTAGCTGTGATTCAGCATGATTCATGCCATGTGGTACATAGATATTTGGCTGCGCAACCTCTGCTTTAGCCAAAATATCATATAACACCAGTTTTAGAACAATCCATTTAATGTTTGTAAAGGCAGACTGCATTGGTCAGTGCTTTATTTTTATACCACTGCTGTAATGGGACTGTATGAGACACCTGACTTCAATGACTAAGCAGTATGTCCCAATACTTTTTTCTCCATGTAGTGTAACTTCAACCAGAAAGGATGTTTCCATTAGTCTAGTAATGGGCCTCAATTTCCTTTTTGTAGCTGAATCCTGCCCAACTCAATCAGCTTACAGTAAACCTTGGGAATGCACAGGATGAAAGCCAGAAGAATCAACTGCCAGACTTCATACAAAATGAAAATGGTGTTTACCTGACCCCACTTGGCAAACAACAGGTAGGGTTCTGATTTATCAAAAATTAATGAGGGATTTGGAGAGATTTTGCCCACAGCAAACACTTACAGCTCAGCTTTCACTTTCCCAGAGTTCATTAAGATTTAACTGGGCACTGTCAGATCCCAAAACTTTTTATATGTTGCTGCTTATGAAAATTAAAGACCTTTTGTAATATGGTTGTTTAAAATGTTTTTGAATACTTAATAAAGAAAATAGCTCCTCAAAGTTCCATCACTAGGGGTCCCCATATCTACTGAGACACTAACCAGTCCTGAAGCAGCAACAGCTTTTCCATGAGTCATGGACAAGAGATGACTCATGGACAAGGCTGCATGAACAGACACACCAATCACCTCCCACAACCACAAGGGAGAGACACGCCCCCTTCCCCTTAGAGGATTTCTAACACTGAGCTAATGAAAAGAGGTATTTTTATAATATAGACAATGAAGGCATACAATTAGATGTACATTATCATGATTAGGTACTGAGGTAAGGAGAAAAATGTCCCCTCATTTTTATTTAATTAATTCACCACTTCTTGCGATCTGTTGGAGAATTAATTCAGGCGGGGAGATTTATCATATATATATATATATATATATATATATATATATATATATATATATATATATATATATATATATATATATATATATATATAATATTATACACTGTATATATATATATATATAATATTATACACTGTATATATAATATATATATATATAATATACACTGTATATATAATATATATATATATAATATACACTGTATATATACAGGCTCAATATTGAGTAAAAAAAATTGCGCAATTGCGCTTTTTTTGTGCATGATTTTTTTATACATCTGGAGTTCTAAGTTACGGCCTACGGTAGAGCTACCGTATTTATCGGGGTATACCATGCACCGGCCTATAACACGCACCCTCATTTTACGAAGGATATTTGGGTAAAAAAAGTTTTTTACCCAAATATCCTTGGTAAAATGAGGGTGCGTGTGTGTGCATGTGTATACCCCGATGCCCCATTGCCGGCGCCGATAGCCAGGGGGAGAGAAGCTGCTCCGGCAATGGGGCAGCGGCGCCGATAGCCAGGGGCAGAGAAGGGGCAGCGGCACCCATTGCCGGTGCCGCTGCCCCGTTGCCTCCCCCATCCCCGGTTGTATAATTACCTGTTGCCGGGGTCGGGTCCGCGCTGTTTTTGGCCTCCGGTGTGGCGTCCCCTGCGTCGTTGCTATGCGCTGTGAGACGCAATGACGAGTGACGTCACTCGTCATTGCGCCGCGCCGTGCAGCACATAGCAACGACGCAGGGGACGCCACACCGGAGGCCAGAAGCAGTGCGGACCCGACCCCGGCAACAGGTAATTATACAACCGGGGTTGGGGGAGGCAACGGGGCAGCGGCGCAGGCAATGGGTGCCTCTGCCCCTTCTCTGCCCCTTCTCTGCCCCTGGCTATCGGTGCCGGCAATGGGGCAGCGGCACCGATAGCCAGGGGGAGAGAAGGGGCAGTGGCGCCGATAGCCAGGGGGAGAGAAGCTGCGCCGGCAATGGGGCAGCGGCGCCGATAGCCAGGGGCAGAGAAGGGGCAGCGGCACCCATTGCCGGTGCCGCTGCCCCGTTGCCTCCCCCATCCCCGGTTGTATAATTACCTGTTGCCGGGGTCGGTCCGTGCTGTTTTTGGCCTCCGGTGTGGCGTCCCCTGCGTCGTTGCTATGCGCTGTGAGACGCAATGACGAGTGACGTCACTCGTCATTGCGCCGCGCAGCACATAGCAACGACGCAGGGGACGCCACACCGGAGGCCAGAAGCAGCGCGCGTATAACACGCAGATAGACTTTAGGCAAAAAAATTTTGCCTTTAAAAAAAATGCGTGTCATACGCCGATAAATACGGTAATTATGCAGTATACCTCAATATATCTACTGTGTATTTTTAGTATAGATGCCCAAAGTTTGCGCAAGTAGCAAAATAATTATGTAAAAATAAACCAGCACGGAGGACGTGTAAAACTTCGCTTTAAATCGGGGTCACCCCAGTAATAGCTGCAATGTCCTGGCACTTTAGCCTCAATGTCCTGGCACTAATACCGGGCCTCACAGTTCGCGGTTATGACCGGAATTAACCCATTAGACACGACAATCAAATCTGACCACCGGTCTAAAATATCTAGAAATACTTCCCGGCAGAGCTGAACGGGACCACTGCGGTAAAACCGCAGTTGTCCAATCAGCTGTGAGGACATGAGGAGGTAGAATGTTCAAATGTCCAAGTTTGTAAAATTCAAACTCCTGTTCTTGATGAGTGCAGGAGATTGCACCTGTGTAGACTGTAACCACGGTCACCGTACAGCAAAGAATACCACTGTATGTGCAGGGAGGGAGAAGGTATGGCTGTTAGGTCTATGTATACGTGTGATAATGTGTAAATGCAGCAGAGCGGAGTGTGTGATCATGTGTAAATGCAGCAGAGCGGAGTGTGTGATCATGTGTAAATGCAGCAGAGCGGAGTGTGTGATCATGTGTAAATGCAGCAGAGTGGAGTGTGTGATCATGTGTAAATGCAGCAGAGCGGAGTGTGTGATCATGTGTAAATGCAGCAGAGATGAGTGTGTGACACTGTGTATGCAGCAGAGCTGAGTGTGTGCATGGTCATGCATACACATAATCACACATTCAGCTCTGCTCCATACACATGCCGCGCACTCAGCTCTGGTACACAAACACAGTGTTTACCAACCAGGGTGCCTCCAGCTTTTGCAAAACTGCATCTCCTAGCATGCCATGTTTTGCAACACTTGGAGGCATTCTCGTTGGTAAACACTGATATAGAGGTAAGGGGACAGATTGTTTAGGAAAATTACATATTTTTTAAACCCTGACATTCTGTGCAGAGTTTTGTTCAGCACACACTGCTGCTCCGGCACTTCCAGCTATGTGAGCAGTGTACCGTGGGAAAAGCCACAGCTCTGTGAAGTGTGAGGTAGAGAAGGAGTGCACGATAGAGCGAGGGGTAAATAAGTGAATTGATTCTCTTTATTTTCTATGGGAAAACATTCATCTTTCTAATATACTTCATAAGAAAGTTTTTTTTTTTTTTTTTTTTCCTAATAGAATTCATGGCTTATAAAATCATGGCTTTGTCCATGCCTGGGCTTCAGTTTGGACAAAGTCCAGTAAGTCAGGAGGGCTAGCACTCCTCTGTGCTCTCTTCTGTCTGATAGCACTCCTCTGTGCTCTTTCCTGTCTGATAGCACTCCTCTGTGCTCTCTCCTGTCTGATAGCACTCATCTGTGATCTCTCCTGCCTGATAGTACTCCTCTGTGCTCTCTCCTGTCTGATGGCACTCCTCTGTGCTCTCTCCTGTCTGATGGCACTCCCCTCTGCTCTCTCCTGTCTAATGGCACTCCCCTCTGCTCTCTCCTGTCTGATAGCACTCCCCTCTGCTCTCTCCTGTCTGATAGCACTCCTTTGTGCTCTCTCCTGTCTGATAGCACTCCTTTGTGCTCTCTCCTGTCTGATAGCACTCCTTTGTGCTCTCTCCTGTCTGATAGCACTCCTTTGTGCTCTCTCCTGTCTGATAGCACTCCTCTGTGCGCTCTCTTGTCTGATAGCACTCCTCTGTGCTCTCTCGTCTGATAGCACTCATCTGTGCTCTCTCCTGTCTGATAGCACTCATCTGTGCTCTCTCCTGTCTGATAGCACTCATCTGTGCTCTCTCCTGTCTGATAGCACTCATCTGTTCTCTCTCCTGTCTGGTAGCACTCCTCTGTGCTCTCTCCTGTCTGGTAGCACTCCTCTGTGATCTCTCCTGCCTGATGGCACTCCCCTGTGCTCTCTCCTGTCTGATGGCACTCCCCTCTGCTCTCTCCTATCTAATGGCACTCCCCTCTGCTCTCTCCTGTCTGATAGCACTCCCCTCTGCTCTCTCCTGTCTGATAGCACTCCTCTCTGCTCTCTCCTGTCTGATAGCACTCCCCTCTGCTCTCTCCTGTCTGATAGCACTCATCTGTGCTCTCTCCTGTCTGATAGACCTCCTCTGTGCTCTCTCCTGTCTGATGGCATTCCTCTGTGCTCTCTCCTGTCTGATGGCATTCCTCTGTGCTCTCTCCTGTCTGATAGCACTCCTCTGTGCTCTCTCCTGTCTGATAGCACGCCCCTCTGCTCTCTCCTGTCTGATAGCACTCCTCTGTGCTCTCTCCTGTCCTATAAGACAGAGGAGTTCTAGCTCACCCTCACTTACTGGACTTTGTCCATGCCTGTGCTTCAGCTTGGACAAAGCCATGATATTATAAGCCACAATTTGTATAAAAGGGAAATAAAAGGTTCTTATGAAGTATATTAGAAAGGTTCATGTTTTGCCAAGATGTACAACATATAAAAAGTTTTGGACTCTGACAGTGCCCACTTAAGGGTGCATTCATATGTGTGTATTTTTCGGAAGATTTTGCTGCCCGTTGACTTCAATGAGTAGAAGAATCTTCTACAGCAGAAAATACGCACTTGTAAATGTACCCCTAGTGTGAGCGGCACAGTCACTTTAATACTGTCATATAGCATCAGATCCTCACACAGTTGTTACCTGTCGGAGAGGAATCTCACCAGATTTTGATCTGTTAAAAATGAATGGACTTTTCATCTATTTTAAATTTTATTGAGTTGCTGATCCATAAAATGCAATGGGTAAAATCAATTCACTTATTTCCAATTTACCGAAAGTGAATCCTATACCTGGTAAATTTATTTTCCAATGTATCCTAATAGGCAGCAAATCAATAAAATGCAAATTGGGAAAGTTTCCTCACTTCCAAACAGCTAAAAGCTTTTCCGATGAAACTAAGGAAAATACTCTAGAAACACAAAATGTGTCGGCAAATAAGAACCATTTGGCCCATCTAGCCTGCCCAATAATCTGAATCCTATCAATAGTTCCTGGCCCTATCTTATATGAAGGATAGCCTTATGCCTATCCCATGCATGTTTAAACTCCTTCACTGTACTGTATTTGCTGCTACCACTTCTGCAGGAAGGCTATTCCATGCATCCACTACTCTCTCAGTAAAGTAATACTTCCTGATATTACTTTTAAACCTTTGCCCCTCTAATTTAAAACTATGTCCTCTTGTGGTAGTTTTTCTTCTGTTAAATATGCTCTCCTCCTTTACCGTGTTGATTCCCTTTATGTATTTAACCCCTTAAGGACCGGAGGTTTTTCCGTTTTTGCATTTTCGTTTTTTGCTCCTTGCCTTTAAAAAATCATAACTCTTTCAAATTTACACCTAAAAATCCATATGATGGCTTATTTTTTGCGCCACCAATTCTACTTTGTAATGACGTCAGTCATTTTGCCCAAAAATCTATGGTGAAGCGGGAAAAAAAATCATTGTGCGACAAAATTTAAAAAAAAACGCTGTTTTGTAACTTTTGGGGGCTTCCGTTTCTACGTAGTACATTTTTCGGTAAAAATGACACCTGATATGTATTCTGTAGGTCCATACGATTAAAATGATACCCTACTTATATAGGTTTGATTTTGTCGGACTTCTGGAAAAAATCATAACTACATGCAGGAAAATTAATACGTTTAAAATTGTCATCTTCTGACCCCTATAACTTTTTTATTTTTCCGTGTATGGGGCGGTATGAGGGCTCATTTTTTGCGCCGTGATCTGAGGTTTTTAACGGTACCATTTTTGCATTGATAGGACTTATTGATCGCTTTTTATTCATTTTTTCATGATATAAAAAGTGACCAAAAATGCACTATTTTGGACTTTGGAATTTTTTTGCGCGCACGCCATTGACCGTGCGGTTTAATTAACGATATATTTTTATAATTCGGACATTTCCGCACGCGGCGATACCATTTATGTTTATTTTTATTTTTATTTACACTGTGTTTTTTCTTTTATGGGAAAAGGGGGGTGATTCAAACTTTTAATAGGGAAGGGGTTAAATGATGTTTATTCACTTTTTTTTTGCACTTTTTTTTTGCAGTGTTATAGGTCCCATAGGGACCTATAACACTGCACACACTGATCTTCTATGTTGATCACTGGTTTCTCATAAGAAACCAGTGATCAACGATTCTGCCGGATGACTGCTCATGCCTGGATCTCAGGCACTGAGCAGTCATTCGGCGATCGGACAGCGAGGAGGCAGGTAGGGGCCCTCCCGCTGTCCTGTCAGCTGTTCGGGATGCCGCGATTTCACCGCGGCTATCCCGAACAGCCCACTGAGCTAGCCGGCATGCTTTCGGTTTCACTTTAGACGCGGCGTTCAACTTTGAACGCCGCGTCTAAAGGGTTAATAGCGCGCGGCACAGCGATCAATGCCGCGCGCTATTAGCCACGGGTCCCGGCCGTTGTTAGAGGCCGGGCCCGACCCGCCGTGGCCCCGCGTTATAGATCGGGAGTGGACACATGACGTTCCAGTACGTCATGTGTCCTTAAGGGGTTAAAAGTTTCTATCATATCCTCTGTCTCTTCTTTCTTCCAAGCTATACATGTTAAGGTCCTTTAACCTTTCCTGGTACGTTATATCCTGCAATACATGTACTAGTTTAGTAGCTCTTTTCTAAACTTTCTCCAAACTGTGTTAACTCATAGGACATACCTTTTGTCCAGTGAAATAAACATTTTTACATATCACTGGAGAGGTTTAAAAAAAAAAAAAGTCCTATTCATCTACTTCAATCCCCCTGCAGTTGCCATTCTGATGCTTCCCAGTCCTTGCTTGTCATTGGATGTTGCTTCTGGTTCCTGTAACTAGTCCTCTCAGCTGGGACACCGCTGTAGCCAATGATTGGCAGCACCTGGTAAGACAAATTGACCCAGGTTTAGGAAGCAGCGGTGACAAGTAAAGACTGTAAAGTGTCAGATTTGCAGCTTCAGGGGATCTGGGTAGGGAAGTATGACTTTGTTTTAGTTTTTTTGTTTTTTTATGTGCTTCCCTGCCCTTAGGAAAACCTATTAGGGGAGATTTATCAAAACCTATGCGAAGGAAAACTTGACCAGTTTGCCATAGCAACCAATTAGATTGCTTTCATTTTTGTAAAAAAAGGCCTCTGAAAAATAAAAGAAGCAAACTGATTAGTTCCTATGGGCAACTGTGTTTTTTCTCTGCACATTTTCATAAATCTCCCTCATTGTGTTTCCCAGGACAGCACCTTTTTAAATAATAATGAAAAAAATAAAAAACACCTCCTTGACAGGTGATTAATGCCTCTTTGATGCTAAACCCCTTCCCACATATGGATGTAAATGTACGTCCTGCAACCGGGGCTCATGGTTTTACCAAACATAGCAGTGTGTTGACTAAAGATGCCCTTTTTGTTTTTATATTTTCAGATAATAAATGGATTACGCAAGTTTGACATACAGTACAGTGGGGATCCTGAGCTCCAGCCAATCCGTAGCTATGAGAATGCTACGCTGGTGCGATTCCTCTACCAGCTTTCTAGTGTTTTAAATGAAAGGGTAAGGTCCAGAAAACAGTGTGAATGCAAACACCAAAATGTTAAGATTTGTAGTGCCATCTCTATTTGATCTCCTGGTTTTCAGAACCAGTACAAACTTTCATGCTTATTTGGTGCCTAGGAATTGCTTAGAGGAAGAAATGTCTGGCTTGTAATGCCCTAGGCCTCAGCATGTACTTTCCTAAGATAAAGCATAGCTGAGTTAATCTGAGCCCATAAAGCTGCAGCAGGTCTTATGGAATGGGCAGGAATACTCCAGGGAGTAACACAGGATAATTAAATTTTAGACTTATATACTCCGGTGGGGGGAAAAAATGATTTCAAATCAACTGGTGCCAGAAAGTCCCTGACACAGAAAGAGGTGGCAGCACAGAGCACTGTGGTTAGACTGGAAAGAACTACACACATTTTTTAACACTTTAGTTTTTGCACTTTAGTTTTTTCCTCCTCTCCTTCTAAAAATCATAACTCTTTCGATTTTGCACCTACAGACCCATATAAGGGCTTGTTTTTTGCTTCACCATTTGTACTTTGTTATAAAATAAGTGATGTCATTACAATCTGCGGCGAAACAAAAAAAACTTATTTGTGGGGTGAAATAAAAAATAAATCCATTTTGTAACTTTTGGGGGCTGTGCACTTTTCAGTAAAAATGACACCTTATGTTCTATAGGTCCATACGATTACAAGGATACCCAATTTATGTAGGTTTTACTTTATTTTACTACTTAAAAAAATAACTTCATTCACCAAAATTAGTATGTTTAGAATTTTCATCTTCTGACCCCTATAAATTTTTATTTTTCTGCATACGGGGATGGTCTGTAGTTTTTATTGGTACCATTTTTGTTTTGATGAGACTTTTTGATCGCTTTTAATTTTTTATGGTATATGATGTGACCAAAAATGCAATTTTGGAGCATGCGGTTTAGGTACCCTTATTTACTCTTATTTTAATAGTTCGGACATTTACGCATGCGGCAGTACCACATATGATTTTTATTACATTATTTTATAAAAAAAAAAAAAAAAAAAAGGAAAGGGGGGTAATTCAAACTTTTATTAGGGGAGGGGCTTATTCACATTTATGAACTTTATTTTATTTTTTTACGCTTTTTTTTACTTTTAGTCCCCCTTAGGGAGCTATGGCATGCAATCTCTTCATTGCATATACCTTATATACTCGCGTATAAGCCGAGTTTTTCAGCACGATTTTTCGTGCTGAAAACGCCCCCCCTCTGCTTATACTCAAGTGAGCAAAAAAAAACGTTTCTGGCTTAGCTGTGAGGGGATGGTCCGGGCTGTCCATCTCCGCCTGTCAATCCCTTCTCAGTGGTCTTCAACCTGCTGACCTCCAGATGTTGCAAAACTACAACTCCCAGCATGCCCGGACAGCCACCGGCTAGGAGTTATAGTTTTGCAACAGCTGGAGGTCCGCAGGTTGGAGACCCCTGGCGTACAGTATAGAGTTCCAGCGCCAGCAGCCCGCAACAAAGAGGAGGAGGGCAGTGCTTGCGGGTGACATGTGAGTAGTACCCCGCTGGGCTGATAATTAATTGGGGGGGGGGGAGCAGAACAGTGCTGGCGGATAACATGATTTGGGGCTGGGGGGGAGCAGAACAGCGCTGGCGGGTAACATGATATGGGGGGGGGAGCAGAACAGCGCTGGCGGGTAACATGATTTGGGGGGGGAGCAGAACAGCGCTGGCAGGTAACATGATTTGGGGGGAGCAGAACAGCGCTGGTGGGTAACATAATTTGGGGGGGAGCAGAACAGTGCTCGCGGGTCACATGATTTGGGGGGGGTGAAAGAAATACCGTTATATACCGTGGAACCGCCATAAGTTACAAAAATACCGTGATACACATATTTGGTCATACCGCCCAGCTCTAATCTGGAGGTCCGCAGGTTGAAGACCACTGAGAAAGGATTGACAAGTGGTGATGACGAGGGTGATGATGACAGGGGGGGGTCTGGATGATGACAGGGGTGGGGGGGATGATGTATTTCCCACCCTAGGTTTATGGTAGTGTCAATTTTTCCTAGGTTTTTGGGGTGAAATTAGGGACCTCGGCTTATATTCGAAACAGCTAATATAGTATATACGGTACTGTTCAATGCTGTAGCATAGCATTGATCAGTGTTATCGGCGCTCTGCTGCTCCAGCCTGCTGAAGCTTCCTCAATCAGCAGAGCGCCGATCAGATGGCAGGTAAGGGCCCTCCCGCTGTCCTCTCAGCTGTTCAGGACATCGCGATTTCATGGCGATCACTATCAGCTCCGCTGAGCTGCCAAGATGGTTTCACTTAAATTTTAGATGCCGTGATCAACTGTGATCGCGGTGTCTAAAGGGTTAATGCTGGGCATCAGCCCAATCGGTGTTGCCAGGCTTTAACCCTGGGTCCTGGCTTCTGAGCCCGTGAGCGTGTTTTAAACACCGGTAACGGGACCAGGGCGTACAGGTACGCCCTGCATCCTTAAGGACTCGGGCTCAAGGGCGTACCCATATGCCCTGCTTCTGTAACAGGTTAATTATAAGTAATTTACAAATCTGTTTACTTTTTTAAAAATAAACTGGTGCCAGAAAGTTAATTTCCCCCGGAGTACCCCTTTAACCCCTTAAGGACCCAACCAATTTTCACTTTAGGACACGGCCATTTTTTGCACATCTGACCACTGTCACTTTAAACATTAATAACTCTGGGATGCTTTTACCTTTCATTCTGATTCGGAGATTGTTTTTTCGTGACATATTCTACTTTATGTTAGCGGTAAAATTTTGTCGATACTTGCATCAATTCTTGGTGAAAAATTCCAAAATTTGGAGGAAAAATTGAAAATGTTGAATTTTTTTTAACTTTGAAGCTCTCTGCTTATAAGGAAAATGAATATTCCAAATAAATTATATCTTGATTCACATATACAATATGTCTACTTTATGTTTTCATCATAAAGTTGACATGTTTTTACTTTTGGAAGACATCAGAGGGCTTCAAAGTATAGCAGCAATTTTCCAATTTTTCTCAAAATTTTCAAAATCGAAATTTTTAACGGACCAGTTCTGTTTTGAAGTGGATTTGAAGGGTCTTCATATTAGAAAATACCCCACAAATGACCCCATTATAAAAACTACACCCCTCAAAGTATTCAAAATGATATTCAAAAGGTTTGTTAACCCTTTAGGTGTTTCACAGCAATAGCAGCAAAGTGAAGGAGAAAATTCTAAATCTTCATTTTTTAAACTCGCATGTTCTTGTAGACCCAGTTTTGGAATTTTTACAAGAGGTAAAAGGAGAGAAATCTTCCTAAAATGTGTAACCCAATTTCTCTCGAGTAAGGAAATACCTCATATGTGTATGTTAAGTGTTCGGCGGGCGCAGTAGAGGGCTCAGAAGGGAATGAGCAACAGTGGGATTTTGGAGAGTGAGTTTTTCTGAAATTGTTTTTGGGGGGCATGTCACATTTAGGAAGCCCCTATGGTGCCTGAACAGCAAAAAAAAAAACACATGGCATACCATTTTGGAAAGTAGACCCCTCAAGGCACGTAACAAGGGGTCCAGTGAGTCTTAAGACCCCAAAGGTGTTTCACAACTTTTTGTTAAAGTTGGATGTGTAAATGATTTTTTTTTTCACTAAAATGCTAGTTTTCCGCAAAATTTTAAATTTTTACAAGGGTTAATAGGAAAGAATGCCCCCCAAAATTTGTTACCCCATCTCTTCTGAGTATGGAAATACCTCATATGTGCACGTCAAGTGCTCTGTTGGCGCACTACAATGCTCAGAAGAGAAGGAGTCACATTTGGCTTTTGCAAAGTAAATTTTGCTGAAATGTTTTTTTGGGGGAAGGTCCCATTTAGGAAGCCCCTATGGTGCCAGGTCAGCAAAAAATAAACCACGACATACTATTTTAGAAACTACACCCCTCAAGGAACGTAACAAGGGGTACAGTGAGCCTTAACACCCCTCAGGTGTTTGATAAATATTCATGAAGTGGGATGTGAAAATGAAAAATTGTATTTTTTTTACACTAAAATGCTGGGGTTACCCCAAATTTTTCATTTTCACAAGTGGTAAAAGGAGAAAATTTCATTGTAAATGTGTAAATACATTTCTTAGGAGTAAGGACATACCTCATATCTTGGCGTAAACAGCATGCACACCAGTCTCGGAGGTGCCAGAGATCAGTCAGGGTCCTTGAGCTTTGGCTTTCTCCTATGGAGCTAGAACAGTGGGACCCCCCCCCCCCCTCAAGGGGCATTAAATGGGGTAAATAACTGGGGTACACTAAATAACTATAACTAAAATGGGGTACAGTGGGACATAAAATTATAAATTATGTTCCCAGAATGATGACCCAGAGCATAGCCAAAACTAAAAAATATGCCCACCCCAAACCCTGTGCTCTGAATCATCATTCTGGGAATGTGATGTGTGTGGCCGTCCCTAACCTGTTGCCTTAAATGCGCACCCGCTCAGGTGGAGAGAGAGCGCTGCGCATTTGAGGCAACATAAAAAGTCCCCGATGATTGTGACCCATGACCCATTTTTTGTAAAAAAAAAAATACCCCCAGAGGTCTTATCAGTTTTTTTTTTTTTTTTTTGTTTTTTTTCAGATGAAACATTATTTTGGGCAATTTAGTGGTTTATGGGGTTAAAACTTGGAATGTACTCTGGACTTGGTACATTGGGGTCAAATTATGGAAAATTAAAATGAGATGGGAAAACTTAGTACTCCATGGAAGTGTGATACTCCCTGAAGCAATCCTTAATGCAGAGGCCCGGATGATCGGGGCAAGTGTCACAGTGAGTGGTGGTATCCTTCCGTATCCCCCTCTTGTAACACACTCTGCATCTTTTCTGGGTTCGTCCCTTCTTTCCAGTGTGGGGGACTTCACCTGGAAAGTGTTGGCCTGGGACGATCCTGGCACCTATTATTACTTCAGTTCCTTGGGAAGTCCGGCCTGCTCTTTCCCAGTCGCCAAAGATCAGGACCTTTAGGAATTCTTCTTGGAACTGGAGGAATGTCCCTGTGTTGCCAGCGTGCTGGGACAGTACAAAAGCGTTGTACATGGCAACATGTACCATGTAGACCCCAACTTTTTTGTACCATACCCGTGTTTTGCGCATGGCCATGTATGGCTTGAGGACTCGATCAAAAAGATCAACTCCCCCCATATACCGATTGTAGTCCAGAATACAATGGGGCTTGAGGACTGGTGTTGTGGTACCTCGCACAGGGACAGGTGAGCTGCCGTTGCCATGAATAGTGGTCAGCATAAGGACATCCCTCTTATCCTTATACTTGACCAGCAACAGGTTTTCATGGGCAAGGGCACGGGACTCACCCTTGGGAATAGGTGTCTTAACAAAATTTAGAGGGAGCCCTCTCTGGTTTTTCTGCACGGTCCCACAAGCGGACGTCGATCTGGCGGCAAGGGATGTGAAGAGAGGGATGCTGGTATAAAAGTTGTCCACGTACACGTGGTAACCCTTATCCAGCAATGGGTGCACAAGCTCCCAAACGAGTTTCCCGCTAACACCCAGAGTGGGGGAACAATCTGGGGGTTCAATACGGGAATCTCGTCCCTCATACACTCTAAACTTGTAAGTGTACCCGGAGGTACTCTCACAAAGTCTATAGAGCTTCACGCCATATCGAGTCCGCTTCGAGGAATATACTGGCGGAAGATGAGTCTCCCCTTTAAAACTTATAAGAGACTTATCAACCGAGAGGTCCCTGAGCAGTACGTAGGCCTCCAAAAATTTGGCCCCAAAGTGATCGATGACCGGCCTCACTTTGTAAAGCCGGTCATAGGTGGGATCACCTTGGGGCGGACATGCCTCATTATCAGCATAATGAAGGCATTTCCGAATGGCCTCGAACCGCTTCCGTGTCATGGCCATACTGTAAAGCTGGGTCTTGTATAGGATGTCCCCGCTCCAGTAGTGCCTGACACTAGGCTTTTTGTCCAGGCCCATATGCAGCAAGAGGCCCCAAAATGTCCTCATCTCTGCTGCATCAATGGCGCGCCTGGCCTGGCCAAAAAAGAATCTGGGTGGTGGGCGATTAACTGCCTGGCATACAGATTCGTCTGCTCCACCATTAGATTGACCAGGCCGTCACTGAAAAAATAACTGAAATAGTCAATTTCAGTCAACCCGGCCGTGTCAATCCGGATTCCGGAGTCTCCAACAAACTCCGGAACCCGTGGCTGATAACCCTCTGGGGGTCTCCAGATAGGTTCACCGGAAGGGGGCTACGGTAAACTTGTCTGGGGGGTCGGACTCCTAGTACCAGCGGCATTGTCGCTTGTACTAGTGCCGGCCACTGGGCCACTATCATGAGGGGTGCGTGGCCTCGCCTGGTGGCGTCTCCGCCGCCGTACAGGGGACTCATCATCAGTACTAGATGATGAGGAGGAGGATGAAGAACACAGGAGTGTTGGATCTTCATCATCCTCACTGGCAGATTCGGAGGCAAGAAAAGCTTATGCCTCCGATGCCGGAAATGCCTGGCGAGCCATCGCCTTTTTCTATGGTGGCAGGGGGTGGTGGTGGGGTGGCGGTGTCGGGACGGGGGGGGGTGTGTTGGGGGGGGGGAGTATGTACTGTGTGTGATTTGTGTAACTATAAACTGTATGGGGGGGGAAGCGCTGCGGCCAAAGAAAAAAATGGGGGGCCAAATGCAGCGCCCTGAACCCCTAATAGGGCCCGGGTCACACTGAAAAATTGCGGCGGACCCTTGGGGACCTATTAGGGGGTCGGGGGGGGGGGGGAATTTTTTTTTTTTTTTAGTTTTATTTTACTTTTATTTTAATTTTTACCCTACCTTTCCCTGGGCTGTATTCTTTCCCGGATCTATGGGGGGCTTCTTTCCTTCTGTGGGGCTCCGATCTCAGCAGAGGGGGGGCCCCGGTCTTCCTCCAGCAGCTCTGACCGCTGACTGAACCCAGCCAGCCATGGGAGCTGCAGGAGGATGCGGTTAACCCCTCCCCTGCCGTCCAGCCAATAGCAGCGATCCTGGGGAGGGTGACAAAATCGCCACCTCCCCATAGATACAGGAGGTGAGCGGGGGTGTATCCTACACCCCCGATCACCTTGTATCTCCGGGTCAGCGGGTCACCAGTGACCCGCATCACCGGAATCGCAGCGATTCACAAGTGTGAATTCGCTTGCGTTTTTTTTGCGATCGCCGACGTGGGGGGGGGGGGGGGGGTTTAGGGGGTCTAATGACCACCCTGGCCGTTTGCACGGGATGCCTGCTGAATGATTTCAGCAGGCATCCCGGTCCGATCCCCGCCCGGGGACCGGAATTGTCCATGACGTACGCGTACCTCATTGGTCCTTAAGTACCAGGGTGTCATGACGTACACCTACGTCAAGGGTCCTTTAAGGGGTTAAAATCTTAAGGACGCAGGGCGCACCTCTACATCCTGCGCCCACTCCCCTGCAAGGACGCGTTCTCTCAAGCTGACCCCGCGTCATAGACGGGTGGTCCCAGTGGCAGGCGCCAGGACCCGTGTCTAATGCCGGACATCACCATTCGTGGTGATGCCCGGCATTAACCACTCAAAGTTAATCGCCGCGTCTAAAATGAAAAAAATCTCAGTCTGGCTGGTCGTGATCGCCGCGGTAAAACCGCTGCATCCTGAACAGCTGAGAGGACAGCGGGAGGGCCCTTACCT